>NC_092037.1:6952596-7590191 GCF_003086295.3 Arachis hypogaea
TATTTTTATTAAAGATATTATTATATAATATAATTTTTTATAAAAATATTTTTAAAAAATAATTTATTTAAAATATTATATATATTACATGAAAATATTATTTTTTTATTATTTTTTTTAGAAAAATAGAATAAATAATATAATTTTAAATACATACCTAAATAAAAAGGTTAATATTTTCATGTATTATATATAACGTTGTAAATAAATTTTACTTTTACAAATATTTTGATAAAAAATTATATTATAAAATAATATATTTAACAAAGTAATTAGTTAATAAATTTTAAATATAATAAACTAATTATTTGTCAAGTAATATAAAATAAACGTTATTTATTTTATATTTTTTGTTGTAGTTTAAAATATCTTTTTAATATTATAAAAAAAATTGTATATAATAATTAATCTTAATGAATAAAAAAACTTATATTTTTGTATTTATATTTTATATTTTTTAAAACAAAATTTTTTTATCTTTATATAATAAAATATGTGATAATGTGGTAAAACGGGTTGAATTCGTCCGGCCGACCCGTCGAACTCGTTAAAAAATGTGGGTTGGGTTAGAATTTGAAACCTGTCAAATTAAAAAAAATCGCTAAATTATGTATATATGTTCCAATTATGTGATTTTATTTATTTTATTTTACAATTTCGTATATATGTTCAAATTATATGACTTATTTTTTAAAATAAGATGGTTCTATTGACAAATATTATTTTAAATAATTTTATTGAAGTTAAAAATTTAAAAAAAATAATAAAAAGTTATATTATAATTTGACTATTTTTTATTTGTAATTAATTGTTTAATTATTTTTTTAGTTAATTTTAATTAATTTTATTTTTCAAAAAAAAGGCAAACGACTAGCATTTTGTACCCACTTTAGTTGGCGGGGCGGGCCGACCCGTCCCGCTTAAGGTGCGGGCCTAGGTGAGGCGGGGCGGATTGGGGCGAGCCGGCCCGCATTGCCACCCCTAATATATATTTAGAGGGGTGGCAAGCGGGGAAGCCTGCCCCGCCAGAAGCCCGCCCCGCCCCGCCTAGTGAGGCGATCCCAATATCCTAGCCCTCCCCGCCTAACGGCGGGCTGGCGGGCCGGAGGGCATAGCCCGCCAAATATTCTCTTTTTTTTTACTTTTAAATATTAAATAATATATATAAAGGCATAAAAAATCTCTCCTATTTTTTACTTTTAACTATTATAATTTCTAAAAGTATAAACAAATTATAATTTTTATATTCACAAACATTAAAGTCTTTGTAATTATAAATATCTAATAAATATAAATATAAACCAAGTTTTCATCCAAAACATAATTATAAATATTGTTCTCAAAGTAAAATAAACATAATCCAAAATATGATTATAAATATTGTTTCTAAAACAAAATAAATATAATCCAAAACACTCAATTTTCATCTTCATTCTCTTGTAAGTTAGGTTGGGGGAAGTTGGGTTTTGGCAAAAAAATTGTAAAAATACCCATTGCTAAAAAAATACTAAGCCCGGCAGGAAAACCCGCCCCGCTCCGCCAAAGCCCGTGGTTTAAGTGGTGCGGGTTAGGCGGGCTTTTGCTATTTGGCGGTCCCAATTTTTCAACCCAACCCGCTTTTTTGGCGGGTTACGCGGGCCGACCCGACGGGTTTAGGCCCGTTTGCCACCCCTATATATATATATACTATTTAGTAATTTTTTTATATATTAAATAATTATAATCATATAATAACATTAAAATCAGAAAACATATTAAATCTATTCCAGTATAACTATTTAAAATATCATTTTAATATAATCTTTTAATATTATAAAATAATTTTGCATTAAAATTTTGTGAGTTTGGCAAATTCTTTTAATTTGACCAGTTTCAAATCCTAGTCCGACCCACTTTTTTTAGCAAGTTCGGCGGGTTGGCCCGACGAACTCGACCCGTTTTGCTACCCCTAATATATATTAAGAAGATTATCACATATTTTACTATATAAAGATATAAATTTTTTGTTCTAAAAAAATATAAATTAAATAAATACAAAAAATATAAATTTTTTTCATTAAAATTAATTATTATGCAAATTTTTTTATAATATTAAAATGATATTTTAAACTATAATATAAAATATAAAATAATTAAAATTTATTTTATATTACTTGAAAAATAATTAGATTATTATATTTAAAATTTATTAACTAATTACTTTATTAAATATATTATTATATCATATAATTTTTTATCAAAATATTTGTAAAAGTAAAATTTATTTAAAAAGTTATATAAAATACATGAAAATATATATTAACTTTTTTATTTAGGTATGTATTTAAAATTATATTATTTATTATGTTTTTCTAAAAAAAATTGAAAAAAATAAAAAAGTTAATATTTTTATGTATTATATATAATATTTTAAATAAATTATATTTTTAAAATATTTTTATAAAAAATTATATTATATAATAATATATTTAATAAACTTAGTTAGTTAATAAATTTTAAATATAATAATCTAATTATTTGTTAAGTAATATAAAATAAAATTTTAATTATTTTATATTTTTATGTTAGTTATAGTTTAAAATATTATTTTAATATAATTTTTTAATATTATAAAAATTTTTTGTAATAATTAATTTTAATAAATAAAAAATACTCATATATTTTATATTTAATTGTTTAAAAATAAAAAATTTTGTTGCCGTTTAAAGTATTGTGTATTAAAGTATTGTCATTTAAAGTATTTATTTATGTACTAAGATATTCTATATTTATTAGAGTCCATCAATGCTCTTGTTTTATATTAGCTTTTGATTTTTATCTAATAAAATCTAATGGCCTATATAAATGTAGCTCATTTTTTTTTTTTGATGATATGAGGGGCCATAGGCCCAAAGAAAGAAAAAAAACAAAAAAAGAAACAAAAGAAAACAAAGAAGGCACACTAGCGCCTGGAGATATGGGGAAACATTACCCCTCTCCCATCTTCATGCACAAAGTCCTTCACCTCTTGCGGCGGAGCATCCCAAAAGACAAGACCAGGATCAATTTCAGCGCCGATTCTCGCCAATCTGTCTGCCACTCTATTACCTTCTCTGAGTATGTGGCTGAAGTAAATTTCCCAATTCCTCTTCTTCCATTTTGCAATTAAACGCACCAAAGGATTGGGATGGTTATGGAGTTCTCGCCGATTATTGATAAGGGCTATAACAGCAGCGGCATCGCTATATATAATGATTTTCCTCATTCCCATAGTCCAAGCAAGGTTGAGGCCATCATGGATTCCCCAAAGCTCAGCATTGAAAGCCGAGCAGAGGCCAATGCTGCGAGAGAAACCCCCCAGCCACCTTCCCCGATGGTCTCGAATTGCGCCTCCGCAGGATGCCAGGCCGGGATTCCCTTTTGCAGCTCCGTCCGTGTTGAGAGCCACCCAGCCTTCCGGAGGTGGTTTCCAGGATACATAAATCTCAGTTCTTCTCTCATGTTCAGTCAGGTGCTCATCTTTCTTAAAAGCTTCACTATTTTGTTGTACTTGTAAGATAATTTCATTGATAGCTTCTTTCGGTCTCTGGTAGTTTTGATTGTGTACTTCCTGATTCCTCCAAAACCAAACCCTCCAGCATGTTGTCATGAAAGTGTCCCTCCAGCTATAGTTGTTTTCTTTTCCTAGTTCTTGATTTAGATTCTGCTCCACCCAATCTGATAGTTGATGGCCGAAAAAACTTCCAATAGCTTCTGGTTTAATTAACTGGGTCCAAATTCTAGAGACCTTGGGGCAGTCCCTTAAGACATGAAGGATGTTTTCTTCCTTATCTGGGCAATGGTGGCAACAACCATTCCCACCACAAATTTTCTTCATCCTTTCTTTTGTAGGGATTCTTTGATGCATAGTTAACCACATGAAGATTTTATTTTTTTGAGGGCCCTTCCATTTCCAAATTTCATCCCAAATAGAGCTTTTAGGTTCTGTCCATCCAGCTAGCAATTTGTAGGTACTTGCCACAGAGAAGTCTCCATCCGGAGAGTGCATCCAACCCATGGTATCTTGCTCCTGTTCTAAGTTTGGTGGAGGGATTGCTCTTATTTTATCGATTATCTGACTTGGTAAAGCTTGTTTGAGCTTACTCAGATCCCATTCTCCTTCATTGTCTGTCCACTCCCAAACTAAGCTATTCTCATCAAATGTTGAGTTCTGGTTGTAGTTGATCAAGCATTCGCCTTTGTCCAACCAATAATCTGTCCAGAATTTTGTCGCAAGTCCATTCCCTAAATAGTGAATGGTGTTTTCCTGGAAGGTTGTCCATAATTTGGTCATTTCTCTCCAAAGAGCTGAATCTGAATTTCTAGACTGAATGATGTCATCCATTCCTTGATCTTTCTCATATTTGTGGTTTAAAACTTCCGTCCATAAGGGGTTCGAATTATTCTTCCACCGCCAAATGACTTTTAGTAGAAAGGCATCATTCATTAAGTTGAGTCTTCTGAATCCCAAACCTCCCTCATGCTTCGGTTGACATAAAGTTTTCCAGCTTACAAGATGCATTTTTCTCTTATTTTCCTCGTCCCCCCATATGAACTTCCTCTGAATTTTTTCAATATCATTACATATTCCTTTAGGTATTCTGCTATGTTGCATTTCGTAATTGAGCATAGGGCTGATGGCCGCTTGAGCTAAGGTGATTCTCCCTGCAAGAGAGAGACAATTGCTTTTCCACCCCTTGAGCTTGTTTTGGACTCTATCCATGACATCCTTGTAGTTGTCTTTTCCTTTTCTGTTGTTGTTGATCATGGCTCCAAGGTATCTTCCGAGCTCCTTGCTTTCTTTAAACCCGGACATACTATACATCTCCTGCTTGATTTGATTAGAGACATTTCTAGTGAAAACTATAGAAGTCTTTGCTTGGTTTATCTTAAGACCTGAGGCATTACAAAAGGTGTTCATAGTGTCAATCACATTTTGAAGTTGAGTAGGGGTAGCTTCCGCAAAAATTAAAAGGTCGTCTGCGAAGAGAAGGTGGGAAATCTTAGGCCCCCTTCTTCCGATAGTGAACGGCTTCCAATTATTCAGTTCAACGGTTTTTTCTATAAGTTGGGATAAGGCATCCATACATATCACAAAAAGATAGGGAGAGATGGGATCTCCTTGTCTGATTCCCCTCTTAGGTGAGAACTCCTCTGTCATGCTCCCATTCCACAACAGATTGTATTTAACTGTTCTCACACACTTCATGATAATGCCAACACATTTTCTAGGTATATTAATCTCCAACAGTCTTTTCTCTAAGAAATCCCAGTTGATTCTATCATACGCCTTCTCAAAATCAATCTTGATCGCCATGAATTTGGCTTTCCCTCTCATCCGTTTCATAGAGTGCATCACTTCCTTTGCTATAATAATGTTGTCCTGGATGTTCCTTCCCGGCACAAAACTGGATTGGTAAGGAGCTATGATGTCGTTTAAGGTTGGCTTAATTCTGTTGACAAGAATCTTGGTAATCACTTTATAGTTGACATTACATAGAGCTATCGGTCTGAACTGAGTGATAAATTCCGGAGTTTGAATTTTTGGGATGAGGGTTATGAGTGTTGTGTTGGCTTCTTCTATTTCTTCTGGGTTGTTCCAGCACCTTGTCACATGCTCCATCATCTTGTTTTCCACTATCTCCCAATTCCTTTTAAAGAAGAGGGCCGGAAAACCATCTCTTCCTGGAGCCTTCAAGGAACCAATGCTAAAGACTGCCTTCTTTGTCTCTTCTAGAGTCGGAGTCTTTATCAAATTCCTACAAAAAAACGAATCTATTTTAGGACTTGTTTGAGCAGTAAAATTTAAAGGAATAATGTTTACCTCATCCTGATATAGGTCTTTGAAGAACTGAACAGCATGATCCTTGGTTTCGGTCCCATTTTCTATCCATTCTCCCTGCTGGTTTCTAAGCTTGCTGATTTTATTTTTGGCTCTTCTAATGATAGTTTTGGTGTGATAAAATTTTGTATTGCGATCTCCTTCAACTATCCATTGAGCTCTAGATTTTTGGAACCAAAAGATCTCTTCCTTTTTGAGAATTTCTTCCATTTCTTGGTGTAGGTTTGCTTCCAATCTATCCAAAAATTTGTTTTTGCCATAGGTGGTGTGGCGTTGTATGCCCTTCAGTCTATTCATGATCTTTCTTTTTTGCTTGAAGATGTTTCCAAAGGTGTCTTTATTCCAATCTTGAAGCTTCCCTTTTAAGTGGTAAAGGGTGGGGTTCAGGTTTTGATTAATGTTCCATTCCTGCTTAACAAACTCTTTAAAATTTGGCTGATGCTCCCACATAGCTTCATAGCGGAACGGTCTATCCCTTCTTTGCATGACATCTCTACTTTGAAGAGTTATAAGAAGAGGGTGGTGGTCAGATCCAATCCTTGGGAGCACTTCCACCTTTGCTTCTTGAAATTTTGTCCTCCAATCCGCATTAGCTAGGGCTCGATCGAGTCTTTTAAAGACTCTCTCTTGCCCCTCCCATTGGGGACCTCTCCAGGTAAATCTAGAACCAATGAATCCCAGATCAATAAGACCACAGTCGTTAATCCAATTAGCAAAGGAAGTACAAGCTTTTTTGTCAATGTTTGCACCCCCTTTCTTCTCCGAAACATCCTTTATCTCATTAAAATCACCAGAAAGGAGCCAGGCTTTATTTATATTAGGGGTCATGGATGAGATTTTAGACCAAAGTTGTTTTCTCATTTGGGGCTGAGGACTTGCATAAATAGCTGTTAGGTACCACTCATCTCCTCCGCTAAAATTGATCTTGGCATGAATGAATTGGGGATGAGTTTCTTCCACCGAAATCTTTATGTCTTGTCTATTCCAACAAATCCAAATACCACCAGAAAAGCCTTGAGCTTCCTCAATAATGTAATTATTGAAACCCAGACTCTTGATGACCTTACTAGCTTGGTTCCCACTGCATCTTGGTTCCACAATGATAGTTAAATCAGGCTTATATTGGTTCGCTACCTCTTTGAAAATGCGACTAAAGGATTTGCTAGCCGCACCTCTTACATTCCAATTTAAGATAATCATTAAGAAAAACAAATAAACAAGGATTGTGTAGACCAATAAGCTGAAGAAACACCAACACCAAAGAGATGGCTGGAAACTTAGTTAATCTGCATTTCCTCCTCTCCTACCCCCTTAATGATAGGGGTGGTGAAGTTTATGTCATTCACAAGAGCTTTTCCCATCTCTTTGTCTCTCTTTGCATCTCTCTTTCCACCCTCTATTGTTGGGTCAGGGGGCTTTCCATTTGGGGGGTTCGCTTGTTGAGATATGTCCACTTCTTCCTCCATATGATCTGTGTTTGGGCTCTCATAGTTGTTCTCCTGCCAATTATCTTGATGGTAAATAATGGAATTTTCTTGTATTGTGATCTTCTGGTTCGCTTCCTTTTCTTTACTTTCTTTTGGTTCACGCTGTTTTTTCTCTGCATTGTCTATTTCTTGGTCTTGCGTGTGCATATCTGAGATGTTTCGGTTGTTTTTCATCTGTTGTTTCTGTTGATTGTTCCTGTTATTTCTTGCTTTGGTCTTGACTGATTGATCTGCTGAATTTCTTTGTGCATCTGCTATTGTGTTCTCATTTGGTTCCATATTTGCATCCCCTTCGTTCCCATTTTCAGCTTCTTCTATCTCCAGCACTTGAAATCTGGAATTGCTTGTATTTCCTCCCTCCATTTTGCTAGTTCTTGCTTCATTTTTGGGGTCTCCCTCACTTTTTCTTCCTCTCTTTGGTCTTTGTACAATCATCCATGGCCCAAAATTATCGCTCGATTGTTGAAACACTTGTTTACCTTTTTCTTTAGCTCTGTTAATATCCTCTTCCTTATTTTCTTCATGCGGCAGATCTTGGTCTATTTTTTTCTCACATTCTTTCCTTGAATTTTCTCCCAGTTCCCCTCCCGCTTGTTTCCTTTCCAGTATACAATTTTTCTGGTCATGGTCAGCTCTTCCACAAGTAAAACATATTTGGTGAAGTCCCTTATACTCCACTTTGAAGCACACTCCATTGATCATATATTTTCCTAGAAGGGGTTTTGTTAAATCAACCTCCACGCAGAGTCTAGCAAACTTACCTCTATACATCTTTTCAGTGTTTGTATCCACTTTGACTACCCTTCCTATAAGTTCTCCAATTTTTCTAAGTATGCTTCTGTCGTATAGTTCTATCGGGAGGCCTGGGAGTCTCACCCAAGCTGTAATCTTGTCTATCGTGGCTAAGAGAGGGTTGAAATTTGGTTCCCAGCATCGGACAGCAAGATAGTGGTCATATATTTTCCATGGTCCCTCCAACAGAGCGTAGTCTAGATCTTCCTGTGAGTAAAATTTGACCAAATAAAATTCATGTCCCAAGTCTATTACATCTATGCTACCTTTACCACTCCACATGTTTTCTAATCTTCTTTTCATCACAGCATACCCTATTTTCCTTCCCACCAGTTTTACTATTAATGAATTCCACCACGGTTTCCATAATTTTCTGATGGTTGTCTCATTTATGCGCAGATTATACAACCCCTCCTCTACCTTGGTAATAGTGATATCCTGGGATGGAGAAGACTCGCCTTCAGGTGCATCTTTTTGCTCCAGATCTTCTTCGAAATCCACCTCCTCCTCTGAGCTATCCTCCATTTCTGTTTCATCTAACATGGGGTTCTCTTCCTCCTCTTCCATCCGATCAGATTGTGGTCCCCTTTTAACTGTTTCAGCAAAGGATCTAACTCCCTTCCATGCTCTTGTTTCTCCTCTTGGTTCTTCATCAACCATCCATGGCTCCTCTCTTGGTACCCTAGTCACTGTCTCTGAGAAACCTTCTCCTTCTTTTCTAACTTTCTTTTTGCTCCGATGAAGGAGATCTAGCTCTTGTTCAGATGCCCTTCTTTCAGTTTGCTCGCTAGGAGCTTCCATGGGTTCCCTGCAAGTAAAGATCTTGTGTACGGAGAGAAAAAACAACTTTGTACGGAAAGAGACGTTATTGCAATTCAAATGTAGCTCATTTAATAAGCACATAATGGTTGAACTCGTTTTAGACGTACTCGACCCTCCATAACCTTGACAAAAAATTCACAAAGTTAATCCAATAACCTTGACAAAGAAAAAAAGCCAAAAACGGGCTTTGACAAAAAAAATGGGCCAATATGGCAGTTTTTTCCTATGTTTTGGTAGATTAATTGGCAAGTTGTTCCATAGAACAAAAAAAAAAAACTGGTAAGTTGTTAGAAACTAAAAAATATAGGAAAAATAGTATGTGTATTTATGCAGTATAACATAATACACGATACAATTTATTTATAAATGTTAAATAAATTAAAAAAAACAGAAAAATTCATTTTAATTTAAATAAAAATATGAATTCAAGTATTTAAATATACCATTCTAACAAATATTTAAATACTAATTTAGTAACATTCGACAAATAAACACAAAATCATTTCTTTAAGAAAACAAATTTTAAAAAATTTGAGCACTAAAAAGGCTCTCAATAATTGACAAAATATTTTGTAATAATAATAATTATTATTATCGTCGTCCTGGTCGTTTTTTTTAGCAAGTTACACGAATTTTTATTTTGTTTGCCACCCTAATAATGTGAAAGCTCTCTCCATCTCTCGATTGTAATGCTTTTTTCAAATAATTCTGTTAGGAAATTAAGAGGGGTTCAGCTAACTTTTGTCAATTTTTTAATGGGTTGGATCTCGAAACTCATCTTAATAAAAATAAGTTAATATATGTAAATGTTTTTTTTTTCATACTAAATGGACGTTCTTTTATATATTTTTTGAATTTTTTATTACAAATATGAATGTCTTTATTTCTTTAAAAATTTCATAATTTTTTTAATTTTATAGATATCTATCTATTTTTGTCAAAATATAACAGAATATTTCTTTTGTTAAGCATTAGGACTTTTTTTCATATTAAATGAATTTTTTATATTTCTGTAATTATTCAAGAACAATTCTTATTCTACCACTCTTTTCTTAAATAATTCCTGAAACTGAACTAAGTGCAAGGCAAAGACCGATTGAATGTGATGAAATCACGATTTGACCGATTCGAAGGGAGATTGGATGTGATGGAATCACGATTTGACCAATTTGACAGTGTGTATTGTAACACCCTACCATACAGAGTCTTATGCTTAAGTCATAATTCAGAGATGGCAAGGTATTACGACCTCTAAAATAAAAATTTAGTACGTATAGTAGTATGAATAATTGATTATAACTAGGAGCCTTTGTAGAAAGAGGGGTAAACAAAAACCGCAACTCAAAAGCGCAACGCTCCGATTGATATCGTAACGAACAAGGATAAACCAACGCGAGATAATATATATACAAAGGAGTGTCAAAAACAGAAATAACAAGACTCAATATCCGGCTGCGAAGATAACCGGTCCGAGCATAGCAACATATACATATGATAAAAGTAAGGAAAACCCCAAAGGAAACCCAAAAGGACACAAATACATAAAACATAATCTCCAAAATCTCCCATAAGAGGAGTCATCACAGTTGTATTATTTAATGGAGATAAAAGGATCTAAGCAAAACATATAAACCAAAACATAGCCCCGAGAACAAAGGATCTTCGCAAATCTAGAAGTCTCCAGCATGCCTCAGTGGGAAACCTCACGTCCTACATCTGAAAATCACAAAATTCGCATGGGTGAGAACCAGAGGTCCCCAGCATGGTAACAGCTTCCACATATATAATACATAATAATGGAGGAAAGCCAAAGGCAATCCTAGAACTTCCTCCAGATAATATCAAAGCTTATAAACAAGCTAAACCATAAAGGGCATCTAACTAAAGATTCTTCAGTCTAACTAATACTTCCCTTTCCAATTCCTTCTCACCTCCCAACCACCAGTAGGAGTATAATGTAGTAAACACAGTTATATCAAACAAGGAAAATACACATAAGAACAAATAAGGCATTTAGACAATTAGCAAGTAATATGCAGTCAAATAGGCAATCTCAAACAATTCATATAGTATGCATATGATGAATGCCTGTCCCTAGTGGCTGATGATATCATCTGTCGGTTATAGAGCCAACCCGACAAGTCCTGGTAGCTAACCATTGGACTGTCCCTCTGTCACGCATCCCCAACTCGAGTTATACTCGTCATAAACTTGATCATAATCATGATCTATATCCATCACCTTCACTGGTGAATATTTATGGGGGCGAGCTCATCCGGGTCTTTCACAGTGCCCGGCCATACTTATGACATAGGGTCAAAAGAGCTTCGAGTCTCAACCTGGAGCACGTGGTGGCTAGCCACTGCTTCCTCCCAGGGAAACTCTCATCTCCAACAGTGGAAGTGCTACATTCACAATTCATTCAACAGCATATATGCATTTATACATGGCCATAATCATGGCTCCGCCGTAACACGGCAATAATCTAGCCATCCGGCTCACGGTTAAATCCATAACCAGCCAATATTCATAGCATACACAGCTATTCCGGCTCACGGTTCAGTCCAGAACCAGCCAATTCATAAACAATTACGGCCCTTCGGCCAATGGCATAACAAGCACTTCCACCACCATCCTCCACATCTCACATAATCATCAATGATCCTCATTGATTATTCATTTTCCCTTGCTTCACTCGCAAGTTACCACATCCACTAGCTCCTTCTCTCATAGCTAGACATATCATAATGATTTAAGATATAAGTGGTGAGATCAGAGACTTAGAAGTATGAAATTTGGCTTTTAAAACTCAAAAATCAACTTTGGGATGAAAACAGGGCCACGCGCACGCGCACTCCACGCGCACGCGTGGACGGCCTCAAAAACTTATCGACGCGCAAGCGTCATGCACGCTAACGCGTGGGTTAAAGGTTTGCCAATCGACGCGTACGCGTCAACCACGCGTACGCGTGGGTGTTCTCGTGCCCCAGGCACAACACTGGCACAGGTATGGCATAACTCTCTGGAAAATGGCTGGGCATTGGGTGCAGCACCATCGGCGCGCACGCGCACATCACGCGCACGCGTGGATGGCATTTTCGGGAAGAACGGCGCGCACGCGCCAAGTGCGCCCACTGACAAACCCCATTTGTACGGTTTGTCTCGTGTTGATTTTAGGGGATTTTATGACCTTTTACCCACATTTATTTAATGAAATAGCATAGTTTTATGATTGTCTCCTAATTTGTGCTTAGATGTGAAAACATGCTTTCTAGACCTTAAATTAGCTAAATTCAATTCACCTTTGATTCCACTAGATGCCTTGATATGTTTGTTAGTGATTTCAGATTGAAAAGGCTAGGAATGGATTAAAGGAGTGAAGAGGAAAGTATGCAAAGTGGAGAAATCATGAAAAGTCAAAGAAGTTGAACTTGCCCATGGACGCGCGCGCGCACCTGGCGCTCGCGCGCACCTGCGAATCACCCCATGGACGCGTACGCGTGCTGTGCGCGTACGCGTGCTGTGCGTGTACGCGTCGGTGCCGTTTTATGATTTTTAATGAAAACGTGGCCAACGAATTCTGAAGGGTTGTGGGGCCCAATTGCAACCAACTTTGGCGCCAAAGATGCTATTTAAAGCTAAGGATTGAAGAGCAAAGGGGATTCCAATCATTACACACTCATTAGGATTAGTTAGAAGTAGTTTCTAGAGAGAGAAGCTCTCTCTTCTCTCTAGAATTAGGATTAGGATTAGGATTAGTTCTTAGATCTAGGTTTTACTCTTTGCTTTCTTCTACTTCTACATTTCAATTCCTTGTTGTTAGATTCATTCTTCTTCCATTCCTTTGTTGTAATTTCCTTTATGTTGTTCTTACATTTTGTTGTAGATCTAGTATTGTTTCTTCTATATTCTTCCAATTCAATAAGAGGTAATTCATAATAATTGTTCTTCTTTACTTTTCTATTATTGATCTCTTGCCTTTGTAGTTAGATCTCTCTTTAATCCTTGCAATTTATGTTGTTTACTTTTATTGCCTTCTATGTGTTTGTTGAAATGCCTCTTCTAGATATAGTGTAGATTTTGTTCCTCTTGGCCTAGGTAGAGTAATTAGTGACACTTGAGTTATCTAATTCCTTTGTTGATTGATAATTGGATAGATTGCTAATTGGTTTGGAGTGCACTAAAGCTAGTCTTTCCTTGGGAGTTGGCTAGGACTTGTGGCTCAAGTCAATTCATCCACTTGACTTTCCTTTCTTTGGTAAGGGTTAACTAAGTGGTAGCAATGAACAATTCTCATCACAATTGAGAAGGATAACTAGGATAGGACTTCTAGTTCTCATATCTTGCCAAGAGCTTTGTTAGTTGGTAGTTTATTTTCGTTGCCATTTATATTTCTTGTCTAAAATCTTAAAACCCCAAATATAACTCACAACCAATAACAAGACACTTTATTGTAAATCCTAGGGAGAACGACCCGAGGTTTAAATACTTCGGTTTATAAAATTAGGGGTTTGTTACTTGTGACAAACAATTTTTTGTATGAAAGGATCATTGTTGGTTTAGAGACTATACTTCGACGAGATTTCATTTGTGAAATTCTAAACCGTCAAAAATCCGATCGTCAAAATGGCGCCGTTGCCGGGGAGTTGCAATGGTGTTATGTTATTGGTTGTTGTATATATGTGAATAGTGTGAATATCTTGTTTTTTTGCTTTATTTGTTAGTTGTAGAATTTTATTTCTCTTGTTTTCCATTATCTTTTGATTTTTGTTCTCTCTTTCCATTATGAATTCTCATTTTGGCTATGAGTGTGATTACAACTATGTTGTAGGAAGTGAGGACTATAATGAAGATGTGTATCAAGGATGGGATAACCAAAGGTGGGAGGAGCCATATGCTTATGATCAATCCTCATGGCAACAACCCCCACCAATGCACTATGAAGAAGAGCCATTCTACGATGCATACCAATCAAATGGCTATGGTGAATCTCCTTGTGATTTTCAAGAACCACCACCATATGCCTATGATCCATATCCTCAACATGACCCTCAACCACACTCACAAGCCTATTTTCAACAAACACCTCCATATGACCATGATCCTTACCCACCATACCAACCTCCTTTTGAACCATATGAGCCATACATGGAACCACAATTCCAAGATTACTCCCAAGAACCACCTCAATACACACCACCACCTTACCAAGAAGAACCACCTTCCTATAATGAACCCTTTCTCCAAGACAATGAACCCTCTTATCCACCCCAATCTCTAATGGATGAAACCCTTGATGTTCTTCTTCAAGGGCAAGATGAAATGAAAAGGGATGTGCAATAATTTGTAGCTACCATGACCAAGGTAGTAAATCATTTAGCCTCCCAATGCTTGAATATTCAAGGAACTCCTATAGCTACATGTGAAGGATCCAAGGAAGAGCATAGCATGAAGGAGAGATTGGAGACTCCGGTGGAGAAGGAGGAAGGCTACTTTGTGTTAGAACAATTGGAGAAGCCTATGATTATTGAAGAAAAGGAAGAAGTGGTTGAAGACTTAGGAGATGCGGAACCTCCATGGGAAGCTAAAATCAAAGAAAATCCCTCCAAGAAGAGTAAATTTGATGTTGAGGAGGAATGTGCACAACCTCCAAGGCATATTCTATATGAAGACTTGGAGAGAATGAAGCAAGAATCGAGTTCCCTTGGTGATGAAGATCATGCATCCAATCTTCTTGGTGAAGAATCCTTTGAATTTGAAGAACCTTCTCCCAATGAATTTGAAAGTGATGTGGAGGTAGATTTCTCTCAACCTCCCATTTATGACTTGAGTGATGGAGAAGAGTTAGATGAAGTTGATGAACAAAGGATTGAAAGTGAAAAAGTTTTTGAAAAGGTGGAGGCAATCAAGGAAGAAAACAAGGGAGTGGAGTTTACTAGCACATTGGAAATACCTCTCCCCATACAGAGTCTTATGCTTAAGTCATAATTCAGAGATGGCAAGGTATTACGACCTCTAAAATAAAAATTTAGTACATATAGTAGTATGAATAATTGATTATAACTAGGAGCCTTTGTAGAAAGAGGGGCAAACAAAAATCGCAACTCAAAAGCGCAACGCTCCGATCGATATCGTAACGAACAAGGATAAACCAACGCGAGATAATATATATACAAAGGAGTGTCAAACACAGAAATATCAAGACTCAAGATCCGGCTGCGAAGATAACCGGTCCGAGCATAGCAACATATACATATGATAAAAGTAAGGAAAACCCCAAAGGAAACCCAAAGGGACACAAATACATAAAACCTAATCTCCAAAATCTCCCATAAGAGGAGTCATCACAGTTGTATTATTTAATGGAGATAAAAGGATCTAAGCAAAACATATAAACCAAAACATAGCCCCGAGAACAAAGGATCTTCGCAAATCTAGAAGTCTCCAGCATGCCTCAGCGGGAAACCTCACGTCCTGCATCTGAAAACCACAAAATCCGCATGGGTGAGAACCAGAGGTCCCCAACATGGTAACAGCTTCCACATATATAATACATAATAATGGAGGAAAGCCAAAGGCAATCCTAGAACTTCCTCCAGATAATATCAAAGCTTATAAACAAGCTAAACCATAAAGGGCATCTGACTAAAGATTCTTCAGTCTAACTAATACTTCCCTTTCCAATTCCTTCTCACCTCCCAACCACCAGCAGGAGTATAATGTAGCAAACACAGTTATATCAAACAAGGAAAATACACATAGGAACAAATAAGGCATTTAGACAATTAGCAAGTAATATGCAGTCAAATAGGCAATCTCAAACAATTCATATAGTATGCATATGATGAATGCCTGTCCCTAGTGGCTGATGATATCATCTGTCGGTTATAGAGCCAACCCGACAAGTCCTGGTAGCTAACCATTGGACTGTCCCTCTGTCACGCATCCCCAACTCGAGTTATACTCGTCATAAACTTGATTATAATCATGATCTATATCCATCACCTTCACTGGTGAATATTTATAGGGGCGAGCTCATCCGGGTCTTTCACAGTGCCCGGCCACACTTATGACATAGGGTCAAAAGAGCTTCGAGTCTCAACCTGGAGCACGTGGTGGCTAGCCACTGCTTCCTCCCAGGGAAACTCTCATCTCCAACAGTGGAAGTGCTACATTCACAATTCATTCAACAGCATATATGCATTTATACATGGCCATAATCATGGCTCCACCGTAACACGGCAATAATCTAGCCATCCGGCTCACGGTTAAATCCATAACCAGCCAATATTCATAGCATACACAGCTATTCCGGCTCACGGTTCAGTCCAGAACCAGCCAATTTATAAACAATTACGGCCCTTCGGCCAATGGCATAACAAGCACTTCCACCACCATCCTCCACATCTCACATAATCATCAATAATCCTCATTGATTATTCATTTTCCCTTGCTTCACTCGCAAGTTACCACATCCACTAGCTCCTTCTCTCATAGCTAGGCATATCATAATGATTTAAGATATAAGTGGTGAGATCGAAGACTTAGAAGTATGAAATTTGGCTTTTAAAACTCAAAAATCAACTTTGGGATGAAAACAGGGCCACGCGCACGCGCACTCCACGCGCACGCGTGGACGGCCTAAAAAACTTATCGACGCGCAAGCGTCATGCACGCTAACGCGTGGGTTAAAGGTTTGCCAATCGACGCGTACGCGTCAACCACGCGTACGCGTGGGTGTTCTCGTGCCCCAGGCACAACACTGGCACAGGTATGGCATAACTCTCTGGAAAATGGCTGGGCATTGGGTGCAGCACCATCAGCGCGCACGCGCACATCACGCGCACGCGTGGATGGCATTTTCGGGAAGAACAGCGCGCACGCGCCAAGTGCGCCCACGCGCAAGGGGTCATTCTGCTAAAAATTTTCTAAGTTAAAAGCTGCAGAATTCACAAATTTAAACCCCAATCTTCTAACGGACATAACTTCCTCATTTTAAATCATTTTTCACCCGTTCTTCGAACGGCATGGACATCCCGGATCCAATTTTATTTTTAAACAGATTTGGCACAAAACAGAGATCCGTAGTCCAAGTTATGTCCCGTCAAAGTATGCCCAAAAACCATGTTTTTCATAAAAACCACAAAGTGCCATTTTCAAACATGCCATTTTCAACTCTTTTCAAAACCAATCAAAACATGCCAATTTCATCCCTTTTCTTTGAAATCAATCAATATGTATCAAATTCAACATCAAACCTCCTCAACTCACACATTGACACATTACCACAATTACAAAATCACTATCTCATCATTTTAACCCACTTCACCCAAGTGGCTCAAACTCAAACATATTAACATATCATATACTCTTCCTCATGCCAATTCTCAACAACACCAATTCCAATAAATCATCATGGTATACAATCAATATCATACTCACCATCAACATGGTTCAACCCACAATTCAACCATAACCAATCATCAAGCATATATCACAACATGCATATTTCTTATACATCATACCACCAAGGCATCAATAATTATCATCACATATATGACCACATCATATATCTCAATCATTCAACAACATCAATAATTCAATGCCTATCTTAGGGCCTCTAGCCTAAGTATTTCCTACCACATTACATATTAGATACGGGAAACCGAAACCATACCTTAGCCGATTTCCCAAGCTCAACCGGAGCACTTCCAAACCACTTATCCACAAGCTCTCAAGGCCTTAAAACCTCCAAGAACAGATTTTTCACCACCAAATCCTCTCCAAGCTTTTCAAAATCACCAATCAAGCTCCAATATTCACATATACACAACCTAAGCCACAATCATCATACCCATACACAACATCTCAAAACCCAAACATCATAAAACAACAAAATATACTAGGGTTGAGAGTCTTACCACACCCAAGGTCCAAGGAGACAAGATTAACCTTCTCCTTCAAGAGAGTTGGGTCCTATAACATCAAAGAACCCAAAATCTCAATATTTCACCCATGAAACTCGAAAATAAGGGCTGAAATTTCGAACAGCAACACGTGGCTTACCTCAAGATTGATTGTATGGGTTTAGAGCTCTCCGCGGTGAACGCGTGGCCGCAAATGGAGCGGCAATCGGAGCTCTAGATCAAAAGTTATGGTGGTTTGAAGATCAACCAAGGGAGAGAACTTGAGAGAGTGTTCTTCCCTCCATGGCCTCTCTTTTTCAGCGTGAATTGAGTGTTGTGAGGAGAGAGAATGCTGAAAACTAGGGTTTTGGTTTAGTTATATTGGGCCAAGGGCCCACTTTGGGTCTGGTTGGCCCGGTTTGGTCCGTTCGGTCCAATCTTGGTCCGAATTCTATAAAATTGGTACCAAAATTCTCGTCTCAATCTCCTCTATCACATTTAGCCATAAAAATCACATTTTGGGCTTTCTAAAATAAATTTTCATTTATAGGTTAATTAGCCGTTAATTAACCGGGTTTTACATGTATTTCTGAAACTAACTGGTGATTACAGGAGGAAGAAAATAGCTACTGCATTGTTGAAAGCATGTGACAAGCTTTCCATTCTGTGGGATCGTGAGTAGGGGTGTTCGCGGTGCGGTTTGGATCGGTTTTAAGTCAAAAACTCATACGATCCGAACACTAATTTTGCTTGCGGTGCAGTTTGAATTGGATGACTTTAAAAAAAATCCGATCCGATCCGATCGAATTTCAAGCGGATTGGATTGGATTGGATTTGCGGTTTTATAAATTAAAAAAATTAAATACATATAACAAGTCTTAACATCAAATTTTAAATAATCAACAATAACATAATAAGTCTCAACAATATCTTTAAAAGCCAACGATAACATAATAATAGAAATAAAATTATATGTTAGTTAAAATAAATAAATAAATAACATTTTGAACATAAAATATTTATTAAATAATAATAACACTGAATAATATAAAAATGTATAACAAATTGAACATGTTACAAGTATAATTGTAAATATAATAATAAAATAATAATATTATAGTACATTTTGCGGTTTGGATTGGATTGGATCGGTTATGAAAAGTAGATCCGAAATCCGATCCAATCCGATCCAACGGTTTACAAAAAATAGAATCCAATCAAATCCGAATTAGTGCGGTTTTAATCGGTTTTCGGTTTGAATTGAATTGGATGAGCAATTTAATTTAGATCGGTTTGGATTTGAACAACCCTAGTCATGAGTTTCTTGCACTTCGGGCTTATGAAGAAGATCTTGGTGCACGCAAATTATACACAAATGCAGGATACCATGTTGTGTCTAGAGATCCACCATGGACAAATAATTAGATTGGACGAAAATGTCGTGTTCTTATGAAAAGGGCAGAGAGGGTCCTAACAGTGAGAAAGAGGAGTGTGTGTGGTTGTTGGAGGTGGCCGGATAAGTTAATGTGGGAAAGAAGAGAAATGTTTTTATAGGTTTTAATTAGGTTTATTTAATTAATTTTAAATTTTTTATTTTTGAATTTAAAAAATTTAAAATTAATCATTAATAATTATAATTAATTGAGTTATTCATTTTTTGGCTGGTTAGACACTTGGTTCCTGTACTTTTCCTTTTTCAAATATTTACGCCAATTTCAATTGGCCTCTCTATTTTTTTTTTGTTGGTTGTCTACGGGTTGCTAAATGTATAAAATGAAATTTAAACTCCTAACACTTATTCAATCAGACGAGTGAACTAACTATTCGACTAATCTAAATTAGCTCAATTGGTCTCCCTATTGTCACGATTTAGCAAGAGTAAGAGAGTCCTAATATTCTATATAATTAAACACAATTGTGCTATGTGTTATTAAAAATTAATTATTAAATTAATTATTAATATAAAATATATATTAAAATATAAAATATACATTAAAATTAATTTAAACAATACATGTATTTAAACATAAATATATAATAACTTATTTTTAGAATTTATATAACATTTTGAATTAAATAAGCTTTCTCTTAAGCCAAAACTAAACAACTCTATCTGATCTTTGATAGTATCTTCTTTTTGTCCAAATACAAACATTATTATGCTCTTTCTTTTTATCTGATTGGAATTTCATTGGAAGACATGTTACGTGTATGAACAACAGTACAATAATCTTAATAAATGGTAGTATACGTGAAAGTGCAAAAAACGTATTTGCGCCAATAATACCGAACGAGACAATACATGCACCAAACACGCACCAACAATTACGCACGTGCTTTATTAATCAAACAGCCCATTACAGCTACTTCTTCTTCGTTGCTTCGCAATCAAAGTTGCATCTCTTGAACCTCATGCATTATTCTTCATCTAAAAGGTTAATAAACATACATTTCAAACCCTATTTATTATTACTAGCATATTAGTATTTCTAATATATTAAATTCATTAAAAACTTAAAAATTTTCTATTATTATATTCTTAACATATGTTCTTAAGACACAAGTTAACTAAATTTATTTTTAATTAGTAAGTTGAATGTGTGTCCAGCTAAATCCTTAATAAAATTAATTATAATCAATATAAGAAATACTTTACATTATAACAAAGAGATTTTAAATTCAACTCTAGAAATTGCAAATAACTTCTTTAAAATACATAAACAAAACAAGTTTTAAGAACAACAATTTATACATTAGATTCTTCTATATCACCAATTATACATATTAGATAACTAAAATAATGAGTTGTGATGATATGTAATGAAAAAGATGTTTTTAGAATTGCGGCGGCTGTGTGGGTGGGTGAGACACCGCCGTCACAAAGATAAGGATCGGAGTTGAAGTTGCACTCATAAATTTCATGGCACTAGGCTGTGTCAGTGACAACACTAACAAAGTGACAGAGTTAGAATAATGATGAGTAAAAATTAAAAGGCACAGGAATAATATATATTTAGAAGTGTTTTTAAAATTTATATTATTTTTTAAAGATAAAAAATAAGCATATTAGTGGTGTATATATAACAATTCTAACTACTCTTTCTGATATTAAATAAGTGTTTATTTTTAACGTTTAATTATTCTGGTAGTTTTTATATATTTATTAAATTTGTAATTAGATTTTTATATTTTTTTAATTGAGTTCTTACATCATTTTTAATTTTGTAATTAGGTATTTTTAGTTAAAAACGTTAAAATTAACAAAATATTTTTTCTAAAAAATATGTGATCAAATATTTAATTAGGTTTTTAATTATGGATATCGTTAATTTGTGAAAAAATATTCTATTAACTCTAATATTTTTTACACTGATGATAAAGATCTAATTATAAAATTAAAAGTAGTATAAAGACCTAACAATAAAAACAAATAAAAATTTAATTATAAATTTTAAAAAATTATATATAGAAATTAACAAAGTAACTAAATCTATTTTAAACTGGTAGATAAATTATCTTCAAAAAAATTTACATGAATTTTACAAATGACTGAAATATATTGAAGTTATTATAATTAGGCTATGTGATGCACATCTTAACCAACCATGAGATAGATGCACCACAACAACATTAATCATTCGTGTCTAATAATATTCCTATAATAAATGAAGAAATTGAATTATATTTCATAGATAATTTTCAGAACTTCCACTAAATCATTGATATAAGACAACAAGCTCTTTTTTGTCCCAAGTACTCCTAAATAATGCTACAACACATACAAACTATATATAGTTAACTTTTATGGAAAATAAAGGAAGCAAAAGAGGCTAGAAAAAAAAAAAAAAAGGAAGGTGAAGGGATAGAGAAAAAGCATACGAGGGAAGCTCAGAAATCATAACAAGCGTATACGTAAGATGTTACCCCCTTCTTCCATTATAATTTCTTTGGATATAGCATACAACAACAACAATATATATATATATATATATATATATATATATATATATATATATATATATATATATATATATATATATATATATTGCTTCTTGAATTCTTGGTAGAAGAATAAGATTTAATTTGGTAAAATTTTGTGAAAAAAAATATTTGTATTTTTAAAAATACAAGTATTTTCTTTTGTGTTTAATAAATAAAAAAATTTATATATTTGTGTTTGTAATTTTTAAAAATTAGAGATATTTTTAAGTACTTAAAGATAAGTCTTTTGAAATTAATTTATGTTTATCAAAATAAAAAAGTTTAATATAAATTTATATATTAATAAATATCTAATTTTTTTATATTTGTATTTATTATGATCTTTTTAAATTTAAAAAAATATTTTATCAAATGCAATTATTGTTATTTGTATTAATTGAAAATTATTTTTAGTTTAACTTATCAACCATAAATGTCTAAACCTTTTTAAAATTATCTTTTAAAAGTCAATTTTGATAAGTTACTTTCAAAATTTAAAAGTTTTACTAAATTATATCTAAAAAATAAGAAAGATAAAGTAGATCGCACTCCTTATTATAGAAGGTAATAATTATTAGTTAGGAAATACTTCATCTATTAAATGTAGTAAGTTAGTAACTTTATTTTCAATAAAAAATATAATTATTTACATACCTCTATTTATCAAATAAAAATTTTGGAATAAGTGCCTTTTTGATATATTTTCAGAATTTTTATAATCTAAAATTTTAATATTTTGATTTTTTTATAAAAAAATTAGTATAAGAAAAAATTTAAAAAATTTATTCAAAAATTCATGAAAAATGAAAAAAAACTCTTACAACAGAATATATATATATATAGTTTATGTATTTTTTATTATTTAATAAATTTTCAAAATAAGTGATTTTATTATAATTTATAATTGAATAAATGTGTTTTTTAGGTGGAGTACTTCTCCATTCCAGACACATATAAATGATGATCTCTTCAATAATTCCTTCAGACCATATCACATTTGCAAGTATTTTAGGGATTTAAGTCTTTAATATAATTTGAGGTAAGATATCCTTAGCTTCTTAGCCATATTTAACCGAAGTAGTGTATCTTGCTAACTAGTCCCCATCGTTTTCTATTTATAAATAAGAGATAAGACAATTGATTAAGTCATGATCAACCATCATTGTCAAATGAAATCCTTTTCACAGGAAAAATAAAAAATAAAAAAAATGTCTTAAATAATAATGTAGACAAAGGGCATCGATCTTGATGATATTAGACACTAACACCACAAGCCACCTTTATTTTACTTTTTAGAAATTGTTATATGCACTACTACTATAGAAAAAGATTCATCCTCTCTAAGATAATTTATTACATTGGAAAATTTTTAATATATAATGCAAAAATAGCTGATAATTTATTGACGAATTTTGTCTCTTCTATCAACAGATATAAATTCGTCAGTAAAAATTTTGTCGGTAAAATTTCTGACAAAATTTCCTTTTTTTTTATAATTTGGCGAAAATAATTTTTTTCTTAATTTTTTGCTAATTTATTTTTTAAAACAAAAAAATAGCTACATGGTATGTTTATTTAATTTCTAGGATTTAAAAGATAAAAGGCAAAAAGTTAAAATGGAGTGCACAGTAGTGGCCGAGATTTACCATATAAATAGAATTGACCCTAAAAGGAAATATTCATTGCATAACATAACAAAAGAGACATATAACAATACATGATATGGAAGAACGAAACTAAGAAGATATTTGATATTTGAGTGGTAATTGTTAGTAGTGGAGAAGAAAGAAGAATGAAGAAGAGATCAACCCTTTGATGTAACGTGTGGGGTGAAAAATGAAAGAAGGGAAACAATGGTTAGAATTGAAAGAGTAAATAGTGGAAAACATTACTCTATCTTTTGTAGCACATGGTGTATGAAATTAACACTTACCGTATATATAGTTTTTGATTGTTGTGTTTCCTTTACTTAATTTATTTTAGGAAAAATCGAGCCAGCAATTTTATTAAATTTTGACTAATATATAATCAGTAAAAGAAAAGTGAATAATTTTATACTATTAGATAAAATCTCACATCATTAAAAATATCATTAATAATTATTTAATAGTTACAAATTATAAAAATTATTGCTCTCTAACACTCTTCTTTATTTTATTCTATCCGCTTTGGAATTCCATTAGCAATTGCATGTGGTCTAACGCAAACGCCAACTAAATTGTCATTTCCACGTACCCGGTTCTTTTTTTTTTTCACATTAACTTTGATTCTCAAGTTATCTCTTCCTCTTCATTAATTACTTTTAATTATTTAGATATTAATACTTCCATTCATTATTATTACTGTTGATATTAAATAAGTTACCCTAACTAGTTGGTACTTATGGTCTCATCAATATCTATTAGAATTGAAATGATTAAACCTAATTAAGGATTATACATTTATGGTAAGAAGTCTGAATAAATATCTACTAGTAATTCTTTAACTATTAGAATAATCTAGTGAACTTAATTTAATTTTCAAAAAATTTTGTAGTCAACATTCTAATCATTTTATTTCACTTTTATTCCCACTCTTTTATAAAAAATTAATTAAAAAGAGTATTTTGAGTGTACTTAAAATTGACTGTAGGTGATTAGATCTTAATAAGTAACGATGAAATTGAAGATGATAGTAAAGACGTTTAAGATAACTTTACGTTAGCTCTAGAATGGCAGGTGAAAATATATATATAAGAGATTTTGATACTTAAATTAATAAGAATTTAAATAAGTTATATGTAGAATAAAATTAAAAAATACTTGAGTTCGATATAATATCTATAGGAGAGAATTATGATGATTTCATCATCACTTTAAAATCTTTATCTGTAGATAGTAAATATTTCTTTATGATATGAAAAGTTACTCCACATAAAGGTAATTATTGATTTATAGATAATATCAGAAAAAAAAGTAAGTCGGTAAGTCCCATTAAACACAAATTGTGATACCTGTTTTTCAAGTAGATCTATTAGGTTAATCCGTGTAACTCTCTTGAAGATGACTTTATTTAGACCCTTGTATGATCAGACAGCATAATTGATTATTTAATTTGGGTTATGCTAAGTAACGAATAATTTTTTTGAACAATATAAACAATCATTAATCAAATTAAAACACACTACACCTCTAAATTATCCACATAAATCTTAATATTAGAATAACTATCCACATACTTAGTGAAATGAACATCCACATTATTTTGTATTTTCATTGTCTACCTATACTTTTCTATTTGATTTTTATTTTCTTGTGTTGGCTATATATATGAAAGTTGGGCAATTGGGTGTATATAACAAGAGCCAATTTGGTTTTGTCATGTACTTTTGAGATATAGTGGGGTAGTATAAGTGTGTGTGTAACTTTTTCCGATGTTCACCCACACACTATATATATACAAGCTAATTAAGCAAGTCGTTTGAAGTGCAGGCCGAAAACAAAGTATATCAGGTATAATAATAATAATGGAGTTCTGTTTTATTCTTCATTTCTTTGATTTTTTCAGTTTTCACGGTACTACTCCATCTAATTAATTAAATTAGTTCTTCTTATTAGTTTCTTCGTAGCGTAGGCATTATGTGTGCATTATATATTGTGTCATATGTGATGTTAATATGAGAAGTTGAAACTTCATTTGGATCAGCCAAGAAGAAGAAGAAGAAGAAGAAGAAGAAATGGAGTTCTGGAATCTTTTCATGGTTGCATTAATGCCAGTTGTAAAGGTGCTTTTGATCACTGCTCTTGGGACAATTCTTGCCATTCAGCGTTTTGGTATTCTTGGGGATACTGCCAGGAAAAACTTGAATCATGTGATCTTTCTTTCTTTTCTCTTCTTATTAATTATCATTTTAATTTAGAACAAAATTTATTATTTTTTGGCCAGCAGTTAGTTATCAATGTTTAAAGTGTAGGTTAAAAATATATCGTTAAATTATTAGCTAAAATTGATGACAAAAAATAATAAATTCTGCTGATTCTTCGTTATTTTTTTTAAACTTAATTAAGCATATTTTTTATTTATTTTAAGTTCAAACTTGCAAATAATTGAACAAAATTTTGTGGATCATCACAGATGGTGTTTTATGTGTTTGGGCCTGCTATTGTTTGTAGCAGCCTTGCAAAAACCATAACTCTAAAGAACGTCGTTATTTTGTAAGTCTTTTTACCTTCCTCCATCCTTTTTTTTTGGCATTTTTTTGAAGACTTTTTTTTGTTGTTTTACATGACAATATTTTTAATGGTTTTTTTTTCATTTTTTATCCATGTGTTACTGTTTCGTTATAGTAGCACTCGTTATATGTTTTTTTTTAACTTGGGCTAACGTGATAAAATTGTGACATCTGAATAAATATTTTAAAAATTATGTCGGTTTTGGTAAAAAAAAAAAACAGAAAGAGTGACGGTGAATTTAATTTTAATACATCAATTGTATAAAATATTTTATACAATTATTAAATTATATTTGTTAATTTTTAAGATTATTTTTTAATTAAAAGAAAAATATTTTTTCTGATGTAACAATATATAATTAGACATACATGTACACCTTTTTAAAACAGCATTAAAAAAATTAAATTTTTCTTTAGGTTGAACAAGCTTTTGATATTTTCTTGAATTATGTATGTAGGTGGTTCATGCCGGTGAATGTTCTTCTGACATTTCTTATTGGAACAGCTCTTGGATGGTTACTTATTAAAATAATCAGAGTTCCTCTTCATCTTCATGGCCTTGTCTTAGGTTGTTGTGCTGCAGGTAGGAAAATTCAAATGAGTTTCTTTTAAAGAAACAACCAATAAATAAATAAAATCATATACCAACAAAAAAAAAATCATTCAAGAGTGGAATAATTACCTAAAAGTACAGCAATTTTATTTGTATGCAGGGAATCTGGGAAATTTACCTCTTATTATAGTTCCAGCTGTCTGTAAAAAAAGAAACAACTCTTTTGGAGATGTGGATGTTTGCAAAAAGAATGCATTAGCATATGCTTCTCTCTCAATGGCAGTATGTCCCTAGCTCAATAAATAATTCAATATATATATTACAGGAAAATTTTAATATATCCGGAACAATAGTGTTTCAATAATCTTAATCATTGATTTTAATTAATATTATATATATATTTTTTATAATTAAAATCAACAGTTAAAATTATTGAAACATTAGTGTACTTAATATACTTGAAATTCTTCCTATATTATATGATAAAATAATAAATAAGTTCTTAATCTTTTATCTCGAAGATAAATAAGTCTTTGACTAATTGAAAATACAAAAACATCATTCAATTTTTAAAATGCAAGATATCTAAGTCTTTTCGAAGGACCTATTTGACTTTATATATTTTGAATGGAGAAACTTAAATAAATATCTCGTATTTTAGAAGATGAATGACGTTTTTGTTTTTTAATTAGTAAAAAATTTATGTGTTTTTAAATTAAAAAGTCAAAAACTTATTTGTCTTTTTCTCTTAATTTTAATATATTATCAGTGTATAAAACTAGTGTATTCAATTACATAACATCATATTAATAAAAATAAATATCTTTTATATTGATCGTGTAAAACGTTTTATAACATCAATACATCAAAACTATCCTCGTATAACTATGCCTCATTGTGCAATTCTAAGTTGTTTTGAACATTTTTCACTAACTTTTTTTCTTTTTTTTTTCCCCCAGCTAGGAAGCATTTACATTTGGTCTTATGTATACAACATAGTCCGCATATATTCAAGCAAGGTTTCATCAGTTGATGATTCAAAAGTAAAAGCAGTGATCATTGCAACAGAAAATGATGATATTGATTCAGAAAACCCTTCAAAATTGGTCACTGTTGATGACAAATCACAAACTAATGATCATGTGAAGCAACTTGAAATTGAATCTGTAGTGTCTCACCAACAAATAGCAAAGGTACTTTATTAACATAAGTTCTTAGATAATAGTTATATTTATATATACTTATACGAGTTTAATTTGCATGCACGATTAACAACTATTTAATACACTCACGGATGATATACATCACATAATGCTACTACTTTAATAAAATCTGGTATGGATTGTTGAAATAAATGTGATAGAAATTATGATCTTACATATTGAAGAGTTTAATTTTACAGATATCATCAACAAAGCAAAAGATTAGGAATCAGATAAAGGTATTAGCAGAAAAGATCAATTTGAAGGTACTATTTGCACCAGCAACAATTGGAACGGTATGTCAATGGTGTCTATTTGTTCTTTCATTGTCTCAACTATGCCTAAATAAAGCATATAATATATATAATTAGTATATTTTTAGTTCTACTACCTAAACAAAGACATATGCAATTCCTCATTATGCAGATAATTGGTTTAATAATTGGAATTGTTCCTCAATTTCGAAAAGTATTAGTTGATGAAAATGCACATCTTTTTGTGATTCAAGATTCTTTAGTCATGTTGGGGTAAGTATATATATATATAAAGTATTCGAGACTCTTTATATTTATTTAATTATTACCAGGTTAGTCGGTTCAACTAGTAATTTATTGGTTGAACTAATGATTCGGTTGTAATCTCTTGTTGGTTTGCAGGGATGCAGCAATTCCAGCAATGACCTTGTTGGTTGGTGCAAATCTTGTTAAGGGTAAACAAGAATAATGTCATTTCATCTTTATTGCAGATAAATGTTATGATATGTATAAACTAAAATAATTTGATGTTTTAATTTTCAGGTTTAGAGGGAGTAAGAAAGCAACTTCCACTTGTTATTGGGATTACTATAGTTAGATTTATTGCCTTGCCAGCAATAGGTATAGGAATTGTTAAAGGTGCTACTCATTTTGGCTTGATCCACCATGATCCATTATATCAATTTCTTTTACTACTTCAATTTGCTCTTCCTCCTGCAGTAGCCATGAGTAAGTATGATACTTGAACATTCAAGTCTTGCCATGCCATATATATATGTATATGTATTTATCAAATAATTGAATTCTGTATATGTCAGGTACAATGGTTCAATTATTTGGAGGTGGTGAAGGTGAATGCTCAGTTATCATGTTAGCAACTTATTCTTGTGCTGCAGTTTCCCTTACTCTTTGGTGCACATTCTTTGTGTGGCTTGTATTATCATAATTGTTTCTCCATGCCTTAGTTATAGTTACAAATTCTCCATTGTTGTAAAAGTAAAAGCTCTATGTAGAGAGTTTTGATTAAATTAGTATACATGTTTTTAAAGAGTTAAGTTAATGTATTAGTATTAGTAAAAGTTTTTAAATATTTTACTTTAATAAATACATAACAAATACATTGAAAAGTTACACTTTATATGCTTTTTTGTAAAATCTTTTTCAACGAGTAATCTTAACATGCGTTTTTAAGACAGATGTTAGCTGCTAAACTCTTAACTATGACAAAAATAAATATAAGTATAATTTGGCCTTCAATTTTAATTAATGAATTTGACCACAAAATTAGAAAGGAATGTTTAGAACCAAACTAAGACGAATTAAAACCCAAAAAACCAAAGCAAAATGACAAAAAAATCAATGTGAAGCTATGGACTATGGAGCAGAATCCTGTTATCATATTCACAATCATGTACAATTGAACAAACGATTACATAGGTGTAAGAGTATGAAAATATAGATGATATGGAAAGTATTTACACATAAAACCAGAAGCACATCACTTGCAACATGTTTGAGAAATTCTCAGTTCCATTCAGATGCCTAACAAGTAACAACTATCTTAGATTCAGCTTAACCAAATGACATCCGGTTCCAAGAGGCAGATTTGTTCCTTCTTTTCCTTTTGTTCTTAGGAACATTTGACTTTGATGTGGAGCATACTTTTAAAGTAGAATGAATATTAGGCACAACATCCTCAACAGAAAAGTCAGATTCAGAAACTTGCAACTCTTTCTTAGCTTCTTGATTTTGTATAAGGGTCCCATCTTTGATCTGCACCTTAAGAAAAGGCTAGTATAACTAAAATATATGTAATGGTTCTAAAATTTATACAAAAAGATTGTTTAGAATTGGTCCTTCCAACATACACCTTTATACTAGTTGGATAACTGATACTATAACAAACTTTTTATTACTTCAAAATTCCAAACAATTATAAAGTAAACATTGTAACACATACTATTAACAAATCTAAAGCTGCCATAGGAAATGAAGGTGGAAATTTCATGCCAAAGAGTTCTTCCAAGAAGTACATATGAATAAGGTTACCTCTTCTCGCAAGTCCTCAAGCCGAGGCTTATCAGTCATCTCAACAAGGAGATTAAACCCTTCATCAGTTAATGATGCATTTCCGGGTTCAAGCTGAGGTGTCCCAGGCTTGTCCAATTGATTTCCGGAATCAAATTTTCCTGAATTTTCTTTAATTACCTTATCAATTCGAGTTTTCAATTTGTGAACTTGTGATTGTACTGCTTCAATCTTTTGAATGATGTCATCCAATGACTTATCACTATTTTCATAGTCAACATAAGACCACAGATCATCCAACTTGAACTCAATATCATCAATGTTACCACCTAAAATAAGAAAGCAAGGTAAGAAATGTAATTAGTTGGGTTTGCTTGACCTTGATTCATAGTTTTACTTGTACTCACCATTAGCAGCACCATGAACATCTTTCAAACAAGTATCAACAGTGCGATCTTTTTGTTCTGGAAAATGACAAGTAAAAGAAGACATCAGAACAAAGAACAAAAACATAGAGAAATACACTAATATACTATAACAAATGAAGAAATCCCATACCGTAGTAAGAGAATAAACTATGGTTAGACATGTATGATGCTAAATCATACTTCTCTTCAACTCTATTCCTTTTTTTCCTCTTCATAATTTTATTCCTATGCATCCGACCAGATATAGGTACCGACTTGATATCAGAGCCATCTAATGTTAGGTGTGCAAAATCAAGCTGCTTTCTATAATTATAAGCTGCAAGCTCTTTTTCATACTTAAGCTCTTGAGACTGAAGTTGCTTCAGACGCAGTTCGATCCACTTACAACGCCACATTAGAGGGTGTATGAACTTTCTCCAATGACTTGTAACCCCTTTCTTTCTGAATGGTTCGGAGTAAAAACTTCCACTCTTAAGATAACGTAATTTGATCCATTTTGTAAATAGTAGAAACTCAGGTGCAGTCGATTTCAAGTGAAATTGATAATTAAAAGTCTTTAGATAAAAATTTAGTCAAATCAGTCAAATTATCTAATGACTATCAATTATCAACTTCACGTGAAGTTGACTGCACCTGAGTTTTCACCTTTGTAAATACATATGTGTATGTATGTATAGGAAAATAGATAAATATGCAGACAGATGTGAATTCCGTCATTTATTACATTTTTCAGACTGATGCAACAACGAATTCAAAGTGAACTATACCTTCTTGGAGGTGATTCAAAATAATCATTGGACATGGATGAGGATGCATTGTCAGCACAAAGACACGATTCGACTTCAGGGTCACTGAAGGATGGGACATTCTCTGTGTCAGATTCTGTATGACCAAAAGAACTAGAACTCTCAGTGGCATCCTCACGAGAATCTTCCACCACCAAAGCTTGTCCAGAATTTGTGGATCCGGTGATATTAACCTCTACATTCTCATTCTCATCGGAGAAATGAGTTTGTTCAATTCGTGATGTTTCCATGCCGCAAGCATCACCAATGTAGTCATTTCTAGGCTCCGGAACCTTCTGTCGAGAAAATGCAGGGGAGTGTATACTCCCTGACTTGTTCTTCAAATCCAAGTCAGACCCCATTCTTGTGCATCACACAATCTATAATGTTCACATATCCTTACTCATTATTCAAACAATATAAACTCATGTTCTCTTAGTACTTAACCACAAAACAAGAACATTAGGAGAAAACCTCAATTAATGACACACCATATGATCTTCAAAAGAAACCAAATACATATAGGGGTTACCTTACATGTATTTGGTTTCACTTTGCATGTCATGATCTAATATCTATATATACCAATTAGTAACATACGAAGTAGTTTGTCAAATACAATCTGAAAAGAAGGATTTCCATAATTAAAACATATTTATTATCCCTAAATTAGCTCCTAGAAAAAAGTCTAGACTCTAAACTGATTCAATAAACCAAATTCAAGTTCAAGGCACAAAATTTCAGTTACACACACAGTCTTCTAAACTTCATTTCCTGCTAGTTACAAGTACAATATCAACATAGTTGAAAAGAAAGACAGAAATTCAATTACCAAAAGAAATGAGGAAAAAAACAATTACCCAAAAACCAAAACCTGAAGCAAACATCAAGAATTGAAGAAAAGTCAGAGATTTTTGCAACACCTGTAATAAAACGAAAAAAGTACATAAAGAGTACGCAAAGATAATAAAATTGTGAAAGAATAATGAAATAAAAGATGAAGAAATTTTATTGATTGTTGATTGATTGAAGATTGTAAATTATGAAGGTAAAACTAAGTATATAGCCTATGAAAAATAAAAGATAAGATAAAGATAAAGATAAGATAAAGATTAACGAAAAGAGTACATAATAAAATTGTGAAAGAATAATGAAAGAAAATAAAAGATGAAAAAAATTTATTGATTGTTGATTGATTAAAGATTGTAAACTATGAAAGTAAAACTAAGAATATATATATAATATTAGCCTATGAAAGATAAAAGATAAGATAAAGATAAATATGAGATAAAATAAAGACTAAAATTATAGTTAAATTTGTGTATTTTGTTGGAATGAATTTGTGGTCGTGAGACGTCTTTATTATTGTCGTGGGTTAAAGTGGAATAATGGTTTAATAACCTGAAAGAAGAACAAGATTACATAATGCTCCCTTAAGAATTCCAAGAAAAGAAGAAAAAGGAACAAATTTTTTTTACTAAATTTCTTAGGTTTGTGGGTTTCAACAATGGTTGACTGGTTTAGTGTTTGTTTCTCCTTCGGAATTGGAAAATTCTGTCATACTCCTCAGCAATAATAAATTAATTCTATTTAATTCAATGAATTTTTTGGTGACTTATTTAATTCAATGAATTGAAACCTCTCTCTGTTTCTTTCTCACAAAGCCAAAATTCAAAACTGTTGCCGCTTCAAATAAAATATTTCTTAAAATTAAACCAAAAAAAAAGGTGTATTTGAAATTAAAAAAAAAATATTTACTTTTCTTTAAGAATGTTTTTTTTTTTCTGCACCTTTTTTCAAATGTTATTTGAGTACTCATTAGCTAAACTCGGTTTAAAATAAAAGATTTCTTCAACTGATAATTTGGATTTAATAATAAATTTTTATGTTATTTAAAATATTTATTAATTTAAATTAATAGGCTGTTTGACATATTTTTTAATTACATTTTCTTTTTTAATAAAAATCACTAAACTTTGTCATATTTTTTCTTTCCTTAATATGTATATTATAAAAAATAATTTTTATATTTACCTTTTTGCTTTATTTAAAAATTAAAACAATTATTAGAATAATAATATGTAAGAGGATATCTCATAAAAAACACGTGTGCATAGCACAAGAATTTGCGGAGCAAGAATAGGCAAGTGAAGAAGTCTATGGATCCAGAATACATTTTGCATTTGAAGAGTCAAAGTAGGAACATATTTAGTGACAGATTTTGTTGGTAAAGAAAACTCATTTTTATAACAATTATCCCTTCTAATTATAACAATTTTATTAATGTATGCATAATTTACATTAAATTTTTGTTCTTTCAATAATGTGCATGATTTCCTATTTCTAGAGAAACATGGTTTTATCTTTAACTTTCTACAAGAAGAAAATAAATTACAAATAATCAATTATGTCTCCAAGTTCCAACTCATCCTTAATAATCTTCCATAGTTAACCATTTTGGTAAGAAATTATGAAGGTATAGGTAACAAATAAAGTAAGGAACTTCAGTTGCATACAACATCAGAGTAGAAAGCTATGGTCCTCCTTTCACAGTTCTGTATGCTTAATAATTCAACATCAAAAACTTCAAATTGTTTTGAGCTGAAAAAGGTTGAAGGTCCAACCTGCATAACACAAAAAACAATCAGATCATAGAAATTACTTGCTTTGGAAGCATAAAATAGAGAAGAACTAAGATTGATGTACTGTTGTTAAGAGCTGCATAGGATTGAAAACTATATGCTAATGCAATCCCAACATAGTTCTGATCAATGACAAGTGCCAAAAATAGTAGATTATTTCATTTTATTATAGGTTGATTAATTAGTTGTTAGGAAGAAAGTTGTTTTAACATAGTTTAATCTTGTTTAGAATGGCAGGATTCTAAGTTCTGGATCCAACTTATAGACTTCAATATCCAGTCAAATTTCTTCAGTGTGAGACTAAAGGTGGACTCGAAAAGCTTCCGATGCGTTTGGTGCTGTGACTGTGACAGTTTGGGGGAGATTTCGGCCAAGGAGTGTGCATCAGTAAAAGATTTCAGTTCTAACATAGATGAAGAGAAATCTAGAACTATTATGCAACTGCTATTGCTATATATTATATTTATCTAGTAGCTTCTAGAACAAGAAAATGAGACATGTTAGAACTCACTGGTGGCCCAAGTTCAGGGGGAATAATGATTCTTCTCTTTCCACCTGGTCTCATGTCTCTAATTCCTTCCTCAAATCCTGCATCAGAAGAAAAAAAAAATGAAAAAATAATAAAAAAATTTCTCAAGAACAAAATGAATAATCTTTCACATCCATTCTCAAGGGAAAAAATGGCACTAAGATTTGAAGTTTTACCAGGAACCAATGCTTTAGTTCCCATACGGATTCTGGCAGGAGAACCCTGTAAGTAAGTGCTGTCTATACGACGGCCAGATTCGTTATAGCCGACATAGTGAAACGTTACCTGCCAAACATGAACAAGTAATCAGATAATGAACAAACTGATCAATATATTTTGTGCACTAAAATCAACTTAAAAATGTTAGTGCCCAACAGCCTAGAAGTTGCAATTTCGCAATGCCGAAAAGTGAAATGATACTTTTTTAAGTATCTTCAAAGCTATAATATTGGCAACTTTCACTATTCACCTCATCCTTTTTCATTCAATCACACTTGAGAAAACATAAATGACAGAAAGAGTATAGCATCATCTATTGATTTCACAGCCAAAAACCAGGTTTAGCTACAAACCAACAACATAAGCATCTCCAATGCTTGGTCTCAGTTCAATTTCATTTTGAGACCACATGTCATAAATAGTGATTTGAGACTGAATATAAAATTTATCACTCTAATGTTTGGTTCCAATTCATTTTAAACTTTATAGAAGGTGGCAAAATTTAATTGGTGTTCCACCAAAGTAAAACCGTCTTTCTAAAGTGAGACCGGTCTCATTTCATTAATCATCTCCAATGCAAAGTGAAATTTCGAATCATTTCACTTCATGTTCACATCAGATTTGAAACTCCAAAAACACTCCATTGGAGTTGAGACTACTCAAACATCAATATCCATTTTCCCCTAGCTCAAACCAGCACAAATTATTCCTATTTCCTAGAAACAAATAAGTATGCAACTGAAGAACAATTGCCCCAACAATGAACTTAAGATTGAATCACAAAGAACAATCTAGGAAGTAGCAGATTGGGAAGAAAAACAAAAGAAAAACCTGCTGACCATCCTTTGGGCAATCACCTTTACCAACTTCGAAATCCCGGTATATGAGCCCCGAATCACTCTTGGTATAGTTATCCGGTGCTACTACTTTAACTTCAAAACCTGAAATGTACATTAATAAATCAGATCATTACTTAAAAAATCATACACAAGAGGTTCACAACAAACAAAATTTCCTTGTCAATCATGCTAGGTGTACGCCAAGATCAGCCATCAGTATAGAATACACATTGAAATACAAAATACACACTAAAAATAAGTTAAACTACACATGTACTTACATAGCATTTTTGTTTCCTTATTTAACTTAAAAAGTAACATATTTTACTTAAAATTTGCAGAATCACATTGTTAATTACCTTCTCTTATGAAATTTGGGAAATCCTCAGGTGCATTGTTTTCTTGCTGTATCCGTTTATTTTGTTGTAGGAGGCGTTTTTCATCATATGGATTCTTAGTTTTAGTCTTGGCATAAGAAGATAAGGTTGGAAAAACACAAGTTGATACAAAAGCAGAAAGAACAAGTGTCCTCCTTAATGTTATTTTCTCAGATATGCAACTACCCTGTAATCTGTCACAGAATCATAAGCAAAAAACAGAAGAATAATAAGCAATAAATGGCAGGAGAATGTGAAGGGTCAGTCTTACATGTCCTGCTCATGATTTGTGCATTGGAGAGTTAATTGTTTAGCTCCATGAATAGCACAAGGGAGGGGGGCTGTAACTGCCACAAAAGAAAAGGAATAAAGTGTGAAGAAGAAGAAGAAGAAGAAAGAAAGAAAGAGAAGGAGAGAAGGGTTGTTGCAATTACAGCGTGTGAGTGAGAGTGGAACCATGGCCTTCACTTGCCTTGTCTTCTCCGACCAGAGTTCAAGTGCTGCTCTCTGCTCTTTTTGTTAATGTTATCCACTCTCCTTCATAACTATTTACCTAAACACATATTAAAATATTCATATATTAAGTACTTTAGATATATTAAATTACATAATAATTTTAATTATTATTTTTATGTAAAGATATTACATTCACCTTCAAATATATTATTATAATTATAATTTATAATTCAATTTTTTAGATAATTATTTAAGAAATTTAATTTTTATATTTGTCTGTAAAAAAATCATATAAACAACTAAGTATATATATATATATATATATATATATATATAAAACTAATTTTAGATTTATTATTTAAAAATTAACTAAACACATGATAGTCATATAAATTAAATTCCTATTTTAAGAATAAAATAATTAAAAAAATATTTTACTCTTGATAATAGTATACAATATTCCTATTAACATTAAATTTACTCAATTTAGTGAATCTTTTTTACTAAGGCGATCAGTTTATTACGTGTTCCATTATGAAGAATTTGATTAATTTACAGTATTTTGATTGAATTGTCTTTCTTCAGTTAAAAAGTATTTAAAAAATATATATTTTTATTAAATTTTAAAATATTTAGATATATAATTTGAGAAATAAAGTGTTTTTTTTCTAAAAAAATTGTTTTTTCAAAAACCAATAAATAATGATTATCATGTGATTAAGCACCAAAAGAATTTGGTTAATTCAACTAGCTAAATCTGTAGATAATTTTATATGATCTCAGTTGTATACTTTTAGTAATTGAAGATTATATATCAATTAAATAATGATTAATTTTTTTTTTAAAGACAGTAGGTTATTCTCTTTCAAATGAAAAAAAAATATTTTGTATAAAATTTAGGACTATATAAAAAAAGGAGTTCTTCTATTTTTTACTTAAACATTAGTGAGGCACAGTAAAAAAAATGAAATTAAGAAGAAAACAAAGTTAGAATTAAATTGAGGTTTCAGAGGGTAAGTTTACAAGTTTCTAATTTTGTTTGGTAGCAATTGTCAAAAGTTCTTCAGGATTCATAGATTGGCGTTCGAACACCCTCCTACACCTTTCTTATATGCCAGGCCATAATCAAAATAAAATGGTGACTGAGTTCTTACTCACAGGTCGTTAATCAAGGACAACAATTTGGAGTCTCCACCAATCGAAAAAGGATATGCAATTAGGATTTGGGGCCAAGTTCGCTGTTGGACTCTTGTTCTAAATTTCTGAAGCATCTGGACAGTTGAAGATGCAATATAACAAGGATTCTGGTTCAGCATTGCAAATGGGACAAGTTAGTGAAGTGATGATTGAGCATCATGTTGTATTTTTCTATACTTTTTTATATTAAAATTTAATTAATCATACTTAATTATTGAGTATTTTTGTGTTTAAATTGTATATTGCTTTCACCTCTTTAATTTGATTTATGTTGTAGAAAAATGGGGGAAATTCGGGGAGAAGCAATTCGATATTCTGAGAATTGGCACACTTTCCCTGAGATAGGGTCTTTGGACCCCTCCCTTCCACATTTCTCTTCTCCTCCATTTCTTCCATATCACTTTGTAAATATTATGAGTCTTTAATTTCTATATTTGGAAAAGGAGCTCTGTTTCAATTTTGATTGAATTGATATTTATTTCTTCTTCTTTTTGTCAATTCTATCTTCATACATAGAAGAGAGTTCCGTTCTTCAAAGATTCACTTGGATCTATTATAATTCTATGTGAACCTTGAGAAAGGAATCATAGAATTCAGTTTGAACTCCCTTTGCATAATGAAATTGATCTTGATTTAGAGTTGGTATTGTGACATGTAACCGCTCTAATATTGGGATCATTGGAATTATGTAGTATGAGATTAGAAATCATGCTTGTTTATCTAAGGAAGAGTTTTTGTGCTTCATAGATCCAATTACTATTGAGAGAGGGATTGAATCTACTTGAATTACATGATAAATTTGAGAAAGGAGTCATGGAATTCAGTTTGAGACTCTTCTCTCATAGTCCTCTTGATCAATACATTCTTAGTCCGGTATGTGACATGTAACCACTTTGAATTGAGGTATTCAGAGTTGTGTGGCCTTTGAATTAGAAATTGAACTTCACATCTTCTCATGAGCAATTAGATCAAGAGATTGGCAATTGATTATGTGAAGAGAAATTAAATCACCAAGAGATTGGGGTTTAATTACTCATAATCCGCCATAGATCTACTTTACATGATTGAGAAGGAGTTGAGACCCATTGATTCAAGAGGAATCAACATCTCCAATCCCCAATATTTTCTATCTTTAATTTCTAGCACATTTAATTTTCTGCACTTTATATTTCAGTACTTTACTTTCTTATACTTCACATTTATGTCATTTACTTTATTGCACTTTATTGCTTTATTTTAATTTCTAGTCATTTACATTTCTTGTTTCTCATAACTCCAAATTGAACCGTCTAACTAGAATAATCAACTAATTATTGATTGCTTAATCCTTTAGTTCTCGTGGGATTGACCTCACTCTAAGTGAGTTTTATTACTTGATATAACCCGGTATACTTGCCGGTAGTTACTACAGAATTAAATTTTTCCGTATCATGAAGTACTTGCGAATCGCTGATTTATGAGCTGCATGACAGGGAGTTTTTCATGGAGGGACTTCCACCCGAATACCTGAAACTTGTGTGGGGCTGTCAGACTCCAAAGAAAATTCTAAATTTTCGGTTGTTGCATGATATTTGGACAAAATTCTAGAGAAACATGGTGGAAAAGGTAAGCAACTCTATATTCTAAAACTACATCATATATCTTGGATCTGTTGAGTGTCCATTGAATTTTATCTTCCCCTTCCCTGGTACTGTAGATAGAATTCTCTGGGCAACATCTTGAGAGAATATTGAATTAATTAGGGACTGATTCCATTACTTATATGCAGAGAACAAATCACGAACTAAGAAGATTGAATGTCCAGCTTGGGACTAACTTGTAAGAGCTGGTGCTGAGAATGAATATGGAGGAGGGAGCCATAGATCTCTAAAGATTTGGATTATTGTTCCAGAACCAACTCTCCAGTTTAACCCCTTTTCAATGACACTTCTACTTGCAAGGATACTCCTCCATCCCCAAGAAGGTAAGGACTCCAACTCTGCATCTAGAATAGAATTATATCTGAAATATTTTCCTTTTAAGCTTCTAGATAATAAAGAATTAGGATTAGTGGCAATTCTCCAACATTGTTTATCTAGGAGAGTCAAATTTTGTGCACGTAAGTCTTTAAAGTCAAGCCCTCCTTCTTTCTTAGCCATTGTCATTGTATCCCAACTAATTCAAACTATACGACATTCCACAGCTTGTTGACTCCACCAGAATTGATTAAGAATGCCATGGATTTTCTTGATTATATTATCTGAAAGTCTGAAACAAGACAGGGTATATATTGGGATTGCTTCTCCTACCACCCTTAGTAATACTTGTCTTCCTCCATTAGATAAAAGATATCGTTTTCAGCCTTGGACTTTTTTTATAACCCTTTTTTGACAGCAGAAAATGTGGTCTTTTTCGATTTATTTACTAAAGAAGGCAGTCCCAAATACTTGTCTTGAGCTCTTTGAAATATTCATGGTAATAGCAAGTGGTGTGTGTATATCATGAGGAGTGTTATTGCTGAAGAAGATTGCATATTTATTAAGGTTAACTTTTTGGCCGCTGAAACTTTCAAAGTCCCCTAATAAATCTAAGATCCTCCCATAATTGTCTTCTAATGCCTTACAGAATAACATAAAATCATCTGGAAAAAGTAAATGATTAACCTTAGGACATCTTCTTGTAATTTGGATCCCTTGAATGTGCCAGTTTTACTTTGCTTTGTGTAGCAAGAAGGAGAGGCCTTCTGCACAAAATAAAAAAAGAAAAGGAGATAGAAGGTCACCCTAACGGATGCCTCTATTTGGTTTAAAAAAATTGTATGGTTGGCCTTCCACAACCACAGAGTAAGAAACCGTCATTACCAATTCATGAATCCAACCTATCCATGTAGAATCAAATTCGATCTTCTTCATGATAAATCACAAAAACTGTCACTCAATCCTGTCATATGTTTTACTCATGTCAAGTTTAAGGATCATCTCATACTCTAAACCTCTCTTTTTTTTGCTTGAGATAGTGCATACACTCATGTGCTATCAGAATATTATCTGAAATGAGTCTCCCCTTTAGGAATTCGCTCTGATTAGGGCTAATAATTTTATTCATACACCCTAGTAATCTATGAACCAGTATCTTAGAGATGATTTTGTAGAATATAGAGGATAAACTAATGGGTCATACCTGGGACATGTCACAAGCATCAGGAATCTTAGGAATGAGGCAGATGTTAGTGTGGTTGAAACTCCTTAAAATGCGCCTTCCTCGAAAGAAACTTCTAACTGCCTTGAATACATCATCGCCCACACTATCCCAATAAAATTGGAAGAACTTAGCTGTTATCTCATCTTCTCTTGGAGCACTATATGGGTGTACACTAAATGTAGCTTTTTTTACTTCCTCAAAAGAGACCGGACGTTGTAGCCTATGATTCATGCTAGTTGTAACCTTAAGCTCAAAGTCTAAGAAAAAAGACCCAGAATCCGCCTGATTGGTGGAAGTAAAGATGCCCTTGAAATACTCCACTGCCACCCTTGCGATGGCAACATTAGAAGTAGCCAACTCTTTATTCTCAACCTTGAGTCTCCAAATCTTGTTCTTCCTAGATCTAGCCTCAAATTTTTGATGGAAGAAGCTAGTGTTTTTGTCTCCTTCTTTTAGCCATTTAATTCTAGATTTATCCTTCCAATAGAATTCTTCATTCAAGTAGGTCCTCTTTAAGTTTTGCTCAAGTTCCATGATTTCAAGACCTCCTATTAAACTTGATGCCCTCATTTCTTCTAGCTGCCCTATAATTTCATCAATCTGTTTTTCAGAGTTTGAAAGACCAGTCCTCTGCCATATGACCAGTCGATGTCGAACGAGTTTAAACTTTTGAGCTAGTCGAAACATGGGGGAGCCTTCAATTTCTGTATTCCAAACCTCACTAATCAAAATTTGGACTGAATCCTCCACGAGACCATCAGGTTTGGAATTTAAATCTTCTTTTTGAATGTTCAGATTGTGGATTAGTGTAAAAAAGGAGAGGGGCATGGTCTGAACCCGTCTCAAACAATCTAAGAATTGCTGGATTAGGGAACAATTGCAGCCATGTTTCTCCCACTAAGATTCTATCCAGTTATTCTTGAATCAATTCTCCTACTCTCCTCCTATTACTCCAAGTGAAAGGTCTACCAATCATTCCCAAGTCAAGTAAAGCATTATCACCAATAAAATAATTAAAATCTGTTATAGAAAACTGTGATTTAAGACTACCTCCACTTTTTTTACTTTAATCAACAATAGCATTAAAGTCTCCCAAAATACATGAGTTACCTTGTTGCTGCTGTAAGATTGCTAACACCTCTTGAAATTGTGTTGAACAGATCTGTTCATGGCTGCTGAAATGAACACCAACGAGATTCCATTCCACATTAACCGATGTGTATTTCACCAAAGCCACGATGAAAAAATCTGAACTATCAATAATTTGCACTACCACATTGTCCATCCAAGCTAATGTCAAGCCTCCAGTGCTACCCACTGGATCAATAGTCTTCCAATTTATAAAACCACATGATCTCAACTTCATTTTCACTTGTCGAGATTGTTTTTTAGTTTCGCATAGAAAAACCATATTGGGAGAATGGAATTGTGACATCCCTTTGAGATTGTGGATTGTCGGGAGTCTCCTCAAACCCCAACAATTTCACGTAATGAGCTTCATATCTCTTCGGGTGCCATTGAAAGGCTAGCACTCTCCACCCTCGTTTCAGCAATTATATCATCAACTATACAAATCATCTTACCCTCATTTTTCATTTTCCTTCCTTTTATTTCTTCTTTTTATTTCTCCGAACAGCTTACTTGAATCCGTCCCTTGTCTAGCAAGTTGTTTTCACTTAGAACTCCTGCTAGTCATTCTTTCATTAGGTAAGTTCTATCGGACAAATTCATCAGTGTTCACAGTACTAGTAATATCTTGCAGGACTAATGCCTCACTAGTCTTCTCAATTGACTGCCAAACCACTTCCGAAAAATTATCATCCTCCTTATTACCTCTAGATGTCTCCATAGAGTTGTTTTTTGTCCTTTTGGGGAGTGCTTGAGTTTGAATTATTGAAGCTGAAGTTATCACTAGTTCCTCCACATTCGATCCTCTTGCCCACTTGTTCTGCTTTGACCCACTCACCAATACGATCCTGTTTAATAGCGCCCGCTGATGAATCCTCCATGAATTTAGAACATTGTTTGTAATCATGTCCTAAATAAGTACAGTAGGTACAGAAAATTTCAATTCTCTCGTATCGCAATCCAATTTCCAGCACCTTACCATTCAGTTCAGCCATATGAATGTTGTTTTTCACCCTTTTATCACCATCTAGCCAGACTTTGGTCTTGAGAATTTGAGATTCTCTTCCATGAACAGAGAAAAAATTAATGTTTATCACCTCTCCAATTTTCTCCTCAAGTCTTTTTCCAATATGATTAGTTTTGAACTGCTCAGACAAACCCCAGAATTGGATCCAGATTGGAAAACAAGTAATGCTTTTCTGGTCCTATTCATCCGATTCAACCCATCTTCTCACATGCAAGATATAATCCTTAAAGAGTCAAGGAGATCCTTTTTCAATTCTGAGAACAACAAGATCATTCTCAAAGAAGAATTGGATTTGATTAGGACCTCTCTCAATCGATCGGAATTCCTCCGGTTTATCCTATAACGCCTTTAGGGCATTGTCAATTGTGCCAATCAAAAATACCTTATTTGCAAAGAATCTCCCCAAGATCAAAGCTCTAAATAGAGCACTAATAAAATTCTAACATAGCACTAATAAAATCCTGACAGAACACTAAAAGAGAGTACTAAATAATGATTAATTACTTCTACTATATATAATAGAAATATAAAAAAATTCTAGTACATAATTTTCTTTTATAAAATATTTTTTATCATATATAGTTTATAAAAAAATATATTTGATTATTTATATGACTTAAATCTAAAATTTCTTAATTAAAGTACAAAATACTTATTAGATTAATCTAATAATAATAATAATAATAATAAAAATTATTATTATTATTATTATTATTAAAGATGGATTAATACAGAGGTTATTAGTGAAAGACTCTTCCATTCCTCCATGAAGAACTAACATCACTGAGCCCCACCAATCATCTTGTTGATATTCTCTTTAGCTTATTGTCAACACATGCTCTTGATGCTGCAAAGGAATTCACAAGGACAGAGGAGGTGTTTCCTTTTGTTTTTAGCTTTTCATTCTGTGGCATCGGCTGACTAGAAGTTTTGGAGTAACCGTTGAATTATTTTTCTGTGATTTCTCAATCCGTGAAATTAATGACTAATACAATTATTAGGTTAGGTCGTCTGTATTACATCCAAATCCTTCTCCATATCTCATGTTAAGGCGAAGGAAAAGTATTGGGACCAAAAAACAATCCGTCAAGTTATAACAACTTTAATTAATAATTATTAATTTTAAATTTTTAAAAATTAAAATTTGAATATTCAACAACATTAAACATATTTCAATACAAATAATAAGAATCAGGCAAATAAGACAACAGTAACCTGACACCGGATTCGATGGTCCCAAAATATTTAGACCATTAAATAGTCCCATAATAAAACATATTTTTTAAGCTTTTTAATAACAGTTAAATAATTTTTTTCTAATTTTAATTACAAATTAACCCCATATATTTTATTTGATTATAAAAATTATTTTTTTATAAATTATTATTTTATCATTCATCTATTATGTTTATTAACAATAAAAAACAAAAACAATAACGAATTATATCTTTTATTGATCGTAATAAATTTTTGGCAATTCCAATCGATTAAAAGTTTATCTTTCATCCGTTACATGTTGTGAAATCATGTTTCTTAGAAAATCAATCGATTGGATTAAAAAAACAATTAATTGAATTTCAGGTTTTTCATAACTCAATCGATTGGACTTTAGGTTATCACAAAACAATCGATTGAAAATTGTAAGGCAGTATGGTTTGCCCAAAAATCAATCGATTGGTCATATTACCCAATTGATTGAACTCATCAAAACAATCTGGGTTTAATTAATTCAATCGATTGGTTATGTTTTGAAGTTTGTACGTGACTAATGACATATTCCAATTCAATCGATTGGTATGAGAATTTAATCGATTAAAATGTGACGTAAATAAGTTTTTATCGATTGGTATGATAATCCAATCGATTGAAATTTGAAACGCGCTATATATTAATTCTGGTAACCATGCGTATTCAGCCTCCCTCCCCTTTTTAAACATAACAATACCATTTCTGCTAGCCTCTCTTCTCTCTCTAAATCCAAAAAACTTCTCTCTTCTTCTTCTCCAATCTCACCAACATCCACTCCAAACTTCATACATATTATTAATCTTCATCCAAATTCCTACAAAACCCACCGAAAAGAAAGAAGAAGAGGATTAATAATATTGGTTCGGTGGGTTTTGTAGGGATTTGGATGAGGATTAATAATATGTATGTAGTTTGGAGTGGATGTTGGTGGGATTAGAGAAGAAGAGAGAAGTTTTTTAGATTTAGAGAGAGAAGAGAGATTAGCAGAAATGGTGTTATTATGTTTAAGAAGGGGAGGGAGGCTGAATACGCATGGGTATCAAGATTAATATATAGCGCGTTTCAAATTTCAATCGATTTGATTATCATACCAATCGATGCAGATAAAAATTTATTTACGTCACATTTCAATAGATTGAATTCTCATACCAATCGGTTGAATTGGAATATGCCATTAGTCACGTACAAACTTCAAAACATAACCACTCGATTAAATTCTCATAACCAATCGATTGAATTAATTAAACCCAGATTGCTTTGATGAGTTCAATCGATTGGATAATAAGACCAATCGATTGATTTTTGGGCAAACCATACTGCCTTGTAACTTTCAATCAATTGTTTTGTGATAACTTGAGTCCAATCGATTGAGTTTCGGGAAACCTGAAATTCAATCGATTGTTTTGTTCGATTGATTTTCTAAGAAACACGATTTTACAACCCTCGACGGATGTAACGGATCAAAGAAAAATTTTTAATCGATTAGGATTGCTAAAAAGTTATTACGAATAATGGAAGATCTAATTCGTTATTTTTTTGTTTTTTATTGTTAATAAACATAATAGATGAATGATAAAATAATAATTTATAAAATAAAAAAAAATAATTTTTATAATTAAATAAAATATATGGGGTTAATTTGTAATTAAAATTAGAAAAAGACCATTCAACAGTTATTAAAAAACTTAAAAAATATGTTTTGTTATAGGATTATTTAATGGTCCAAACGTTTTGGGACCATCTAATCCTTTGCTCAGTAACCTCCTCTAAACGTCTCCATCTCTCTCATCGATCACGAGATCTACACATCGCAGCTTTCGAAGTGCCTCGGCTCCCATCGCGTAGACCGCCGCATCGCCGCCTCCACAGTGCGCCGCACACATCGCTTCTCTCTCGTTGTACCGCCTTCTAATCCGCGCCGCACTCACACCCACAATACTCGCCTGTGACATCCTCGCCGCTCGCATTCCCAGGCCAAGCCCGCGCCTGCGCCGTTGCGGCCTCCACCCCGACGATCCTCTGGCAGTGACCGTGCCCTCCGCAACCAATTCCCATGGCCGCAACGCGCGCTTTGCATGTGTAGTTTTGTCCTCCGCAGGACCACCGCAGCATCATCTCCCTCGTGATCTGCATTGCCGCTGTCCACCGCAGCGTGCTCTCTCTATCTCTTTTTTACTTTCTCAATTCGATCAAGAATCACTTCCACTAGAAGACATATGCATAAGGAGATACATGTAATAGACACTTCCATTAGATACAATCATAAAAAAACGCTCCAATTAAAAAAATATTTTCATTAGAAGTCCAGTGCAACGTGTGTGGAAGTCGAGCAGTGACGACGGTAACCTTTGTATGAAACGGCAACGGTGGTGCTGAGCACAGCGGTGTTAAAAAAAAAAAGGAGAAAGTGGTAAAATGTAATCCTAAATTATAGTGAATTTGAATAATTGAAGTGTGTTTTTTTTTGTTTAATAGATTTTGAAGTTTAACCCAACAAAAATTAGCAGGAACAATTGAAATGTGTTTTTTTATTCGAAATGCTTGTACACTTAACTGTCCTATCATTAATCTCTCTATTATAATAGGGTTATATTTTGAATTTGAAATTTCTTCTGGTGAATTTAATTTGTCCTTTACTTCCTGCTGCATGGTTAAGCAGAAAGTTTTAGAAAAATAGCAATAGTTATAGTTTTTTCATAGGGTATGTAAATCTTATCTTGAAGAGTAATGAGAAAAAATCATATACAAGTTAATTTAATTATGACATCTTAGTTAAGCGGACTAATAAGTTAATTATTAGACCAATCTAATTTGGTTGAATTTATCTCTATCTTTAGCTTTTTGCACTTTCTTTCGATGAAGATGGATAAAAAGTTATCTTCATGCTTGTAATGGACCTCCCACTCTGCCCACCAAAAAACCATTTATGATAAAAAATAATTGTTGATCCAAATACATTTAATTTCAAAAGTCTTAATGGTATAAAGCCCAACTAAAAAAATAGTAAAGGAATTAAGGAAAAAATAAAAATGATTTTTTTTTGTTTCTTTAGGACTGCTTTCTTAGAATTTCAAGTCCTTCAAAGTAAAGACAAATAAACATTCATCCATAATCATAACATTCAAATAAAGTAATTAAAGGCTAAGCAATATAATTCCGATTGATGATCATTTTGTAGTGGTTGAAAGATCACCTTTAACATTTAATATAAATAAAGAAAGTTTGTGTATAAATCAACTAGAAAAATAATAAGATATGCTAGCTAGAAAGATACATAAGATTAGGTTCCGCAAGTCAACAAAGTATCCATGAAAGTGGATGAAATAAATGGTGAAGTAATAAAGAAGAGAAGGGTTGTTGCAATTACAGTGTGAGTGAGAGTGGAACCATGGCCTTGAAGCTTTCTGCTCTTTTGTTAATGTTATCCACTCTCCTCTTCTCCAGGTAATACTACTCAATATAATTAAGATAAGCAACAAAACAATTTGGTTAACTCAGCTACTTCTACTATATTCTATATATATAGGAGAGTTTCAGTATACTAATTTTTTTCATAATTTTTTATTATTATATATAATTTATAACTTAAACTTAAAATTTTTTAAGTAAAGTATAAAATACTTATTATCTTAATTAGTTCTATTTTTATTATTATTTAATTAAGTAAATTAACAGAGATGTTAGTTCGTATTATACAAAATTATTCAGCATAAAAAAAAGAACAAAATTATTTAAACGGTGTAAAAAAAGTTAACACACAAAATTAACCAGCCACACAGTTAATTTTAAAGTAAATTTGATACTAAAATGTGTGTTGTATGATCTTAATTATTTTATAGCGACTAAGTAGTATATAATAGGCATTAATATCTTTTATATTAATATCTTAATTATTTCATAGCGACTAATATGATCGACTAACTGCTTCTACATATTGAGGATGGTAGGGTAGAATCTCTCATTGTAGTGCCACAATAAGTCAAGTTAAACAGGTGGAATGGCAAGACAACGATTTAGAACTAGTTTTACATATTCAAGATGTATACGGATTTTGACTTAAAAGAAATAGCTGGGTTTAGAAACAGGTAGAATAATTTCTTTCGCTCATTGATTTGAAATAGAATATTCAATTGATTTCAATGTTTTTTGTAATGATAGAAACTTAGTTACAAATTATAATATATTATAGGAATTCAATTAAAAAAAATAAAAATTTAATTAAAAATTCGATAAAATTATAGAGACTAACATAATAATTAATCTATAAAATAACATCTAGACCAAGTATCTTCATGGTATGTTGATTATAATATATGAAGGAATCATCTAATTGTAATGATACTATGTATCTAGCCATGTTAATAAGTGATAACAAGAGAATTTGTAGGTCCAAGGTGGAAGCATACGCTTATATTTTTGGGACAGAGGGGCAATTCAATTGTGCGGAAAGAGAACTGACAAAATTATCAAAGAGGAGACAAATTTTTAAGGGCTAAACGATAATTCCAATTGATGATTATTTTTGTAGTGGTTGAAGGGTCACTAACCTTTAAAGGCTAAGCAATAATATAAGTTTTATTAAAGGCTAAGCGATAATTCCAATTGATGATCATTTTGTAGTGGTTGAAGGGTCACCTTTAACCTTTAACATGAATAAAGAAAGTTTGTGTATAATCAATTAGAAAAATAATAAGATAAGGTAGAATGAATATTTGTCTAGAATGATACATAAGATTAGGTTCAAGTCAATAAAGTGTCGCTGAATGTGGATGAAATAACTGGTGAGCAACTTGAAGATGAAGAAGAGAGATTTGTCATTTATTAGGAGCAGCCAGTAGTCAAAAGTGTATATAATATAGAGATACTGAACTGTTTGGATTAATTTTTTTTAGTAAAATATGGTTTTTGTCTCGATGTTTGAAATAAATCTTATTTGTGTCTCTAACGTTTAAATCATCCTATTTGTATTCCTAACGTTTATAAAAGTGATTTAATGTTATCCTGCCGTCAATTACACATCATGAACGCTTTAGTTTGAGTTTTAAAAATCTCTTCTTGAAATTAGAATACAAATATTTGGGATAGAATCGATACTCCACTCCGAAAAATAGCTTATCAAAAGTTGAAACTAATTCCTACAACATTTACATAATTCACTTCTCTAGGAAAATAATTGAATCTAAACACAAATAATGGGTATAATATTAAAATCGAACATATCCAAGTGAGATCTAATTGAAAATGAATACATCCAAATGAAAATAATTGAAAAATATAATCTGATTTGTTAGTATAATTGATAGTAAGATAACATTGAATCACTTTTATAAACATTAGGAATACAAATAGGACGATTTAAATATTAGGGACACAGATAGGACTTACCTCAAACGTTGGGAACAAAAATGATACTTTACTTTTTTTTAATAGAAAAAATTATTTTAAAAAAAATAAAATATTTTTATTCAATTTAAAATTTATTTAAATACGTCTTTTAAAAAAGATGTTTTTATTTAAAAAAAATAAATTATTTATTTTTTCAAAAAACTAACAATACTTTGTTTTTAAAAAAGTAAAAGTAAAAGACATTTTTAATATTTAAATTTTTTTTGAAAAAATTTATCTAAATATAAAATAATTTTTGTTTGTTAAAAACATTTTTTTAAAAAAAGATAAAAAATAAATACAACAACAACAACAACAACAACAAAGCCTTATCCCACTAAGTGGGGTCGGCTACATGAATCAAACGACGCCATTGTGCTTTGTCATGTATCATGTCTACAGAGAGACCGTTTACATGTAGATCTCGTTTGACCACCTCATGGATGGTCTTCTTAGGTCTTCCTCTGCCTTTCGCCCTTTGTCCATCTTCCATCTCATCCACCCTCCTGACTGGATGTTCTATCGGTCTTCTTCTCACATGTCCAAACCACCTGAGACGCGATTCAACCATCTTTTCCACAATGGGTGCTACTCCAACTCTCTCCCTTATATCTTCATTCCTTATTTTATCCAATCGCGTGTGACCACTCATCCATCTCAACATCTTCATCTCTGCCACACTCAGCTTATGTTCGTGCTCTCCTTTAGCCGCCCAACACTCCGTACCATACAGCATAGCCGGTCTTATAGCGGTGCGATAGAATTTACCTTTAAGTTTTAAAGGCACTTTTTTGTCGCATATAAAACCAGATGCACTCCGCCATTTTGACCAACCTGCTTGGATCCTATGATTTACATCATGTTCAATCTCTCCATTATCCTGTATGATGCACCCAAGATACTTAAAACTTTTAACTTTTCGTAAGGTATTCTCTCCAATTTTCACCTCTATATTGGAGTTTTCCCTTCTCAGACTGAACTTACATTCCATATATTCCGTCTTGCTACGGCTTATGCACAGACCATACACTTCTAGAGCTTCTCTCCATAACTCCAACTTCTTATTTAGGTCTTCCCTTGACTCTCCCATAAGGACGATATCATCGGCAAAAAGCATGCACCATGGCACAGGCTCTTGGATGTGCTCTGTGAGTACTTCCAAGACTAATGTGAAAAGGTATGGACTTAAGGATGATCCCTGGTGTAATCCTATACCAATAGGGAATTCCTCTGTCACACCACCTTGAGTCTTCACACTAGTTGTGGCCCCATCATACATGTCTTTAATTGCCCGAATATATGCGATCCTTACTCTCCTCTTTTCTAAAACCTTCCATAAGACCTCCCTTGGTACCCTATCATACGCTTTTTCCAAATCAATAAACACCATGTGTAGATCCCTTTTATTACTACGATACCTCTCCATCATCCTTCTTAATAGGTATATCGCTTCAGTGGTAGATCTGCCTGGCATAAATCCAAATTGGTTCTCTGTTACTTGTGTCTCTTTTCTCAACCTCCGTTCTATCACCCTTTCCCATAACTTCATAGTATGACTCATAAGCTTAATCCCTCTATAATTTCCGCAACTTTGTATATCCCCCTTATTCTTATAGATAGGTACCAAGGTGCTCTTTCTCCACTCATCAGGCATCTTCTTTGACATTAAAATCTCATTAAAAAGCTTGGTTAACCAGTTGATGCCTTTTCTTCCAAGACCCTTCCAAACCTCAATCGGGATATTATCAGGTCCTACTGCCCTGCCATTTTTCATCTGCTTTAGAGCCTCTTTTACCTCGAAGTCTCGAATCCTTCGATAGTAGTCAAAGTTTTGATCTTCTTCCCTTGTGCATAATCGACCAAGGCTCGGAAGAGTCTTCTGTCCCTCATTAAATAACTCGTAGAAGTAGCTCTTCCACCTTTCATTAATCTTCTCCTCTTGAGCCAACACCTCTCCATCATTATCCTTTATGCACTTAACTTGATCCAAATCTCTCGTTCTTCTTTCCCGGCTCTTTGCAATTCTATATATACCTTTTTCTCCTTCTTTCGTGTCCAAAGACTGGTAGAGACCCTCATATGCTCTTGTTCTTGCTTCACTTACAGCCACTTTTGTCTCTTTCTTAGCCGCCTTATATTTTTCCCAGTTATCTGCATTGCGGCATAAAGACCACTCTTTAAAACATTCTCTTTTTATCTTTATCTTTTCTTGTATACTCGCATTCCACCACCAGGACTCCTTGTCTCTTGGTCCTATTCCTTTAGATTCACCAAAACTTTCTTTTGCTGTTCTTCTAATAACTTCTGCCATCTCCCTCCACATCTCTTCCGCGCTTCCATTCCCATCCCACCTTGCCTCTTCTCCTACCCGTCTTAGGAAGCTTCTTTGTTCCTCACCTTTCATCCGCCACCACCTCGTCCTTGGGTTCTTCGTATGATGTCTTTTCCTCAACTTTTGCTCAACGCGAAAATCCATGACGAGCACCCTATGTTGTGTTGTCAAACTCTCTCCCGGAATAATTTTACAGTTAATGCAAAATTTCCGGTCGACTCTCCTCAACAAGAAGAAGTCGATTTGAGAGCTTGTCATGCCACTCTTGTAGGTTATAAGATGTTCGTCTCTCTTTTTAAAACATGTATTTGCGATGAGAAGATCAAAAGTTGAGGAAAAGTCCAAAATAGTTTTACCCTCGGCATTGATCACCCCGAAACCATGGCCTCCGTGAATACTCCCATATCCAGTCACTTCTCTCCCAACATGGCCATTTAAATCTCCTCCTAAGAAAATCTTATCTCCCAAAGATATGCCTTGAACTAAACTCTCTAGATCCTCCCAAAACCTTATCTTGTGTTGTTCGTCCGAACCCACTTGCGGTGCATAGGCGCTAATCACATGAAAAGCACCTCCCTCCACCACAAGTTTGATAGATATGATCCGATCTCCCACCCTCTTGACATCAACTACGTCCTTCTTCAACTGCTTATCCACAATTATTCCAACTCCATTCCTATTCTTCACCTTTCCTGTATACCAAAGTTTGAAACCAGAAGAATCCAACTCCCTAGCCTTTGCACCAACCCATTTCGTTTCTTGTAGGCACATAATGTTAATCTTCCTCCTTGTCATGGTATCCACCACCTCCATGGACTTTCCTGTTAGAGTGCCTATGTTCCATGTCCCAAATCTCAGCCTTTTGTCGCTTCGACATTTACCTTTTCCTTTGTGAACTAGCTTATTTACCCTCGTCCGTTCACGAAAACGCGAGAACCCTTGCTCATTTAACACTACATCCGGGCACCGATGCAGCGGCTCTTGCTTTGACACCGTACTCGAGCCATACGGCGCGTTACTTCCGGGTAATGACCTAGCTTTAGCGCAATAATGTCTTTGATTCATGTCATGGGGGGTTCGGCTATATTTTTACGTTGGTTGCCGAAGACCTAACACAACCCTCCTCCTTTATCCGGGCTTGGGACCGGCTATGTACCGCAAGTGTAACATAGGCGGAGTTAGATAAAAAATAAATACTTTTTTTAAAAATCAATCCAAATTCACCTTTAATAAAATAGACAAAAGAGGTCTATTTAATTTTTATATAAATGTAAATGTAATTATATAAAATAATTATCAAATACATTAATTTTTTGTTACACAATAATAAAACTTTCGGGTTGGACCAACCTTTTATTGTTGTATTCCTAATTGAATAGACTTGCCATCTTTGTTTACGATAATCTTTGTTGAATATAATTACAAAAGAAATAAGAAAATAAACTTTTATTTTTATTGATAATTAATAAGTTAATGATACGTCTCTTCATTTTCACTTAAAAGTCTCTTATTCGAATTTTACTTCTAATTTAGGAAAAAAACTAATAATACAAAAACTTTATTATTAGAAAAAATGCATAGGATGTGCATTATTATTGTTCACACAGAGAAAAGTAACTAAAAAATATCTATAAAAATATCTCCACATGATACTAACATGTTACTCAAATGTTTTGCCATTTCAGTGCAAGACTAGACAGTGCCTTCATAGAGGAACCATTTTCACTAAGTGCAGCAGCAGCAGCATCACTCAACTCTTTAATTCTCTTTCTCATTTCCAACCCTTCTTCATTCTCCTCTATGATCCCCTTCACAACTCTGGCCACTTCTTCTCTTTTGACTATCCCATCTTCATTAGCCTCGGGCCTCACTGCCACTTTAAGCACATCTTTGAGCAACACTGCATTCATTCTCTGCTCTGCAAACAGTGGCCATGCAATCACAGGCACACCATGTGACACACTCTCTAGAGTTGAGTTCCAACCACAATGGCTCAAGAAAGCACCAACGGAACCATGACCAAGAATCTCAATTTGTGGGGCCCATGATGGAATCACCAAGCCTTGTTCTTTGGTTCTCTCCACAAAACCTGATGGTAACAAAAATTTTTCAACAACAGTCCAAATCAATCAGAAGTTATCATATTTTGTATTTATTAATTATCTTAGAATAAATATATAATATTAAATGCATATATTTTTATATAAAGTTGATAATTGATAATCATCACATGATTTAATAAAGTTTTCACCAAATTTAAATAAAGTACCGGATGGTAGATAGTGTAATGGATCTTCCTTTTGTTGACTAAGATATGCAGAACCACCAAAGTTGCTAGGAGCTCTCACAACCCACAAGAACTTGTGTCCACTCAATTCCAATCCAAATGCAATCTCATTGAGTTGTTCTTGAGAAAGTGTTCCACCACTTCCAAAAGAGATATACAACACTGATCTTGGTGGCTGATTATCCAACCATGTTAAACACTCTAACTTGTTTACCTCATTACTTGTCTCACTTTGAATGATTGGTCCAATTGGGTAAACAAAAGGAACATTCTTTTCTCCTTTATTATTATCATGTTCTTGTTGTAGAGCTTTTACTGCATCTGGTTCCAAATCTGTGAAGGTGTTCATAATGACACCATCAACCAATGAGTAGTTCTTTACCACAGCAAGAAATGATTTGTAGACTTCACTTGATCTTTCAAAAAGAACTGGATCAGGAAGATCCTTGACCTGAAATGGAACAGAACAACCAGGAACATGAACAGGATCTGTTAACTCCAACAAGGAGTTCTTAGAGGAATCATCAGCTTCCTGATCAAGTTGTGGAAAATGAAAACAGAATGAAAAGAGTGTTGCTCCACTTGCAAAGAAGAGATAAGTTAAGAGGTTGAATTCACTTGCAAGATCAATAACATCAGTTGAGAACACACTGAACAAGATAGCAACAAGGTGATTGGTGGAACTGAGTGAGGTGAGTTCTTGATGGATGAATGGAAGAGAGTGTTTCACTGTTTCTTTCATCTGAGTTGCAGGATCAGATTTCTCAGTGAGGTCTTCAATGTTGATTTGGGGGAGAATGATGAATGATGAGTTTGGTGGAAGAGAGTTGTTGAGAATGGATTTCATGGAAGAAGAAGGAGCACCAAGTGTTGGAACTATGAACTTCACATGCAAATTTTCTCTTTGAAATGATAGTAATCTCTTTGAGAACTCAACCAGTGGAATCAAATGGCTAAGTCCTGGGGAAGGAACCATAACAATGCAGTGATTTTTCTTCTCCATTGTGTATATAATATGGTGATTAATAATTAATGTGGAACTTGTATGTGAAAATTTAATTTGATGAAGAGAGATTTTATAGTGAGTGAATGAATTAATTGGTGGAAAGAGTGAATGATGTAAGCTCTTGCGTAGATTCAAGACATTATATATTCATCATCAAGATCAGAGCTGAGATAAGATAACATAACATGAGTGGACCCAAGATGACAAATTATGTATGTTCTTTTCTTCATTCCATTAAGTATACAATAATGATTTGCAAATCGGCTAATTTTTTTTAATATGAATGAAAATGATGTGTGATGACTTGGTGTTTTTTTTAAATATGATATTAATTTTTTTTAAATTATTATAAAATAAATTGAACGGTCAAATTTGTTGACTAAAAAAATGAAAATGGAGGCTATACTTGCAATTTTTTTTAATACACAAATAAATTACAGAAATTAGTAGGTCTGATTTTAGGATTTTTTATTTTAATAAATTAAATAAATATTTTATTTATTGAAATAAATAATTTTAAAAATTATTACAAAAATACTTCGGCCTCTCTTATTTCGTTTACATTGTAAACGAGATAATTTTGCATGTATTTTGTTTATAATATAAACGAGATATGTGTATTTTTTTCATATATCATAAAAAATTATCTCGTTTATAGTGTAAACGAGATATATGTATTTGTAAATACAAAAATATATTTTTTAAAAATAATAAAAAATATTAATAATTTAAATTGATCCAAACTCTTAAAATGGAACATTTCAAATAATATGAAAGATATTTGGGCGTGCAATATATGTTTCAATCGCTCCACCTTCTCGTACTAAATATCTGACTAAAAACAGATTCAAGAATGATAATATCTGCCCATGTGTTTTCATAAAAAAATATGTATCTAGATTCATTATAATTGTTGTGTGCGTTGATGTTTTAAATATCATTGGAATCTCTGAAAAGATTCCAACAATTATAAAAGCTCTAAAAGAAGAATTTGAGATGAAAGATTTTGGAAAGACTAAATTTTGTCTTATCCTATACAAATCGAACATACAAAAAATGAGATCTTTATTTATCAAACAACATACATAGAAAAGATCTTGATGAGATTTTATATGATAAATCACATCCATTAAGTACCCCAATGATCGTAAGGTCTTTGGATGTGAAAAATGATCAATTCCGTCCTAAAGAAAAAAACGAAGATATCTTTGATCCTGAAGTATTATATTTCAGTATAATTGGAGCACTAATATATCTTGCTAATAATACACAACTTGACATATCATTTGCCGTGAATTTACTAGTAAGATATAGTTCCTCTCCAACTAGAAAATATTGGAATGGAATCAAATAAATCTTTCGATATCTTCATGGAATAGTTGATATGGATCTGTTTTACCTTTTATCCATATGAATCCAATTTACAATTAATTGGTTATGCAGATGCAGGATATTTGTCTAATCCATACAAAAGAAGATCTCAAGCAAAATATCTATTTACATATAATGATACAACTATATCATAGGGGGTGACAAGTAGAGGCCTGCCCCTAATAAATAGTACTATAAACTAAGAGGCCCAACCCAAATAAAATATAATAGTTTTTAATTTTTTAAAATTTCTAAATAATAAACATTACATGTCTACATTCTCTTTCTTTTATGTTCTTATTTTTTTTTACATTGAAACGTTCGGTCTTCTCTTCGAAGCTTAGAGTCATCAGCCATAGCCCATAGTCAGTTCAGTCTTCTCTTGGTCTCTTAGAGGTTTGGAGCCATCAGCCATAGCCAGTTCGGTCTTCTCTTGGAGCACACCCTCACAACCTCACTTCGCTGTCAATTGTCATTTGTCAAAGTCTTCAATCATAGCAAAGGTATTTACTATTCTACTCATTCTACCTTTTTTATATATAATTATATAAAATTATTAATTAACAAATTATATTTTTTACTATAAAATAGTATAATTTTATCTTTTTGTGTTCACATAGATTATAGATAAATAGCTTATTTATTTTTAAGATTTATTCTCTCTTTTTTTTAGTGAAATTGATAGTGATTTAGTAAAAAAATATTGTTATTGATGTTTAATTAATAAAAAAATATTTAGACTTTATTTATTCATGTGAGTATATAATTATTTAATTTTTTTTCAGGTAAAAGAAAACTAGAACATTTTATGATGAGAAAGCAAAATAAAATTGATGTAATTTTTAAGAGAAAAGTTACTGGTGATGTTGGAGTTCAAACAAGTCAACCCTCTAATCTTGTTTTACAAAAAGTTCAAGTAAGTGAACTCTGTAATCTTACTCAAAATACACATCAACATAAAGGCAAAGTTTCAAGATTAGAAAGAGATGTTGATATCTCTTTATTAGAAAGGGATCAGGAAAACAACGTCCAATTTGGCAGTATAATGTCAATGAACGTGATAAAATTTATAGAGCATACATAATAGTTGGACCAATCCAACCAACAAATATTAGCTATCCAACTTTTGGTAATAACAATCACTGTCAATATTTTCAATCTTTTTGGTTTAAGAAATTTTCAAGTTGGTTAGAATATTCACCAGAAAAAGATGCTGCTTATTGTTTGCCTTGCTACTTATTTGGTAAACATTATGGTGCTCGCAATGATGGAAAAAATACATTTTCAGAGTTAGGATTTAGTAATTAGAAGAAAGTAAACAACAGAGTGAATTGTGCATTTGTATGTCACGAGGGTTCTATTTTCTAATTCTTCCATAATTTATGTGTAAAATGTTGTGATAATTTAATGGCTCAATTTAAGCATATAGACAAAGTTCTTGATAGGCACAGTGATGAAACTATTGCAAATAATCGCTTAATGTTGAAGACATCTATTGATGCTATTCGATGGCTTGCATTTTAAGCATGTGCATTTAGAAGCGATGATGAAAGTCCTGGATCTTTGAATAGGAGAAATTTTATTGAGTTGATTAAACTTTTAGATTTTTGTCATCAGAATGTTAATAATGTTGTTCTTGAAAATGCTCCTAAAAATGCTCAATATATATCTCCCGGCGTTCAAAAAGATATATTGCATATCTTTGCTAGAAAAGTGCATGCAACAATTTGAGAATAAATTAGTGATTCTAAATTTTGTATAATTATTGATGAAGCAAGAGATAAGTCAAAGCGAGAACAAATGTTTGTGGTTTTGAGATTTGTAGACAAGTACGATTGTGTTCAAGAAAGATTTTTGATCTTATACGTGTTTCTGATACGTGTTCTTTGACATTGAAAATAGAAATTTCATCAGTTCTTTCTCGTCATAATCTTGATGTTCAAAATCTTAGGGGACAAGGGTATGATGGAGCTAGTAATATGCGTGGTGAATAGAATGGATTGCAAGCTCTATTTTTGAAAGATTGCCCTTTTGCTTATTACATTCATTATCTTGCTCATCGATTACAATTAGCACTTGTTTCGGCAGCCAAAGAAGTTTGCTATGTTCATCAATTCTTTTCAAAACTTACACTAATTGTAAATGTCATGACTCTTTCTCCTAAACGTCATGATTAGTTAAGAATTGTTCAAGCAAATAATATTACAAACTTAATTGCTAATGATAAAATTGTGACAGGTAGTGGATTTAATCAAATTGGTATTTTGTAAAGAGCTGGATGGAGATACTAGATGGAGGTCTCATTTGAATTCTGTGCGTAGCTTGCTATGCATGTTTGATGCTACTTGTGAAGTTCTTAAAAAAAATATGGAAAAAGATAATTTCTCCACTCGTGGTGATGCTAGTGCTACTTGTAACGACCTTTAATTTTAAAAATATAAATATAAATATGTTATCATTTATTTTATAAATTAGAGTTTTTTATTTTTAGAAATTATTTTATTATAAATAATTAAATTAATTTTTATAATTATTTGAGTTCAATCAAAGTTATATCCTTCACTAAATATTTTTTATCCTTAAATTATTATTATTATTGATATTAGTAATTTATATACATTTAACTTTATATATTATTATTATTATTATTATTATTAATCATAAAGCACAAAAACAAAAGGCAACTTCGATTATGCATTACGTTGCGCATATATATATATATATATATATATATATATATATATATATATATATATATATATATATATATATATATATATATATATATATATATATGCGTACATGCATAAGATAATAATAATAATAATAATTAGAATAATATATATATATATATATATATATATATATATATATATAAAAGGCGGCAGCCATCTACCTAACCTATAATATATAGTTATGAGTAATTGAGTATCATTAACCTTATTATATGATTAGCTTTATATATAATAGTATCGTATGAAGGAATAAGTAATATTTACTTTATATATATAGTATCCGAAGGAATGAGTGGGCGAGAAAGAAGAGTAATCGAGAGAGAAGCGTGAGAAAGTAAACCTCCTCTGATTTTGATTTTTTGCGATCTATAATTTCAATAAAAAATTTAATCCGGTAAAAATGTTCGTATTCTCTTTCTCTACACGTTGATATTATTTTTGGTCGATAGAAGTTGACGGTGACGTAATTTTTCTACCTCTTAAATTCGACCAACGGGAGTTTTAGAAGGCACAGACGATTTTAGACGTTTCCTTCTTCGATAACTCAGTTAGAAAGCTTCTCCAGAGTTTCGAATATTTTGATTTCGAACAAAGGTATGGTTTTGGTTTCTCGTAGTTAATGTTTAGTATCACGTGAAAATTTAGGCTGAAAGACCTTAAGATAGGAATGAATTGAATGTATAATTGATGGATAGTGTATATGAAATAAAATGTGTGGTTTAGCTATTGTAACTAATTTGCTGTTGAAGTTGGTTGGTTTTGGAAAAAGATTTAATATTGGTATTTGTTTGATTTTGAAATAATTTGTTACTGAAAATTATTTGAATGACTGAGAGGTGTTTGGTTTGGTAGTTGGGACCCTTTAAGGATGGCAGAAATTCGAGTTTTAGAGGGGATACTGCCAAAATTTGTATAAAAATTAGATTTTTATAAAAATTAGATTTTTTATTTGAAATGTTAATTTAAAAAGAAAAGAGATTATTACGTGGCTTGTGTATTTGAGACTATTTGTTAATTCTAAAGGATTACCATGTGTTCATAACACGCAGCGGAAGAAAAGAAGGTAATCCTAAACAGATCTATTTTGTGCTTAAACTTTATTCCAATAATAAATATATAGTAGATCAGATCTAAATACCTGACTAGTAAAAATCTTTTTCTCCTTTGATGGTACGAAGGCACTATGCGTATCCACACCGAGACCAACCTTTGCTGTCAACTCTTTGACCAACGGACATCTAATCTAAATTGAGAAACATCTTGCAACTCTTTGCATGCCATAAAATTCTTCTCCAAGAATTAGGCTCACATACGTTTATGTGTGTAGAGGTAAAGGAATAAAACTCTTATTATTCTCTCTGTTATATTCCTCTACTCTTTGCATACATATATATAGTATGAGATTTGTTACTGATTTTAAATTTGATTCTCAATTCAAATTTAAATCATATCTTGAAATTCCAAATCTGAATCCTTCAAATTTTATGAATCATATCATAACTCAATTTGAAAATAGAATCAGTTAGGATCTCATCCAAATTTAGAAATAGAATAACTAATTATTCTCAAATCTCATTTAATATTCTCAATTATCATACTATTATTATATTTTTGATGCTAGCAAAAAATATAATAATATTCCATCTGAATTAATATAATTATTTATTTGATCAAATCAAAATAATAATTAAATAATTCTATAGCAAAGATTAGAACACTCGTTAGTGTGTGATCCCATAGGTTCAATACTAAGCGGGTAGTAAATTAGTCATACTAAATTTACTAATCAAGGTTGGCGTCTAGCAACACTCCTCAACGACCCAATAGTATGAAGTAATATATTTTTACTAAGAACCTCAGAAGAACAAAGTATAATTCCTTCCATCTTTCTAGCTCTTGTTTAACCTTTAGAGTATGGTTTAACTGTCAAACTCTAACTTGTTACCGTTATTATAATGAACTGTGAATGACCTAAGAAACTCATTTCTTCATTCATTCAATCTCCTTGGCCAAGGTTTTATTCATCTCATTCATTATAATCATAGAGCTCAAACTCTTTACCGAGAGTTGACGGATTTCTTATTGACTGATCATTAATTCTACAAGTATTTAAATCATACCCAATATCCATTCAACTAGCACCCTAGGGTATTAGGTGTCCGGAATCAAAGTATAATAAATACATTGTTAATTACTATGACAGTCGCAGGTCAAAGGAAACTCTATTACTATGTTCATATTGAGAATATCCTATTGACAATTATGCGGTAATTATAACCATTAGGAATTCTCAGAGTGAGTCAGTTCAATAGTCACATCTCTATATGCACCATCTATATATATAATTTAATAAATGAGATCTATTAATCTTCATCCAATGAGGACCATTATATATATATATATATATATATATATATATATATATATATATATATATATATATATATATATATATATATATATATATATATTGGTCTTTCCGGATTATTAATGTCCTTTTTAATAATCCAATGACCAAGAATAATTTAGATTAAATTATAAAAAGTTTATCTCTCAATATTATGATCACTATCACAATGATAAATCTCTAAATTTAATCAAGAAATTTATTATATTAACATTTTAATATAATAACAATAACAAATTATTTGACACGTGATTGATTGGATTGTGGTCATACTACTTATTCCCAACAATCTCCCACTTGCACGAGAACCAATTATGATAGATTGGATCTTGGGTATACTATTATCACAATAATCTCTCACTTGCACTAGAGCCAATCAATCATATGTATAATTTTTCAATGCACATTTGTGTTTATCAAAACTCTTTTGACCTTAAACACCTTAACTTTTGAGCACATGTGCTTAACCTTTTGCAAGATATGCCTAGTGCATAATAAATATCATGTTTTCTCAAAATATGAAATCTCTCACTACAATAGTGCATAATTTTATTTTAAGGACAATCCTTATTGAACATTATTATAAAAAAAAATCTAAGTAATCATTAGATCTATTTGTATAGAATTGTATCATTATACAAATAGGCTACTTTTTTCGAAAAGTTAGTTTGATGATCAAACCTTTTTATACTTTGAGAAAGTATATCCTCTATTGAGTTGTACTCCCACTCTTTCTTTAAGATGGAATCCCTTTTCTAAAAAAGAGTTTAACCTCTTATCACAGACACTTTGTCATAAGAAGAGTGATAAAAAATAATCTCATTATTTTTTAGGATAACCAATAAATCTCATTTATCGGACCTAATATCAATTCTATTGTTGTGCAATCTCTTAACACATATAAGATATCTCCAAACTCTAATGTTCTTGAGTTTCAGCTTATGCCTTTTCCATATTTCATATGTGTAAATAATTGATTTAATGAGAAATTTGTTAATTTAGCAACATTTCTAAAATGTAGTCTAAATATTTAACAAATAGTGATACTCAACTAAATCAAATTTCATGTTTCTTAAACATGATAGAATATATTGATTACTAGTATTTATGCATGGAGTGAATCTCATTCTCTATTCAATAGAATATCAATTAGATAATTATTAGAGATTTTACTTTAAGCTCTTATAATAAAAATACTCAATATCTTTATTATTGGTCAAACCAACCCTTAAGAGCAATTTTAATTGGCATCCTTAATACTTATATTGAGTTTTTCTAAAATGATTACAAATCTTAATTCTATTAAGGCCAATTATAAATTGTTTGTAACAAAATAAATCTCCAAAAATGCTTACAAGAACAATTCTTGCAAAAACCATTTGCCTAATGATATTTCAACTTCTAAAGTTGTTTAATTTAAAATATATTACCCAATACTCCAACTAGTTTAAATAAAATATTTGATAATCATATTATCTTATTTGGGGTATCATACATCTTCTCAAGATGTTCAATAATAAATAGTAGGGAGATACCTTTAAAATTAGAACTTATGGCTATTACAAATATTTCAAAAGTTCTTACCATTTCAAAAACAATTTTATTGGAGGATATTATTTTAATAGAATTATCATATCCATGATAACCCTTTCCTACATGAGAATAATTCTCAAATGTCAATATATTACTTTCAAGTATGTCACACAAAAATGAGCATATTTAAAAATTTTAAATATGAAAGTAAATCAAGAAATCTATATTTCTGACAAAATTATTTAGAATCACGAATGAGTATCTTAGTTGGCAAGTTATTACTCATCCCTATTCCAAATAAACATGATTAAATTGTATCTCATACAATTATAATCCCAAATAATTATCTAGTTGTCAAACAATTATTTAATTGAATTATATTATATACCCCTAGGTTGTCTAGGTTTAAGTATAAAATTAATTCTCCTTATACATCATCATATACATAAATAAATTCTATCTTTGAGTACAATTCTCCTGGTTGTCAGGTCGTTCCTTGTAAACAAGAGATACATTTATTTTTTTTAGCAATATCCTAACTTTTAGGATTTATCTGTATTATTAGAGAATTTTTCATCAGTACTCATAGATTAAATTCTATACTCTCAGGTTATCTAGGCAAAATATAAAATTAAATCCCTAATACATCAAATGTATATACTGATTATTATATTAAAAATAAAACTCCTAGTTGTCAGGCTGCTCTTTATCATCAAGAACATTAGAAAAACTAATTTCTAAAATTATAGTGTTCAAAACACATCAATCAAATCAAAATTTAATTTTTCATGTACTAACGTTTAGCCTTAAAAAATTATCAAATCAAATTTGACCTTTATATATACACTTATATATATAAGAAACGAACAAAAGATATTTTGCATCTTATTCCTTTCATTGTGATCAAAATCACAATAAAATTTAATAAATAAATAAAATCAAACAAAATATTTGATTATAAACATAACTTTTATATTAAAAAATATAATTTAATCACAATTAAATAATTAAAATAAATTAACTATTAATTTATTAAAAAACCATCTCGATAGAAATAAATACATCACATGCTTAAAAACAATTTGAATTAATTCTATTAATTCACAAACTTTAAGAAAATAGGAATAAAAATTTAAACACAAAAAACCAAAGCTCTGATACCACTGAAGGATTACCATGTGTTCATAACACGCAGCGGAAGAAAAGAAGGTAATCCTAAAAAGATCTATTTTGTGCTTAAACTTTATTCCAATAATAAATATATAGTAGATCAGATCTAAATACCTGACTAGTAAAAATCTTTTTCTCCTTCGATGGTACGAAGGCGCTATGCGTATCCACACCGAGACCAATCTTTGCTGTCAACTCTTTGACCAACGGACATCTGATCTAAATTGAGAAACCTCTTGCAACTCTTTACACGCCATAAAATTCTTCTCCAAGAATTAGGCTCACATACGTTTATGTGTGTAGAGGTAAAGGAATAAAACTCTTGTTATTCTCTCTGTTATATTCCTCTACTCTTTGCATACATATATATAGTATGAGATTTGTTACTGATTTTAAATTTGATTCTCAATTCAAATTTAAATCATATCTTGAAATTCCAAATCTGAATCCTTCAAATTTTATGAATCATATCATAACTCAATTTGAAAACGGAATCAGTTAGGATCTCATTCAAATTTAGAAATAGAATAACTAATTATTCTCAAATCTCATTTAATATTCTCAATTATCATACTATTATTATATTTTTGGTGCTAGCAAAAAATATAATAATATTCCATCTGAATTAATATAATTATTTATTTGATCAAATCAAAATAATAATTAAATAATTCTATAGCAAAGATTAGAACACTCGTTAGTGTGTGATCCCATAGGTTTAATACTAAGTGGGTAGTAAATTAGTCATACTAAATTTACTAATCAAGGTTGGCGTCTAGCAACACTCCTCAACGACTCGATTGTATGAAGTAATATATTTTTACTAAAAACCTCAGAAGAACAAAGTATAATTCCTTCCATCTTTCTAGCTCTTGTTTAACCTTTAGAGTATGGTTTAACTGTCAAACTCTAACTTGTTACCATTATTATAATGAACTGTGAATGACCTAATAAACTCATTTCTTTATTCATTCAATCCCTTTGGCCAAGGTTTTATTCATCTCATTCATTATAATCATAGAGCTCAAACTCTTTACCGAGAGTTGACGGATTCCTTATTGACTAATCATTAATTCTACAAGTATTTAAATCATACCCAATATCCATTCAACTAGCACCCTAGGTATTAGGTGTCTGGAATCAAAGTATAATAAATACATTGTTAATTACTATGACAGTCGCAGGTCAAAGAAAACTCTATTACTATGTTCATCTTGAGAATATCCTATTGACAATTATGTGGTAATTATAACCATTAGAAATTCTCAGAGTGAGTCAGTTCAATAGTCACATCTCTATATGCACCATCTATATATATAATTTAATAAATGAGATCTATTAATTTTCATCCAATGAGGACCATTATATATATATTGGTCTTTCTGGATAATTAATGTCCTTTTTAATAATCCTATGACCAAGAACAATTTAGATTAAATTATAAAAGGTTTATCTCTCAATATTATGATCACTATCACAATGATAAATCTCTAAATTTAATCAAGGACTTTATTATATTAACATTTTAATATAATAACAATAACAAATTATTTGACACGTGATTGATTGGATTGTGGTCATACTACTTATTTCCAACAAATTCCACCAGTATCTCGGAAGATTTGAGGAGTCAGAAAGTGAAGTGTTAAGTTAAAGTTAGATTTAGAACTTTAATACCTTAGATAACTTACCTAATTTCTGGTTTAGTTGAGTCCTTAAGCTGAAATCTGAGTGTCGAAGTTTTAGGAATGCCTCTGGCTCTTCTAGGACCTTTTATATTAACTATGCGGGCATCTTTACCATGCTGAGAACATCTGGTTCTCACCCCATACTATGTTATTGTTTTTCAGATGCAGGTTAAGAGGCACCTCGTTGAGCGTCTGGAGACCCTCCTTACAAGTGAAGAACTATTTTTTGGACTGTCATATTTTGTTTTAGGCTATATATATATATATATATATATATATATATATATCTCCGCATGTACATTTTATGTTTTGTCCCTCCTAGAGATTGACATGGAGATACAGCTGTTTATTTTGTAGTTTGAGTTATATTTTGGGTTGTATATAAATATATATAATTATATACTCTGGCCAGCCTCAGCTTTGCAGGTCGAGTCTGGAGCTTGCTATCTGAGGTTTGGAACTCTGATATATACATATGTTTTTAGTTTTCTTTTTATCTTACTTATCTGTTTTACGAATATCCATGCGAGTGTGACATGATTTTCTGTTTATCGTTTTTGTTAGCTTATTCTTCAAGACTCCTAAATATGATTTCATCCACTATATTTATATACATATCTTTTTCTTTTAGAGGTCATAATACCTTGTCACCTCTGCTTTACGACTTAATCGTAAGACTCTGTGTGATAGGACGTTACACTGCGTATGATGCTATTATGTCATTTAAATTTGTCTTTGTTTTGCATTTGATAAGAAATATTTTGAAAGCTAATCATAATCTTTATCAAGCTTTGCAACGAAAAAATCAAGACATATTGAATGCTTTAACTCTAGTTTCTACTACCAAGACTTTAATTCAAAGAATGAGAGAATCAAGTTGGGAGGCTTTCATAAAAGAAGTTATATTATTTTGTGAGAAACATGAAGTTGAAGTTCCTAATATGAATGCATTGCATATTCCTAGAAGAGGTCGAACTCGCAAAATTGTTGACCAAATTTCAGTGGAGCATCACTACTGTGTTAATTTATTTCTGGCTGTAATTGATACACAATTGCAAGAGTTTAATGGAAGATTCAATAATAATATGATAGAATTGCTTAATTTAAATTCAACTTTAGATCCCAGAGATAATTATAAGTTCTTCAGTGTCAACAAAGTATGTGAATTAGTAGGACGGTTTTATCCAGGTGACTTCAGTGACCAAGAAAAATTTCACATTAGAATAGAAGCTTTATGAACTTGATGTTCCTAATCATGTTGAGTTAATTAATTTGTGCACAATTTCGGAGTTATGTCAAGGATTAATGATGACAGAAAAGTCTTTAACATATCCTTTGATTGATCGTTTGATTTGCTTGATATTAACTTTTCCTGTTTCAACTGTTACAACTGAGAGATCTTTTTCAGCTATGAATATTGTGAAGAATAGACTCAAAAACAAAATGGAAGATGAATTTCTTGCTAATTGTCTTTTGATTTACATTGAAAAGAAGATTGTTGAAAGATTTGACATAGATTCTATTATCGATGAATTTTATGATATGAAGAATCGACGTGTACCACTTCGTTACTAAAAAGTACACATATTTTTTTGTACTTTAAATATATACTCTCTATCGGTATATTTTTGTAATGCATCTTACATTATAATTTATTTGCATATTTTTTTAATTTTATATATGTTATTGGCTCCCATGATAACATTTTTGGATCCGTCCTTGATAGCATCAACATTCTCTAATTATACTGAAATACTAGCGATATATGAAACAAATCGTGAGTATTTTTGCCTCAAGAATTTAATTCAATATATTCTATCATCATGTGGACTAACTGATAGAAAAATAGCTCAGATTGTTCTATTTGAAGATAATATAGCATACATTGCTAAATTTAAGGGTGGATAATCAAAGGTGATAGAATAATTGATAGCTCCAAATTCTTCTTTACTCATGACCTTCAAAATCAACGAAGAACAATTGATGTCCAACAAACTGCTCAAGCGATAATTTGGCAGATTTATTTACAAAGTCACTTCCAAAATTCTCATTTGAAAGATTGGTACATCAAATTGGGATGCACCGATTTTGAGATATTAAATAATAATGGTGACAAGAGGAGAAGACTGTACTCTTTTTTTCATGGTAAGATTTTTCTCCATATTAAATTTTTTCTTAACAAGATTTTTAATGTGACAGTGTTCATCACAAAGGATATTATACTCTTTTTTTTCACTAAAATTTTTTCTATTGAAAATTTTTAATAAGATTTTAACGAGATATAATCTTAAATGGTCATCTAAAAAAAGTGTTGTAATAAAGATGATGTGGATACCCATTAATATTTAAGCGGCTCAGATTCTCGATGAAAAAAAAATTCAAATTCTCATTAATAAAATTTGAAAATAAAAAATTTGATGCCTATATAAATAGTTGGTTAAGCCTCTAACAATAAATATAGCAATAATATAAACATTTATTTTCCTCTCTTTATATACTACAATATAGAGTATATATATATATATATATGAATCATCTTTATTATATTAAGATATTAATATCTCTAAATTATCAATACTAAAATATTTTATTTATATATTTTTATTTTATATTTATTTTTTTATTTTTATTTAATTATTTTAGAAGAAATATTTTTTTCGTGGAATATGATCAAAAAAGTTAAAGCAAGAAGAATTTTTAATTTATTTAATCGTAATTTACAAAAAACAAAAGGTTAATTCGGTGTCCATGATCCTCCGCATCTCTAACACCCTTTTCTTCTGATGAGGAGCTACTTTGTTTCTATATGTGAATACACATCAACTTTTGTTTTTTAATGCCATTTGTGATCAAATATTGAACAATAATTAGCAACTTAATCATAAACTAAGAAGCTATCCCGCTATAATTAACATGTGTCATGTGTAATATGAACTATCAAACATTTCTATACCCACACGTTCAGGTTAATCACTTCAAACTTTACATCGATAAATTATACCATAATTCTTCTAACATAAAAATTAATTTTCGATATTAAAAGGGTAGAAAATGAAAATAATAACTTTTAAATTTAGACATATTAAGTAGAATTAGAAAATTTAAGAAAATGTTAATTTAAAATATAAATAAGTTACAATCCTCATCGTACAATAGAATGTTTACAAATTTAATCTAGTGGAAAAAATATTATCCATGAAAGAAAAGTCAATGATTACCATAATAACTTTTTTGTTTTTAATAATAACAAAATGAATTTGTCCATTTACATGAAGAAAATAATAAATCCAAAAACAAAATCCAAAATCCAATATTTAGAAATTCATATGAAAGAGAACAAATCGTCAAATCCCCTGACTCAAATAAGGACGGATGCAATTATGCAAATAATAGCTTGATAAAGACACTATGGCCCACTTTCTAGTTTCTCTCTCATCTAGTCATCTACTAGTCACATAAAAAAAATCTGCATTATATTCTCTCAGTAAATTTGCTACGTACCATAATCTGACCCATGTTGTGGAAGAAAAAAAAAAGATAAGATAACCTTTCGGCTCATCAATCAATAAATTATAATTTAAATAACATAATTTTTTTATATTTATTTAAAAAATTATAAATTTAAATTTTTTATTTTTAGTTAAAACAAAAAACAACCTTTCACGTTTTACTTAAGCATTTTTTTCTCATTATATCTCGTAATTCATTAGACTAAAAACTAAGAGTATATAAATATGCTTTAAAAAATTTTGTATCGAATTTTTTTAAAAAAAAGTTTATTATGCTGAGATTTTAAATTTTATAAAAATAAAATATATAAATTTTATAAAAATAAAATATATAAATTTTTATTTTAGTCAGATATATTATTTTATTTAAACAAATAAATTTTAAAATATTTAAAAAAATCTATGTATCCTATATTTATATCGGTGTTATAGTAGTTGATATCACTTTTTTTTTAGAATAATTTTGATACTTCTAAAATATTGTGTCCCCATTGTCATGTCATGTATCCTATATTTATATCGGTGGTATAGTAGTGTTTCAAAAATTTAACTGAATATATCGTTGAGTATAATCAAACATTAATCACGCACTAAGTCAAATACTTTACCACCAGCAGCATCAACAATAAGCCAATAATGATACACTTGTATTCCTTATAGTAGCTTTTTCACAGCCCATTATATCATTAAGAGAAGGTTTATGTTCAGCAATTTTATTAAAATACAATATTTAACAAGTAAAAGAAAATAAATAATATTATATTATTAAATATAATTTTATATCATTAAAAATATTAATAATAATTAATTGACTGTTACAAATTACAAAATTTGTTGACTCTTAATACTTCTCTATTATTAAAAGTACCATGCATGCCAGCAAGGCTTAATAAGATCATGATCCTATATATAATAAGACCAAAAATTGCAGAATTAAGCGTTATAAAGCTGTCATTTATTTCGGTAAAAATAAATAAATAAATAAATAATTCACTACTTACATGAAATAAAAATTAAATTCAGATAAAAATAATAAATAAAATTATTAAATAATTTAATATATTTAATTAAATTATTTTTAATTCAATTTTTCACAATAACATAACTTCATTAAAAATTATTAAATAAGTCAACCATTTTAATTAAATTATTGGTGAAAATTCAGGTGAAGTTGACTTCACATGAAGTTGATATCTGAGAACCATTAGATAAAAATTTAATCAAATCAGTCAAATTATCTAACGACTCTTAAATATCAATTTCACGTGAAGTCAACTACTGAATTTCCACCTAAATTATTATCTAAGGATTCTCAATAGTTGAGTTTCCACCTTATTAAAATTGTCACTTAAAAAAAAAATTCAAATGCTACATTTCAATTTCTTTGTAAGAGTAGACAATGCCTTATGAGAGGAACCATTTTGAGTGAGTGCAGCAGCAGCAGCATCACTCAACTCTTTGATTCTCTTTCTCATTTCCAAACCTTCTTTATTTTCCTCCATCATTCTCTTTATAACTCTTGCAATTTCTTCTCTTTTCACTATCCCATCTTCATCATTATCAACAACCTTCTCTGGCATGAGTGCCACTTTAAGCACATCTTTGAGCAACACTGCATTCATTCTCTGCTCAGCAAACAATGGCCATGCAATCATGGGAACACCATGGACAATGCTCTCAAGCGTTGAGTTCCAACCACAATGACTCAAGAACCCACCGGTGGATCCATGACCAAGGATCTCAACTTGTGGGGCCCACGATGGAACCACTAGGCCTTGTTCTTTGGTTCTATCCACAAAACCTGATGGTAAATAGCGTAAAGGATCCTCCTTTTGTTGATTAAGATATGCAGAACCACCGAAGTTGCTAGGATTTCTCACAACCCACAAGAACTTGTGTCCACTCAGTTCCAATCCAAATGCAATCTCATTGAGTTGCTCTTGAGAAAGTGTTCCACCACTTCCAAAAGATATATACAACACTGATCTTGGTGGTTGATTATCCAACCATCTTAAACACACTAACCTGTTTACCTGTATTAGAATTCATCATAAACTCTGAATATTCAGATACCTTAAATACAAAATGCACTTAAATAACAGAGATAAATATACTTAAATATTAAAGATAAACTATACTTTTTATCTCTTAATATTTGAAAAATTTTAAAAATATCTACGTTTAATTTACTTCAATTTTATTCCTTATATTTTAAATATATTTTCATTATACCTTTAAGAATTAATATTATTAATGGATATATTAGTGTAACAAATAACAATCCTCGATAACATATTAGCATCTGAATTTTTTCTACTTTTTGACAGAGTGATATGTCACTATAAGATTGTTGTATCTGACATATTGTCCAATTAAAAGTATAATTAAAACATATTTAAAATATTGAATATAAAATTAAAACAAATTAAGTTTTAAAAAAATTCTATGAACCTGATTGCTGGTGGCACTCTGAATGATTGGTCCAATAGGGTAAACAAAAGGGCTATTAGTATTTTCTCTATTGTTGGCTTGATCTTCTATGGCTCTTATTAAATCAGCTTCTAAATCTGTGAAAGTGTTGACTAAAACACCATCAACCAGTGAGTACTTTCTGCAAACACCAAGAAATGATTTGTAGGCTTGGGTTGATCTTTGAGAGAGAGCTGGTTGTGGAAAATCATGGACCTGAAACGGCACAGGACAACCTGGAACATGAACAGTAGTTTTTTCTGTTAACTGGTGGTGGAACAACAAGGACTCTTCTTGTTCATGTTCATGTTGTTGTTGTTGATCATCAAGGTGTGGAAGATGAAGACAGAATGATAGAAATAAAGCTCCAGAGGCAAAGAAAACATAGGACAAGAGATTGAATTCCTTGGCAAGATCAAGAACATCGGTTGAGAAGAGGCTGAAGAGAATTGCAAGGATGTTGTGATTGGTGGAAGTGATGAGTGATGTTAGTTCTTGATGGAGGAAAGGAAGAGAATGTTTCACTGTTAGTTGCATCTGAGTTGCAGGTTGAGGATTCTCATCAGTGATGATGAGGTCTTCAACGTTGACTTGGGGAAGAAGAGTGAAGGTTATGTTTGGTGGGAGAGAGTTTTTGTTGAGGATGGAGTTCATGGAAGAAGAAGGAGGACCAAGTGTTGGAATTATCAACTTCACATGCAACTCATCATCTTCATGAGTAAGAATCTTTGCAAACTCAACAAGTGGAATCAAATGGCTCAGACCAGGGGAAAGAACCATCACTATGCATGGATTTTTCTTTTCCATAATTGTCTGATGATGCTCAAGAGTGATGAGTCAAGATGGTTTTGTAATATGTGACGCTGAATGAGTCCGCACATCGAATGTTTTAGGAATATGTATCACATTTGGTATTTTAAAAAAAAATTATTTATATATTAAAATTAGACACTAAAATCAATTATCAATATATATGTATAATTTAATTTATTTTCAATATATATTTATATTTTAAAATATATTTTATATTAGTGGCTAATTTTAATATACACGTATCATAATTATATTTTTAAAGAGCTAAATAATTTAGAATTAAAAATTTGTATTAAAATTAATAAATAAAATAAAATTAGTGATATCTTAAAAAATAGTATCATTTTTATAGAGAATTAATAAAATTTTATTATTTGTATAATAATTTTGATAGAATAATTAAAAATAATATAAAATTATTCTAATTAAATTAAAATAAAATATTATAATGACAAATTTTATTTTTAATTTTAAAATATTATTAGTATTCATGGTATATAATTTCATAAATATTAATGTATTATTTTATAAATCCAAAATAAACTTAAAGTTAAAACAAACATTAAATATTTTCTTAATTTACATTAAAAATTGTAACATAAGTTTTGTACGCTACATTGATTATTATTGATAGGAGAGGGCCCCTTAATTTAATTCGTTTTACTCTATAATGTTTGACTATCCTTTTCCTATCCGAATTAAAATGTTTGTTTTTGCTATTTTTGGAATTAATATCTGGTTATTAAAAATACTTTTTTTTCATGAAATTTTATAATAAAATAAAATAAAATATTATTTAGTTAATACGTGTTTTAGAAATGTATGTTAAAATTATTTATTTAAATTCTTTTATAAAAAATATATCAAAATTTAAGTATTTAATATATATACTTATTTTGTATTTATTAAAAAAATTATAAAATATATTAATAATAATTTTAATATATATTCTTAAAATATATATTAGCTAATAAATCTAAACATTAATTTGAAATATTTTCAATTCTAAATATGATACAGTCATTAAAAAAAATCAATAATAGAAGATATATAATAAATAAATCAATCAACATATACAGCATTGAGTGATTGGTGTAATCTCTTTTCAATTCCAAATAATACGCATTTGATCTTAGCCAAAAGGCCAATTAAGGTGTTCCATATAATATACTTAAGGTGATTGTATCAATCAACTTCTCTGACTGACGGTAAATAGTTTGAAATGTACGTTTTTATCTTTAGCCTTATAAGCAAAAGCGACTGATGACCACTCTTCTGTATAGAGAAAATTAACCCTACTTTATGTACTTTCTGTCTCTTCAATTTAACATTATAATATATATATCTCGTTATCCTCGTGACAACCTGATTTTTGGTGACAAAAATAAACTAAATAAAAAAAATAAAATAAAAAAATTGGTTAAATAGAGGAATTACTCTTAAATTCTTTTTAAGATGAAAGAAATTCTACATACAAAAATTATAACTTCATCATTATTTTTGTTATAGTATCTCGTGGCAACCTATTTAAGATTTAATAATTACGCTAAGAGTAATATTAAAAAAGTTAATTGTTTAATTAATATTAGTCCATTTAAAAAAAATAATGTTAAAAAATTATTTTTTTATTAACATTATTAGTTAATTGTTTTAAAATTATTTTTTTTATTTTAAATTTTAACTTTTAAATTATAAATTTTTTATTTTAAATCAGTAAATATTTAATTATAAATATAAATTTTAAAGGTGAATGTTACGGTGTTTAAGACATGGTGCCTAACTTACTAAAAAAAGGCAAAGAAATAATATTTAATAAACTTTAAATATTTTATTCTTACTTTATATATTTTATTTTTTACTTATAAAAGTAAGTTAGGCAATTTAAACTACAATGAAATGAAAGGCACCATAGAATCCACCAATTTTAAAATCGATTAATATTTAATATTGACTAATAAGCATAGTTAGCAAAATTGGACCGGACCGTCCGGTTCGACTGAAAAACCGATAAACCAAACCTCACCGGAAAATTGGTGAACCAGACCTCACCGGTCCGATCCAAACTTTCAACCGTTTAAGGTAGAGAACCGGAACGAACCGGTCAAACCCGTACTAACCGGCAAAAACCGGTGGGCATCGGTTCAACCGAACCGCTCGGTCGAATTGAAGGAGAACCTACGACGCACCAGCGTTCCGCAATTCCACCGTGCTCCATATGCTCTTGCGTTGCCAAGTGTCATGCTTTGATTTTGAAAAAATCCAAAATGTGATGGCTGGGGTTCGAACCCTTACATAAAGGTAAAAAAGAAGCTACCAAGACCACCAGGCTGCAATGTTTCTTTTTAATGGAAGTACAAATTATAATACATATAGGATGTTTTAGTTTACTTATATTCAATTTATTTTAATTTTAATGTCACTCATTTTTAAATCATTTATCTTTTATTTAACTATAATTTTATATTTAATACAAATTAAAAAGATAAATAAAAAATTTTTATTAATCACAATTTATTTATTTTTTCATGATTATACGATATTTATTAATATTATTTTTTCAACAAATATTTATAGTATATAAAAATAGGTAAAGACTCATCGGTTGAATCAGTAATCTAATAATCCAGTAGTTTGACCGATTTGATCACCGATTCGGTTTTGATAACTATGCTAATAGGAATTAAAAGAAGAAAGAAATAGAGATAAAGAATTATTGTATCATTCTTCACCGGAAAATTACAAAGAATAGTAGTTCCTATATTACATAAAGTCTATGTGTATGTAAAATGGATAAAATAAAAGAATCTTTACACAATCACTATAGTGATCTAATTAGCTGTTTTGAGTCACCATAACAACTTTATTTTTATAAGGAGTGCAAATATGCTGAAATGTAACCGAATGAAAGAGTGATGTGAAGGAGAATTTTCTGTGATTGGTTGGGCTTAACGTATAGCATGTTTTGATGTTTCCTTCTTGTTATTGTGGGATAATGTGGAATGGAGGTTTAATACGTCTCCGTAAGTTAAAGGATAAAAGATATCTGAAATACCATTAAAAATATTGAGATGAAAAAGTTGAAGAGGTAATGTCTTGGTGAAAATGTCGGTGAATTATTTGAAAGATGAAACAAGGAGAAATTATATCATTTTAATTTAAGTATTTTGTTTGATCAAATGACAATAACCTCTAGTATTTAGCCTCAACGGAAAAACACGTAATGGTATTCTTGATTTTCCAAAAAACTAAAGAGTTGTTCAAAAAACATAATAATTAGTCAAAGATTTTCATATGTTAGAATATTCTGCTAATTAAAATCAATAAAATAAAAAGGTTGAAGGTTATAATTTATAAAAAAAAATTAGGATTGTTTTTCAAGTATCTCAATATGAGAATAAATTTTTTAATTTTTTTTAATTATTTAATAAAGTGTGATCTCTCACATTATATTCTTTACATAAAATTAAGAAAAAACATATAAGAAGAGAACATATCAAATGATAAAAAGTTATATTTTATCAAACAATAAATCGAGAGGATTCACTCCTCCTCAATACTTGCTTAGTGGCTTAGAAATAGAATTGAGTGAGAATTACCATAAATTGACTCAATTATTATATGACATACATAATATTGGATCGAATGATGGTAAAATAAATGAGACGACCAATCAAATAATGATAAGTAAAAATATTTGAGAGGGGAGAATTATTATCTTGATATATTTTTGTGGTACTATCCATAAAAACAGAAACCAATTTAGCATCTCATAAATTACCATCTTCAAAAAGATCCAAATAAAATTTTCTGTGATAGTGAAATCTCCTTAGTTGATTGAACAATTTCAATGTCAAAAAAAATATTTTAAAGGACCTAAGACTTTAATTCTAAAATACTAGTGCAAAATAGATTTAGTGGTAGCAAGATCAAAAATTAAATTTTATGTGAAAATTATATCATGAACATAAACTGAAAGAAGACTCCAACATTATTAAATTTGACAAATAAACTATAATCTGGTATTGTCAGTTGATATCATGAGAAATTAAGAGTGTATAAAATTTTTTATACCACATACAATTAGGAGTGATATCAACAATTTGCAGCATTGGTTTGGACGAGTGGATGCAATTTCAAGAGGTAAAGACATGTAAACAATTTAAACATAGAGATCCCATAAGCAAGTACCATTCTGAAAGTTACATGTTTGACGACATGAGAAAAAGTTTCTAAGAAATTAACACCTTAATTTCTGTAAATTCTTTAGTTACAAGACGTGCTTTGTACCGATCAATGAAATTTTTTGGCTTATGTTCGATCTGATACACCCATTTACAGTCAAATATTGTTCAACTCAAGGATATCCAACTCATATTTCATGTCACTGCATCAATTTAAATGAATATTAGCGTTCTTAATAGCTTAGGCCAGAATGTAGAGACAATAAATTGATGACGAAAGGTGAAAGGAAAGAAAAAGACATAACAGTGCTTAAAGGAAAATGGCACTTGAAGGAAGAAGGATTTACATAAGTGAGAGAGAAATTACACAAATAATCTGAAAGGTAAGGAGGTGGTTGGTGGTGTCGCTGTGACTGCCAGTGGTGGTGATTGGGATGGTGACGAATGACAGGATGGTGATGTTCACAAGAGGGAGGAGGAGATGTGGTGTCTTGTTGCAAAATAGAAGTAGTGCTTGGGAATGCATTTGTGTTTATGGGTGAAAATTTGGATGAAGATATTAGTGAGGTAGAAGAAGGAGAGAGAAGTGTGTGGCGTGTTTATGGAGGAGAGGGTGGAGGATGTGTTGAATCAAAAGGTATGAGTTGTTTTAGTCTAATTGGAAGTCTAATCGGGTTAATGTGAAGAGTGGTCGTTTTAGATTGTTGTAAAGGGGATGTTCCTATAGAGATGTGTAAAACATTTTTTTGTAAAGACATTTACGTGTCATATTATTATTAGACATATTAATGAACCGGTTATTTTTGAATTTCTTAACAAATTAGAATAAAATCGATTTTTTTTATAACAATAACAATAAACCAAATTTTTTTCTAGAAATTTAATTGTATTTTTAAATTTTTAGGAATTTAAATATCCGAAAAACAAAAAATAAGGGATATAATTGTCTTTTTTATCAAAAAATTTAAAGATATTCGGTTTAGATGGTATAATTTGATCGGATCAAACTGGGTCTAATAATTATAATACAGACAATTGAGTTTATTATTGTTGCTATAATAAACTGATTTTGTTCTAATTTATTAAAAAATAAATTATTAACCGATTTAATAAAGATATCCAATAATAATATGACATGTGTAAACGTTTTAAAAAATATATTTTTAGTGTCTTTATTAAAGTGGTCTTCTTGTTGCAAAGGGCTAAGAGATGTGATGGATGTGGCCAATTGGAAAATTAATAGGAGAGAAAAAAGTGATTCTATCAATCGGATTTGTTGGATAGGAGGAGTATTCTGTGTATTTTTGTGAACTAATGGAAAAATAGATTCATAAAAAACTATATTTTTGAAAATTTCAATTTCTTTTACCATCTAAAAAAATAATGTAACATTTTAATTCATTTTAAAAATCGATGAAAGTAGGTTTTTTTTTTAGTTTTTGGATCAAATTTTAATTTATTTACTATGAGGGTAGAAACACAACAAAGGCACTCAAAATTTTTAAATTTCATGATAATTTGATGAAGGATGAAATAAAATTTAGAATGGTGTTTAAAAATTAATTGCCAAAGATGGTACCCGATTAAGGAAATAAATGATATGATTGATGGCATAAGACCAAAAAGATAGAGATAAATTGGATTAAAATATTAAAATACAAGCTATATTTAAAATATGTTGGTATTTATGTTCTATCCATTTATTTTGTTGAAATGTTTCAACACAACTACATTAATAAGTGATGCCTTTGGAAGAACAAAAATCATGCAAAAGGATTTCAGGTTCATTATTTAAACGAATATATTTGACTTTAGAATTAAATTGTGTTTTGACCAAAATAATAGAATTTTTTACATCATTTTAAACTTCGTCTTTTGATTTTAATAAAATAATCTAAGTAAAACGATTAAAATCATTAATAGTTAAAAACTATTTATGATTGTAAATAAAATTTTGTCGAAAGAGACCTCAAATATCAAATGTAATAAACCAAAACTTGCATTAACTTTATTGAAATTTTGATAAAAAGAAAGTTTTTCTTTTTTTTTTTTTTACTTAGAAAGATGACAAATATCACAAGATTTATCATGGTGCATGGAAATAAAAGAAATCTTGTCTATGTAAAAAATTTAGTCCTTTTTTTAGAAAGATGTACTAAACAAAAATATCATAAATTTAAAAGAGTGATTAATAAGGATTGGATGGTATGTATGGAGTGTGTAGATAATGATTTGTTGGTGAAGATACTTTAATTTCAAAAATGTATAATTTTTCTCTCATTCTACTTAAATCAATTATCCTCAAATTCTTGACTTGTAATGTACAAAAAAAAGATAAAAAAGTGAGTTTACATTTGAATATGAAAATAATTTTAGAAATTAAAATTATATTAAAATTAAATTAAGACAAATAAAAAATATCATAAAAAATTAAAAAGGATAAAAATTTTACAACATCCTTCTACAAGTCAATAACTTATCCAGTAATGAGTAAGTGAAAAGTAATGAGAGAAATTTTAGAATAAAAAGTAAACTAAGATAAAATTGATACAATGTGGTATGTAACACCAAAATCAATGATCAAGTATCCAAAAAATTATTTTGATGTGAAAAATAATTTAAAATAGCAAATGTGTTTAAAGAACAAAGACAATGTGTACTTAAACTTTGTAAAAGCCTAAGTTGGTTTGAGGGTCCAAGGTCATTAAAAGGCTGGATGTTTTTATTTTTACATTCTAATGGAGGAGCTTCAGCCTTTTTAATAAGGTATTGAAAATAGTAGTAAGGTAGATGAAGCTCTAAGTAATGGATGGAGATAGAGAATGAAATAACTAGGACAAGACAAGTTATTACAACGCTCCTAAGCTAAAAAAAAGGGGCTCATCAGGTAAGGGTGATGGTATAGAATTGGTAAGAAAGTAATATTTGCTTTTGGAGATTATGGTCATTGGTTAAAGAACGATTCCAAGAATAATAGTTGTTAATTTCCTGCAAGCACAGAAGTGACTAAGATAAAAATAGAATTCTCATTGGGATGTATGTAAAAAGAAAAGGGTGTTGGCTGTTTTGAATATGAATACCTACTGAGTTCAAGAAGAGCTCTGATACCATAATAAAACTTAAAAGAAAGAAGAAATAAAGATGAAGAATTATTGTATTTTAAGTATTTTTTCATTTAAAAAGTACAAAGAATGATAGTTCCTGTATATACATGAAGCCTATGTGTGTAAAATGGATAAAACAGAAGAATCTTTACACAATCATTATATTGATCTTATTAATTAGCTATCAAATGGTGAGTCACCATAATAAAATTTATTTCTAGAAAGAGTGCAATATGTTGAAATGTAATAAAATGAAAATATAGTGTGAATAAGGATTTCATTTGATTGATTGGGCTAAATGTATGATGTTTCTCTCTTGTTATCATGGACTGATATGAAAGGGAAGTTTAATATTGGCTAACTAAAAATTAATTTTTTATATTTTTAAATTAATTTATTTATCTTAAATTTTATACTCTAAATCATAAACTTTTAATTCCAAATTCTAATTTTTTTTAGTTCTTAGGATTAGTTAACCTTCTTTACTAGGATATCTAGGAGTTTTACACCAAAATTTATAACATGAGTAATATTAGCATGGTTGGTTTCATTTGAAAATATCTATTACTTTTTACTAAAACTATGATGTTGGAGCAAGAACAAATGTATGGAAATTTTTTCAAAATAGTAGAAAAAAAGTACATCATTTATTAGCAACATAAACACATTACTCATAAAGAGGCATCAAGAGAAATGATTAGATGTTTTAGACACATTTTAGAATCTTAGCATAATAAATTAAGAACAGTATTTCAAAATCTCTATTTGACTAAAATGAGAACATTCTAAACTATTTTAGACAAAAACATCTAAAATCTGAACTCAACAAATGCTCATATAAATTAATAATAATTAAAACACTCAAAACACAAGAAAAAAAAATATCTGAAACATACAACTAGAGAAATAAAAGTAAAAAAATATTCAAAATTCCAATTCAACCACTTTCTCTTTAAAAGAAAGCAAAAATCAAAGAAACACTAAGGATACTTGAACAACAATAGCAATAGAACTAAGGGAAGAAGTAATGACGATGGAATCAACTAGAGAAACAACAGTGGTGGACCAAAGAGAAGATATAGTAGTAGCGAAACCAAGTAGAGAAGCAACGACGACAAATTGAAGGGGAGAAACAGAAACTTAACCAAAAGAAACTAAGAATGTTAAAATGTAAAAAATAGGAACAAAAAAAATGCAAGAATGTTAAAATCTCTTATCAGCGAGAAGAAGGTAACACCAGACAACACCAGTAGTGAGACTAGTGATAGAGACACAGCAAAAAGGTAAGCACATCAATGACCGGAGATGATGGTGACCTAGCTAAACAGAGACAAAGGCGGAGATAATGTCCAATGAAGTAATGGTCGGTGTTGGATTTTGACTTCATCAGAGAAGAAGAAGGCAAGAGTTCATTCGAGTAAGAAAATGACAAAGAGACTAAGAAAGAAGGGTTGTTTTGATGGTTTTTTTTTTAGAATGAGAAGTTAGAAATGTGAGAAGAGGGAGAAATTATTTCATTTGAATAGGTATTTTAGTTTTTTTTTATTTAAATGGCTTTTTTTGCAACTCAATATGTAGTTTGTTAAAATTGGTTGATCTAAATTGCTTCTCTAACATGATTGTATACTTTAACGTATAATTAGTTCAAATAATTCAATCTATAAATTTAATAATAAAGTTAGCTTTTTTTGAACTAAGACCAACCAAATCTCACTTATTGTATGCGCACTTCGTCGTTGTTCTCGTGGTATTCTTCTCCTTCTTTTTCTCTTTTTATTTTTTTATTTTTTCTCTTCTTTTTTTCTCCTCACTAGGAGTGTACATGGCCGGGTGAAATTGGGTTTGTCCTGACCCAAACCCGACCCTAAATATATACCGAATCTATTTTTTAGACCTTGACCCAACTCTAAACCCAATGAAGCCTAAACATTTTCGGATTACAACTATATCACATCCAAATCGGGTGAAAACTGGGTCTTTAAAACTTTAATAATAATTTATAAAAAAATTATTTATAAATAAACTTATTTATGATGCACTTATTTATAAAGAAAAAACTTGTTTTCGAAAAATTGATATCCATATTTGAACTTGAATTTATCTATAAATTCTAATTTGATGCTTCTTTGATCTATTTTCTAGTTCAATAAGTGCGATTAAAAATAAAATAATAAGTTTATAATTAATATAACATAATATTGAAATAAATTTAAAATATATATCTTTTTTAGTTTCCTTAAGGTGCACATGGGCCGGATGAAGCCGGGTTCGTCTTGATCCGGACCCGACCCGAAATAATGATCAGGTCTATTTTTGATACCCTTACCCGTCCCTAGATCCGGTGAAATCATGCCAAATTAGTCTCTAAAGTGTTCGAGGCCAGACCGGATCTTCGGGTCAGACTGGGTCTTTGGACCGGGTCGGGCCATGTACACCCTTACTCCTCATCCTCCTTCATTATCATCATAGTCGTTGTCGTCGTCTTCTTCTTATCTTATACATGTTCTGTAAAATGACTAAGTACAGAAATTTTCATACATAACATAGAAGTTTTGGTGCACATTTCATAAATTTGTGAAGGATTACATGCGGAAAATATTGACACCCAACAACAAAATATCATATGTACAACACATAAATTTTTTATGCATAACCAAAAAATTTTCAAAGGCCACATGTTCAAAACATTGACATCTAACTAACAAAATACACACAGTATATAAATTTTTGAAATACCACATACCCACAATATTAACTCACCCAACTAACAAAATACATTCGCAATAAAAATTTATGTGCTATGTACAAAAAATCACTATACTATGTATAAATATTTGTTTACTATATGAAAAAAAGTTTAAGTTATGTTAATAAATTTATGTTATGTACAAAAATTATATGTATAAAATTATTGTATTATATCAATAGGTTTTTGACAAAAATATTTCTGTGTTGGTGGAGAAGTGCGAAAAATACTTAGTATCACCGTAAATTTAAGCCATAGTTCTAAAAACTGGAACGGACGAATTAGTCAGACCGGCCCGACCGAGAACCGATGGCAATACTAATTTGATTTAAGGGAAAAAATTGTCTGAAAAAACCGTATTAAAACTGTTAAATCGAATAAAAACTGGGTGATTGTACTTTGAACTTAACCAGGATTCGGCCGGTTTTCTTTAAACGGCGTTGCTTTGATATTTCATTAAAAAAAAGAAAAGGAAAAAGGGCTTCTGAAATCAAAAGAGAGAAACGCAAAAACCAGTCTCCTTTCCCTTTCTCCCCTTTCAACTCAATCTCGCTCTTCCTTGAAAACCCTAGCCTCCATCGTGTCACCGTTTGTCTCACCATCACCTCCAGGTTCATCGTGGTTGTTCGCCAATCCTCCTGGTTCATCATGCTCAAAGGCCCTCCCCTCGTTTGCCCAATGCCAGCGTCTCAAGGTCCTACCAAAAGCAGCTCTTCATCCGTCGTTGCTCTATCAGGTTTTCATCGCCAGCTCGCCTGTGTTCGTCAAGCTTCCCGTCGTCCGTCGCTCTCCCTCAAATCTCAGCTCACTGCGGTCGTTGAAGGTGACGTCTTGAATGCTTAATCAGTGCTCAATACTTGGTCTTGGTTGATTAGATTTTCTCATTGCTTGATGATCAATTTCAATTTTGATGACTCTGTAACTGGGTTACTGCTTGATTTGATGATAAATAGCATTGCCTGTTGATGCATGAGCATCGCAAGCATCTTTTCTATATGATTTGTATGGTATTTTGTTGATTTTCTATAGGATTTAAGTGAGTTATACCGTAGTAGATGCGACTTTGAGTTGTTGTGATTTTTTGTTGATGTCAAATAGCATTCGGGTGAAGATTTGGCAGATTAATGAAGAAGAAAGCAAGTGAAGTGCCCTCTCCCTTGGTGGTGCAAAATGACACATTACCGGCATTTACCGCCGAACACCAGAAGCTTACCATTCCTCTCTGCAACCTTGGCACTAAACGCCACATCACTGGCATTTAGAGCTGGGATTTAGAACGTGTGTGTATAGTCTCTGGATGGTTTGGTGTTAAACGCCACATCAGCAGTGGACACCATGTTGGTCATTCAAATCACATGGATCCCATTCTAAATTCAAATAGAAAATAAAAATATACTTTTAGGTTTTAAGTTAATTTTTGAACCAATTAGGATTAGAGATATAAAAGGAGAAGAGATTAACTTTACGCTTCTCTTCTTCCACTTTTGGTCAGTTTATACTTTTTACACTTTTAGTATTTTTTCTGCACCATGAGCAACTAAACCTCCATTGTTAAAGTTAGGAGCTCTATTTATTTTGATTGATTAATACTATTGTTCTTCTATTTTGATTAATGCATTGGTATTTTATTCAAGGATTGAGTTTCGTTCTTCATCTTAAGGATTATAGTATATTGGAAAATAACTTTAATCTAAATAAATTTTTCTGAATTTTGAAAAAGATAAATCACTGAAATTAGGCTAAAGCTCTTTTCTTATAATTCTTCAATTATCTGGAATTTATTTAATACATGATATAAAATCAAGTTTCTTTTGGGTTCTTAAGAATTGTTTGGCTTATAAATCAGAGATCGTACTTAACATTTTAGCATAATTAATTAATCAAGAAATTGATGGTTGAATTACTAAGGAATTGAAGTTCAATTACCTAGGATTTGCCATTAATTGTATCTTTTCAGGATCAAAGTAGATGATAATAATTGCTAGTTTGAAAATCTAAATATCTCTGATACCTTAACTCTCTTCTCATATTATCTCTCCACATATTTACTGTTTGCTTTCTTTAATTCACTATTTTTTATGCTTTTTACTATTGAAACTCTAAATTCTAACTGTCTAACTATAATAATCAATTAACTATTGCTTGCTTAATCCGTTAATCCTCGTGGGAACGATAACCCACTCCTGTGGTATTACTTGATATGATTCGGTGCACTTGCTAAATTTTTGTGGTTTGTAAAAATTCGCATAAAGTTTTTGGCGCCGTTGCCAGGGATTAATTATGATTAACAACTACCCGTTGATTGATTACCTAGATTAGACTTTTTCTTTCGTTTATATAATTTTTTCCATTTTCCTTTTATTATATTTCTTTTTATTTTATTTGCCTCACTGGAATTTCTATTCACTCTAACGTAGAGAATCCCAATTTGTCTTATTTTCTGTGTGTTTATACAGAAAAACAGGGACAAAGAACCTCTTCTTGACTATGATCTCAAGATTGAAAGAACTCTCAGGAGACGAAGGCAACAAGCCAGAGCTATGAGAATTGTAGAAGGTCTCAAGGACGAAACTGAAGAGGAAGTTGAAGAAATCAACATGGAAGCTAACAATAACAACGTTGTTATCAACAATGTTCTTGAGAAACTTAGGAGCACTCTTGGATCTTACATTGCCTCAAACCCTGCTCATTGTGGCAGTAGCATCGTTGTTCCTCCTGCGAATGCTAATAACTTTAAGTTGAAACCTCAACTCATTACTCTGGTACAACAGAACTATCAGTTTAATGAAAGCCCTCATGAAGACCCAAACTTGTTCATATCTAACTTCCTGCAGATCTGTGGTATGGTCAAAACTAATGGGGTTCCCGTTTATTTTTACCGGTTGTTACTGTTCTTGTTTGCTGTGAGGGACATGGCCAAACAGTGGCTTGAGACACAACTCAAGGAGAGTATAGCAACCTGGGATAATTTGGTCAGTAAGTTCTTAACCAAATTCTTTCCCCTCAAAGGTTGACAAAGTTGAGAACCAATATTCATACTTTCAGACAGCTAGATGGCGAGTCTCTTTATGAGTCTTGGGAGAGATACAAGGCTACGATCAGAAAATGCTCTTCGGACATGTTCTCATATTGGGGGCAGTTGCAGATTCTTTTATGATGGAATCACTCCAACTTCAAGAATTTTATTGGATAACTCTGTAGGAGAATTTCTGCACATGAAGAAGACTATTGAAGAGGCCTTGGAGTTGATTGAGATGGTAGCTAATAATCCGTATCTATACTCTTCAAAGAGAACAAGGAGAAAATGAGTCATAGAATTGGATGTCTTGGATACTATTCTTGCTCAGAACAAGACCATGTCTCAGAATATCAATGTCGTCACTTAACACTTGGGAGGTATGCAAGTTTCAATTGTGAATACCCAAGATGCTTCATATGACATGAGTGGTGGGGTACTTCAGATGGAAAGCTTTGAGTATGAGTAATCTCCTCTGGAATAGGTTAATTATATGGGAAATGCTTCACGACCATCCAACAATAATCCCTTTTCTAAAACCTACAATTTGGGATGGAGAAATCACTCTAATTTTGGTTGGGGAAATCAAGGTCAGAGGCAACAAAACTTCCACAACCACAACTCTCACCAAGATAATTTTAACAACCACTACCAACCTCCTCAATCCTCAAATCTACCCCGAATTCCTCAGAAATCCTCTGCCCTATAAACAGCATTAGCAGACCTCTCTAAGCAAACCTTCATCTTTACCCAAAACACTAATAGCTTCATGCAGGAAACTAAAGCCTCCATCAGGAACTTGGAAGTCCAAATGGGTCAATTAGCCAAACAAGTTACTGAGGTTGCTAAGAAGTCTACCAACACCTTCTCTAGTAATACAGTTCCAAATCCAAGGGAAGAGTGCAAAGCTATCCACCTGAGAAGTGGTAAGGCGGTAGGTAGAGAAGCCCAGGTGTTCATACCCTGGGTCGAGATGACCGACCCGAGATGTTCGACAGACAAAGCGACCGACCTCTTCAGGTCAGGACAACCCGACCTCTTTACAAAGATCTCGGTCAAGTCCCCACGAAAGCCCAAGGAAGGGCCCAAATAGAGGAACACGTCCCAAATCCTAAGGCGGCCCAAGCCTACAGAGAGAAGGGCGGTTCCCTTAAAGATAAGATGACCTCACTTAAAGATAAAAGATAAGATAGGATAACTAACTTATCTTATCCACAGAAGGCCACATCTCACCATTATAAATACACTGGAGCACCCAGGTATAACTCATACTCTGATTCTACTCAATACCTGCTTAATACCCTTGCTAACTTAAGCATCGGAGTCCCTTGCAGGTACCCCCACCTTCCGGGGACGAAGGATCAGCAGCACTTTCAGTCCTACAAGTCGGACACACCAGCTCCGGCCGCTACACACCTGCCGAACACGTCGGCTCCGACCAACACAGAAGATCTCGACCGAGATCGACCTACAGTTTTAGGTAACCCCCGGAACATTGGCGCCATTGCCGGAGAACCTAGAAGTCATCCCAACACCATGGCGGACAACCATGACAACGACCACGACTCAGGTTTGGAAGATAGAACGCCACACAAAAACACGGATGATATACTTAAAGATACTCCAGAATCCAATGGAGACAAAAATTCATCAAATCCTGGGGCGATAGAAGCACTTCAAAATCGATTGAAGCAACTTGAGAAAGAAGCCCAACATCAACGCGAAAAAGAAGAGGATCTACATCGGGAGATAAGGCGGCGCCGAGAATTAGAAGAAAAGCTTATGAAACTCGAAGCCAATCTCAAAACTAAAGCTACGCGACCCTTCACAGAGGATAGCTTTCAGAAAGATCAATATCCATTCACTAGGGAAATTATGAAGACCAAAATCCCAAAAGATTTCAAATTTCCGAATATGACTCTATATGACGGCACCTCGGACCCCAACCACCATCTCAGCAACTTCAGAAGTAGAATGTACCTCACTGACGCCTCAGACGCAGTTTGCTGCAAAGCTTTTCCAATAACTCTTACTAAGACAGCCATTAGATGGTTCGACAACCTACCTCCAAAATCCATCTCGAGTTTCGACGACCTGGCCAAAAAATTCCTGGCCCGATTTTCCATACAAAAGGACAAAGCTAAACACGCACCCAGCCTACTAGGGATCAAGCAAGGAGATCGGGAGAGTATTCGCAACACATGGAAAGATTCAACAAAACATGTATAGATATACAAAGTCTACCAACAGAAGCTGCCATCATGGGTCTCATAAATGGCCTACAAGAATGACCATTTAGCCAATCTATATTAAAGAGGTACCCACATCCCTAGATGAAGTACAAGAACGGGCGCAGAAGTACATCAACATGGAGGAGAATTCTCAACTTGGGGAAGCCTCAAGGTTCGGTTCTGTCTACCGAGATAAAGATAAAGAATCCAGGAAAAAAGAAGATCGCTCCAGAGAGAAAATAAAAAAATATCATAACTACACCCCTCTTAGGGTATCCCTGGTAGATATTTACAAAGAAGTCTGCCATACAGAAAAAAATATCCCCAGCTCAGCCACTTAAAGGAAAAAGGGGAGGAGGAAATCGGAACGAATACTGTGAGTACCATCGAGTCCGAGGAGATTCCACCAACGAATGCTTTGACTTGAAAAACGTCATAGAGAAATTACTTAGGGAAGGAAAACTAGATCGGTTCCTGGCCAACCGGGACGAAGAACCAAGAAAAAGAAGAAGGGATTAAGATGTCGGACGATCTGAACGATCACCCCGCACACCGGAAAGACATATCCACGTAATACACGGTGGATTTCCCGGAGGAGGAATCTCCAAATCATCCCGCAAGCGACACCTCAAAGAAGTGTATCATGTCGAAGGCAAAAAAGAGGTACCAGACATCCCAACAATCACGTTTACCAAAGAAGATGCATCCGGAATCTTCTCAGGACACGACGACCCCATGGTCATCACAATCATATTGGCAAACGCCAACCTCCAGCGCACATTAATTGACCAAGGAAGCTCCGCCGACATCCTATTCAAAACTGCCTTCGACAAACTCGGCTTAGAAGAAAAAGAGCTAAAAGCATACCCGAACAACCTGTTCGGACTTGAGGATACCCCAGTACAGCCACTGGGATACGTATCGTTACAGACAACCTTCGGAAAGGGAAACCAATCAAGAACACTTAAGATAGATTATATCGTGGTCAACGTAAGCTCAGCCTACAATGCCTTAATAGGTCGGACAACGTTAAATCAACTCGGAGCAATAGTTTCAACTCCACATCTATGTATGAAATTCTCAACTATAGAAGGGATAGCTACAATAAAAGCAGATCAAAAGATGGCGCGTCGCTGTTATAATGAAAGTCTAAATCTCCGAGGCGAAGGAGGAGAGTTCCACATGATCAAACTCGGCAGAGATCAGAGGCGAGAAGAACTCCGCCCACGACCCGAAGGAGAAATAGAAAGAGTCCAGATCGGAGATACCTCGGACAAAACAACTAATATTGGCATGATCCTGAAAGGAGACGCAAATGAATCACTAATACAGTTTCTACGAGATAATGTTAATCTCTTCGCATGGAAAGCTGCCGACATGCCAGGCATAGATCCCGAACTAATGAGCCACAAGCTGACAGTCTACCCGGGATCCCGGCCGGTACAACAAAGACGAAGAAAACTCGGGCCAGAAGGGTCTCAAGCTGTAGAAGAACAAGTACAAGCACTACTAGAGGCAGGGTTCATAAGAGAAGTTAAATACCCACTATGGTTAGCAAACGTCGTCTTGGTGAAAAAGTCAAATGGGAAGTGGTGAATGTGCACCGACTACACCGACCTCAACAAAGCCTGCCCAAAAGACCCTTATCCACTCCCAAGCATTGATGTTCTAGTAGATGCCTCATCAGGATATAGGTATCTCTCATTCATGGACGCATACTGAGGCTACAACCAGATTCCAATGTATCCACCGGATCAAGAAAAAACATCGTTTCTCACACCAAAAGCAAATTATTGCTATACCGTAATGCCTTTCGGCCTTAAGAACGCGGGAGCCACTTATCAAAGGCTAATGAATAAAGTCTTCTCAAAACACATCAGAAAAATTATGGAGATCTATATGGACAACATGTTGATAAAGACATAAAGTGAGGAAACATTATTAACCGACTTGGTTCAAGTATTCGACACCATACGGAAGCACGACATGCGACTCAACCCGGCTAAATGTACCTTCGCAGTGGAAGCAGGTAAATTTTTGGGCTTTATGCTCACACAAAGAGAAATCGAGGCAAATCCAGATAAATGCCAGGCCATACTCAACATGAAAAGCCCGACCTGCGTCAAAGAAGTCCAACAACTCAATGGGAGACTGGCGGCCTTGTCCAGATTCCTAGCAGGGTCAGCAATAAGATCCCTCCCCTTCTATGCTACCTTAAGGAAGGGAAAAAACTTCGAGTGGACAACGGAATGTGAACAAGCCTTCTGAGACTTTATAGAATTCCAGGGATAGCCCCCCATCCTATCTCGACCACGAAAGGGGGAACCACTCATACTATATCTCGCTGTGGAAGTCGGGCATTAGCCTCAGCACTAATTAGAGAAGATGAAGGGGGACAACAACCCGTCTACTTCATTAGTAAAGCACTACAGGGGTCAGAGCTGAACTACCAGAAAATAGAGAAGTTCGCCTACACTGTGATACTCACATCCCGACGACTTCGCCCATACTTCCAAGCGCACACCATCAAAGTTCGGACCAACCAGCCCATAAAAAGGATACTGCAGAAAACAGATCTAGCCGGAAGAATCCTACAGTGGGCAATCGAGTTGTCCGAGTTTGACCTCCAATACGAGGCACGGACAGCCATCAAATTACAATACCTAGCCGATTCATTGTAGAATTCACAGACACCACAGAAATTCCCATAGAGTGGAACATATACGTGGACGGTTCCTCAAATAAAGCCGGAAGCGGTGCAGGTGTGATAATCGAAAGCAACCAAGGAACCCAACTTGAGCTTTTCCTGAAATTCGGATTCCCAGCCTCAAACAATCAGGCAGAATACGAAGCATTATTAGCTGGTTTGAAGCTGGCTAGGGAAGTTGGAGCTCAGAAACTCAATATCTACAGTGACTCACAAGTCGTTACCTCACAAATAACGGGAAGCTACCAAGCCAAAGATCCTACCATGAAAAAATATTTGGATAAAACCAAAGAACAGCTCGGACAACTTGGAGAATATAGGATCTGCCACATACCCCGCGAGCAAAATGCCCGAGCTGACGCGCTCTCAAAACTAGCCAGCACCAAACCAGGGGGCAACAATAGAAGCCTCATCCAGGAAATACTACAAAACCCATTAATATCAGAAGAAGAAAAAATCCTAGCCATAACAGGTCGGGATCAAGAATGGATGACCCCCATAATTAACTACCTCAAAATAGAAGCGCTTCCCACAAATGAAAAGGAGGCAAAGAGGTTAAAAAGGGAGGCACAGTACTACACTATCATAAACAACACCCTATACAAAAGAGGGATTTCAACACCATTGTTAAAATGCGTACCGACCTCCAACACAAAGGAAGTCTTGGAAGAGGTACACAGTGGCATTTGTGGTAATCATCTCGGAGCACGAGCTTTCACTAAAAAAGTACTACGGGCGGGATTCTATTGGCCAACTCTACAAAAGGAAGCTACAAAATTTGTAAAGACATGTCCACCATGTCAGAAGCATGCTAACTTTCACATCGCCCCGCCGGAAAAGCTCATCAGCGTGACCTCACCCTGGCCATTTGCAAAATGGGGACTTGATCTTCTCGGACCCTTTCCCCAGGGATCGGGACAAGTCAAGTTCCTCATAGTAGGGGTAGACTACTTCACAAAATGGATCGAGGCAGAGCCCCTAGCTAATGCCACCGCTCAAAGAAGTCGGAAATTCTATATAGGAACATTATTACAAGGTTTGGAGTTCCATACTCTATCACCACAGATAATGGCACCCAATTCACAGATGCAGGCTTCAGAAAACTAGTAGCCGACTTGAACATAAAACATCAATTCACCTCCGTCGAACATCCCCAAGCCAATGGACAAGCCAAAGTAGCCAACAAAGTCATATTGGCCGGGTTGAAACGGAGACTACAAGAAGCAAAGGGAGCTTGGTCCGAGGAACTCCCACAAGTCCTATGGGCGTATCGGACGACCCCCCATTCTACCACGAACGAATCACCATTCCGACTAGCATACGGAGTGGAGGCAATGATTCCAATAGAGGTCGAAGAAGGATCTCCTCGTGTAGTCCACTACAATGAGCAAATAAATTCTCAACTTCAAAGAGAAGAGCTTGACCTACTTCCAGAAATTCAAGAAAGAGCTCGGATTAGAGAAGAGGCATTAAAGCGACGAATGGCTTCCAGGTATAATCAAAGGGTAGTGCCAAGAGATTTCGCAAAAAACGATCTCATCTTAATCTGAAATGATATTGGAATAACTCGACCCGAAGAAGGAAAGCTGGCTGCTAATTGGAAAGGACCCTACCGAGTCACAGAAGTACTTGGGAAGGGCTACTACAGACAGTCCGAACTCGAGGGACGAGAAATCCCCAGATCATGGCACGCCTGTAACCTGAGAAGGTACTATAGTTAGATAAAGGACTCATCACAAGACGCACTCTTTTTCCTGAAAAGGTTTTTTAATGAGGCGTCAAGATTGAGATTTAATCTGACTTAAGGGTATAAAAAAAACTCCCACCTGTATATATTTGCATTTTCTTTAAATAAAATACATTTCAGATATTCTACAAGTTCTCAAGACGCATTAATCTGAAGCATTCATCGTCCGATTATAAAGCAACAGATCAAACAGAAACGTGAAGAGCAAATTCACTATATGATCTCGATAGGAATGATCGACCGACAAAGGTGAAAACGCGATTCACCTAAAGGTCGATTAAACCAGGACAGAAACTACCATCTACAAATCGGCAAAGATGAACACAGAATAATGCAAGAAGTTATCGAAAGTGATCCCAAAAAAGAACCTGACGAGGTCTTATGGATTGCTATATAATAACTTAAAAAGACTGGCCGACACTAAAAAGTCGGACCAAGTCAACCCAAGTTATCAGCAAATCCCTGGAAAGAGGTCTGGCCAACCCTATTAAAGAGGAATTGCTATAACTTAGAAGAGATCGACCTAACGAAGTCGGTTTCCTACAAAATAAGTTGTAAAAGTAATCCCTGAAAGAGACCTACCAAAGTTCCAAGAAAGAGGATTACAAAAACAACTTAGAAAGAGATCGACCTAACGAAGTCGGTTTCCTACAAAATAAGTTGTAAAAGTAATCCCTGAAAGAGACCTGCCAAAGGTCCAAGAAAGAAGATTACAAAAACAACTTAGAAGAGATTGACCTAACAAAATCGGTTTCCTACAAAACAAATTGTAAAAGTAATCCCTGAAAGAGACCTGCCAAAGGTCCAAGAAAGAGGATTACAAAAACAACTTAGAAGAGATCGACCTAACGAAGTCGGTTTCCTACAAAACAAGTTGTAAAAGTAATCCCTGAAAGAGACCTACCAAAGGTCCAAGAAAGAGGATTACAAAAACAACTTAGAATAGATCGACCTAACGAAGTCGGTTTCCTACAAAACAAGTTGTAAAAGTAATCCCTGAAAGAGACCTGCCAAAGGTCTAAGAAAGAGGATTACAAAAACAACTTCGAAGAGATCGACCAAACAAAATCGGTCTCCTACAAAGATAATTTATAAAAGTAATCCCTTAAAGAGACCTAGTAAAGGCCTAGAAAAGGGGATCACAAAAATAACTTAGAAGGGGACCAACATAAAGAAATCGGTCATAAGGCGCTAAAAACACAAAACAAAAGCGAGGAAACCGAAAAACAAGTTGGACCCCCCACAAGTCACGACCTCAAAAGGATCCAAGCTACAAACAAAAACACGAAAGCAATCTAAAGAGGCCAAGCAGCAAGATTTCGACAGAAACCCTGCTAGAGCACAATGAAAGCATAGTATGATAAAGCTTCAAAGAGGCCACCAAAATCAGCCTCAGAGAAACCATTTTGTTTTCAAAATAAGTTGCTAAAAACAGCAACTAGAGTACCAACAATCAACAAACCATCATTTACAAAAATAAGTTCAAAAGCCCACAAATCGGGCTATTTACACAAATATCCAGAAAAAAGATCAGCTAAGATCAGGAGCCTTCCCGGCAGCATCAGTACGGGGAGATGGAGGGCGAGTCTGAAGGGGCACAGCATCCACGGTTCCATCATCCCGGTTCAGAATCTGGCAATCCGGATCAGATGTAACGGGAGGAACAGAGGAGGTCGACACCTTAAGAGAAGGCACTGGGGGAGGATCAGTCTCATCATCATCCTGGTCATCAGGGACAATCTTACCATCCCTCACGACATTGTCCAGGCTGATGAGAGTCAAGTCGGCATCAGGAGCAACAACCCGGAACTGCTCCATCAGGTTCTCGGAGGCGGCAGTTACGCTACCCACAAGATGACCTTGAAGCTCACCATAATTAACTCGAGCAGTTTCCAAATCCTCCCGAAGATGCATCAATTCCCTATAAGCCGAGACATAGCTATCCTTATGTTTCAATGCCATGTCCTCGGCCAGCTTCAAAGAAGCAGCCAAGGTAATAGAACTGGCCTTCTCACCCTCCAGCTCCTTCTCCACCTTCGCCAACTTCACCTCCAAATCCTCCTACAGACCCTTGATTCGATCAAATTCTGACTTGGCCTCTTCCATGAAGGATTTTGTGGCATGAATCGGAATCCCCTGAACTGTTCAGAATATAGCCGCACCCATATGAGCCATCTTCATACTACTTTTTGTGATAAAATCCAGACGCTGAAGAAGAGAAACGTCGTCCATAGAAAGCCCACTATAGGGGGCAATTTGCTGGTCAACAAACTCAATAGCATCAAAATTCGGGGCATCCAGGTTGAAGGGCTCGGATGTTTTTTGCTTCTTACTAGGAGGGGCACCAGAAGCTGCAGCAGAAGATTGTGGAGGATCGACCAGACGAACCCGAGGAATAGGAATTGTTTTCCTCGGCCCGGGAGAACTAGGTATAGGAGGTTTAACTGGAACTTGTGAAGATCCCTCTCCGGCCGCCTTGGCTGAAATGTTTAAAGCAGCAGTTGCCTTCTTCGCCTTCTTGTAGGCCTTCATAGAATCATTATTCTTCGACATCTCTGAAAAACACAAAATCAACCACAAAAGACAAGTTACAACATAGGAGAATAAAAGCTCGGAAGCAAGTATAAAATAAATCAGACAGTACCCAAAGCAGCTCGAACCAAAGATGGATCACTCAAAAATATCTTCGTATCCAGGTGGGGAGGCTTCCCCCACAAATCTTCAAGAACAACTACAAAGGCCCGCTCAACCTCACTAAGCATTTTCCATGTGTAACGTGGCACTCTTACATTCTTTTGCCACTCTAGAGGAAAAGCAGGCTCATCACTTTCATCAAGAAAAAAGGGGCGGGCCCCTGGTGCACGAATTTTTGATCCGCACAACTGACCAGCAAGTGCACTGGGTCGTCCAAGTAATACCTTACGTGAGTAAGGGTCGATCCCACGGAGATTATTGGTTTGAAGCAATTAATGTTTATTTTATTAATCTTAGTCAGGATGCCAATAAGATTATTCGGATTTAATTGTAAGAAGTCAAAGTATTTAAAATTATTGGAAAAATAAAAGAGGATCAAATCGTTACTTAGTGTGCAGTAATGAGAAATATGTTGGAGTTTTGGAGATGCTTTGTCCTTTGAATTTCTACTTTTCCTTGAAGTCCTCTTCCCACACGCATGGTCCCTTCCATGGCAAGCTCTATGTAGGGTGTCACCGTTGTCAATGGCTACTTCCCATCCTCTCAGTGAAAACGTTCCTATGCTCTGTCACAGCACGGTTAATCATCTGTCGGTTCTCAATCAGGTTGGAATAGAATCCATTGATTCTTTTGCGTCTGTCACTAACGCCCAGCCTTCAGGAGTTTGAAGCTCGTCACAGCCATTCAATCCCAGAATCCTACTCGGAATACCACAGACAAGGTTTAGACTTTCCGGATTCTCATGAATGCCGCCATCAATCCGGCTTATACCACGAAGATTCTGATTAAAGAATCTAAGAGATACTCATTCAGTCTGATGTAGAACGGAGGTGGTTGTCAGGCACACGTTCATGGATTGAGGAAGGTGATGAGTGTCACGGATCATCACCTTCTCCATAATTAAGCGCGAATGAACATCTTAGATAAGAATAAGCGTGTTTGAATGGAAAACAAAGGAATTGTATTAATTCATCGAGACGCTGCAGAGCTCCTCACCCCCAACAATGGAGTTTTAGAGACTCATGCCGTCAAAAAGTATGTAATTCAGATCTGAAAATGTCATGAGGTACAAGAATAGTCTCTAAAAGTTGTTTAAATAGTAAACTAGTAACCTAGGTTTACAGAAAATGAGTAAACTAAGATAATTGGTGCAGAAATCCACTTCCGGGGCCCACTTGGTGTGTGCTGGGGCTGGGACTAAAGCTATCCACGAGTTGAGGCCTTTCTTGGAGTTGAACTCCAAGTTATAACGTGTTTTGGGCGTTCAACTCCGGATTATGACGTTTTTCTGGCGTTTAACTCCAGACAGCAGCATGTACTTGGCGTTCAATGCCAAGTTACGTCGTCTTTCTTCGCGCAAAGTATGGACTATTATATATTGCTGGAAAGCCCTGGATGTCTACTTTCCAACGCCGTTGAGAGCGCGCCAATTGGACTCCTGTAGCTCCAGAAAATCCATTTCGAGTGCAGGGAGGTCAGGATCCAACAGCATCAGCAGTCCTTTTTCAGCCTAACTCAGATTTTTGCTCAGCTCCCTCAATTTCAGCCAGAAAATACCTGAAATCACAGAAAAACACACAAACTCATAGTAAAGTCTAGAAATATGATTTTTGCCTAAAAACTAATATTATTCTACTAAAAACTAATTAAAACATGCTAAAATCTACATGAAATTACCCCCAAAAAGCGTATAAAATATCCGCTCATCAGCCCCCTCAACAGCTCGAACTTTAAAGAAGTAGTTCTTGAAGTCCTTAAAAGACTCATCATACATCGCAAACACTTTATGGCCCTGGGCGGACCGGAAAGAAACCCAAGAAGCTTTCTTTTTTGAAGAACCGCCAGGCTTGGCGGAAACAAACAAGTAAAGAAAAAGAGTCTAGGAAGGTGTTACATCTAGTTTACGACAGAGAAGTTGGAAAATTTTAATAAAACCCCAGGAATTCGGGTGAAGCTGGGATGGAGCAATGTTACACAACCACAACAGGTCGGTTTCAAAAGCAGTAAAAGGAAAAGAAACGTTCAACTGACTAAAAAAGTATTCGTAAGCATAAAAGAAGGGACGCTCTCCCTCAACAGAAGTCGGAAAGCAAACTTTCTTGTCAGAATCAGGGGCAACAAGCTCGTAATCCTCCTCACAGGCATTGTTACCACAAATCCTATGGCGCTTCCTCAGTTATGTGCAAAACTCAGCATCCACAACAGAAACACACAATAAAACAAGGGAGTCCAGCCAATCGGACATCCCTTCGGGAACTCTGGATGACATCTCTACAATATTATTGCGAGAAGACATGAGGCCAACTAATCCTACAAGTAAGAAAAGAAAATGAGGTTACTACAAACATCTCGGACAAAGGAGAAAACAACTCGGTCAATACTTCTCAGGCAATGAAAAGCAGGAAAAGGAAAACCCCAAGACTCAAACCAAAGTCCTGGGGCATCCTTTGGAGGCAGTAACAAGGCAAGGTTTCCAGAAAAATAGTGTGAAGTTTGCATCCCAGCATTTCTCAAAAAGAATCCAAAACAGCAAATACTTTTCAGCAAAAACACAAGAAAATCATTACAGCAAAAAGCACGCCAAGCAGAGACCATTAAAAGATGCAACCTTTTTAAAGAGCAGACAAAAGAAACCTTCAAATAAACGAGGAACAGACACGGACAAGTAGTACCAAGAACAGAAACAACAAAAACATGCAAAGCCCTAAGAGGCACCCAACAAAGGCGAAAAGGATCATGCAGAAGATAGAGAAACTCTCAGAAAGCACATTTCAACAAATCTAGGGCTCAAGGAAAACAGAAAGATCCAAACTTTTTCAAAAAGAGAGGATCAAAACCGAAACCTCAATCAAAGGGAAGGCACAAAATGGACTAACCTGGAGACGGAAGAAGCTTCGAAAAAATGCAAGAACGGAAGTTGCCCAGGAAACCACCAAGCGACGCCGCAAACGCCAGGAAGCAAGAAGTGCAAACGAAAGACAGAGTGCGAAGAGAGAAGAGGAAAAAAGTTGCGAAGAGGTTACAAGGAAAATAAAAGGAGAGAAACCATTTTCTGAGTTTTCAAAATCAGAAGTAAAGAGCCTAGGGGAAACGGGGCAATTAATGCTCAAAATTAAAGAAAGCATTAATCCCTCGCACGCTCCCTAAAAAGCGTCGATATAAAAGCGCGCGTCTTTTAGAGGAAACGTTCTACATTCAAAAGCAGCTACAAAGGAATCGACAAAATGCTTGAGTTCGGCTTCACCAAAGAAGGACCGAAGTCAAAGAGCCAACCTCAAAAAAGAAGACCGAGCTCAAGCAGGGGCACTGTTCATACCCTGGGTCGAGATGACCAACCCGGGATGTTCGACAGACAAAGCCCAAGGAAAGGCCCAAATAGAGGAACACGTCCCAAATTCTAAGGCGGCCCAAGCCTACAGAGAGAAGGGCGGTTCCCTTAAAGATAAGATGACCTCACTTAAAGATAAAAGATAAGATAAGATAACTAACTTATCTTATCCACAGAAGGCCACATCTCACCATTATAAATACACTAGAACACCCAGGTATAACTCATACTCTAATTCTACTCAATACCTGCTTAATACCCTTGCTAACTTAAGCATCGGAGTCCCTTGCAGGTACCCTCCACCCTCCGGGGATGAAGGATCAGTAGCACTTTCAGTCCTACAAGTCGGACACACCAGCTCCGGCCGCTACGCACCTGCCGGACACGTCGGCTCCGACCAACACAGAAGATCTCGACCGAGATCGACCTACAGTTTCAGGTAACCCCCGGAACACCAGGGTAGTGAGGAACAAGTTGAAGAAGCTCTGGAAAAATCTAGAGACACTGAAGAGCATACCCCTGCAAGCTCCTCCTCGAACCCAAATAAAGCCAAGGAAGAGCAACCCAAGGTGAAGATTCTAATGCCTAAGTATAATCCAAAAATTTCATATTCCAGAGGCTTCAAAAGGCAACCAAGGACAAGCAATTTTCAAAGTTCTTGGAAGTCTTCAGGAAGTTGCAAATTAATATTCTTTTTGTTGAGGCTCTGGAGCAAATACCTCTATATGCTAAATTCATGAAGGAACTATTAACAAAGAAGAGGGATTTGAAGGAAAATAAAATAGTGGTGCTTACCAAGGAATGCAGTACTATAATTCAGAAAAATCTTCCACAGAAGATGAAGGATCCGGGGAGCTTTTTAATTTCTTACACCATTGGTGAAGTCACTATTTAGAGAGCTCTGTGCGATCTTAGAGCCAGCATCAACTTAATGTCACTTTCTTTGATGAGAAAGCTCCAAATTGATGAGGTAAAACCCACTAGAATTTCTCTACAACTTGCTGACCGTTCAATTAAATTTTCACTTGGAGTTGTTGAGAATTTGCTAGCAAAGGTAAGAACCTTTATATTTCCCACTGATTTTGTAATCTTGGATATGGAGGAAGATGTTAATGCTTCTATTATTTTGGAAAGACCTTTTTGGCTATTATGAGAGCCCTGATTGATATGCAAAAGTGCGAGTTAACTCTGACAGTCAATAATGAACAGATTATTCTTAATGTGTTTGAGGTCTTGCAACATTTCAGTAACTCTGAGGATTGCATGAAAACTGATTTGATTGAGCCATTGATTTAAGAGGTCTTAGAAGCAGAAAAAATTCACAATTCTTTAGAGCCCCCCTGTAGAGGACAATTTGACTGAGACTAATGAATTTCCACAACCCAGGGAGGAGCCACACGTGCTCAATAAGAAAAAAGGGCCACCAAAGCTTGATATGAAACCCCTGCCTTCTTTTCTCAAGTACGCCTTTCTGGGAGATGAGAATTCCTATCCAGTGATTATAAGCTCCTCTTTGAACTGATGTAAAGAGGAGGCGTTGCTACAAGTCCTGAGAGACCATAAAATAGCTCTTGGGTGGGACATTAGTGATCTAAAAGGGATAAGCCTAGCTATGTATATACACAAAATCTTACTCGAAGAAGACTCAAAACCCGTAGTGCAACTACAGAGGCAGCTTAATCTGGCTATGAAAGAAGTGGTCCAAAAAGAGGTTATGAAGTTGTGGGATGCAGGGATTATATACCTAATTTTTAATAACCCTTGGGTGAGTCCCGTGCAGGTTGTTTCCAAGAAGGGAGGAGTTATAGTAGTTACCAATGATAGGAATAAGCTGATTCCTACAAAAACTGTCACTGGTTAGAGAATGTGTATTGACTATAGGAAGCTCAATACAACCACTAGGAAGGACCACTTCCCTCTCCCCTTCATTGATCAGATGTTTGAGAGGTTAGCTGGACACACTTTTTATTGCTTTCTCGAAGGTTATTCAAGATATAATCAGATTGCAGTAGACCCTTAAGATCAGGAGAAAACAGCCTTTACTTGTCCCTTTGGTGTGTTTGCTTACCGCCGGATGTCGTATGAATTATGCAATGTCTCATCAACTTTTTAAAGGTGTATGCTTTCTATATTTTCTAATATGGTTGTTTATTGAGGTATTTATGGACGATTTTTTTTGTTTTTGGTAATTCTTTTGATACTTGCCTGCAACACCTTTTCTTAGTCTTGAAAAGATGCCAAGAAACAAACCTTGTTTTAAATTAGAAAAAATGCCATTTTATGGTGACTGAAGGTATTGTTCATGTGCACCAGATTTCAAGCAACGGAATAGAGTTTCATAAAACCAAGGTAGAGGTAATTGAGAAATTACAACCACCTGCTAATGTGAAGGCAATACAGAGTTTTCTTGGCCATGCTGGTTTTTATAGAAGGTTTATAAAGGATTTTTCAAAAATTGCTAAACCTTTGATCAACCTCTTAGTTGCTGATGTTCCTTTTTGTTTTACTGATGACTGCATGCATGCCTTTGAGACTCTGAAAGCTAAGCTTGTCTCTGCAGCTATCATAGCTTCTCCTGATTGGGATTTACCATTTGAGTTAATGTGTGATGCTAGTGACTATGCTATAGGAGCTGTTTTGGGGTAGAGACAAGACAAGCTATTGCATGTTATATACTATGCCATGTCTTACATGATGCCCAAAAGAATTATACAACAATAGAGAAAGAACGTCTAACTGTGGTTTATACATTTGATAAGTTTAGGTCCTATCTGATTAGTTCAAAAGTTATTTTTTACACTAATCATGCTACACTTAAGCATCTTTTGACCAAGCAGGATGCTAAACCTAGATTGATTAGGTGGGTGTTTCTTTTTCAGGAGTTTGACATTGAAATCAGAGACCAGAAGGGGTCAGAGAATCAAGTAGCTGACCACCTTTCCAGTATTGAGCCTGAAGAAGTAGTAGTTTATCCTATTCCAGTAAATGAAGTCTTTCCTTATGAGCAGCTCTTTGTTATACATGGAATCCCTTGGTTTGTAGACATAGCAAACTACAAGGTCAGCAAGATCATCCCCGAAGAATTCACTAAACAGCAGGTTAAGAAGCTATTCCATGATGCGAAGTATTTTTTATGGGAGGAACCTTATCTATTCAAGAGATGCTTAGATGGGATCATCCAAAGGTGAATACTAGATGAAGAAACAAAGCAAGTACTTTGGCATTGTCATAGTTCCGAATATGGTGGCTATTTTGGTGGAGAGAAAACTGCAACAAAGGTCCTCTAATACGATTTTTATTGGCCCACTCTCTTTAAAGATGCTTGGGATTTTGTCAGGAATTGTGACCAGTGCCAGAGAGTTGGAAATTTACCCAAGCATAATGAGATGCCACAACAAGCTATCTTGGAAGTAGAGTTGTTTGATGTGTGGAGAATTGACTTCATGGGACAATTACCTCCCTCATACTCCAACAACTATATTTTGGTGGCTGTGAATTATGTATCTAAGTGGGTGGAGGCAGTGCCATTGGCTACCAATGATGCCAAATTTGTGATTAGCTTTCTCCAGAGGTACATATTCAGTAGGTTTGGTGTCCCACAGACCTTAATCAGTGATGGGAGCAGTCACTTCCACAACAAACAACTGAATTCTCTTCTTCAGAGATACGGGCTCTGACATAAGGTAGATACCCCTATTACCCTCATATAAGTAGACAGGTGGAGGTCTCTAACAGAGAACTCAAATGGATTTTAGAAAAGATCTTGATTGCTTCAAGGAAGGACTGGGTTAAGAAGATAGATGATGCTCTCTGGGCTTACCGAAAAGCTTTCAAGACTCCTATTAGTATGTCCTCTTATCAGTTGGTCTATGACAAGACCTGTCACTTGCTAGTGGAGTTGGAGCATAGAACTTACTGGGCTACTAAATTTCTGAACTTTGATCCCAAGGCTGCAAGACAAAAGAGGCTCCTCCAACTCAATGAGCTTGATGAATTTCAAACCTCAACTTATGAAAATGCCAAGCTCTACAATGAGAAAATAAAAGTGTGGCATGATAAGAAGATAGTAACCAGAACATTTAAGCCAGGCTAGAAAGTCCTTCTCTTCAACTCAAGGCTCAAAATATTTTCAAGGAAGCTGAAATCCCAGTGGACAGGATCCTTTCTGGTCACTAGATTGTCTCCCTATAGTCATGTGAAAATCATCGAAGAGAACTCCGACAGGAGGTTTATGGTAAATGGTCATAGGTTGAAGGACTATCTTTGTGGCGACGTCGATTGCCAAAGGACCACTCACCTGCTTACTTAGCAGAGTTGAACCGTCAAGCTAGTGACGTTAAAGAAGTGCTCTTGGGAGGCAACCCAATCTTTAGTATCCTTTATTTATATTTTTTTATTTTTTTGTCTTGTTTTCTTAGTTCATAGCTTTCTTTATTCTTACCTTTATTTGAGTCATGCAAATTGATTGAAACAGATACAGGGAAGCTTGGAACAGGCATGGGAATATTTTGAAGCTGATGTTGCATTCTGGTACCTGGTGTTTAACGCCAAGTATGGGTGAAAAAAATGAGTGGCCACTGGACACCTGGAATTTAGCGCCGTTATTCAGCATTTAGTGCCAGGTGTTCGACGCATGAGGAGGATGCTACTGGCACCCTGGCGTTTAGCACCAGGGGTGCGTTAAAAAGGGAGTTATTTTCTGAAGTCCTGACGTTTAACGCTAGTTTTTGGTCTTTAGTTTCATGTCACTTAAAAGAAAAAAGGATTTGAAGCTGGCATTTAGCACCAACTCAACAACGTTTGGCGCCGGTATAAAAATTTTAAGTCTGGTGTCCTCGGGAAGGTTGGCACTAAAGGCCACCAACCCGTCGTTTAGCACTGGCATCGCATACCTCAACCCTTCCATTTTAAAATTCAAATTTTTGTCCTGTGACCCCCTTTTTTCTGAACCCTACCCCTGATTCTCTCCCCTACACTCTATCCTTCCTCCATCCAATCACTCCCCACTTCCCCATAATCCTCCCTTTCCCAATACACCCTACCAACCCCTAACTTCTCCCCATTAATCCCCCCTCTTCGTGCAATTCTCCCCCAATCCCCATTTCCCTACCCCTTCTATATATGCCACCAGCCCCAATCTTTTCTTCATATCCCAATCCATTCCCTCTCTTCCCAACAACAATCAACGCCCCTCCCTTTATCTCTCTCTTTTTCTATAATTTATTTTATTTTATTTCTTTTTCCTAGCCTCCTCCACACTATTTCTCCCTTCTCCCTCAATAACCGATACTCATACCCCCTCCCTTCTTCGTCCCTCTATTTTTTTTGTTCTTCCCCTTTCTTTTATTCTTTTTTGGCTTGAGGAGAAGTAAATCTTCAAGTTTGGTGTTGTCAAGCAAGCTCTTAATTTTTTTTTTATCAATGCCACCAAAGGGTCAAGAATCTTCATCGAGGAAGCGAAAAGGGAAGGCACTAGAAACAGTCCCTTTTGATGCAACACGGTTCCGTACCAAATTACTTGAGGAGAACTTCTTTGAACTCACGAGCAAGAAAATGGTGATTCCAGAGGTTAAATTTGATCTCAAGCCGGATGAATATCCAAAAATCTGGCAACAAATTGAAAGGAGATGTTGGGGACTCCTATGTAATCCACACACCAAGGTCGGTCAACTGAAAGTCCAAGAGTTCTATGAAAATGCTTGGATCACATATAGAGATGTCCGTGGTGTGAATGTAAAGGACTACCGCACCTTTGTGCGAGGAAGAGTCCTCGACTTTAGTCCGAGGAGCGTGAAGGAGATGCTCCACTTATCACCTCCAAGTAACCCCTCACGGTTGGACGCTTATGATGAGAGTAGGAGCCGAGATCGGAGATATGATCATATGCTTGAGGATATTTGTCCCGGGAGTTTAGTGGAAAATGGGTGTGGACGGACTCCCAAATCAATTGAGACAGAGTGGCCTCAAGCCAGTGGCGAAAGAATGGTTGGAGTTCATCCAACGATCCATTCTTTCAACAAGTAACCGCTCCGAGATCACCGTGAACAGAGCCATCAAGATCCATTATATCATGATCGGGCATGAGGTAGATGTGAGTGCAATAATTCCTCAACAAATATACCACATCGCCTTAAACCCCTCCTCGCATGCTAAGTTGGTCTTTCCTCATCTCATTCATCACCTATGCGAAGCCGCAAGGGTGAACTTGGAGAATGACTTCCTCATTCCTATTGAGAGGCCAATCTCCAAAAAGAATATAGAATATGCAAGGGTTGTGGTTCAGAGAAGAGAGTAAGCTGAAGAAGAAGAAGTTTCACAAGCTCCTCCACCACAACAAGAACAACCCCTCATGCCTCAAGGACAATAGTTTCCACCACAAGAGAGTATTGGAAACAACTAACTTCCTCCTTTAAACAGATCAAGGTGAACCACAAGAGTATTGGCATAACCTCCTCCCTTCAACAGATCAAGGTGAACCAAGACAGCCAAGGTGCCCTCCTTAACCAGATCAGGATTGAATAAGAAAACCAACGAGTTGAGCTCGACAACTTTAGGTGGGATATAGAGACTAGGATGTTGAGACCAAGAGAGCCATAGAGAGTCAACAGGCTGAGGCGGAAGACGACCATGATAACTGAGGTGGTGGAGTTCTTTTCATGCTTATTATTTCTCCTTTCCTTTATGATTATATTATATTTCTGTTTTCTGTTTAAATTTTTGTCATTTGCATGATTTCTAGTCTTTTTAGTTTTCTTTTAGTTAGCTTTTGTTTTAATGATGCCTCGTGTATTATTCTTCAAGAATTATTCAAAAAAAAAAAAGAAAACAGAAAAGTGGTGTTAATGCTTTAGAAATTAAGTTTATTTAACAAATGTTTTGTCAACACATGTGGTGTTATTTACTTGTGATTATGATTGCATAGAAGAGAATGATGTATGAATGCCCTTGGAAAAAAGGAATGTTAATTTGTGACGAACATGGACTTAGAGAAGTGTTATGAAATCTCCAAAATAAACAAGAGATTTTTCTTTGAATCAAAAGAATCAACCAAAAAAATGAAAAGAGAGAAAAGAAAAAGCAAGAAAAAGAAAAGAATGATGAAAAGAGAAAAAGAAAAGTAAAATTGTAAAGCTTTGAGCATCAATGTCTGAGACCCAATCATGTTTCTGTGGTGTCTATTGTCCAAGGGAAGGCTAAGATTATTATATTAGAGGGGTGCTTCATCACCTGGTAACTTGGGCCAACTAGTCCGAAATTATCGATCAAAAGTCCACTGTCAAAAGCTGCCTTGAAACAAGACATTTAGTAGTCCAAAGAGACTCTGGACATCGATGTTTGGGAATTTAAAACCTCAATTATATGCTTGTGATGCGACCGTGTCAAGGAGAGGCTTGAGTAACTAGATCCGTAGGGTGCCTCATCACCCGATAACTTGGACCAACTAGTTCGGGATTATCGATCGAACGCTCACCATCAAGAGCTGCCTTGAGACAGAGCACTAAGAGTTGTCGACAGAAAAAGTTCTCGTTGTTTTAAATAAAGGAATTCAAGGATCAATCAAAGTTTAAGGAAAGAGAGACTTCATAACATCATCCAAGTTCTAGTTCTGTTCAGATATTGACATTCCCAAGATTTTAAGGAGTAGTGATAAGCAAAGAAACACTCATTATCACAGTGTTGCTAAACCCCACTCATAAGATAGACATGAACTTTCAATAAGAATTCAACTCTTAATCAAACCCATTTCAATTTCCTGCTGTTTGAGTCGCTTGAAGATAAGCAACACTTTAAGTTTAGTGTTGTGATGCATGAGCATCATAAATATCTTTTCTGTATAATTTGTATGGTGTCTTATTGATTTGTTAGAGGATTTAGGTGACTTATACCCTAGTAGATGCGACTTTTGAGTTGTTGTGGCCTTTTGTTGATTTCAGGTAGCATTCGAGTAAAGATTTGGCAGAATTCATTAAGAAGAAAGCAAGAGAAATGCCCTCTGCCTTGGTGGCGCTAAACACCACATCACTGGTGTTTAGCGCCGAACACCAGAAGCTTACCATTCCTCTCTGCCACCTTGGCGTTAAATGCCACATCATCGGTGCTTAGCACCAGGACTTGGAACGTGCATGTATAGTCTCTGGATGGGTGGCGCTAAACGTCACATCATTGGCGTTTAGCGCCGACAGTGTATCCAATAATGGCCCCACGTTGGTCACTCAAATCACACGGATCCCATTCTAAATTCAAATAGAAAATAAAAAAGATACTATTAGGTTTTAATTTTAATTTTTGAATCAATTAGAATTAGAGATATAAAATGAGGAGAGATTAGATCCACGCCTCTCTTCTTCCACTTTTGGTCAGTTTACACTTTTTACACTTTAAGGATTTTCTCTGCAACATGAGCAACTAAATCTCCATTCTTAAGGTTAGAAGTTCTGTTTATTTTGATGGATTAATACTATTGTTTTTCTATTTTGATTAATGCATTAGTATTTTATTCAAGGATTGAGTTTCGTTCTTCATTTTAAGGATTATAATATATTGAAAAATAACTTTAATCTGACTAAATTCTTCTGAATCTTGGAAAAGTTAAATCATTGAAATTAGGCTGAAACTCTTTTCTCATGATTCTTCAATTATCTGAAATTAATTTGATACGTGACATAAAATCATGTTTCTTTTGGGTTCTTAAGAATTATGCGGTTATAAATCAGAGATGGTACTTAATTTTTTAGCATAATTAATTGATCAAGGAATTAACGGTTGATTAGGTTAGAAGAAATTGAATTACCAAAGAATTGGAGTTCAATTACCTAGGGTTTGCCATGAATTGTATATTTGCATGATCAAAGTAGATGAGAATAATTGTTAATCTAAAAATCTAAATATCTCCGATACCTTAACTCTCCTCTTATATTATCTTTCCACACATTTACTGTTTTCTTTCTTCAATTCACTATTTTTTATGGTTTTTACTATTGAAACTCTAAATTCTGACCGTCTAACTAGAATAATCAATTAACTATTACTTACTTAATCCGTTAATCTTTATAGGAATGATAACCCACTCCCGTGATATTACGTGATACGATCCAATGCACTTATTGCTAGTTTGTGGTTTGTAAAAATCTGCATGACCTGTGTTATTGATTCACTGCTCATTCTTGCTCTTATATTCCTATAGCTATAGTAATTCATCACTTCGACAAAACTGTTTTTTAAATAGAAATTATTCTAGACAAGAGGAATGATTTGTTAAAGAGAAATAATCATAAGAAGTTGCTAAAATGCTAACTATTGCATATATGAGATAAGTTCCATCGTGGCATAAATATGGAGGCAATTTGGAGGACATAAATAACTTCAGTAAATTCTTATTTGATTTTTGAAGATATGTTGAAATTAATTTCAATCTCTGACAATAAATTTATATATGCTTATAAATATATAGTCTACAATAAATTAAAACTTTGTAAAGATGAATTATGGCATAGTGTTAAACTGCTGATCAATATGGACTATTTTAGTTTAATATTGTTGAATTGAAATTATGTGTTGTTTTATTAAAATTTTGAAGATCACACTTTAATAGTTGATTTTGCATATTAGTAACTGAGCCTTTAATAGAATTTAGAGGTGTTGAAATTTGAATTGGCAGGGTTAGAAACTAGAATTTACTTGTATTTTTGTTTTGTATTTTTAATTATGTTCAACGACAAAATAAAGATGTGCAGGATCAAAAGAACCTAAGTTTAGATTGTGATTCTGTCACTATATAATATTCAAAAAATACATGTGGAGAAATAATAGTTTTACGTATTTAAAAGAACTATATTTTTAGTTGAAAATTAGCACTAGGTAAGTTTGTGCATAATAATATGAGTAAGGTTATGTATTTATAAATGATAACTTTGGACACTAACTTTATAGATCTCCTTGTTTTGTGCAAGTTTTTCGAATAGTTTTAGATATACGAAGAATCTTAAACTTTTTCCTAGAATTTAATCATGGAAGAGAGATAGTCATTGACATGGTATCAAAATATGAATCTAGAGTTCAACCCTTGTCATTTTTATTTTAAGTTGGAGTATATTATCAATATCAATAAGCTTAACAAAGGTTATATTTTAGTATGTTTATTTATATTTAATTTTTATTTTATTATAAAATGATTATTTTAGTTGAATTTATTGGACCAATAAACCAATAAACCGATAACTAAAATGATTCGATGACTGATCCGATTTTCAGAACCTTTATTTTAACGCGTTGGACCAACCCCACTACTCATAGAGTTAGAAACACAGAGAGTAATAGAGCGAGACCAAAAAAGAAAGAGTAAAAAAGTAGAACGAAATTTAATATAATCTCTTTTAGGAACTAGGGGTGTTTAAATCCAAACTAATCCAAATTAAACCGCTCATTCAATCCAATCCAAATCGAAAATTGATTAAAGCCGCACTAATTTGGATTTGATTGGATTCTATTTTTTACAAACTGCTGCATCGGATCGGATTTCAAATTTACTTTTTATAACTGACCTAATCCAATTCAAACCGCATAATGTACTATAATATTATTATTTTATAATTATATTTACAATTATAATTATAACATATTCAATTTATTATACATTTTTATATTATCCATGTATTATTATTATTTAATAAATATTTATGTTCAAAATGTGATTTATTTATTTATTTTAACTAATTTATAAATTTATTTCTATTATTATGTTATCATTAAAATTTTAAAATATTGTTGAGATTTGTTATGTCATTGTTAGTTATTTAAATTTGATGTTGAGACTTATTATATATATTTAATTTTTTAATGATAAAACCGCAAATTTAATCCAATCCAAACTGCTTAAAATTGGCCAATGAGTAATAGCTCAAATGACATAATCTTCTTATACTCAATTAAGAGGTTGCGAGTTCGAGTCTCCTATCTTTGATAAAAAAAAAAAACTCTGCTTAAAATGGGATCGAATTATATCTGCTTTTTTTAATCATTCAATTTAAATCACACCACAAATAAAATTAACATTCGGATCAAATGAATTATTTTTATTCAAAATCCATCAAAACCACACTGCAAAATACCCTATTAGGAATTGGGTACAATTTAGTTTTGTCTGAAAAAATAGTGTTTCCTGACGTACACGCCAATAGCATAGGGTCCACCATAGGAGGTGGGACACTCAAATAGCTACACACTTCTGCCGCCATCTTGTTCTCTGCCACCGTGAGATCCACTGCATCTGCCTTAGATTTGTTCGGAGGAAAGGGAAGAGAAAATCAAAATCACATTTTTTATCACAAAAATTTCAGATCAAATAGAAAAGGGGCTGATTTGAAGAAGAAGAAGAAGAAGAAGAAGTATTATGGCAAAAGCTGAAAGGTTCGTGGAAGCGGACAATGCAGAAGCCATTATTACCAGAATTGAACACAAATCCCGCAAGATCGAAAGCTTACTCAAGCAGTACAAATGCCTATCTTCCTTATTCTTTTGTTTTTCTATAAAAAAAAATGTTTCTTATTTTGTTTCCATTTGCGATGAATGAAATGGTTAGAATATGAAAATAGGAAATTTTCCCTTCGATGAAATTTCAGGTATAAACCTGTGGAAGCACTTAAAACTGCTCTGGAAGGCACGTATGCCATGACTGGTGATGAGCGTTGCAAGGTTTTTAATTTCTCCCATTATCTCTCTTTATATTGCTTCTCAATTTTTTAGGGGAAATGATTTAGGGTGTTGAGGAGGATTTTTGTGGCAATGGAAGTTTTCTAAATTCTGGAATCACAGCATATTCTATCTATGTGTCATATTTGTGCTGAATGCACACATTTGATTTGGATTGATGAGGAACAAGAATAGTATTCTATTTTTTTGGTATCTTTTAAGCTGAATTCAACTACCAAATAGGGCAGATGCAGTTCCATTGTTTGATTGATTCATGTTGTTGCCTGGTGCAAAAAGACTTGCTTCTTGTTGTAATTAGAGTTTAGTTGCAGTTAAGGGGCTTCTAATTTGTTAAAATCACAACATATTTTCTTGTGCTTTCGAATTTTCTTTTGGCAGTCAGCACATTGGATTGTGGTACATAGGGCTATAATGGCTATAAAGGATGTGGATGGGATGCTTTCTTCATTGGATCCTGAGTACTATGATATACTAATGAAGTGAGTGCTGAAGCATTTTGTTTCAGTTCATTCTATGATTCTAATATGATGTTAGTTTTACTTTGATAGCTTCCCATTCTTTGAGCATACATTTAAATTTACTTGGACTATGTTGAATTTCAGCAGTATATATAGTTACTTAGTGATTAATATAGTTTTGTTCCTCCACTTCACCTATAGATCCCAATCCCAAAGGCACAAGTGTATTTCCATTTCCTTTTGCTTTTCCAGCTCACATATAGATCCTATATGTGGATTGCGCTATTCAAATCTTAATTGGAAAGCATAACTTAGCTAGAAATCGGAATATGCAACTATAATGAATATAAATAATTTTCTTACCTTTTTAAGAGACGGGGTGCTATTCATATAAGCAGATAACCTAGATATGATTACATGAATAGCTTTCCAAGTGATGTTAATATTGGGAAGGTAACAATTCTGGATTCAACAATTTTTTGTTCTGGAATCGGAATGTTTTGTGCTGGCTTTGTAAATTAACCATCAATCCCAACTACAGGTCTACAAGGTTGGAAATTCGAACTCAAATGCTAAATCTTCCCTTTTTTTTTCTATGCTCAATATCCTTTGTAATTACATTAACCACAAGAGCTGCATCTAGAGTTCCTTTCTTTTCTGCTTGTCTCTTAGTTATCTAGCCTTGTCGGCTGTAGCTTATCCACATCAACAGGATTCCAATACAACCCATCTATATAATTATGGGAACTGGGAAGGCATCACCTCATGGTAGAGAAATAAAAGCATATTGATATTCAAAGCAATGGACTCTTGAGTCTCTCTCTCCACCCTATTATTAATTATCTCTATTCCCAATCTTGCATTGGTGCCTCTCTCTCTCTCCACCCTATTATTAATCACCCCTTTATCATCTTCAGTCTGAATCTTCTTTACCTTGTTGTACATAAAGTATCCCATTCTCAGCATCCAACCTCCAACCTACTTAAGGCACCCAATTTGTAAGTTTTAATCCCTTTCATCTCCCCTTTTCATCTTCAAAGAACTTTTATAAGGTTGAATCATTCACTCATGCAATCTTCTACAGGTTGAGTTGCAGGAAGTGAGATATAATACATTAGCTTAAAATTTCAGTCAAGGATTTTGGCCTACATCATCAAAGTTTTTCTTGATTTGGACTGTTTGGTTAGCCATCTTAACAGTTTCGGTAGTGGCTCGGGGATGAGTAGTTTGATGAGATTGACATGATAGGTTTATAAGTCAGTAATCTAGATTAAATAAGAACCTCTTAAGAAAACAACATCTCTAGAGAAAGTAATTTTTTCTTTTTTTTTTTTTTACTTTCATGAAAAGTACTTTTATATATATACCAAACGGTAAACCAACCAAAGAGGCACTTAAGATGCTCTTATTCACTACAGGTACTTATATAGAGGCTTAGCTACTGGAGATCGTCCCACATGTGACCAATGTCTCCGGATTCATGAAAAGTTGACAGAGAAAGCAGGACTCGGTTGCATTCTACGCTTCCTAACTGATACTGTAAATACTGTTTGATCGCTGGACTATCTTTTTCTTTTTTTGTTTTTGTTTTGAGTTCCCTTGTATGCATTTGCAAGACCACAGAATCAATGTAGTGCAATATATTGATGTTGAATTTTAGACTCATTTGAAATGTTTGCCCTGCAATGTTTCTAAGTCTTCAAATCTCTTGAGAAATTTGAATTTGCGAAAGGGTATATATTATTTTTGGATTAAGTTCTTCTGAATAGAATAAGTTGATAAAGTGAGAAAGTGAGACTAATCACTCTTAAATCAAGATTGTGTGACTCACACATAATAAAAATTACATTTTTAATAGTAATTAACACTTTATTTTATTACTTTACAAATCTCTTCACTTTAGATGATTTTTTCTATTGTTTTTACATAAACGACAAGAGTAAATTTTGCAATGGCTTCACACTTATATTATAGATGTAACCAATATTCGGGCTTCTTAACTTTAAAACTATGCATTACTTGATTAATTATATTTGTTAAACAAAGGGATATACTCTTAATTTAGTATTATGGTATAAATTTTGGATGCAACATCAAGTCCACAAGCTAAAACATGTATACACACTATTATGTTTCATCATATTCCCATCACGTTGTATAGGAAAATTTTTCTACATCAAACACTTATCATTCTATAAAATATCAAGTTGTAACTTACATATCCTGTCAAACCAAAAAAAAAAAGGTTGTAACTCACATAGAGTAGTGTTGATGTTTCTATCCACACAATTTTATGATTAATTTGCCGCCGGGCTAGTAAATTAAGGATGAAACCAAAGCTTTGCAGCCTCTTTTGCTCAGACTATTATCGTTTATCATCTTGTGTGTAGGCTAGCTAATTCACTAGAATAAGCAAGAGTTAAATTTGCCACTAAACATTGCTTCTTATGACAGAAAAAATCTCATCTTGCATGATAATTTTCACTAAAGTCAAATTAAACTATTATCTTTTACTTCACCAATTTATGGTGACTGTTAATTGACACTTGGCATAACACCAAGGTAATAATTAAATGAAGCAACAGTTTAGGATAACATGATTTTGCAAGAAAAATTGAGAATGAATCTGAGGCCACAATAAAATTAAAGATTTAGTTAACATGTGTTCTGAAATTACATATTAAGATTATTAATGGAGAAATTTTCTTATAAAAAACATAAAAAAGTAAATTTTTAATACATATGTTTTGCATTTATTAAAGTAAAATGTTCAAAATTTTCTATTTACAGTAATAGTAATTTTAGTATGTATTCTTAGAGCATATAATAGTTAACTCCTAAAATTAACATAGTTCAATGAACATTGATTTTGTAATTTGGTCAAAAAACACAAGAATGCAACTACTACATTTGGTTGCTTCGTTGTTCAAACAAGAAAAAAACAAAGTTTGATGCACATGCTAAAAAAAACCTATAAAAAAATAGAAAATAAAAATTCAATGCAACAACTGTTAGTAGTGGTAACCATTGACCTTTATTTACTTGTTTTGTCAACTCTTCTAAGTGGCATCAGTAGTAACCCACATTCAAATAGATAATGAACAATTGAACAGAACCATCTACAGTTTGAGTCCCACAATAATATCTGACCCCATGTTCAAGAATGGTGAATTAGAGACCATAAAGTATGGGGAATCTGAACAAAAGTTGGACAAAATCATTTGTAATGGAGACCACAGTCATTTTGGACATGAGATTCCCTTAATTGTCCCCTCAAAATCTGCACAAAATCCCACCTTTCCATGAGCAAGTGGTATTAAAGAATCTTTGAGAAATACCAAACAGATTTGGATTCTTTTTTTCCCTTCATCTTTTCAAGGCTAACAAAAAAAACTTTTCAGCATATGGAAGACACAACCTACTTTAGCATGTCCACACTTTACATATCCTAAGGTTCACTTAAAACATGTTATATCTAGCTAGGTCTTAGCATAATTAAAATGAGCCTAGACTGAAAATGTTAACCAGAGTCATAATCTTAAATAAAAAGTCCTTGTAAACCTAGTGTTCCCTAATTGCATCAATTCATTTATGCAATTTTGCCTAGAAAAACAGCAATGCCCTTGTCCTCATTCTGAGCTTCATAGTTATGGCCGGGTAGTCGGGCTCTCGATCGGCCGGCGTTGAAGTGACATTGCTCCCCATGGATTGACAGGAACCGGCCGCTGAACGTTAGGGCCCATTTGGTTTTGACTAGCTGAGGCAGGGGCGGATTGCATGGTGGCCGACGAGGAGGAGGATCCGGTGGACGAGACGGCTACACGCTCACATGAAGGGCACATTGTAAGGGTGGTGGGAGGGTTCATGTGCATGTAAAGTTGTGGTGATAACTTCAATGCTCTGAGCTCTTGCACTTCCTTTTGCAACCTCCTATTCTCTTCAGTTAGATTCTCACAACATCTTTTCAAGTATTCACAATCAACTTCAGTTTGCTTCAATTTGGTCCTGCATTATTAATTGAATCTAATGCATTCACATCATTTTCTTCTACTACACAACACAAGATATATTAATACTACAGAGGCAATATTTATTTTATTTCACAACATTACTTTGGATGAAGATCTTTTGAACATGTACAAGTGATAAGAGGGAAGAGTATCCACCATCCACGCTTAGATCAATAAAGTTAAAGTGCACAATAACCCGTCACATTCTTAATCTAAAAATAAAACCACTTTAGGTAGTATTTTTCAAAATGCTCGAGATTCAAGTGAATTGTCTCATCACATGACAAAGGAAGGAACATCTGCAAATTATAAAGATTCCAAATTTGAAGTATTGACTTGCACCTCCATCATCACAAGATTACAACATGTTTGTTACGTTTTTGTGCGTGCGCCTTGGGCCATGCATACACGTGTAGCCACGTGTTTGATATTTAGAAATTATGTTATCTGTTTTTAGTACTAAAACAAGTAAGTCTCAAAAGATTATGTGATGGAAATCTCTTAAAAAAATAAATAGATTTATAATTCTCTGGGAAAAAAGTTATAATTATTTTTTTCTTTGTGGAGACTTATATGTCTATATAATTATTTTTTTTAAGAATTAATAAGTCTATGTCTATCTACAAAATTTCTAAGGACCTAGTTGTTTTATTAATTGCAAATAAAAAAGAAAATTTGGTGTCCATTTAACAAGTTTGGAAAAAAGGGATGGAAAGAACAAAAGTATTCTTTCTTTGGGAAAGAATAAAAGTAATGTTTGTGTGACAAGTTAGGACCACCGACTAATAAGATTTGCAGATTGAGTGTCTAAAATATTATTATTATTATTATACACTAATTCAGAATGTACAAATAACATTGAAAAAGTCTAGAAGACTAGCAACTTTTGTATTTTGTAGTCAATATTTAACCATAAAAAAATGTGAGTGATCTTCCACTATTGGATGTAATCTCACACTATTAAAAATATTATTGATGATCAATTAATGGTTACAAAACACAAAAATTATTGCCTCCTAACATTCCTCTTTCTTATATATACGAGACTCAATTCTCAAATCTGGACTCAACAACTTGGTCAAATATATACCATTATTATCAATATTAAAGCTATGTGATTGGAATTACCTTGATCTCTTTCTCATTTCTCTAGTTTTGAATGGTAATTATGACGAATGAGAAAGCACATGCCTAACAATAATAACAATAAAAATGCCTAATATTCCAATAATAATGGTCTAAAGATGAAGAACCCTCACCTTGCTCTTCTGTTCTGAAACCACACCTCCACCTGTCTAGGCCTCAGATTCAACTGCTTTGCCAATGCTTGCTTTTGTTTCTAAACATTAAACAAAATAAACACTTCAATCTCTCTTTTTTTTTCTTATTTCATCTAATCTACCAAAATATATTAGATTTTGATTACTTTAACGATTTAATTTAATTAGAATAGAATCACACCAAATCCTAATTAGTAACTATTTTATTTCTATTTATATTTATAAAAAATCCAACTAACATGAAAAAATATATATTGTTTTAGGAAAATTAAAAAATAACATGCTTCAGAACAACAATACTATGGAAAAATATTATTAGTACTACCCAAGGCTCTGAAAGTTGAAAAACCAAAATTGAAATCATTGAAAAATATTAAAATGGAAAAACAGTTTATCTAAATCCAAAAACACTATTAAAAAAATGAATAAGGCCAAAGTGAAATCCCAAAAATGTCCAATTGTCATTACTAAATTTACGGAATTACCGCTGCCGCCACTCACCGGGTTGAGAGTGTTGTACTCCTTGAAGGTCTCTTCCAGAACCACCGCCTGCTCCTTGGACAACCGCAGCTTCTTTCTCGAACTATCCCCGTCGGCATCGCCGCCGATTCCGCCGCCGTCTTCTTCGTCGCTCCCTCGAGAATACGAGGCTCTCTCTGCGGGTTCGTTCTCGTCGTTTCCGTTGGGTTCCCTCTCGCTCCGCTTACCGCTGATGCTCGACACCGTGCTGTTCGGCGACGAGACGCCGTTCTCGTCTTCGCATGCCGCCGTCGCCGCCGTAAACGTCGGCGCCGAATTGACGTCTATTCCGCGAAGGAACGACCTCGTGTCGGAGCTCAGATCTACAAACACGTGAGTTGCACGTGAGTAATTTAGTGGCAATGTTGTAATTAACACTCAAGGGCATCATCTTATATTCTTATGTTCCCAAACCATCCAAAAAAAATCTCGCATTAAAAATTTTCAGAACAAAAAAAATAAATAAATAATAAAAAGGGAGAAAGAAAAATAAAAAATGCATGATGAGATAGATACATAAATACACACCATGAAAAGGAAACAAGTTGTTGAAGGAAAGCCTATGGTTTGGAAATGATTGAGGTAGAGGCTTCTGGATGAGATTGAGCTTCAAAGCTTCTTGCTCTTCGTTCTTATTATTATTGTTATTATTATTATTATTATCTCCAAATAATCCTAAGCTGAGACTCAAACCCAAACTCATCTTCTCTTTCTCATCGGGAGTAGCCATGGTTTAAGAGAATGGAGGAGTGGGGTGAGAGTGGGACAACAGTAAAAAGGTCGAAGGATTAGATGCGATTTATACATACATTGGAGAAGTGTATTTTGATAGACAGAGAGAGATGGGAAAAAGAGAGGTAGAATAGGGGTAATAGGGGTAATGATGAGGGGTGTCAGAGAGAGAAAGAGAGAGAGGCACATTGGTTATTCAATCATGATAATAATTATTAATGTTAGGGTTAAATGGCAATAGCTGCCTGCCTGCACCACTCCTTTATTCACAGTCTCTCATTCTTTCTTCAAAGTCCAAATCTGGTTACTTTCCCAACCCTACTCTACTCCTCTGCTTTGGGTTGAGTTTCTCTTTCTCACTTTCGGGTTTAACTATGTACCACACTTTAACCCTTCACCCTGTTTTTCGCTACCCAATGCGTATGCCTTCCAATTACACCTATACGCTGTAGACTACTGTATGGTATTTGCAAGTATCAAAAAAAATGAAGAAGAATTTTGTTAAATATATTAAATAATTGTGCAGGAATATTATTGATAGAGGGTAATATGATCCTTTTACTTTTTTAAAGAAAAATTAAACATTAATTATGGTAAAAAAATTTACTTTTTTTTAAATTAATTATTATCTTTCTGTATTAACTTTTTAAGTTTTAATATATAAAAAAAAGAGGTAATGTCTCAACTTATTTCTAAAATTTTTAACTTGTTTTTTTTTAAATGACTACATGTAACTCTTACTTTTAAAAAAATGTGAGTCTATATTATTTTAAATATCATCAGTCATTTTAATGTTACTGATGTATATAGTTAAGTGTCAATTTGATAATTTACTCTAAGTTAATGTAAACGAACAATAAATTTAACTCAAATTAATACCTCAAATTTGTGTAAAACACTTAAATTGATTCATATACAATTATAAGGTCCTAACTCTTAAATCTTCTTCAATTTTTGTTTCTCCTCTTCTCTTTTAATTTGTCCTTCTCCTCCTCAATTTTTGTTGTTGTTCTCATCTTTTTTATTACTACAAAAAAAAACGCTAATTACTGTAAAATTTATCGTTGGATTAATCAAATAAATCCGCTGCTAAGTACATTAATGTCGGATTTACCATCGTCCTGTAGTTGACGGTATAAAAGATGCCGGAAATAACGATGGAAATAGGGGTAACTACCCGCCCCCGCACCGGGACGAGTTCTTGTGCAGGGCGGGACGGTGTCGGGTTTAGGCTAAACCCTCTCCTACCCGCCCCGGTATATATAATATATGTATATATAAATATATATATTTTTAATATAGAATATATGTAATATATATAAAATAATTAATAATATTGTATCATATTAAAATTTTTACTTTAATTTATGTTATGTATGTAATGATAGTTATATAAATTTTAAAATTTAATTTTATTTGTTGGATTTTAATAATTATAGGGGCAGGTAGGAATAAGGAAGGTATCCGTAGAGGAGAGTTAGGGTTTAACTTTTTACTACCAGGCAGTAGAAGAGGGGCGGATTTGATACGGGTTATTGTATGGGAAGACGACGTCGAGTAGGACAAAAACTTGCCCTTACCCACCCCATTGGCACCCCTAGCTGAAAACCCCTTACCGGTGGATTTTTTTAGTTCGACGCTAATTATTGGTGAATTTTTTGTCGCTATTTTCAATGAATTGTCGAGCCTGGGTTGATGATGATTACCGTCGGATTAATCCGACAATACATTCACCAATAGGACTTTTATTTTTTATTTTTTATTTTTAGCACAGTTTAGCCACAACTAACAGTCAAATCAAATTAAAATTTTTGTAACGAAATTGTTATTAGAAATCTAAAATTAGTAGAAATGAACAAATTATTTTATAAAAAATAAATGGTATGGATACATTAAAATGTCACAAAAATAGAGTAATGTACCCTAAACAAACAAAACTGCATAAAATGCTAACCCCTATAGATCCTGGTAGTCATCGACGGCGGAGTAGGTGCAGCCGTCGGTGCCCCACAAGTAGCGTCGCCGTTGGAACCAGCAGCGTCGTTGCCTCCAGCACGCATCTGCTGGCTGTACTCCTCCATTTGTTGTCGCAGCCGTTCAAGCTGCTCCAGCTTTTCTGTCAGGTCCGAGCTGGCGGCAACGCGCGCAAAAATCTCTCGATACCTCTCCTCAGACTGCTTCTGCTACTGGTGAAACACCTGTGTTAGCTTCTGCACCTCCTCCCTCAGGTAGATAACTTCCTGAGGATAGCAGGGCTAGTGGCAGAGGTAGAGGTAGAGAAAACCACGAATGCAAAGGAGCAGAGACCATTGGCGAAGAACTAGCCCAACCCGAATCGGCGATTCTTGTAGGGTTCAAAGGCGGTCTCCCGCTAAATCTTGTCGGGATCTATGACTGAAATCTCGAAGCCGGCTTCGTCGTCCCTACCAGGCGGCTGGGGTTGCTGAGTTATGGCCTCCAACCTATGTTGATACTCCTCCTATGTCACACACGTTAGTTGTGATTAGGATAATAGTTAAATAATTGACTTTAAACCAAGTGAAGCTAAAATTTAGGATTAATTTAAACTCACATAATGGGTCGCTGACCGCTCGTCAGCAAATCTACTTATTTGCCTTCAAAGCATGGGTATACTTGAAAGTTTCCGCCAGTGTAGCCTCACGATCCAACGACTTAGACTGCAAACTAATATATCAACCAAACAATAAAATAAACGAATAAATTAAATAATGATAGACAAATATATATGAAGCAGGAAATCTCTATTCTAGTTTTGAAAATATAATTTTAATTTTTTCAATTTAAATAAAAATCTTATAAAAATTTTGACAGAGTCTCCCCTGATATTCGGATTTAACCACTTTTGAAGGGTTCCATCCAAACAAAATTAACATCATTATTTTCACAGTCAAGCATTTTTCAAACAATTTCAGTAGTAGAAATCAGAAAACGGTTAAATAATCTAACATTTTTCATCAATCTAAGAGCCTAATCTAACCTATCGTAACTAAAACTGAAAAATTAGTTACCCTAAACTCTACTAACTAAATTGGATAACTTGGTAATAAAAAAGAAAATTAAACACCGTAAACTCTACTAACTAATTCAAATAACTACTATAATATAACACAATACCAAAATTCTTACCAGTCTCGTGTTTGTCTTCATGAAGGTCACCGATCTACCCGTATACCTCGACGACCTAGGCGAAGCTCTGTTGGAGATGTTCGTCAGACGTTGACACTTAAACCCCTCGTTATCTCTAAAATGAGCCTCCAGGTCACGCTTGATGTTTTGATAGATCCACGACGTCAGATGGTCTTTTCCCTAACAAACATCGCTCATCATCTGTTGAAAATGTTTGGCTGCCCGGTGGTCGTAGATCTTCCGAATCATGAGTTTATGCTCCCATCCCATATGAATTTCATCTGCACAAAGTGATTCACCAACATTAGTTAGTTGAAATAAAATACAGTTCAAATACAGTAAATCAATTCTAACCAAATTGGGTTCTTCCCGCCCATTTATGAAACCAGCGCTCTCTAATCTCAGTTGAGATCTACGTGTAGGTTACTCATGGATGGTCATATATGAACTTAATGACCTCGGATATCTCCTATGTGCAAGCATTGAGGTTTGGTGCAAATCTGTCACAGACTTAACATAAGATAAACAAACTTAACATAAACAAACTAAAGATAAACAAACTTAATATTATAAAATTAAACTCACGTCTGCATGCCATTGGGTCAAATCCTCAGCTGAATGACAGGCGGTAGCGGAAGAGCATCCTGCTCAGGGGCATTGGAGGTATTACCCATCACAGGCTCTGTCGACGGGGTCGCTGCATCTGCAGGGGCGTAGCAGAAGGAAGCAACCAGTTCGAGTTTGGGACCATGATAAATTGCTAATCTGATAGACCCGTCTGTGACGTCACAGGGGTCGATGGGGGTACCAGGTTAAAGGGCGATGACTGAGCAGCCGTGGAAATTTGGTGGCAACCTGTCCTCTACCACGATCACGTATTCCACTCGACCTACCTCTGCTTTCTGTAGTCATGTCTGTACAGCGAATATATTAATAACATATTAATAGTATAACAAACACCAATAAATAATAACATAAGAAGAAACTCAAGAAATAACAAATAATTCAAAAAGTGATTTAGTTTAATAAATCAAAAAAAGAAAAGAAAAAAAATTAAATAGTGTTTTAGTTTCAAAATAATTAAATTAGACTTTTAAACCATTCTAACTTTATTCTAACAAAGTATTCTAACTCTTAAATCATTCTAACTTTGTTAACAATTTTTGAAAACATTCTAATTTTCAAAACATTCTAACAATCAAAAAATTTATCTTATGCAAGCTCAAAAAAGCACAAAATCATATGATGAAACATCACTAGCAATGCATATAACAAAGTGTTGTAATTAATCAGCATAAACCAGCAGTTCCAGCAATAATATGAATAAGCCAAATAAGCATTAAAATAGTAATTTCATAACAAAGCAACAGCAACCAGCAAACCATCAAAATAGTTAAGCATTACTCAAACAAATCCAGCAACAATTCTTCAGCCAAATTAACAGTAAAATGCATAATTGATAATTCAGACCAATTCAAATAATTCCAACAACAAGAATTGACAATCTCAGATATTAATTCCAAATACATTGAGCATAGATCAGAACCTATCAATCTAACTAAATTATCCTAACCTAACCACCTAAAAATAATTTATAGCAGAAATTAATCTACCTAAAATTAATGAAAATTCCTAACCACCTAAAATCAACTAGAACAGAAATCCATCTAATTAAACTAATTAGAGGAGAGAAGAGAGAAAACCTGGAACAAAAATGGGCGGTTTGAGCAGCGGCAGCAGGGCAGCAGCGGCGGGAATAGAAGACAGAGAAGGGGGCATTTCGAGCAGTGACGGCGATGGTCTTTCCAGCAACAGCAGGGTAGGGTAGCAGCGGCGATTAGAGTAGCAACGACGGTCTTTGCAGCGGTGGCAGGGGTTTGAGAGAGACTGAGGGGTGAGAGGTTAGAGAGAGAATGAGGAAGGTGAGAGAGTAGAGAGAGAAACCAATTTCGAAATAAAGGAGAAGAGGGTTCGTGGTTCAAATTTAGGGCACAATTACTGTCGAATTTACCGGCGAATTAATCCGACAATAACATTGTGCATGTAATCAAAACACAACGTTTCACTAAACAAGGTTCAGTATTGGAATTACTCGCCGATAAATCCGACGGTAGCTAGCGTGCCAAAATTTACTTTTTCCCTCCAATTGTTATCGTTGATGTTATCGTCAGAACATCAATTTCGATGGTAATATTTTAGGGTGACGAATTCATTACCAATTTCGACAGAAAACTCGCCACTAATGTCCGACGATAAATCCGACAGTTCGCAGCATTTTTCTTATAACACGCGAGAGGCATGATAGACGGTAAATTGGTGGTGATAGAAGTCAAGGAAGTTTAAGCATGAACAATTTTAGTTTTGAATGAATGAGTCAGTGATTATTATTCATTGTTTGAATCTGAGTTATTGTAATTTGGTATCCACTGTAATTTCTTAAAGCTATTTAATTTCATAACAACCCTATTGCTAGTTGATTCTAGCCGCTTCACTCCAACATCAACCACTTGTATGTTATCTCCATCTCCTCTAGAAACTACTAAATGATCAGAACATGTTCATATGAACTAACATACTCATTTTTCTTTGTAACATCACTAAAATTTCTGCTAAACTTCTCATACGAGTTCAATTTGTAATTTCTATCCAAACAAACATTTAGCCATTGATCCCTAGCAGCTCCAAACATAGTTAAAACACTTTTCTCTTCATGCCAACATTCACTAATAGCATTCCTTACAAACCTAAAGTTCTCATTGTCCTCCACATGATAAAAGAAATTCTAAATTCTTCTTGACTCAGGAAAAGGAGGTGGTGGCAGAGACATTGGAACAAATTTAATTTATCATCCAAAAAATTTTTACTCCCACAAGCATTGACCTTAACAGTGACAGAAGCATTTTTCTCTGACCTCATGTAATTGAGTGGAGTCACAGAAAGAGAAAGGAGACTATGAAGTTCTGGCAATGCTGAGTCAGAAGCATCAAGCTCTACCTTAGCAAGATGTAAAGGTGGTGATGTTGGAGAAAGATAGCTACATTAAGATGGGTTTTAACCTGAAATTGAGAGAGAAGACTCCACCAAGACCTTGACTTTCAAGTACCTCCAAAGAGCAATGCGGATGTTTCAAAGAGATTGAATGTAAGAAACATGTGCGGTGGCAAGAGCATACTTGAAATCAACGGCAACCTTGATGAGTCAGTTGCGATCCCTGCTAAGGGTCAAAGCTTCATTCTTTTGGGGTTTGAAGTTTGCAGTACTAAATGATGAAGATGAATATTTGGCGAGTAGGGTTTTATAAGTGTCAATGAATTAATTTGGGTGTTTTAATCAAATTTAAGACACCAATTTGAGCTGAACTCATTATATGTCCACATCAGCGTGCAGTTAAGTGCCAACTTGGTACTTAACTATACACATCAGCGACGTTAAAACGTCTAATAACTTTTGGACTAATAGGAATTCACGATTTTAAGAGTGAAAAATTTATTTGATCATTTTAAAAAGTGAAAAATTAATCTAAAATGAGTTAAAAATTTCAAAAACTATTTTGGATATTACCTCTATAAAAAAGATTAAAAAATGATAATAAATTGGTTGTTTTAATTGATGTACTAATATTTTAGTCAATTAAAAATTTGGCATGGATATTATAAATTAATTCCACTACACATCTTATAATTTTTATCAACCAAATCCAACTATATTTGATTTAGCGTTAAAAATATAGAAAGTACGTCCAATCTTCTCCTCAATATTTATTATTCATTTATATTTTTTAAATTTATTTATTAAATAAAAATATTTTAATAACACAATTTTACAATTAATTGTTATTTTTATGTTAAAAATAATTAAAATGACATAGATCATGACTAGAAAATACTAATTTATAAGTACAGACAATCTTTCAAAACTTATGAAATAAGTACTTAATGAATTGATAATTTTTATATAAGTACTTAATAAATTTATTGATTAAAATAAGTGTATAAATTGATTGGCTCTCCTTAAACTAATATTAGGTATTAAGTTTCCATTAGCCTTTGTATTTATCGAAATAACTTATTTTGCTAATGTTATTTATCTTGTTTGAAAGTTAGGTTGTTCATTGTAAAAAGTAAAAACTCTCGCTCTCTTTAATGACAAAGTCAAAAGGGATTTAAATGATATATTTAAAAGTTATTTTTCTTTTATTATCTTTTTTTCCTTTTTTAACATTCATCTCTTTGTCAAGTGGTATTTATTATTACTTAAACTTTTCTCCATTTTTTAGCTGAGTTCCAACAAATCATTGAAATAAAAAAAAAAAAAAAAGTCTTCAAAGTTAAATTAGTAAAGTTACATTTTATATGACGATAGATAGATGATAGATTCACAGTCTGTGTTCTTCATATCACAGGGTTCTGTTAAGAAAGATACACGGCTTTTTCGGCAGGTTGACTGTTGACCGGAGAATTGAGGGAGCGGGAAACAGTAACAGAACTTCACGCGCCCGTGAGAACAACGCGCTGGGAACGATGATGACCTCATCATGCACGGCACTAGTGCTTGCAGAGTTGCAGGTCCCACATTTAACATGGTTTTTCCAAAAAATAATCCGTTTCATTATGCTCGCTTGTTAAATGGATTTTTAAAAAATAAAAATAAAAAATGTTAAAACTATTATTAATAAAAAAAATTAAATATTTTTTAATAAATATATTGACAATTTAAATTTTTTGTATTTTTATCATTTTTTAATTTATAATCTTAATTTAACAAAATTCATAAATAAAATAAAATAAATCACATGTTTAAAATAAATACATCTCAGTCTTAATTCTATTTTATGAAAATCATTACAGTGCACCAAATTTTAAGTATTTACACATAAAAAATTATTAGTGGCAGACTATGGCTGAGCTAGGGTAAAGGAAAATTACGGATTATGCACAAAAAAAAATTTTAAGGTAGCATTTATTTTGAACTAATGGATTAAGATTTAATATTATATTTATTTATCTAGAATTTAGTATTAAAATTTCAGTTTTGATATCTAAAATGTCAATATTTTAGTACTTTAAAGAGTAAAAACATAAGAGATTAAATTTTTTTTAGAACGAAAATAAACTTTAATAATATTTTATATTTAAAATATTCTCATTTTAATTAATTAATTTTAACTTTATTTTTTGTATAAATTAAATTAAAATTTTATTTTTATTTTATTTTCTGTGTTTTACTTTATACCAAATATAATAATAAAACTTATTTCAATTTTTATCTTTTAATCTCTGTTTTTCAATCTTAATTTCTCAATCTTTATATCTCTTTCAAATACTAACAAAGAACTACTGTGGCTTAGGACAGAATATACAAAAAATAGGTGAGTGAAATAATGTGTAGCGATTTACGAAAAAATAGAAACATATAACTTTGATTTACACACAAAATTTATGGTTCTAAAATCGGACCGAATCAGCCAATTAAAGTGATTCAACCAGAAACCGACAATGAAAATGGTTCGGTTCGCTATTAATAACTGTTGATTAGAGAATCGTTTAAAAACCGTTGAATCAGCCGATTGGATCGAATTGCTAACCGACCAATTCTATAAAAATGACGCCGTTTTGTGTTAAAACTTAAAAAAAATAAAAAAAGAAAAACCAAATGTGTAAGGAGCTGAAGCATGAAGCCATTCGTCCATTCCATTCGTGAAACCCCCCCCCCATTCCCCATCATTCATGAACCTCCCTGTTTCAAGCAAAAGCCTAGCCGCTTCTTCCTCGGGTTTCTTGCTGCCGTCGTCCCCAGGTTCTCCATTCTCGGTGCCTCCGCTTCTTCCTCTTCCTCAGGTTCGGAACTCAGGTAGCTCGGTATGTCGTCTACTGGCTTCTCTCTTTGTGGCTTGGAGGTTGGAGTAGCTTGTCGTTTGTCGTCGTCTCACCTGTTGCCGTCGTCTCGTCTCTCGCCGGTTGCTGTCCGTATCTCCGTCGAAGGTAAGTGTCCGTGTCTCTCTGTTTAATTTAATGTTGTTTTGAACTTTTTAATATCTGCTTTGCTAATACTCTGTTTAATTTCTGAAATTTAATTCAGTGTTTAATTTAGTGTCATCACTACCTTGCTGAATGTTATTGCTAATGTTGCTAATGTTTTTTTTCTGCCTTGCTAATGCTTTATTTAATTTAGTGTTGTTTTGAACTTTTGAATTTCTGCCTCGCTAATGTTCTGTTTAATTTCTGCCTTGCTAATGTTCTATTTAATTTCTAAAACTCAATTCATTGTTTAATTTAGTGTCATCACTGCCTTGCTGAATGGTGTTGCTGTTCGTAATGTACTGGTGTTGTTGTTTTAGTGTTTTATAATATACTACTATTTTTAGTATTTTGTAATTGCTGAATAATGCTAATTGTTGAGTTCAGATATGGTGTTACTAATGATTAATTTAGTGTCACCCTTTAAATGTTTGTTGATAAATGTTGCGCTGTTTTTAACATTCCATACATGTTGGATACACCAAGGGTAACAATCTTTTTCTTTCTTTAATTTTATCATCATCATAACAATGGTAGGACTTCGGTGAATTGAGATTATTCAAGTTTTGATTTTGAAGTGCAAGAAAGGTAAAGAATTCAGACTTTTTAAAAGAGATTTCATCTGTTTGCAACAAAGAAGAACATCTTATTGGGATAACTCTTATCTTCTTCTTCATTTTGAGTTTTCAGTTTGTTATTTTTTTTCCAATTTTTTTTGTTTGTATTTTAGAATTGCCAAAGTTAAGTGAGATCTCTGTATGAAACTACCAATTTTGTTGTTGATGTAGGTGTAGTTGTAGTTCTTTTCTTATATTATATAATATAGAAGTCATTATCACTCTACTTCAAATATATAGCAAAGGTTATGCTTATTTGTGTATTATAAGGTTATATTATCATGTTGTGTATGTGGCTTTCCATAGATGAGAAGACTAATAACTTTGTATTTAATGTGAATTTGTAGAGCTGCTACAAGGATGTGAAGGATATGGAAGGGGTTATACCGAGTAGGTCAAAAATAAGTTTTAAGTGAAATCATTATTAGGGAAAGAGAATCTCTAAAGTGTAATTGATGATATGAACATGTTTTTCATTTTTGAGTTGTACGATTGAAATATATAGTTCTTCTTGTTAATTGTTTGTATCCAAAGTGTTTGACATACACAATATTCATTAATTACTTAGAAAAGTCATTTGAATCAGATTATAATTTTTTGAGTTTGTATTTTGATAAGATTATATAAATTTGGTTGATGATATTTTATATAATATTTTAAATTTTAAAGATATTTTAAAAATTATATTAAATTATAATTATATTTTAAGATATTTATTTATAATTTATTTATTATTTTTAAAACGATTTTTTAAATTGAACTACTAATTAGACTCATTAAACTAATAAACTAATAAACAGTTTGATGATCCATCTAATTACGTGTAGCGTTTTATAAACATTAATTGCTTTGTAAATAACAATGACAATACTAATGAAACAAAAATATAAAAAGTGATTCATTTATAAAAATTTAAGACATCTATTGTGTTCTCTAGATTGCTTCTAATCAATGGATAAATAAGGTTTGACCATGATATATTAAAACTTGGTAAAATTTTAGACGAGATTTTTTTAATAAAAATATGATGATATATAATACTTCAATTAGGAAGAGAAGATAAATATTAAAAAAAAATCTCTTATATCTGTACATATGGTGTAATCTTCAAAAATTTTACTAATAACAATGATAAAGAGAGCGAACCTTATCTTGTTTTATTACATCTTGTAATTTTTTATTGAAATTTAAATTAAAAATTCTTATTTTTAACTATTATTAAGACAACTTTTTATAAAGAATGTATGATTATTTATTTATACTTTGTAAATTTTATAAAAAGTGTGGATAAAATATTAGATGTTGTCATTAAGAATATAAAAATAAAGTAACTATATGTTTTAGTCTTGTTTGTATGAATTTTGTACTTATTTATATTTTTAATAATAAAAGGAGTATGATACTAAGTTGATGTAAGCAAGACTAAAATATACGACCACTTTCACTCGTACATTCCTAATGACGTCACCTAAAATAAATACAAAAAATTTCATATATAGGCACGCATAAAAAAATTTATGCACTTTATTACATATCTCGTCCAATAAAGAGATGATAAATAAGGATTAATAAAAACGTATCTAGTCTGCAATTGATATAAGACACTACGTTCATTGAACTTTAGAAAAAATAAATTTTTATTTTTTTAACAAAATTTGATATAATACAATAAAATTATGTAATTAATTATATTTTAAATGAAGGGGTAAGTATGATTTTGGTCCCTAATATTGAGGGTCAGAATCGAAACCGTCCCTCATCTAATTTTTTATTTAAAATCGTTTTTAATGTTGCATTTCTAATTAAATTCGTGCTTTCTGATTAAATTTTTTTCTTAATGACAAATCTACCCTTTTCAACATTAGTGTTTCACGCGAAACACTTCTTGTCTTAAATTGGATGAAAACCCTGAACGTTAATTAGAACACCCTTTATTTACAAGGCTTCGTTAACTAAACCCATTGCATTGTGCCCTAACTCAGAAGCGGAAAGGACCGAAGCTGTTCATGGACTGAAACTGAAGAGAGGAGGCGAGAACGAACAACTGGAAGGAAGGGACGTCAGGAGTCGCTGAAGCAGTACTGATAGGGTTTGCGTAGGTATGATTTTCTTCCTCGTTTTGACTATGGTAACTCTCCTTGCAGTGGTTAGTTTCGGGTTAAATGGTTTAGGTTTTGGTGGTCTGTTTATTATTGTTGAAAAGAGACCTTGTGTGTGGAGACTAGGGATTAACGTCGCTGTGAAATAGGGAGGTCTGTGTGTTTCATGTTTTTAATTAATTTCTTTGTGTTGTTGTATTCTGATAGTAATTTATTCAGGGTGTTGTAGAAGACAATGGGTTATTTTAAAGTGAAGGTCTACCATGGAGGATGGTTTACTTATAAGAACGGTCCATTAGAGTATGTGGGTGGAGAAACAACAGTGATTGAAGAGATTGATGGTGATCGGTGGTCTGTATTTGAAGCCTATGCGGAGCTAAAGCAATTTGGTTACGTGGAGGAGAAAATCCCATCGTTGTGGTTCAAGGATCCAACACATGAAGATTTGGAGACAAATTTAAAATTGTTTAAAAGTGATGCGGATTCCATTGAGATGTGTAAAATAGCATAGTTGAGAGACTACGTAGAGTTGTATGTGGTCCATAAGGTTGAGGAAGAAGAGGTATTTCCTGCTGCTGGCTACATTGATGTTGGAGAGAAAGATGGGATGGGTGACATTAGTAGTGAGGGGCAAGAGCTGGTTGTGTATGGTGGATTAGATGAGGGGCAAAACCAATCTGGACCAGGTGGTGCTGATTCTGCGTTAGAGGATGACAACGAAGTTGAGTATGGTAACTCTAGTGATGGAGACAGTCTTGATTCAAAGTATAAACCATCTGGAGAAGAGGACAACAGTAAAAATGATATGCACTTTACTGACAGTGATGATGAGCTTGATCCTGATGTAAGTGGTTTTCAAAATGTGAATGTCATGAGTAAAAAATGCAGGGATGTGAAAAAGAATGTTGTAGGTAATGAGGACTTTGAAAATGACGAGAGAGAAAACAATGATGACTTAGATTTGGACCACGAGGTTGGGGCTGAGGGGTCTAATTCAGAGCATCAGGGTGTGAGGCAAAAAGATATGAGTCAATACAAATAGGAAGTTGGTACAGTGTACGCATCTTGGGAGGAGTTCAAGGACACTGTGACTGCTTATGCTGTGCATACCGCAAGGGCAATCAAGTTTAGGAAGTGTGATCTGAAGAGGGTTAGGGCCGTTTATTCGAGTGATTGTCCTTTTTTGTTGTATGCTTCCAAAATCGGAGATGAGGATACATGGCAATTTCGCAGGATGAATTTGACTCACACATGTACACAAGCACACAGGGTGGAGATTCTGCACTTGAAATGGCTTGGGAAGGCGTTTAAGAAGAAGGTTGAAGCAAATCTGAAGGTGAAGATAAGGGAGTTGGTTTCAAAGGCACAAAAAAAGTAGAACTTGACTGTCACTAAGTCACTGGCAAGTAAGACCAAACAGATTGCACTGGATGAAATTCAGGGAACCTTTCGAGAGCAATATAAAAGAATTTATGACTATGGACATGAGCTCATGAGGGCAAATCCAGGCTCTTCTGCTCACATACAAGTTCAAAGGTCCCCAAATCTTGATAATGAAGCACTAGCATCATCCATAACAAATTACTGTATCTTTCAGAGAATTTATGTCTGCTTGGAAGCATGCAAGCAGAGCTTTTAGCATTGCAGGTCGTTCATTGGTCTTGATGGCTACTTTTTTAAGACAACACATGGAGGACAATTGCTCACTGCAATTGGTTGGGATCCGAATAATCAAATGCTATCCATTGCATATGCGGTTGTAGAGGCCGAAACAAATGACTCATGGACTTGGTTTCTAAGTCATCTTGCATCTGATGTTGGAGTTGAGAAGATGGGAAGATCTATCTTCATGTCTGACCAACAAAAAGTAAGCATAATACAATTCAGTTAAAACATGATGTTATACCAGGAGTTGATAATCGGTTCTGTGTGAGACACTTGTACAGCAACTTCAAGAAAAGGTTTCCAGGGTTACAATTGAAAAAATTGATGTGGAAGTGTGCTAAGACGACTCATTGGAAGGCTTAGGAGAGGCACATGGCCGAGCTGAAAGCTGTGAATCAGGAAGCTTTTCGGTTCCTAAATGCTATCCTTCCTAGGTATTGGTCTAGATCTAGATTCACCTATAACTCTAAAGTAGATACACTGGTTAATAACATGTCTGAGAGTTTTAACTCTGCCATAGTTGATGCTAGAGAGAAGCCTATAGTTACGATATTAGAGGAGATAAGGGTTAAACTAATGACTAGGTAGGCAGAAAATAGAAAACTTGCAGAAAATTATTCAGGGACAATCTTACCTAGGATTAGATTAAGGTTGGAGAAGAGATCTAGGTCAACTGGGGAGTGGCGACCATACTGGTCTGCAGCTCAGAAATATGAGGTTGTTAACAGTTTAGACAAGTTTGCTGTTGACTTAGGCACCCATGAATATTCATGTAGAATGTGGCAAATGAGTGGCATACCTTGTGTCCATGCTATTAGCTGCATCAAATTTAAGGGGCTTGAGTTAGAACCTTTTTGTGGATGGCTGTTATAAGATAGAAGCGTACTTGAGGTGCTATGAGTCAATCATACAGCCCTTGAATGGACTAGATCTTTGGAAGAGAACATCACATCCTGATGTTATGCCTCCCCCTATCGAAGGCCTAGTCACAAACCAGTGAAAAAGAGGAGAGCAGCTGCTGGAGATGAAGAACAGAGCAGCTGCACTCACTTATCAAGGAAGGGAGAGAAACAAAGGTGCTCTATATGTGGATCTGTTGGACACAACAAAAGCAGATGCCCCAAGCCTATTGAGGATTTGGTATGATTTTTTATGTGTCTTCCTTCTATTTTTTGGTTTGTCTTAAGCATAATATTGGTATGCTAAATGTTTACATGTTTGTGTGGCCTAGCAGTCAAAAAACAAAGGCAAGCAGCAGAAGGAAAGCACCAAATCAAAGCCTCCAACTGCTAAGGGAGGAAGGAAGACTGCTTCTTCCCAGCCTATTCCTAAGCTATCTGTCAAGAGGAAAGCTGGTTCAGCAACCCAGCCACCATCTTCAGCCCAATCCAACAATGCAGCATATCCAAAAAGGCCTAGAGGCAGGCCCAAGGTGTTAGGCTCAACCCAACATGATTCACAGCCTAACAAGATTGTCAGCCCAACAAGTTCAGCACCTCCTTCATCCTCATCACAGCCAACTATCAGAACTCTTCCTTCAGCTCAACCTCCCCTTGGCACATCTTCAAACCAACCTGTTGATCACTTATCTGTCAGGCTTTCTGGAGAACCTCACATTTCTCCAAAGAAACTGAAGTTAATGGCAAAGTTGCCTCCAAAGAAATGAGGCATGCTTTAGGGAAATGGAAAACTTAGCATCCTATCGGGTTGATTGTATATGATGCATTTTGTCTATTTTGAGTTATGTTTGTGTTAACTTTCTGGTACTTTCAATGTGACTTATTATCTACTTTTTGTTGGTGATATTTTGCCTATGAGCATCTGAAGTGTTGTACTTAATTACTGGCCTGGACCGGCCAGATGTTTTGGGATTAACTCTGGATGTGAGACACTTTTTATTATGTATGTTAGTATGACATTTACCAAAGCTTGAGTTAAGCTTGTATTTGTTTCAAGTTTATGTCATTGTTATGGAATTATTCAGTAATGGAAACCAGGCATTTGCTAACCAGAAATGATACTCAGATTTCAAGAACCAACTATACTTACATAATTCTCATTCATACATGTTAAAAACCATTTCAACAGAACACATTCAGGGAAGTTACAGCCTAATAACTAAATCCTAACACAATTTACCAGCAACAATAACAACATCATACTCGTACACCTTTCTCACACAAGGTTCAATGGAATTACACACTTAGTCCTAGACATAGATGAATTCTGCAGCAGCAAATACAGGAACCCAACCTACCCAAAAATCTCTAACACAGCAACGACCATTAACTTTCACTCTGCCATTTTCGTTCTTGATTTCAGCGAGGCAACCTTCCTCCTCATTCTTGTAATTTTTGGGTTTTTCACTTCTCTCTCTGACTCTACCCAACGAAAGAAATCGCAGCCTTCATGCACCTACACAATATCACAGCTTTCACTATTCAATCCTCAACCCAAAAAGCTCAACTCAGAAGAAAAGAAAATAAAACAAACCTCATAGTAAACACAGTCCCATAATCTGCGATCAGGGTTCTCTTTCATCCCCGAGGTTCGCAGCACTGGCCTCTCACCATGGAACAAAGTAGGAACCTACTATGCGAGGAAGATTTGCTTCGAGATGAGGTTGAGCTATCGGCATCCATGGCATTCTCCTTCCACGAGGTCGGCAACGGTGAAATCTGCAGAAGTGGGAGATTCAAACCAATTAACCCTTTTTTTTCGTTTACATATATATTTATAATGCTTTTCATTTTTTTATATTAAACATTTTTTTATTATGCTTGTCTTCTGTGATAACTACTCCTAACGATGAAAAAGGGCATTTTTGTCCAAAAAAATGGAAAGGACGAATTTAATTAGAAATGCAACATTAAAGATGATTCTAAATAAAAAATTAAATGAGAGACGGTTTCGATTCTGGCCTTCAATGTTAGAGACCAAAACCATACTTACCCCATAAAATAATTATGCAAATGCTAATACATTTTAAAAAATAAAAAGCATCATATTTTTTTAAAAATTTATTTGTTATATTGAAGGAAGAAAAAATAAAACACTCTAAATATTATAGTCTACATTTTAAATTTTAAATTTTAAATTTTGTACTCTATCTTAAACTGTAAATTATAAATTTAAAATTTTAATTTGAACTATTAATATAAAATATAATAAATAAAAAATTAAGATTTGTTTAGTTAAAAAAATACAAACTTAGTAAGAAAAACGTGTAAGGATGATCTAATAAATTACAAAATATTAATTTTTTTTATAAAATTATATTTTAAACTCAAAAAATATTACAAATTTATATGTATATAAAAATAAGTTTAATTTTAATGTATTTATAAAATGATTATTAAATTAAATTTAAATATTTAAATATATTTTAAATTATGAATTTAATCTTCATTACTTTTGTTAATACAAATATTTATATAAAATTATTTTATACGGTATAAAAATTAAAATCTCTATTAATAATTTCATAAAGATTAATCCATTTGCACTACCCATAAATTTCTTTCTCCACCCATCATCATCATCTCATCGCTTGGAACCTTAACACTATGTTTGATTCTCGCGTGTTGTACTTACCATAGCATTTACCCTTCTCAACTTGGGCTGCTGCAATCTTTTGATTTTGTATTATGAATATTAAGCTTTGTTTATTAATAAACAAAGCGCATAGCATATGATTTGTTTTTGTTGCATGTTTTTAAGTAGTAGTAGTAGTATACATAGTGTTGTTAATTTAGGTTCACGTGTAAAGTGAAGCAAGAATTGAAAAATATGGAGAGGGAGTTAGAGGGAGTCACGTGGCAACACGTGGTCCCATAATTGCACTCGTGCGTGTCACTTTGTCCCCTTCACAACCAGACACACAATCTCTCTACAATCATTGGATACTCTAAACTAAATCTTCACGCGTGCTTAGTAAATTTTAGAATTTTGTATACTTTATTCTCAAAAGCTATGTATAATTGGTTTTGGATTAATGCATGCATCATAACGCAATAATAAGTAACAATGAAGTTTTTGTTAACAAATTTACAAAACACTTAATTATTATTTCTTCATTTAAAATAAATTAATTTTCTCAAGTATCCAATTAATAATGGTAAAAATATTATATGGGTGGGAGGCACATACACCTGTGGTCACATGTATGGTGAAGAGTGAGGACATTATTGTCAAACTCAATGCCCAATCATTTTTCCAACTTCAAATACATACTAGGTAGGTATGTGCGTTGCTTATACTTTACATATGCTTTCTATATATATATATATATATATATATATATATATATATATATATATATATATATATATATATATATATATATATATATATATATATTATATTGTGTAATAATTAACCATCACTACTCTTGTCATATACTCTTATTTTGTAATCTCATTTGTCCACATGTGTATTTGGAACTAACCATCACTACTCTTGTCATATACTCTTATTTTGTAATCTCATTTGTCCACATGTGTATTTGGAACTAGGGTGTTCGAGTTCCGTTCTGATTCCGAGATCCGGTTTGGATCTAAGGAAAAATTATTTAGGTTTAGATTTGTTATTTTTATCGGATATTATTTTTAAATTGAAATTAGATTATGCTTTCATTTATTGGTTTAACTTAAAATTATTTTTATAATAAATATTTTTTTAAATAAAATTAATCATGTCATATTATATTTTTATATTTTAATTAATATTTGTTATATTATATAATATTATTTTATTTTAAAAAATTTATATATACTAATTTTATATAGAATGAACTTAATTTATTTTAAATTACTTTTAAATCGGATTAAGATAGACATAGTGACATTTTAAGACCGGATCCAATCTAATAACATGAATTTCCCAAAATAAAAAAAAAACATTTGTCCGCTTCCGAATTTTCAGTTCATAGCGCTTTTCTAAGTTAGCGTTAATGACATATTAATTTCTAACTCCTTTTCAGGCTACATTTCTTGGCTGTGATAAAGAGATATAATAGTACTATCAATAAACATCGTCACATGATTCCCCCTCTCCTCGTTTCTTTTGGCTGTTTTTATGGCCTTTGGATGAATTTCAACTATATATATATATATATATATATATATATATATATATATATATATATATATACTGACCGACACCTCAGGTCATGATGGTTAGAAGTGTTGGATTTAAAATCTTGAGGGACAGTTAATTATCAAAAGAACATCATTTTGCTTCAAAAGAAGAACTGAAGGGATTATATAAATAGTACAACAATACACAATATAGATATATAATCTTTTAGGTATTATTGTATATTAAAAATATTAATTATACTTAAAAATTAGCTACTAAATATTTATATATTTATATATATATATATATATATATATTAATTTAACCACAATAAATGAATAATTAATTTTATTAATAATAATATAATAATTTATTTATGAAATGTTAAATATATTTTTTTATGTGATAATTAATTGATGACTAGTATGGTTCGTTGGTTTGGAAAAAAAAAATTTATTTCATCCACCATCATATTATTTTATTTGATACCATTTTAATTTAATTAGTTATTAATAGAGCTGCACACGAATCGGATATTGAAAACCAATATAGCTTATAATTCTATTCAATCCACACTGTACTTATCGGATCAAATCGGATACGATATTCGTATTTTTTCAAGTGGATCCGATCCAACCTGCATACTTGCGGATCAGATCGAATTGGATCAGATATCGGGTATATCCGCATAATTTAAAAAATTTTGTTTTAAGGCCATTTTTTACTCTAAAAAATATGTTTTTTCACTTGTTTAAGCCAATTTATTCCTAAAATATTATCAATAAAAATTCTCTTGAATAACAAAAGAAAAAATAATAACACAAGATTTAAATTTAATTCTTCTAAGTTAAAGTATAACATATAAAATAAAAAATAAGATATTATAAAATTCATAAAACAACACACTAAAATTCATATCATATTAGGGTTTACTTTTTTAAACTATACTATTTATATGAGACGTGCAGATATGCGGATCTGCGGATCAGATTTGCGAATATCACCGCCAAATCCGCAATTCCATCCTACCATAGTGCGGATCGGATCCGGTCCTATCCGATGGCTCTGCGGATCGAATAATATCCGTAAAATTCGAATCGGATGCAGATAATTATTGTGGATATGCAAATAATGACTGCGGATATGCGGATATTATCCGATCCGGCTGTAGTTATTAATTGAGATTTCACTATTATTATAATTTGCAATAAAAAAGATTTAATTATTAAAAGATAAATGATGCAGACAGTGGTAATGTGAGGTTAGCTGGTACGAAGTATTAGAATATGTGTATGGTATGTACTATGTATTATGTAAGATGAGAATGAAAGAGTTGAAAATGGAATGGTAGAGCCCACGAAGCATGCATGGGATGCGAATTTTGTGAAGTCAGAGGGAACCTAATAATATTGATGAGTGGGTCCTCTTCTGTTCATGTGATCCGATCCCATCTCACGTTTTATTTTGCATAGATTAGGGAATCAATACCCTCACTTTTACACACAATCATGTTTTGGTTTTTTGGATGTGCTTGTTTGTGCTACTCAAATATATTCTATCATTTTTCACTTCTCGAATCCTATTCGTTTATAGTTTCAATAAAGTGCAAAAATAAAGTAAAATGTAAGGTGTCAATTTTCTCATACAATTTCAATACTAATAGTAATGGTGAAAGATGTTTTCATGTAAATATCAATTACGCTTAGAAATGAATACGTCACGGCTAAATACTAATTTTATTCTGTGAATACTTAATTTGATTAGCGGCAAGTAGAATTTAAAATAGAATGGGTTGAGTTCCGAATATAGTAAAATTTGAATTTAAATTTAATCTTATTTGACCTACTTGTACTTTGGATTTATTAGTGTATATTGTAAAAAAATTATTGTTAGCAAAGACTTGATGATGAATTGATATGATTATGTTGTTTGTAATTTTAATATTGAGTTGATTATAATTTAATTTTTTTAGGGCAGCATGGGAGTGGGTTGGGTTTGAAAAAATTTCAACATGCGGACAAAAAGAAAATATTTGAAAAAATTTTAAATTTACGAATAGAATTATAGTAGAATTTTTTTGGGGGTATTTAGAAGGGGCTTAAAGCCCAAGGAACCCAAATAAAATTTAAATCCTACCGTTTGTAGTAATGAATATTTTCGAGTAACCGAACTAAATTAGATCAGATAAACTCTGATGCTACATAACTCAACTTCAAAAATTAGTAAAAGAGATGGGCGATATTTTGCATATTCATACTTGTAAATATTCTATAAATATTCTAAAGAAAACTATACCATTGAGAAACTTGAGACAATAATACGAGAATATCTTTTTGTTCTCTTTTTTTTTTGGGTCAAGAATCTTTTTGTTTTCTTCAACTGCATTATGTTTTGGAAACTTGCTGGGTATTGTATTTAATGTGTTGGTCCAATGAGGCCCAACATTAGTTGGATCAAACCGGCCACCCTTGTAAATTATTCGAATTCGAACAGTTTAGCCAACATATCAATGAAGTTTAGATTTGGTTCCGGGTCCGAAAATTGATTGCATGCTATGACCAAAATGATCAATAACCTAAAAGCTAAAACACATATATTAGATTAAAATAGTAAACCGAAAAAAAAAGGGTAAAGTATTGTCACTAACTTAGATTAACTGAGTGGTCAGTTTAAACAAGTATTGATGATGTAGCTGAGACTTAGGTCAGATGGTAAATCATGGAAATGGATTCTCTTATTTTTTTGTTATTGGAGAGAATAAAGTATAATCTCTCACCTTTAATTCTACAAGTGGGACCAGAAATAAATGAGAGAGAGAATGCAATGAAGAGTGAGATTTTCTACTGAATTCCATTCAGTTTTTTTTCCACTGAGGAGGATCCACTCCCGATAAATCATGTGCCTCTTAGTGCGCTACTTCTGGGTTCGAACCTTATATATGTACCAAGTTAAAAAGGAACTCTTTTTTTTTTGTTTGCACCAGGGTATCCATCAGGACAGAAATCCAATGACTAATCCTCAACACCAAGTTGAAAAGGAACTCTTTAGTATTGTGTGGGTGAGTGTGTAGTGTGGGTATATAGTAATACCTAAAATTGTAGATAGTCCAATTCATTCAACAAAAAAAAAGCAAGTGTCGGTAGTTCTAATTCTACTTAAATGTTTTTTTTTTTTTTTTACCAAAGATAATAGACTCGAACCCGCAACTTTTTAATTGAGTATGGGGAGACTATACCATTTGAGCTATTACTCATTGACAATTCTACTTAAATGTTAGTGAAAGATTTGATAGTAAGATAACATTAATATTATTTTAAATATTTTATGATAAAAATAAAACGATGAAAATGTTAGGAATCAAAATAAAATTCATTCCAAATATTGAAAATCAAAACAATACTTTATAATGGATTTGAATCCTCTAAAGTTTGAATTTCATTTTAGAGAGTAAAGTGTAATCTCTTACCATTAATTTCATAGGTGTGACCAAGAATAAATATGAAAGAGAAACTATTCAAGGATAGAAAATTATACTTTACTCTCGAAAGTAAAATTTAAACTTTAAGAATCCAAATCCCTTTATAATATATAGAACCAACCCTTAATTGTGGTGTTAACCTTAACCCAAAAAAAAAAGGATAAGTTTCAAAGATTTACATATCCAATCTAATATCTAAAAAAATATCAATAATGTGTTATAAAATAATAAATATACATAAATTAATTTAAATTAAATTTTTTTTATCATACTCATAAGAATTAATTTAAAAATAGTATATCTGTCTCTAAAAAAATTTATTAATATTTTTTTTAAAATAAATCTGTGTGAAATATAAATAGAGCGGATTTATTTGTGACTCTCCTAGAAAAGAAATTAAACACTAGACATTGTTACTGTGTTGATAGGACACCATGATTCCATGAATACAATGATGCAAGGGGAAGGAGAAGTGGAAAACATTCCGCACTGTACGATGTTGTTCCTTCACCGCCGTCTATGCACCACCGCCACCAGAACACTGGTCCCAAACCTCTCAAAGGTTCCTTCAAAGTACAAGAACCTTGCTCTCTCTCAAGCCCAGAAGATCCTCACTGATTACCTTCATTCCACAAGGTCCATCCCTTATGCCTTTGCTGATCAGATTGCTGCTAATTCTCACACTTCTCTCTCCAACCTCATTGCAAAGGTGCGATTTTCAGCTCCGTCTTTCTCCCACACCCTCAACAAGTTCCTCAGGTACAACCCCATCAATGAATTTGAGTTCTTTTTTGAAAGCATTGGCATAAAGTATAGTCAAGTTCCTAACTTGTTGCCACCCCATAAGTTTTTCTTCTCTGAAGATGGCTCCATTTTGGATGCTGCTTGTGTGCTCTATGAATTTGGGTTCCCTTGGGATAAGCTTGGTTTGCTTTATGTGGAACGTTGTTCTGTGTTTAGGTGTAATACTGATGAGTTGAAGGGCAGGCTGTGTGTGCTGAAAAGTTATGGTTTTTGCAGTGTTCAGGTCATTGGGATATGTTTGGCTTTCCCTTTTGTTTTTGGTGAGCAGGGAGGAGTGTTGGAAGCTGAGATTGATGGGCTACTTGCTGATCTCAAGTTGGTTTTTCTGGATTTTGATTTGGCAGGGTGTGTTGAGGGGAATGCAGATTCTTGGTATGAGGTATGTAGGAAAATTCGGGTTTTTTACAATTCGAATGGTGAGAAGGGTAAGATGGGGGAACTCATTGGAAGGTATAAGAATGTGATTCTTGAGCATGGAGAAGAGGAGTTGATGCAGAACGCTGAGTATTTTTCTAGGTTTGGTGTCAAGAAGGAGGAAGTAGCTCGATTGATCCTACATGACTCGGAATTGTTGAATTTTGATTTCGAAACGCCGGTGATCAATGTATTGAAGCTGTTGAAACACTTTGGCATGAGCTCCAAGGATCTTGAGGATGTCCAGCAAAACTATGCTCATGCATTGGGAACAATAAAAATGGTTAATTTGCCTAATGTAATGAGGGCTTTGGGTTTAAGTAAGTGGTTCTTTAATAGGATAAAGGATGGGAAGCATCAACTCTTACTGACTTATGTCACAAGCTTTCCCAATGAAGACCAAGATAAAGGATATCAAGATGGTTTAAAGGCGATTCGTGCTTCGAGAACCCGAGTTCACACCATGAATAAACTGAATTTCTTGCATGCCTTAGGCTTTGGAGAAACTGCTTTGACCATGGCTGTCCTAACTTACTTGAATGGGACTAGCAGCGAGTTACAGGAACGATTCGATTGCCTTCTTCATTTAGGGATTGAATTCTCAAAGCTCTCCAAGATAGTTGCAATTCGACCTAAGGTTCTAAGCCAACACCCGAAAATCATTGAGAAAAAGATTAAGTTCCTCTATGAGGAAATGGGATCCTCTGTGGAGCTTTTGGACACTTTTCCAGCATTCTTATGTTTTGACTTGGAAAAGCGCATTAAACCTAGGTTCAGATTCTATATGTGGATGATAGAAAAGGGTTATTGTGCCAAAAACTTTTCTATGGCAACCATGATTGCGACCAGCGACAAGAACTTTGTTCCTCATGCTTTTCGTATCCACCCAGCTGCTCCGAAACATTGGTTTGAGCAATTCTATCTCCGCAAATTGCCGGAATGATGAATCTGTACAGATTTTTAATACTTGGTTATAATTCTTCTTCTGGAGTTGAAGACAAAAACATTTGAGATATTGCTAGAAAACTTGTTACAGAGATGCATTTCCTTTGCAGTGGCGGTGAGATAGACATCAAGAACAACCTGCAAGTATCTTGCATAGTTCTTACTGACATCCTATCTCGGATTTGAGAGAAAGAAACCATGAATTTTGTGCACCTTTAGTCATGCTTCTACAAAGTGATTATGTTAGAGGGAGCTATGTAAGTAGGCCAATTGAATGTTTCACTAGGACTTGTTTCCTTTCATCATGTAAATTGGATTTTTGTTTCTTTGGTTTTCGCCCCCGAAAAGTTGCTGGAGAAATGTGATACCATTTGATAAACTTCATTTGTTGCAGCAAGACTGGGAATGGCTTCCTAAACCATGGATGTTGGTGCTTGTGGAAGGTGTTGGAGTTGAGATCAAATCTTTTCTTTTGATGGTTATGGCTCCCAAAAGTAAAAGAAACCTTGTAACTGTGAATCTGTGATCATTCCTGAAAGAAAACAAGCTACCAAGTTCTTCACAAAGTGCAAGCATTGATAATTTGATATGATTGCAAGTAACACTAGGTGGATCATTATGAATTTATGGGGTAACTAGATCAACTGAGCACTTGTATAAGGGGCAAAGTAATTGGCCTACATTCTCATCATTAACCAAATGCTTCATTATGAAAGAGAGAAGCAAGAAATGTAAATTGAGCAATTATTTTTTTTCCTGGTTTTCTATCTGTTGAGGTTGTTCATCATATGGTAATATGGAAACTGTTATATTATCCACAAATTTGATACTAAAGTTTTCAATTTTTCATTTTTTTAGTTGAAATTTCTAGCATTAAGGTTTAATCACTTAGTAGACTCTTATAGTTTTATAAATGTTTTGTTAGGTGTTTGTAGATTATTAGATAAAAGTTTTCAATTAAGTATTTATTAATTTTTTTATAGAATGAAATATTCTAAAAATATTCAATTCCTTTTAAAGCCAATTGTTAGTAAGGATTTTATTAAAAAAATATTTAACATAAAAACTTAATTATAAAGTTTTAAATTACTGATATAAAAACTAATTGGTGCAAAATCTAAACAAAGAAATTTAAATTATTGATATAAAATATATAAATTTTAAATTATTGCTATAAAATATAATGAATAAAAAGTTAAAATTTATTTAATTAATAAAATCCAACGCTTAAAAAAAAGTTTAAGGATAAGGATAAATTTTTATTTACATCTGTCAATTCATTCAACTTTTACAAGTAACTAAACTAAATGACAAAAAAACAAATAATAGAAAGGAAAATGAGATGTGTTAAATAATGAAAAAAAAAACAGTGTTAATAATCTGTGAATCCACGTGTCAAAGTGTTAAAGGGTCCACGTAGGCAAACACAATCCAGCATGTCATATAAGAAGAACAATCCTTGGAACATGATTGGGCAAAAGCATATCCAAGTTTATCCAAATGGCAGATATGATAAGCCACATTCCACTCCACAACTCTCCATCACACACCCCCAAAACAAAACAATCATATTTGAAGCTTCTCTTCTCTTAGTTAACATTCACATTCACATTCAAGTTTCCACAAACGCACTCACGTATCTTAAGAATGGCCCAAGCAATGGCATCAATGGCAGGTTTGCGAGGATCATCACAGGGTGTGCTTGAAGGGAGCATCCAGCTGAGTGGCTCAAACCGGTTGATGAATGTGGCAAGTGGAAGCAACAGCAGCAGGGTGGCTGCCACGTCAGCAAGATCAGTGAGTGTGAGAGCACAACATCAAGAAGCTTCTCCACAGAGCAGCAGAAGAGCCATGCTTGGTGCTGCTGCTGCTGGTTTGGCTTCTGCTTCCTTTGTTCAGGCTGTTCTTGCTGATGCCAAACCCATCAAAGTTGGCCCTCCTCCTCCTCCCTCCGGTGGACTCCGTAAGTCTTCACTTTCTTTCATTCTTCTACAACCTCCTTTTTTGTTCTTGTTGTTTACATGGATACATCTCTTTATACCAGATGTGCTTATGACTTATGAGAGAAGAAAAATAGTCACACAATTGGCATTAGATATAGTTTCTAGAATTTAATTTTGATGCACAATCAGTTTTACACGTACATCTAATTATGTATCGCTACATCAGCAAAAATAACCTTTCACATTGACTATGAGTTATTGAGCGCATCAAAATTAAACTCTAGTTTCTATTAGTCTATGATAAGTGATATGTCTCACTAGCACACATAAAAATCAGCTACTAAATCAATTGTATATATATAATTTTATATTTTAATATAAATTTTATATGAGTGACTAATTTGTTAGTTGAAATATAGTTATCTAATATTATGTAACGAGGGTCAAGTAAAAAGAGCACAACTTAACTATAGTTGAAACTGGTGATTCTTATGTAGTGGGATAAGATTTTGTTGTTGTGGCTGAAAATTATAACCATGGTGATTTTGTGTTATGGAAAATTTTGGCAGCTGGAACACTGAACTCTGATGAAGCAAGGGACCTTAAGTTGCCATTGAAAGACAGGTTCTTCCTTCAGCCATTGTCACCAAGTGAGGCAGCACAAAGGGCAAAGGAGTCAGCAAAGGAAATTGTAAATGTGAAGCAGTTGATAGACAAGAAGGCATGGCCATATGTTCAGAATGACCTCCGTCTCCGCGCCGAGTATCTCCGATATGACCTTAACACTGTTGTCTCTGCAAAGCCTAAGGATCAGAAGAAACCCCTCAAGGATCTCATTGGCAAGCTCTTCCAGGATATCAGCAATGTAAGTCAATAATGGCCACACTGCGAAAAGAGATGAGAGAATTTTAAAATATTTGTGCGTTTGGTTTGCATTTTTATTCTCCGTTTTCATTTTTTTAGTATTTTCTGTTTTCAGAATTTTATGAAGAAAAAAGAGAAAACAGCTTTTTACTAGTGATGTTTGTTGTGAGAGTTTAGAGTTTAGAGTTAGACTAATCAAATTTTTTTTTTTTATGTGTGATTAACAGCTTGATCATGCAGCAAAAGTGAAGAGCACCCCAGAAGCAGAGAAATACTATGCTGAGACTGTATCTTCTCTGAATGATGTTCTTGCCAAACTTGGTTAAATATGATTAGTATTTTCATGCTTTTTCCTGTCTAAGCTTTGTGTATGATCTTCTCAGACACTTTGTTTGACTGATGATATTTGAAGGAAATCAAAAGAGGGCAAGTTCATTATGAATAATGTGGAAATTATCATCAATTGGCCTTAGCTAGCTTCTCTAATGAAACAGCCTAATAACAAGATCAATGCCTATCATCACTTTACTCTTCCTGCAATATAGAAAATGAATAACCAATAATGTTTAATTTCTTATTACAAAACAAGAGTAAGTAAATAAGAATTGTATCAATATTTGGCTCATAAGATATTAGTCCGGGAATTTCATTCACTCGGACGTTTAAACTGTGTGTTAGGGTTTGAATATTGCTTTATGTATGTTGTAATTTATTAGTTAATAATTAACCCTTAAATATATATCAAATTCGCAGTAAATTAATTTTAATTTGCTGAACTGCAAAATACTATGAAAAAAAATGACTATATAAATAAACAATAATGTTATATATATATATATATTAAAAATCAATCGCCAGATGAATTTTTGCTGTGTACATAATTTTGACAAATAAAATTTCCTTAATATATTGTCATATCAACATCTTTCTTAAAAGTAATCATTCACTACTACAAAAATTATACATGTATAATGAGTTTGATTAAATGATAATATAATATTGTTTGTATCATCATCTATTAAGGTCAGATTTTTTATTAACTACATTTATTTTGTTATCTCTAATATAAGTTCATATCTCCCTTGCTTCTTATGAAATTTGTTCTGGTACGTATGTATATGCATGCCCTATATGTATGTATATGTATGTACGTACGTATAAGCAAAAAAAAGATAAAGCGAAACGTATATATTAACACAAAATAAAAAAATAAAGATATTCTCCACATCCAAGTAATTTTGGCATCCAAATTCATCCAAATAATTTTAGGTCACGCGCTCTTCTCCTTCGCGTTTCTTCTTCTTCTTCTTCTTTTTCTTTTCACACTCGTTTACGTACGGAGCGTCTTCTTCTTCACCTTCTTCTTCGCGTTCCTCCTCCTCCTTCTTTTTTGCTTTTTTTTTCTTCATGTGTTTTTTCCTTATCGTTATTCTTTTGTTGTTGTTACTGCTGTATTTTTTGTCTTTTCCTCCTTCTCTTCTTGGTGAAAAAGCAATGGAAGGTGAGGAGGAAGAGTTTTAAACTGTGCAGAATAGAAATGAACCGAACATGTTATTATGGTGAAACAATTATATAGTACTAAATGAATAGAACATTATCCATTATATAAATTCAAATTTGAACAGCTTTCTGCATAATAAACCGAAACACGTACTCATGATGAAACAATTGTATAGTACTGATTGAACGAAACATAATCCATTATATAAAATCAAATTCAAACAGCTTTATGCATAATGAACCGAACACATACTCATGGTGAAACAATTGTATAATACTGAATGAACGAAACATAATCCATTATATAAAATCAAATTTGAAACACCTGTGTCTACAATTTAGAGATCATCAATTCAATTCAATTCAGATTCAGAACACCTGCGTCTATTCAATTCAATTGAAAAAATAATCCATTAACAAAATATTGGTGTTGTTGGTGATGACGATAATGAAAGAGAAGAAGAAAAAGAATGAGGAGGAGGAGGAGAAGCAGAAGAAGAATCTGCATGCGCGAAGAAGAAGAAGGGGGAGGAGGAGGAAGAGGAGAATGAGGAGGTATACGTGAATTTGAAAGAAGAAGATGATGTATGCATGTATTTGAAAGAAGAAGAAGAAGAAGCATAGGGGAGAAGAAGAAGCGAGGGAGAGGAAAAGAATATAAAGCGCGTGTAATGAGACTATTTTAATGAGAGTGATTTTTGTTGGTGAGGTGTTATACCTACTTAAATAAAATTTGGATGAAAAAATATTTGGGTGTAGCATGGAAAAGGATTAGATGGTTTCAGAATGTTTGGACCATTAAATGGTCCCATAGCAAAACATGTTTTTTAAGTTTTTTAATAATTATTAAATAGTCCTTATTTAATTTTAATTACAAATTAATCCTATATATTTTATTTAATTATAAAAACTATTTTTTATTTTATCAATTATTATTTTATCATTCATCTATTATGTTTATTAACAATCAAAAACCAAAACAATAACGAATTAGATCTTTGATTGATCGTAATAACTTTTTGGCAATCGTAATCAATTAAAAGTTTATCTTTTAATCCGTTACATCCCTCGAGCGTTGTGAAATCGTGTTTCAGAGAGAATCAATTGATTGTATTAACAAAACAATCGATTGAATTTTAGGTTTTCCATAACTCAGTCAATTGGATTGAGCTTCAGATTATCACAAAACAATCGATTGAAATTGCAAGGTAGTATGGTTTTTGCAAAAATCAATCGATTGGTCATATTACCCAATCGATTGGGTAATATAAACAATTGATTGAAAGTTTCAAAGCAACTCGAGGTCTCACAATTCAATCGATTGATTGTGTTGCCTAATCGATTGAAGTCTTCAAAGCAATATGGATTTGTCCAATTCAATCAATTGGTTGTGTTATCCAATCGATTGAATTATGCACTATGCTGTTCTCATTTTTCTTATCATTTTTATAAATTATCTTATTATTCATCTATCTTATCTTTAAAATTCTATCTTCAATTTTTAAGTTTTTATTTTGATTTAGATACTCTAATCTTATCTTTTCTTTAATATTAAGATTATAAATTGGTGATCTATCACCAATTAGTCAATCCCACAATTGGAATCGTGTATCAATCTATTTGATTATAAAAAATTTCATTATTTTTCTTTTGGATATCCATCTACTTAATATCCAATTTTTTTCATTATTTATCCGTCTATTTAATATCCAATATTTGTTCATCATTAATTGATAATTATAGTTGCAACAATCAGCAAAGGTCCAATCAATTTTTTCATTGTAGTGTTCAGAAAACAATCCACCGTTTTGATTACAAAATCGAGGTTAGTAAATAGAATCTCTAATTTTGCAATTCTTCATTTCGATACTTTATTCATGAAATTGATTGTGTAATAAAAAAATATTTTTTTATCTTTTAATAATTCACAGACATTGAGAAATACTAAAAGGTAAATAAATTTTATTATTTTTTATTATTCATTAGCTAGCAAAGTAGCAATATTAGAAGCTATTTATTTTTTGTAATGTTATAGGATGGAGTGTACTGAAAATTTTTTTTTCATTGGACATTTTTAAGATGTCAGATATATTTACGGACACTGAGATGGATGAGCAATACCAGGAGGAGGATGATATTAACCAACAAGAAGAGCTAGTTTGTGACCAAGATATGATGGATGAACAGAATGAATTCGAACAAGATTTTGGAGATGAATTTACTGAGGGAGCGTATTTTTCTGAATCTGATCCGTCAGAAGATACCCTTGAAGCTTCTTATGCGGTTGACTCTATGGAAGACATTACAACTTTGAATTTCAGTGAAAATTGTGTGGAAAAAATTGGTAAATATCACTTTTCTACTTTGCAGCTTGTATTTGATTTTTATCTGAAGTACTCAAAGTCGAAGGGCTTTAGTGCAAGGAAGAGTAAGATTTTCAAGAATAGTATTGGCGAGGTTTACAAACAAAAGTTTGTATGTCATAGACAAGGATTTCGGGAGGAGAAATATTACACGATAGAAAAAAGGAAGAAGGAGCCTAGATTGGAAGCAAGAACTGGTGTGAAGCCCGAATTGATGTTAAATTTGTATCTGAAATTGGAAGGTGGCATATCTTTTATTTCTCTGATGAACACAACCATGATCTATTAGATACACAATTTAGTGCTATGTTGCCTGCCCACAGAAAAATGACAGAGGCAGATATTATGCAAATGATGAACATGCTAAAGTTTGGGATTAGCACTTCACAGATATTTGGTCTTCTAGCTAGTTAAGCAGGCGGATATGAATTTGTCGGCTATGGTCCCAGAGATATGTACAATGAGTGTTGAAGAAGTTGGAGAATATGCGGTTGAAGGATCCACAATTATATTTTAAGGCGTGTCATGATTCAAGAGGTTTGTTACGTAACTTGTTCTGGTCTAATGGGATTAGCCAACTAGACTACCAACTCTTCGGAGATGTCATTGCTTTTGATGCTACGTACAAGAAGAACAAGTATAATTGTCCATTAGTCATATTCAGCGGGGTTAACCACCACAACCAAACAATTGTTTTTGCTGCTGCGTTAATTGTGGACAAAACTACTGATACATATATTTGGCTCCTGCGTCACCTCATATTTGCCATGAAGGGTAAGACCCCGACCTCAATAATAACTGATGGGGTAATGGCGATTAGGAATGCAATAAGAGATGTATTTTCCAAAGTCAGACATTGATTATGCGCTTGGCACCTTATTCGAAATGCGACTAGCAATGTTGGAAATCCATTGTTTACATATAAATTCAGAAAAATCATGTTGGGAGACTACGAGATTACCGTGTTTAAGCATAAGTGGGTTCAACTTATTGAAGAATTTGGCCTTGAGGATAAGCCGTGGGTGAACAACATGTATGAAGAGAAGCATATGTGGGCTACTGCATATATAAGAGGTAAGTTTTTTGCTGGCTTTAGAACTACCTCAAGATGTGAAGGTTTACACTCAGTTATGGCAAGGTATGTGGGGTAGCAGTATGATTTGACAAATTTTGTAGAGCATTTTCAAAGGTGTGTTGCACACTTGCACTTTAAAGAATTTAATGCTGATTATGAATCTACACGTGGGGTACCCGTCATGCAGACTTGTATAGAGCTGCTAGAGAGATTTGCTACTGAGGTATACACTCATGAGATATTTCTATTGTTTCGGCCATTTCTTTTTATATCTAACTGGATCAATGCGGGTGCTAAACATAAAGAATAACAATGATCGCTCAAAGTATATTGTGTGTAAGTATGGGAGGCCTGATTTTCTGTGGACCGTTGAATTTCGTCAAGAAAAAATGATCTTCATGTGTTCCTGTTTAAGAATGGAGTCATTTGGAATTCCTTGAGAACATATTGTGAAAATTCTGGTTAACAGAGACATTTGTGAGATTTCTCCATCATTAGTGTTGGATAGATGGACAAAGAAGGTGAATCAGCACTCAATGATGCAGGTGGGTTCACTAGGGATGCTGTTGTTATTAGTCGTCAAAGTGCCTTGATAGAATTTTCTAAATAATTGGCTGCTATTGCTGCTAAAGTCCCAAAGAGATTTGAAGAGACACGTGACATTATTATGGGATTGTATTCATCTTACAAGACTGCAGACGAAGGCACTACACAACCTCAGTCAGGTGTAGCTAAAAGTAGGAATCTGTATGTACATCAAACCAATATAAGCTCAGGACAACCATCTAAGAAGAAGCGGCAACGTTGTAGTGTTTTTCAAATGGAAGGACATAACAAGACAACATGTCCTTGGCAAAAGGATATTGACAACCACGTTAAGAAAGATGAAGCTAATGGTTCAGATAACGGCGACATGTATACTGAACTGACTCCTGATTTAGATAGTGATAGTTAGCAACCTCCCTGAACTTAATATTTTTGCATAGAGAATCACTTACATATTCATGTTTAAATTTTTTTTACTATATTAATAAAATTTTCTATATTCTTCCAATATTCGTGCTTATATTTTTAGTTGAAATGATTGTCAAATAAATATTGGTTAGACAATAAACAAATTAATGATTTATTTAATTCATAGAATTATTAATTTATATGAATTATTGTTAATAAAAGTTTTATTGAATCCATTGGCATCGACAAACCGGTCGAACCGCGAACCGATATAAATTACGATTCGGTTATATATTAAAACCACAAAAATAGAAAATCGGAATTAAACCGTTAAACTGGCCGAAAACCAATAGGTTGAACCGAACCGGAACCAGACTGGGTTTTTGAATTTGACCAAAAGCGCTGCCGTTTTGTGTGCTGATCCCCTAATACCCTAACAATTACCAACGCAGCAACCCTAACTCACTACAACGACGCAGTAGCAACACACACTCCCTCCCTCCCATCAGCTTCGAGCTCGTTGTTCCTCTCAATGCCAGTTCACTCACTCCCTCACTTCCATTCAGCCGCCGGACTTCTCCTACCGCATCGCAAGGTGGACCTTCAAAGCTCACTCCCTCACTCCTTCTTGTGCAGCTAACGATTCTGCATTGGAAGCACAGTAGCCGGGTTCGCCTCCTGCCTCCGTCGCGAAGCTCTATTCCACCGTCGCCGGCGCCATCTCTGTTTCACCGGTCAGAGCTGCTCTCCCTCTTGATAAGAATCTGCTTTGTTCTATGCTTCTATCTTCTAGGTGTTAAATAATTATTGTCTTTAATTTTCTGAATACACTTGATTTTGCAGTAGACGCATGTAAAAGATATTGCAAATTTCGTCCATCATAAGGTTCAGTCACCACCTATCTTGAATGGACATTCATTTGGAGTACTTATCATTCAGTATTATATCTCCTCTTTGGGAAGCAACAACCATCAAGGTACTTTCCAATTTCCTTCTAATTCTGCTGCTACATGTTTTTGTAGTCAATTAAGGTACCAGTATGTTACTAATCCCCCCATCATATGAATATCATATATATCATTTTAGTCTCAGATACCTACTTTCCTTGAAGCTTTTCATCTGATTGAGTTTGATTCTACTAATAGAAAATACGAGTTAAACTCCAAAATGGTCCTTGAGATTGATGTCGTGCACTAAAATCGTCCCTAAGATTTCAATTACACCAATTACGTTCCTGAGATTGAGAAAATTGCACCATATTAGTCCCTGACCCATTTTCTCTTAACGACGTGATGACATGGCTTGATGATGTGGATGGTAAATGACACGTGTCACTCCATAATTTGGCCACGTGTAATGATATTATAATGTTGCGACCACTGACACGTGGCATGCTGACGTGGATATTTGTGCCACGTGTCACAATGTTATTTGGCCACGTGCCTGTTTTGCCGCGTGTCGCAATAGTATTCGTCTACGTGTCATCCATTATGTCATCGTTATAGATACACCAAATTAGTCCCTTACTTTGTATTAAGTGACTCATTTTAGTCCCTGAAATTGAATGTCGTGCACCAAACTAGTCCTTTCACCAATTTTTTCTCATTTTTTTTCTATAAATTCAAAATTCTCAATATTTTTGAATGCATTAATTTCAATTTTATTTTTTCACATGTTATTCAAATAAAAATGCTTTTATAAAATATTTTTTCTCTTGCGAATATCCTAATCGCCAACTTGGAGTTGACGTGAAGGCCTTTCAAACACCTTCACTACTATCTCCGACCTCATTCAGTGCTTTTATAAAATATTTTTTTCTCTTGAAAATACCCCTAACCGACGTCTTGGAGTTGACGTGAAGGCATTTCAAGCTTCCCTCATTACCATCTCTGACCTCTTTCGTTTATACTGCAGAGGCCGGAGATGATAGTGAGAGTGCTTGAAGTACCTTCAATCTAGTTCATTTACATATAACGAAAACGTGTATTTCATAAGAATAAAAAAAACGTATATTTTAATTATTGATCTCTTGTTAAAAGCACATGTTTTTTTATGAAAAAAATGTGTCCAATTAATCATAAAATTTACCAATGTTAAATTATTAAAAAATTATATAATTAAAACTAAAATCTTAAAATTTTTTTATGAAAGAACTTGTATTTAAACGATATATGAAAAAATAGAATTGAAATTAGTGCATCTAAGATATTGAAATTTTTAATTTAAAAAAAATTGAGAAAAAATTGGTGAAGGGACTAGTTTGGTGCATGACATTCAATTTCAAAGACTAAAATGGGTCACTTAATGCAAAGTGAGGGACTAATTTGGTGCATCTACAACGATGACATAATGGATGACACGTGGACGAATACTGTTGCAACACGTGGCACAAATGGACACGTGGCATAACTATCCACATCAACATGCCATGTGTCACCGGTCACCACATCATCATATCATTACACCTGACCAAATCATGGAGTGACACGTGTCACTTACCGTCCACGTCATCAAGCCATGTCATCACGTCAGGGACTAATATGGTGCACTTTTCTCAATCTCAGGGACGTAATTAGTGCAATTGGAATCTCAAGAATGATTTTAGTGCACGACGCCAATCTCAGGGACCATTTTGAGGTTTAACTCTAGAAAATACATATCTAAAGCTTAGAGGAGCTATCCTTGTCTGCTCTATGCCTCCTTCTGGTAACAGGTTAGTAATTAAGATCACTAGTGCGTTATCATTACTTTTGAATAAAGTGATTGTACCCTAACTCAATTGAGATTTCACTTGTTAAGAATTCTTTTTTATTTTTGTTAGTGGTCTTGTCTGGCGATATCTCTTTATCAAGCCAATTGCTGCCTTCAAGGTATTTTGAACAGACTTTTTCAAGAATGTGATTCTTCTGTATCTACCTTCTTATATGTATATATCCATTGACCTGGCCGTAGGTGACACGCAGCTTGACAGCAAAAGCTTTTCAAACCTCTCTTCCTTTTTGTAGAGAGACATTTTTCTCAGCCACAATGGAGGATCATATTGTTAAAAAATTTGTTTGTCATCATGTCAATTGAAATTTGATATCGGAAGAATATGGATAAGAACTTAAGTTATGTTGCATGGAACTATGGAATTACAGAATCCATAATTTTTTAAAGAAGTAAAGCACACTGAATTTTCATTGAGCTATAATCATTCAAAATTATATAAATTTACAAATTATTAAAATTATTTTGTTGTTAAGAAAATTAATTCAAAACTACAAATTTATATCATTTTATAATTGTTGTTAAAATTCTCCTAATAATCTTTGTTAAATAAAATAATACAATTTTAATTTAAGTAAAACCACATATATTTCTCATTGGATGGAAATGAAAGAAATATATTATTTGTTATGCTAAATAAAATATTTCTCATTTTTTCTCACTCAATTTTCTTATTCTTCTCCTATTTTCACTTCTGAGTTTTATTATAAAGATTAATCAAATATCAAGAAATACGCTCTGTGTCAATTACATGATTCGAAAAAAAAATGTTTGAGTGTGATGATTGAATACAATGGTCTTAGTAAACTTGTAATCTACAACTACTTTTGATATTTGAACGGTTAACATAAACCATTGTAATAAATACTTCTAATTAAATTTGCTAGTTTCTAATTGACAATTTCAATCTCATTTGCATAAAAAATATTATAGTATCGGTTAATAGATTTTTAAAAATCCTTTTTAATAGAAATTTCTTTTTATTTTGGACTGAATAAATTTAATGTACGCCTCACAAATATAAATAAGGAAGAGGATTTAAGAAAAAAACCCTTTGGGAAGTGAAAGATTATTTATCATACTAGTTCAAATATTGAATATATGAAAACATAAAAATAGAATGCACAGAAATTAAAATATGAAATTTTATCTTTAAAGTAAATTATTTGTATAAAGTAAAATATAATTCACCATACATAATATTTGTATGTCATTGTTGCTGAAATAATAAATGAAAATGACATTACTTCATCATAAAAATATGAGTTTTGTTAAACTAAGATATCTATATAGTGCATAGAAATAGAGTGAAATTGTAAAAGCCACAAAACAAAAAATATCTATTTAAAAAGTCATTTTAAAATAACTAAAGAAGCACATCCACCAAACCTAACAAATAAATAATCAATAACCAAAGTATTGTAATTTATCAAAATAACTACTATTATCTTTACATCTCATGGTTTGTGTGTATATTCCAAAACTCATTGGCCGACGCTATAATTCGTGACTTCTTTTGGTTGATCCGACTCTTGAGTAAATGCACAGTGATTATTATGCGAATATCATGATCCTCAAGTTGTAATTTATTTATTATGAATTAGGACAAAAAAATAGAGTATAAATATTAAGGATTTGTAAAAGCTGCTCACCTTATTATTACCTTTTGGTTTAAACTCAAAAGTCATATCCATCCACTTCATTATCCATGTTACAGAGTTTTAGCTTGAACTACATTGAGGTATATTTTCTGGCCTTATAATTTTGTAGTCATGAAATTGTTTATTATACTCTTAAATGCCATTATCTTTGTAAAATTTTGACATGATGATTTGCTATAGTACGTTTGCCTGATTTCAATTAACTAGTTAAATAATAGAAACGAAAAATACAAAGCAAATAAGCTTATAAAATTTTTTTATGGCCTTATTAGGGTCTTGATAACACGTTCATGATAGTAAATTCTGTCATCATTAAAATAGGTGTTCAAGTGATAGATTGTACGATCGTCAACCGAGATTACCATTAGATACCAATGATCATCCTCTTGAATAGGAACATATATCTAGATCATAAAATTTACCCGTGTGTTATGTATGTTGATAAGGAAAAACTATATTCAACAAAAAATATCAAAAAAAATCTTACAAATTTTAAATCAGGGTGCATAAATTTGTATATATAGTGTTGCATCTTTTGTTCTAAATGTATCTTGTTGAAGACATCCACCTAAAAACATTAATGCATTCATATAACTGTTACTACATGACAAAGCATGATTCTTTATCAGCATTACATTTATAACTTATAATTAGTAAAATGATCTTATTAGGTGTTATAGAACATACCACAAATTTCGGTGGAAGTTGCCATGTTGTCTTAAAACTTACATCAAATTGCTCATCGGTGCATCTCATTGCCACTAATTCAAGAATCTGAACCATAATCTAAATATATTACTGAATTGAGCGAAAAATCAAATGTAAATTAATTAATAGATGATTTATGTACCTTATCCGTAATGGGTCTGTCAAGTAGAAAATGATCAAAGTTTGATCTAGTAGCTCTGATTGTGTCTGTTACCACAAGTTCTTCACTGTTTCAATTAAAAATCAAAACAAATTAGATGGGTCCTCGTTGATCGACAAGACGGATAATATCAAAATAACTTACGATGGATCTAGCGAGACTGAAAATGCATATGCACAGGCCTTTATCTAATCTTCTAAAAGACGCATGGTTGAAATTGGCATAAATTTACACTTCATTGACTACAAAGTTTAACACAAGAGTATTAGCAATACTCATTGTAGACTAGATGGTTAATTAGCACTACTCATAACAAATTAGATAATTAAAGATTGGTGCCTAAGAGGTAATTACGTTGGTGATGAAAAAGAAATAAATAGGTCTTCTATAGTCTTTTGTGGGTTGGCTCAATGCATAAGACGCCTTGGATTTATTGAATAATTTGGGTTCAATCTTTAGCTTTCTTACTCTGGCTGGGGGAGTGAACAGTAATTTTTTCTGTATCCCTATAATAGTCTTACCCTAAGAAAAATAATAGGTCAATAAACACTTATTATCATGTTAGGAATATACTAGTAAAAAATATGATGCATGAATTTTACTACACATGCATATACCTTTGGTATATTTTTCTTTTTCGTTGCGGCTCTTATAGTTGGGGATACTGGTGTGTCCATATTGATTTTGATGTTGAACGCATCATCATGAGTGAAAGTCCTTTTGTCTAGTTCAATAAGATCATCCTCATCGTCTGATATAGCAGTATGAATATCAATATTCGAACTCTTAGCCTTTAATCTATTTGAGAATGGACGTGTCTTTTATGAAGAAAGTTTTGTCGGAGTCTCGAAATCATTGTTCAGACTCAGTTGTGATATCATTGTCTTAATGCGGCTTACAGAATTAAGGATTTAATCAATTTTTTCATCTCGAGCCATGTTTACAACTCTCATTGACTGTAAATATTTTAGGTAAAATAATTTCATATAAATGTAAAAATACAAAAAGAGTTATGGTTGTTCTGATGAGATTGTCAATGGAATAAGACAAAGATTTCTCTAATCACAACTAATAGCCTAAAAATATTTATAATATATAAAATGTATTACATAATATAAATTGCATTACTATTTGCCAAATTAAATTACATGCATGCTAAGAAGGACCTCTTCCACTTTACTAGAAATTCTTCACTTTTATTTAGATCCTTGTTTTGAATAACATCGTCATTGATAACTAGGTCATACTGTAAAAAGAAAACATAATAGATTAAATTACTCATAATATATTCTACTAAAAATTAAAATCCCATTACGTCTTACCTTAGCGTTAGGAATTGTAGTTCCAATTTGATCACCAAAATCAAGTGTGATAAGATCACAGCCTCTAACCAGTGACATATTCTGTGTATTACATGCATCATTGGGGACTGAATCTTCGTTAGGAGGAATATCCATGATTATTATGAACTGAAGAATATTGTATGAGCAAATTTGGTTGAAAGGCAAATACTTAAAATAATTGGTCAAAGTATAAAAAATTAGTCGGAGTGAGCACATATATATACACTCAATAAAAATAATCAAATTTTAATTCTATCTTTTTTTAAACTTTTAAATTAAGTGAACAATTCTAAAATTTTTTATGTTATCTTATCTTTTGGTTAAAATTAAAATACAAATTAAATTTTATCTTGATTTTTATTTTATAATTTAACAAAGTAAATTTTATTAATTCATATGATTTTATCTTATATATAATTATTTTTAAGTAATAAATACTTAAATAATAATAATAATAATAATAATAATAATAATAATAATAATAAGATTAGAGAAATCACTAATAATTAATTAAACTAGTTGAATAGCATTATACGTGTTCAAGCACTTACCAATCGATTGAAACAAAATATTTTAGATACTTCAATCGATTTCATTAACAAAACAATCGATTGAATCAGTAATTATGGATACTTCAATCGATTGCACTAACAAAACAATCGATTGAATCAGCAATTGACGATACATCAATCAATTTCACTAACAAAATAATCGATTAAATACATACAAACTCCTGATTGCAAGCATTCTTCAATCGATTGGTTTCCTAACTCAATCGATTGAATGCATATCAATTGATTTCAAGAACAACTGAAACAATTTCAAGACCCTGAAACAGATTTTCTTCATTCTTCGACACATTTTCTTCATGGTCCAGGCCTTAGGATGATACCCCTTGGGTTTGTGATGCCTAGATTAGTGTATAGAAGATCAATTGCTTTTCCTTGACGATTGATAGCTTCAGTTTGCCTGTCTTGACGTTGCCTCACAGCAAATTGCCCCTCCATATATAATCTTATGCTTCGCAATTCATCCATCAAATCTCGCATTGTTGGCGAAGGAGGCGGTGGTGGTGGGGGTTACTGGGATTGTGCTTGCACCTCAGGGTCTTGTGGTTGCCCTTGGATCTGAGGTTCTTGGGCATCCGAATCTCTTCCCATCTGTCTTAGAGTGCTGTCATCAATCTTGGCTACATTACTCAAGACGATACTTTTCTCTTCACTCAAGTCAATTCCAAGCCATTTGAAAATCTTAGTCCATTGGCAAGCATATCCTAAACCAACACTTGATTTTCCTTTCTTCATTTCAAGCATATGATGAACCATAAAATAAGGCAAATTTATCTCCTTTCCAGTCACCATAGTCCAAAGCACTAGAATATCTTTATTAAACAAGATTCCATGATTATGTTTTCTTGGAATCAACATGTATAAAAACAAATACATCAAAATACACACTGCTCATTACCCAAACCACTGCAACTTATATTACCTCTAGCATCCATATGTGGATTCTCATACTGCAAACTCTGCAAACCAACCAATCTATTATATTTACCCCATCTCTCATTTGCCGCAATACCTCCAGTAAATTTTGCCCCATGATAAACTAAATTCCATTGTTTAGCTAATTGTTCCAAAGTAACTCTATAATGTCGTGACCCTAAATCAAACTCAATCACCGACATTACTTCCTCATCATCTTCATCAGTTTCAGAAACAACATAATTTAAAGTACCATAAACAGCCCTAACCAAGTGCGGATAATAATCATCCTTAGTTTGTACAAAATCAGTCAAGTGCTGTATTTGCAAAGTATTCCAGACCAAATTATAATGTCTATCATGAATGAACTCGACTGTTATGTAACTGGGAGGAACAATTGCCCTTGGCTCGAACTTCTCCACATAGTTGTTCAATATCCTCGGAGACGGCAGCCACCTTGCCATGTAATGGGATGAAACAATTAGTCTGGTGGATGCAGAACTTTCACCCTCAATCCTAACTCTTTTGGCATTCTTAGTTCTGACCATTTTGGGGAAATTGGTTCGGTGGATTTTGTAAGGATTTGGATGAGGACTAATAATATGTATGTAGTTTGGAGTGGATGTTGGTGAGATTGGAGAAGAAGAAGAGAGAAGCTTTCTGGATTTAGAAAGAGAAGAGAGGTGCAGAAATGGTGATGTTATGTTTTAAAACGGGGAGAGAGTCTGAATACGCATGATTACCAGGTTTAATATATAACGCAATTCAAAATTCAATCGATTGGATTATCTTACCAATCGATTGAATGCAGAAAAAAACTTATTTACATCACATTCCAATCGATTGAATTCTCATACCAATCGATTGAATTGGAATATACCATTAGTCACGTACAAACTTCAATCGATTGGGCAACACAACCAATCGATTGAACTGTGAGACCTAAAGTTGCTTTGAAGCTTTCAATTGATTGGGTAATATAAACAATCGATTGAATTATAAAAAACCCACATTCTAGTCATCGTTCAATCGATTGGGTAGTATGACCAATCGATTGATTTTTGCGAAAACCATACTGCCTTGCAATTTCAATAGATTGTTTTGTGATAACTTGAAGTCCAATCCAATATATTGAATTATGGGAAACCTGAAATTTAATCGATTATTTTGTTAATCCAATTGATTGATTCTCTCTGCAACACGATTTTATAACGCTCGAGGAATGTAACGGATCAAAGATAAACTTTTAATCGATTAGAATTGCCAAAAAGTTATTACGACCAATCGAAGATCTAATTCGTTATTGTTTTTGTTTTTGATTGTTAATAAACATAATAGATGAATGATAAAATAATAATTTATAAAATAGTTTTTATAATTAAATAAAATATATAGAGTTAATTTATAGTTAAAATCAGAAAAAGATTATTTAATAATTATTAAAAAACTTAAAAATATATTTTGTTATATGATTATTTAATAGTCCAAACGTTTTGAGACCATCGAATCCGGTGCGGTGTAGCATAGCCCTTACTAATGTACAACGCCATAACTCCGTAAGTGTCATACATGTAATGAGTATGGCAAGAAATAAAAATAAAAAAATTACAAAGTTTTAGAAAATAAGTGCCTTTCTAAAAATATGAATAATGAAAGTAACATGCATTAGTTTGTGCATACGTTACGAGAACAATATAGTGAGGAAAGTAATTTATTAAAACAATCCAATTTGTTTCCATAAGAAAAAAAAAAGAAAAATTCAATTTTTTCATTAATTTAATTTTTATGAAAGTTAATAATTCAATCATATTAACATATTATTAGTTTATTACAAGTAGAAAGCATTGAATATTATATATTATTTGTTGATGTATATTTTATGAATTTAAATTTTTTAAAATAAAAAAGTTAGGTGATAATTTGTGAAGTTAATTATTATTGATTTTTTATAATTTTTATAAAATATATGTCACATTATCTTAATTTAAAAATAATTAATTTTTTATTTTATTATTTTATACTAACTTTTTTACTTTAGAGAATATTGATTTATATTTTATTTTTCCAATCGCAACCGATAGTACTTTTAACGCTTATTTTGATAAAGTTTTTATTTTTTAAAAATAATTTATTAAAGTTAATTTGTTAAATACACCTTTTAAAAAATTATAGCATACTTAATAAATTAAAGTAAATTTTTTTAATAAACATAAATAACAATAATAATAATTATATTTAATAAAATAATTTTTAAAATTTAAATATCATAATAAATATAAATATAAAAAATTTAATATTTATTAATATATAAAATTATATTAAATTTTTTAATTATGATAACCATAAATTAATTTTAAAAAATATATTTTTAGATATTTTTAAAAGTATTCATAACTTTTAAGATATTTTGTATGTTTCTAAAAAGTACAAATACTTTTTTTTAATCTATTTCTCCCTGCCCCTCATATGATCAATTGCTTTTTCCTTTCCCCCTTAACGTATATAACATCTGAAGTTTTCTTTTTTTCTTTTATGGGAAAATATTTGAAGGTCACGAATAAATTCATGAAGAAAATATTTATGGAATAGAATCATATTGTTTTATAACTTGTTATAATCAGTGTGCTAACAAATGAAAAATATAGGTAATAATAAAATGGTAAATAATTACTTCTACGTTTATAAATGGCATGAAATCCGTAACGAATTTATGTTTTACAAACATAAATACATAATATAGTGAAATGAGATTTCTTTCTTTATTCTACACTTAAAACATTCTAGCTATTAAATGAATACGCGGTCTCCATGATAATGGTAACAATGTTTTAGACTTTTTTTTTAATTGCCATAATTGGGTTTTTACCCTAGCAAAAACGAGTTATATTTTGTTACCAAGTGAGAATGGTCAGTTAAATCCTGATAAAATCTTATAAAATTTGATTGCCTTTAGTTTACCCCTAAACTCATAACCGTAAATTACAAAATTATCAGACTTTTATAATAACATGTAATCACAATATGTTTTTTTTATTATACTACATATTCAATAAATAAAATATAAATTAATAATGTCTATTAACACTCTAGTATATATATAGAGATAAAAAAATGGGTATCCATTTTTTTAAAACAAAAATACATAATAATTTTTTATTTTCAAGAATTATACTATCTTAATATATATATATTACATTCTTTTTGGTAGTACAGACATTAAATGGTAAAAAAAAAACACACTAATACATATTATCCATTAATAATAGATTTTTTAGTATCTATAATTTTTTTTGTCTAGATTACTTAAAAATAAAAATAGAAAAATATAAGATTCATTCTTTTATTTTTAATTTTATGTCTAAAATTCAAACATCAGAAAAATAACTTTAATAATAATAATAATGTTTTCTGACCTAGTTATGAAACATGTCAACATTTCGAGTGAAAAAAGAGTGAGTTCAATCAAGGCGGGGTCTCTACTCTCTACTCTAGGCTACCACTCGTCATTAATAAAATCTCACTAGTAATAATTCACATATATTATGAAGTTTTACAAAAATTGTGGTTATAATAATATTCAAAATTCCAGCACTTATTGAAGAGAGATAGAAATTAAATATTGCAATAATATCGGCTACCTGCTGCTTTTTCTAATAATATCACCTTCATATATATAGTTTATTTTGTTGCATATATATATATATATATATATATATATATATATATATATATTATTGTTGAATGAAAAATTTTGAAAAAAATTAATTTAAAATAGTCAAAATTTATCTTATTTTTATATTTTTAATAATTACTAAATAATTAAATAATTTTAAACACAATACATGTATAATTATAAATATTATATGTAAAATTTAAAATATTAAACTAAATAAGATAATTTTAAATAATATTTTTTTTAACATAAATCATTTTTAAATATTTTTTCTGCAATAAAAAGTTACACAAGTAAATAGGATATATTATATTTACTTTAATAAATAATTATTCACTTAATTAAATTGGATTAATTTAATAGTTAGTTTATTAGTCCGTTTAAATAAGTGTCGGAAGTTCGAATTAAATACTTGTGTTGACTTGACCTACATAATTAATGCTAAATTATAATTAAAATTTTGGTAGACTAGAATCCTTCTTTAAATTGCGGTAGACTATAATTAAATTTTTTAAATTATAAATAGATTTATTCATTGTTTGGAGCATTTAATATATTTCAAAAAAAAAAATAAAAAAAATCATCAAATGACTAATTTGTTATTAATTTTTAGGCTCAAATTCGATCCAAAATTTATAGATTTAATCGAATTAGATATCAGATATTATTGATAATTTTTTTAAAAAAATTATTAAAAAATTCAAAACAAATTTAAAAATGATTTTTTTAGATTTATTTATTTTTAAAATATTATTAATATTTTTAAATGATAGAAATAAACAATCAAACATATGTGAATAATAATAAAAATAAAACGACCAAATCGAATTATTCGAATTCCAACAACAACCAAATAATAATACAAATTTTAAAATATTAACATTTCAAAAAAGTGCAATATCCTATTATTTATATTTTTATTTATTATTTATATTTGTGGATCTGTATCTAACCATATTTAATTGTAAATTAGATCGAAATCCGATTCAATAAACCAGTAAATTGGATTATATTTACGAATTACAATCAAATATAGATAAATATTACAATATTATAAATCAGATTTGGATTTATACATCTTTAATTCTATGTATCTGTATATTTGAATATATACTTTTTTTATTTATCTTTCACTTTGATTGAATATACAATTTATTAGTAAATTGAGAATTAAGAGTAATTTTTATTAAACAATTCATAATTAATGAAAATAGAAAATGATAAAATTCAATTTCAAGATTTTTATTGAACAAGGATATAATTGATAATTTAATAATAAGTTTTTTTTTTTATAAAAAAAAGAGTGGCAATTTATTGTCGAACAAAGAAAGAAAACCAATGTCATATATAAATATTTGTTGTTTAATAATGTAAATAAATTATTTAAAACAGCATTGTTTTATGATGAAATTCAAAACAGCATTTATTTTGAAAGAAAGAGAAAATATTTTTTGAATGAGAAAAGTCAAATAATATTTAAAAAAAAGATAAGAAAAAAACAAAAAAAGAAAGAAGAAGAAAGTGTCATTAATAAGGTTTGCATGGCAAATGCCAACTCTTCACTCTTCGTTCTTTCTTTCATTCATTCATTCATTCATTCATTCATTCTCTCTGTTCTCTGAATCCAATCCAATTCAATTCAATGCATAAACAATGTTTCCATTTTCACTATTATATATACACAACAACTCATTCATTCATTCACTCACTTTCATCGTTTCATTTCAATTCCAATCCCAATTCCAATGGTGCATCATCACCCACCCAACTCTCACCCCGAGCTACCACCGCCGCCGCCACCACCACCTGTGCCACCGAGGCCCTTTGCCGCCTCCTTCTCTTTAAGGTGGGCGCTCGGAAACCGCAACCGCAACGCCAAAATCCCCAGGCGGTTCCAATTCGGAAGGCTGCCACTCCCTACCACCGGAGGTGTCAACCCGGTTCTCCGACTCGGGTTGTCGCCTCTGAACCCGGCTCGACGTAGCGCTCTCCTTATCAACCCTGAACCCAACTCTAACCCGAACCGGTTCGCTGCTTCTCCTCCAAAGGAGAAAATTTTGGTTGAACCGGTTGAGGGTTCGGAGAATACACCTGAGGATAAGGGCACAAACAACCTCTTGCTCCGGTTTTGTGTGAAAAAGAGGGACCTTTCTGCTCCCAGTGCTGATCCTGAACCTGAACCCCAGGCTGAGGCTAAGGCTGAGGTTGAGGAGGCTGAGGTTTTGGAGGAAGGAGAAAGTAACCCTTTGGTGAAGACATGGAATTTAAGGCCGAGGAAGGTTGTGGAGAAGAAAACTGCAGTGAAGGGTAGGAATGGTGGCTCGTTGGGCCATGATGCTGGCAGAACGAGAAGCAGGGTGCGGCATGGTTCATCAAGTCGGGGTAAGAATGGGGGGCTTAAGGAGCTTAAGGAGAATGGTGGTAGGAGGAAGGAGGAGGAAGAGGGGGTGGTGTTGAAGACGGCAATGCTCTCATTGACACTGACAAAAGAGGAGATTGAGGAGGATTTTCTCAAGGTCACTGCTGCCAAACCCCCCAAGAAGCCCAACAAGAGACCTAGGGCTGTTCAGAAGCAGCTTGATGTAAAATCATACATTCATTCTCTCAATTTCATTATTCCATTGCCATCCTTTATTTTTTTTTTTTTTATGGTTGTTCTGGATTTCATGTGCTGCTTCTGCTTGTTTTGTTAAGCTTTTACCCTTGTAGCTATTTGATTATATGGTTATTGGTTTGGATGCTGATATGATTTAGAATATGATACTCTTAAATCTTGTGTGATTTATGTAGCCAACCTCACATGCTTAGTTGTTGTATCTGTAATTAGATGCTGTTGTGGTATTCATTTGATGAATTTAAATATTTTCCCCCAATGCTTGATATGATCAGACAATTATGTTGTTTGATTTGTATGATAATGCTGGTGTTGATGTAATCATCGATCAATTTCACCAATTCCCTTTATTTAATTTTTTATTTGATCCATTTTGCTGGTTATATTGGATTTCATGTGCTGAAGCTTGTTTTTTATTTGAACCATAAACCCTTTGTTTAATTATATAATCATGACGTGATGATGATTTGGTTTTCCTTGTGTTTATATGATGTGTTGTGTTATATGATATATGACGGTAGGGGTAGGATTGTTTGGTTTGTTTTCCTGAGGATGATAATGCAGATCTTAATGTTTGTGATTTTGCAGGCAGTTTTTCCTGGCCTTTGGTTGACAAGTGTGAGTGTGACCCCTGATTTATACCAAGTTCCTGACCCACCTCTTAAGGTTTTCACCTTCATATATCTTTTTACTTCTCTGACTGTTTGCCTAGATGATGAAGAAATGAATATGAACGCGAAAAGGAAGAAGAAAAAGATCCTTGTGCTTTTAACTGATCATCTGGGGCAATACAATACGTATCTAAAGTGAGTTTGTATCTAAAGGGAAAATATAAAGGTGTATCCTCCTTTCAATCATGTATGGTTTAAGATTCTGATGCACTTTGGCTTGAATTAAAGGTGGATACACCCTTGTTAGTTCATGTTGGTACAAATTCACTTTAGATGAGCTTTATTTGAACATAGTGGTTGGTGTTTATTGTAATAAGCACCAAGCTAATCTAAACCACTTGTTCCAAGAGCGAAAAAGAGAACAAAAAATAATTGTTTGATGTGTTAAAATTTTATTAGCAACAATCAAGTGTTCATTCAAGTTCTCACTAAATGATATTGTTACTCTTTGGAGCAATATGGTGATCATCTTGATAATCTGTTTGTTTTTTACAGGGTTAGGGTGTTCACTTGCTAGTTCTGGGATCAGAATGTTCTCTGAAATTCTGACATCTTCGAATATCAAACTGTTCTGTCTTAGTGACATCCGGAGAAGGTATTACCATATAGTGCAGATCATAAGAAGAAGAGAAAATAAATGTTTGTTTCTGTGCCTATTATCTGTTCCTCGAGGCACCTAATAAGAAACAACCAACCTGTTCTAGTAGTCAAGTGGTTATAAGTAGTCAGTCAGCATTGTACATTATTTATGCTTTTCCGTCGGGTTTCTTTGTCAAAGTATTTATAATTTATGGACTTCTAGTAGTATCTTTATCTATATCTATATATTATATATTTTCGTTTTTCCCTATAATTCATCCTATCTTTTGACATCGTGGTTTACTTGCAAGCATATCACTATTGATGTGTTCATGGGCTAATTTTATTAGAAATAATAAAAGGAGTATAACTTTAAATATTTGACATACTAGAGAGGATCCAGTAAAATTTCAATGTATTAATGGGAGGATGAGGATGGTATTGATTTGTTTAGTTTCCCTTTCTCTGGTATTTGGAATGTGCGCGTGAATCTAATTGCACAATCTTTCTCTATATCTCTTTAAAATATTTTGGCGCTGTCAGATATTGATGTCATCACCATGTTTATGTCTATACAAAATCTAAGGGCTTTAGATTCCACATTGTTTCTCTCTAACTTTTTGCTTGAACGAGCTGGCACATTAATGCCAGGAAACAAAACACTATAACTCTTGGACTTTATGTAATTTGTAATTTTACTTATGCCGTGTGCATTCATCTAATCTAACTGTTACATTCAACCCTTAAGAAAACTAAATAGTTCTGACATCTGAAAGAGTTCCTTTAGTGCATAGTTTTCTTTTGATATCAGGGCCTGTTTGTCTGGCACTTTCGAATATGTAAACCACAGAACATTTTATCTTTTGCTGTTAATAGTATATTTGTTTCTTTTATCATATTTGAGACAAGACAAAGAAATTGCTTGTACATTGATGCTATTTAAAGTATTCTTTCATTCTTGACTCTTGTGTGATACGCATAATTGTTGTCATTGAGTTGCATTCTTAGTTTTCTTGTCTGTTATTTTTACTTGTTTGCAGGATATACTCTCATTGCCCTTGGATTGTTTATGCATTGTCCTTTCCTCAATAAAGATTGTAAACTATAGAATCCAAGTTGGTGGTTGAAAAGAATGAGTGCTTTGCTCATCATTTGTGATTAAAAATAAGAATCAGAAAATCTTAAGATTTTTCTTAATGGCACCAACTATAAGACCAATGGTATCATGAGAGTAACTGTCAGGTGGCTAAAAAGGAAATTAACAAGAAAATAAGATAAATATGACAGAAATGAGGATGCTATGTTGATGAATAAAAGGGGGGAAGGGGGATGGGGGTTCTTGCCTATTGTTTGAAAAGGTGGTAGAGTCCTGCTTTTGATGGTTTGGACATATGAAGAAAAGGCCTGTAGAAGCCCTAGCAAGCAGAGTGAATCAGATGGAGAGTAGTCCATAGTTAGAGGAAGAGGAAGGCCTAGAAAACTATATGAAAACCCTAATTTAAACTTGATTCATCATGAAGTATTGTATTGTTGTCTCTTTAGTAAATTTCTTCCATTGTGCTTCATTCTCTCTCCTAATCAATGCCTCTGCATAAATGAGTAACCTGCAAAGATTGATTAAATGATGTAAAAAGTTTATTGTTATCCAATTTTTCTGGATGGCATAATAGCTAATAACAATGGCTTAGTAGCTAATAACTAGTTTAATATGAAGTCCTTGGTTGCTCTTCAAGTATATGATATAATATATACTTGTTTTGTTTTGTTTTGAACTTTTGATATTAGCCATCATGTGTCAATGATGTGTTTTTGTGCACAGGATTTATAATGTATCATACTATGAAACGCCGCGAGGATAACATGTACTTGTTTTCTGATTGTAGCAAATGGAGAAAGTATAATAGGGTTGATATGACAGAATGATGGATCTATTCTTTGCTCACTGGATGCTTCAAATTCTTCATGTGCTGCGCGTTTGCCATTGAACACAGTTCATTATGAAATGGTATGCATTAATGCATTCTAAGTTCTTATTGGTTTGGTTGAAGTTAAAAACTTACCTAGTATGTTTAGTTTCTGTCTCTGTTCCATCAGATCAAATATATTCTAGATTACAATGGACAAGAATCTTGATGCTGCAGCTTATCAATAACATGCAGATAAGAATGCCACTACGATTCCTGCACCTCAACCGGTAAAATATTTGGTTGCCAAACTTGTAAACTAAGTAATGCAATCAAGTATATACATTTAAATTTTATTCCATTTTGGTTCTTGTTGGTCCTAAAAATGTTTTGGCCAGGATTTCGTGCGCTTGTATGAGATGGATGCATAATCTAAGATGTTATATGTGTAAATATTGTAAATGTTAAAACTTTGAGGGGTTTAGTAGTATTTTATGGTCATATATTTTATACTTATATTCGGATCCTTGCATATTTGGCCTATTAGATTTTTAGAAAGATATCCAAGTAATGATACTTCCATATTTGCCTTCTATTCTTTCCATGACCAACTTTCATACTTTTATACCATTTCCATATTTTGATGAAATCTGGCTTCTTCAGTGTTTATATTGTTTTCTATATTTGTTATTCAGATCAAACTTTTTTCGAGTTTGTGCGCTTCATGTGAAAGGCCAAAGGAAAATAGCTGATGCTGCATTTCTTGAGAGTGATTCAGTCGTTGGTTTCGCTACTTGTTGACTCTTCAGATGTACTACTTCCCTTTGAAAAACAAACGCCACCTTTATTTATATTTTTGTTATATGTTTAGAATACATTGATATTTCAAGTTATCAAAGTTTCAAGGTGACATATTGATAGAGAGGTGCCTACTACTAACAGGTCTGGGCTGTGTTACAAAAGGAAAGGTAAGTAGAGGTCAAGCAGGAGTTGTTGGCATGTCCAGCTAGCTGATAGGTTGTTAGACCCTAGTGCTCACTGTCTATAAATAGCTAGGTTATAGTTAGTTGAGGGGATTTTTCGGTTAGGAATTCTGTTAGAAGTTGGAGAGAATCTCTCATTGAGTTGGTAGTTCCAACTGTGTAGAACTTTCTAGGGAGAGCTAATTGGCCATCCCTGTGTATCAATAACGCTTGACCATTCTGCTATTGCTGGTCCTATCAATTGGTATCAGAGCTTGAGGATCCGAACGCTGAATGGTCCAATCGAGATCGAGGAAAATGGAGACATGATTTGACACAATCGAGTCGCGCATGGAGATGTTCCAATCGATGCAGGAGACGCTGCAGCGCTTCGATTCCCGAATGGATTCGTTCGAAAATCGCGCGCCTAATCAGAACGAGCGTGGTTCAACGGGATAGCACCTGGCTATAGGCTCGTCGGCCAGAAGTCGCGGCGCGCTGGAGCAATGGCAAAAGCTGGAATTTCCGATCTTATGCGGAGATGACGCGGTGGTTTAGATTGAACGCATGGAGCAATTCTTCTTGCTGCGCACAGTGCCAGATGAGGAATGGCTCACGGTTGCCACCTTCGCAATGGAAGGAAGGGCGTTCACATGGTTTAGGTGGTGGGAGGGGACGACGTCGGTGCTGTAGCGGTGGTTCCTCAGTGCGGTGCTGCTACGGCATTTTCAACCGGAACGGTTGCAGAGCCCATATCAAGCGCTGCAGAAGCTGAAACAGATGAACTCGGTACGGGACTACGGTGACCAGTTCGTGCTTCACGCGCGGCCCCTCCGCGGAATTGCGCCAGAATTGCTGATGGACCTCTTCTTGAATTAGCTGAAACCGGAAGTGGGGGAAGAATGTAAACTGTTCCCATACCAGTCAGTGGACGAGTTAATGGAATTGGCACAAAAGGTAGAAAACCGCAATGCTGCCTTGCGAGGGGTATTGGGACGCAGTAAACCACTGGCTCCCAACTTCGTCATCGCCAATTCAACCGCCACCAAAGCAGTGCACCCCTTTACAGCGCCCAACTCTGCAGCAAGCAACGGTGTAGAGTTGACGATAAATCCCTTGCGACGGCGCGGATTGAGACATCTCAGCAACGAGGAGTATAGAGCGAAGCGCGCCAGGGGGGAATGCTTCCTCTGTGATGAACCGTACACCACATATCACATTTGCAAGAATAGGGAGTTCAAGCTTTTAATCATGGAGCCAGACTTTGAAGCGGATTGGTTACAGCATGAGGTAGTTCTGGAAACAGGGGAGCAGGGACAATTGGAACTCAAATTCGTGAGCTTGAGTGGACATCACAAGTCCATCAAAGCCTAGGTAGAGATAAATGGCCGCAGTGTACGCGTTCTCATAGATTGTGGAGCTTCGGACAATTTCGCGACACCGGAGATCGTCATCGAGTTGGGCTTAAGGATTGACAACACCTGTAAGTTCCAGGTCAGGGTAGCGGACAACAGCAATAAAGGGGGACAAGGATGGTGTTTGGGTGTCACTCTCCAATTCAAGGAATTGGCAATCAAGGAAGACTTCTTCATCTTCCCAACTAACGAAGCGGAGTTTGTCCTGGGGCTTGCATGGCTAGATAAGTTGGGAGACGTCATCGTAAACTTCAAAAAATCATGCGTTCAATTTCGGAATGGGGACAACATGGTTACTTTGCAGGGGGACCCAGAGCTGTGCTATGGAGGTATGCACCTTCAATTTGCAGTTTTGCCCATTCAAGAAGGGGGAGAAGGATTAATGGTCCAACTGTGGCCCATGACTTTGCAAGCGGCCACTATATCACAGGTGTAGCAGGTGATCAAATCGGTGTTAGCTTCTCATGCTAAGGTGTTTCCGACACTACTAGAGCTGCCACCGCATCGTCGCCATGATCATGCCATTCCATTGAGAGGAGCTGCAACCTCGAATATAAGACCTTATCGTTACCCGCACCATTAGAAATCAGTGATTGAACAAATGGTGCGAGAAATGCTAGCCTTAGGGATAATTCGGCCAAGCTCCAGCCCCTACGCTAGCCCGATATTGTTGGTGAAGAAAAAGGATGGCATCGGGAGGTTTTGTGTCAATTATAGGGCGTTAAATGGTATTACGGTTCCGGATAAATTTCCTATCCCTGTCATTGATAGGCTAATCGATGGATTGATGGGAGTTGCAGTTTTCTCTAAACTGGATTTAAAATCAAGGTACCACCAAATTCGGATGAGGCATCAAGACATCCACAAGACCGCTTTCTGCATTCATGAGGGCCATTATGAATTTCTACCAACGCCCCGAGCTCCTTTCAAGCTTTGATGAATGACATTCTTTAGCCTCTATTGCGGAAATTCGTCTTGGTCTTTTTCGATGATATCCTCATCTATAGTCAGGATATGGCGAGCCATGCCCTTTACCTCCAACAAGTTTTCCAGATTTTAATGGAGAACCGGCTGGTGCTGAATGAGAAGAAAAGCACATTCGCAGTGAGCTCGGTGGAATACTTGAGTCACATTGTCTCGGCACAAGGGGTCTCGGCGGATCCTAACAAAACCACAGCGATGCTAGAGTGGTCGGTGCCTACGGACCAGCGGGCGTTAAGGGTATTCTTGGGACTTATCGGCTATTATAGGTGTTTTGTGCAAGGCTATGGGATGATCGCCAAGCCATTGATGGAGTTAACAAAGCGAAATGCGTTTGAATGGAATGACAAGGCCCAAGAAGCTTTTGAGAGATTGAAGAGACTGATGGCAGACCTACCGACTCTAACAGTCCCGGATTTCAATCAAGACTATGTTGGAAATTGATGCATCGAGTGAGGGGTTGGGTGCAGCGCTGTCCCAGCAAGGCAGACCAATAGCATTCCTAAGCCAAGCACTATCTCCAAGGGCCCGGCAAAAATCTGCATATGAGAAGGAGTTGATTGCCATTGTCTTCGTTGTCCAAAAGTGGCGGCATTACTTGTTGGGTCGCCATTTTATTGTTCTCACAGATCAGCGAAGTCTGAAGTTCCTCACGGACCAGCGACTCATGGACCCAGCTTACTTGAAATGGACCACTAAATTGTTAGGCTTGGATTTTGAGGTCCGATACCGGCCAGGCCTTGAGAATAAGGCAGTAGATGCGTTGTCACGACAAATGATGGCAAGGACAATCTCAGTAGTGCACATGAACCTCTGGGAAATGGTGGAAGAGGAGATGGCTCACGACCAAGAGCTACAAAAGATTGTGGCCGCCCTACAGCAGGGGCTGGATGATATCCAGGGTATTCTCTACACAAGGGTCGATTGTTTTATCAAGGGAGAGCAGTGTTGCCTGCAAATTCTTCTCAAATCCCACTTTTGCTGGCTGAGTCTCGTGATAGTGGGGCAGGTGGACATTCAGGCTTCTTTCGAACCTATAAGAGGCTGGCGGTAGCGATTCATTGGCGCGGCATGAGGCAACGGGTCAGGGATTATGTTGCGGGCTGCCACACTTGCTAGTAAAACAAGCATGCAGCGATGAAATCGGCAGGGCTGTTGCAGCCCCTACCAGTCCCGTAGAGGGTCTGGGAACACATTATGATGGATTTTATGGTGGCATTGCCAAAATCCAAGGCATGGACACTATCCTGGTAGTGATCGATCGGTTAACTAAGTATGCTCACTTCATCCCCTTAGCTCATCCATTTTCAGCCAAGGAGGTGGCACTAACCTTTATTAAGGAGGTGGTTAAACTACACGGGTTTCCCAAGTCAATCATATTAGATAAGAATAAGGTGTTCACGAGTAAGTTTTGGTCCAAACTATTCCAAGCCGCAGGGACAAAATTGAAGTACAGCACGACATTTCATTCGCAAACCGATGGCCAAATCAAAGTGGTGAATCGCTGTTTGGAGACTTATTTGCGGTGTTTTGTGGGGGGCTACCCAAAGAAATGGTTAGAATGGCTACTATGGGCGGAGTTTTGGTTTAATACCTCCTACAATGTCTCAGCACAAACAACTCCATTTCAAGCACTTTATGGTGTGCCAGCACCTGTTCTTTTCCGTGGAGAGACGTTTCCATCGCATGTTGATAAGGTGGCAGCATTGACTGCAGCCAGGGATGCAGTGTTGGCAGAGCTGAAGACGCACTTGGTACAGGCTCAGCAGCGGATGAAACAAGCAGCAGATAGACATCGAAGGGATGTCGAGTTCAAGTCGGGTGAGTGGGTTTATTTGAAAATGCAACCTTATCGGATGCAGACACTAGCGCGGAGGGTCAATGAAAAGCTAAGCCCTCGTTACTATGGACTGTTTGAGATGGTTGAGAGGATAGGGGCAGTGGCATACAGGTTAGCCATGCCTCAAGGGTGCAGGCTCCACCCGGTCTTCCACGTTAGCAAGTTGAAAAAGGCCATTCCGCCACAGCAGCAGGTACAGACGCTTCCACCGGGGCTAGCTGAGGATGGCGAGCTGGTGATGCATCCATCTCAGATCGTGGCATCACAAACCGCAAAGGACAGGGCTTTGGAGTATTTGGTGCGCTGGCTGGGCCTCTCTCCTTGTGAGGACAGCTGGGAGCGAGCGGCGACATTGCGGGCCACCTTTCCGGAGTTCCACCTTAAGGACAAGGTGGTTGTCCAAGGGGAGAGTATTGATAAAAAGGCTACTATTAACAGATTTGGGTTGTGTTACAAAAGGAAAGGTAAGTAGAGGTCAAGTAGGAATTGTTAGCATGTCTAGCTAGCTGATAGGTTTTTAGACCCTAGTGCTCATTGCCTATAAATAACTAGGTTATAGTTAGTAGAGGAGATTTTTAGGTTAGGAATCCTGTTAGAAGTTAGAGAGAATCTCTCACTAAGTTGATAGTTTCAACTGTGTAGAACCTTTTAGGGAGAGCTAATTGACCATCCCTGTATATCAATAAAGCTTGACCGTTCTGCTATTACTGGTCCTATCATATTTATTTTGAAATACAGGGAGTAATCACAATATAATGAGAAGGTGAGTCTCAGAAACATGCCTTTGCAACTACAAGTAGAAGCTTTAACCAATGGGAAGGCATGGATTTAGGGAGTTGAACTATCTATTTAATTTATGTTATTATTGATCCTCATATCTTTCCTGTAATATCTGGTCAAATATAAGGCCTTTCAAATCATGTATGAATCAAATAATATAAAGGCTTCCAAATCATTATTCGTTCAGGTGTATTTAGTTAGTTGTTTCTCTCTCGAGTATTGTTATCTTTGGGAATTAAACTGGGATTTGGGGTCCTTTCTAAGACCATGTTGTATATGTATTTACCACTATATTATATAAACTATTAGTTAATATAAAAAGGTTTTCAATTTCATTAGAAAAAACGAATTTCTGGTTGCAATATTCAGGCTGATTCACCTAAATAAAGGAAATAAAAAATTAGTTACAACAATAAAGAATTTTTTATAGTGTTAAAAAAAGTGATGTTTGAAAATAAAGAAAGTGATATATGTGGTGTAATTTTTACTTTTTTTAGTTAGAACCAAAATGCAAAGAACACTACACCATCTAAATTATTAATTAAAGACTATCACGAAGAACACGACAGGATTCCATTTCGTGTGTAACTTAGTTCACAATTGACCGAACTTTGAGTGATCAGTTTATTCATCCGTTTATTTGAATTGGGTTGAGGGATAGTTTATTCATCTGTTTAAATAAGTGTTAGGGATTTAAATTGGGTTAAGAAATACCGCGGACAAAAAAAAAAGAAAAAATCACATTCTTATAACCTAATTTTAAAAGTATTTTTAATGTTAGTTTTAATTTCAATTTCAGGATTTCAATTATAAATCAATTCACTTCTTGAAAGTATTAAAATAATATTCTAAAAACTCTAAGTATCACACTTTGAAAACTTGATTAGATATTTTTTATTTATTGAGGAAAATTTTTGCAACATTCAACCAATAAATTGTCTTGGGATCCAATTCACAGTAAAAAAAAAAAACTAATTTCAAATCCATTCAAACCTTTTCCCCAAAAACCCCCAAAACACCGTGTACACGTTCAGTCATTCACTCCATCTGCGATGTTTCCTCTCTAACTTCATTCACATCGTTCAAGTCACAAAATTCTCACTGCTCTTGTACTCAACCCTTACAACCCATCACATTCAACCCTCACTCTAACATCCTCATCCACTTGCTTTATATTCGAATATTCTGACCCTTACTTACACAGACTAGTAAAAACTAATAAACTAATCATTATATCAATTTAAATTAGTTGTTATAACAAACACTTTTATTTGTAAGATTTTAGATGATTGTTGGATGTACACTTTTCTTTTATTATTATAATGAACATTTATTCTAGTAAATATAATCCTTTTTTTTTCATTACAAGGAAGATAAAGTAGTATATGTGTATTAGAAATTTTTGGAAATCATAATTTTTAGCATTTTTTATTATTATTTAACCAGTAAAATTATTAAATTGGGTTTGACAAATAAATTTTACTAATTTATATGTGTAAACTCTGAAAAACGTAAGTAAAAATTATATAGATTTATGTGTTCAAAATTTTGATAAATATAAATTCAAATTATATACTTTTTTTATGCATAAAATGTCTATAAATATAAATATAAATTATTACTGACCAAATTAAATATTGATAAAAATATAATATTTACTAGTGATGTAACATTGCTCTATGTATATAGCGCAAGCATTTACATTTTTGAATGTGGTATTTGCAGCCACGCTTTCAAGTTAAGAATTTGAGGTTGCATTGATTAAGGATTTGAGGAAAATATGAAAGCGTGAGATCTAATATGAAATTTTCTATTTTGGACAAAGTGAGAAGAGAGTATGTGAGCAGCGTTGACAAGGAAAGTTAATGACATGTGAGAGTGACGAAAAACAAGGAAATCTAGAACATGTTTGGCTGCTAAGTGCTAATAACTCATGAGTTAATTGTTTATTTTATTTTGTAATTTTTTTAATTATTATTTATCTTATTTTATATTCATTAGTTATTATTAGATTAGTTGAGTAATATTAATTAGATATAATAAATATATAATTATAAATATTACATATATAGAATTATAAATATTAAATTATAAATAAAATAATTTAAATTATTGTGATTGTCTCCTTAACATTATCTTATGATTTATGAAGAATGCATAACTCTTATTTTAACTTTGAAATATAAAAATTTGGATAACAAAAATAATAACTGAATATCCATAAAAAAGAAATAATAATAACTGAATAACACAAATTGAAGAATTTGATTCAAGTTTTTCCTATCTATTTCCACACAAATGGACAAATTTAGGGTTGGTAATATTGACCAACAAGTAAGTACCTTCAAAATTTGACTTTTCTAGTGTTTTGTGCTTTCAAAAAGTAAAAATGTGTAATCATAATCGTTGATTTAATAAACACTCGACGGGGTTCTGTGTTAGTATAAATAATCTATATACTACTTTTTCCTTAACAAGTTGAACTTAATTGTAATAATTTATTTATAATTTTTTTATGAACCAAATGATGTCGTCTATAGTCTTGTAAAATAATTTTATAAGGTAGGTTATGAATATAACATTATTATTATTCTTTTTTATTTGCTATTCAGCATTGCAATCTTAATTACTTTTTCCGTTTCATAACAGTGCACTCTAATTTAATACATAAAAAGAAGTGTACATATATATATATATAAAGTAAAATAATGATTATAGATTAATAACCTCACATATAAAATGGTTGATTTTTCTTTGCCAAACAAGTTGCGGATTATTAATTAATTCTTGACATTATATTACAGGCATGTCCTTCTTATGAATGAGTTCATACTCTTAAAAAATATGTTCACCATTCCATCAATCTGCATTGACCATGATTTAAATTTTAAAGTAAACCTAAACTATTTACCTAGCTAGTTTCGAAGAAAGTCAGCACAATGACCCCGTGTGAATTATGCATTACTTTTCACAAATGATTATGTAAAAAAAAAAAAAAAACTAAAAATGCATGTAGGAACACAAAGCTATAAAACAAATTGACAGAAGTTAAGTGGGAAAATTTGCAACAATTAATTAAGATTTTTTTTAATTTCAAGATGTCTCTCAATTTAGTAGGACAAGAACTAATTTGTTACGACTCTTAAGTATGATTGAAAGAATTTAATTCTTTATCTAGACTCAGTTTTTAGCTTGATTATCATGTTGATTTATTTTTCCAAATCCTAATATGTAATTATTATTTGATTTTTTTAACTAAAATCTAATAAAATTTTATTGAGGCTGAATAATAACTCTTCTATAAGATTAAGAAAATAAAATTTTTTAATATTTATTGTTGATTAATAAATTTTTATATGTATAAGACAAAATTTAAATCCCTTAATAATTAGTTAAGCTAATAATAAGTGAGTCAATCAATCAATCACATAAATTGTTACATGTACAAGATAAAATTTAAATTTCTTAATAATTAACTAAACTAATAAGTGAGCCAATCAATCAACCAACTTAAGTTATAAGATGATTATCAACTTAATATAATTCAGTGCATTGAAAACTACTTAACTAAGAGTGAATAACACAACTCTGACCTGGTAAAATTTGCAACTTGAATAACACTAAACAAAATGACAACTCTGGTAAAATTTAATTGCAACTAGGAGAATACTGAGATGAACTATACAAATATTATATATGCATGTGGGAAGAGAGAATGGATATATAATTAAACAAAGACCGAGGATAGATAGTGGCTAATATAAATAATCTGAAATGGAGTACGGATATAGAAATTCTACTGTTATAAATATATCATTATCTTCTTAAGTCAGCTGAGATAGATATCACATTATTATTTTTCTTTTTTGTTGCTATTATGGCATACATACATATCATTCTTCTTTTATTTTAAGGAGGTTTAACGTCTAAATTAAACATGTCCCGGTTGTAACCTAAATTATCCTTTATTTAATTCTTTTAACTTGTATGTACTCATTAATTCAAATCAATAAACACCTTAAATTTACACCAAAGTAGTCACCTCATGATAATGATATATATCATGCATGCTTCACACAGCAATCCTAATTAAGGAGAATATTACTGGTAACAATGATATTATTAGGTATATATAAAATATATATTAAAAAATGTTTATGGATCGTAAAATTTATTATTTTTAGTCATTAATTTAATATTTTTAGTAAAATAATTTAATAATATATTTTTAGTCTATACTTTTAAATTTTGACTAAAAACAATAAATTTTGTTAATTCTCTAATATTCTTTTATATATTAAAATATAAAATATATATTTATGTAAAAAAATATATAATCATATATATTAATGACTAATTTTTTTATATCTATAATTTATATAGTATTTTTTATTATCATCTATAATAAAAATAATTTTAAGTTTCAGCTGGCTATGGTGAAACTAATTCAAAAAGAGTTGTTTGAATCGTGTATTAATATTCACAAAAAGTGGTTACTACCTACTAATTGTGGGGGACTCATTATTGTAACAAGGTTCCATGATCCATCATAGATGGTGACAAAAACAACACAGTACATACAAAACATATATATCAATATTTCAGTTTACCTAAAAGTCTTGCTCTTTGGTCTAGAAGTCTTTGTTGATTTTTTGCCCTTCATTAAAATACTAACTAATACAATAGGTGAATGAATTGAAGTAACATCATAAATATCAACCAACAAGTAAAGCCATCATAATTAACTACCAAATCCAACATATATAGGTATATATATAAATAGAAGCTAGTGCTGATGCATCAAATCAATATATGTTTATGTAAGTTTTTGAAACACACTTGAGAGAAGTTGATGCACATCACCACATGCACTAGCATATAGATTGAGAGAATTAGCATTACATCTAAGTCACATATTCTGAAAGAAATAATTCCATTCCTTCCAACCATATCAGTGAATATTTTTCATTCAAGGTAATTATATATATTACTATTTATTTCTATTAAGGCTTGCTGCTTGGTTATTTTTTCATTGAAAAAGAAACAAATTTCATTATTATTTGGGGTTGTTATATATGCTTATTTTCTTTGTTTTTCAAGTTTATCTGTTTTTGTTATATGTCTAATCTGTATAAATTAAAAGAAATTCAGTTTAGTTTTCTACCTTTTCAAGATTATTTATGTTAATAATATATTTGAAGCTAAGTGATTTATTGAATATTCACTTTGTGATGGATTCTATTAGGCAAGAAGAAAAGTTAGGTTGCAATGGCTTCTCCAAACATTAACAACAATAATGCTTTAGAAGGAGAAACAAAACCTAAGATTCAGGAAATATTGATTAACATTCCAGAACATTTTGAACCATTGGTGTCTGATGAATGTTGCATTTACAAGGTTCCTTCTCATCTGTTCAAGTTAAATGAGGAAGCTTACACACCAAAGTTCATCTCAATAGGCCCTATTCACAGCAAAGATTCAAAACTGAGACAAGAGAATCAGAAACAAAGGTACTTCCATGCTTTTTATAAGCGCCTAAATAACTCACAGGCTTTAGCTTTGAAGAGATACAGAACAATCTATCTTGAACAAGAAAAGAAAACTATAAGAGACTCTTATTCAGAGCTTGTTGAGCCTTGCAATGATAATGATTTTATGAACATGATACTACTTGATTCTGTGTTCATCATGGAACTCTTTCTGAGAAATTCAGAAGAGAAAAAAGATGAACATGATCCCATGTTCACAACATCATGGATTTGCAAAGCCATACAAAGGGACTTGTTGCTACTTGAGAATCAAATTCCAATGTTTGTGTTGGAGAAACTATACAATAGTGTGTTACTCTTAAGTGATGGTGACAACAAGAAAAACCATGAAGCTAATTTTCTTAAGCTTGCTTTTAAATACTTTGAAGATTTTTATCCACAGAATGAGCCTCGTGATATAGCAGATATGATCAAAAATTACAAAACTTGCAAACACTTTACTGATTTAATCAGATTCACCTACCTACCCAGAAAAATTCAGACAAATGGTGTGAACCCAAAAGACGATTTTACCCCTTATCCAATAGACTATCATATCCCTAGAACTGCAACAAGATTGAATGAAGCTGGGGTAAGCTTTGAGAAAGTTCAAGGTAGAAGCTACTTAGACATAAAGTTCCACAAGATCAAAATCCTAAGCTGGTTTTTGTGCTTTGGTTTCTTACCATTGACCAAATATTTCAAAGCACGTTTGCAAATTCCTCAGCTGAAAGTGTATCAAATAACAGAATGTGTTCTGAGGAACCTAATTGCATTGGAGCAGTGTCACTACTCAGATCAACCTTTCATATGCAACTATGTGTCTTTGATAGACTCATTGATTCACACTCATGAGGATGTTGAGTTGCTTGTTGACAAAGAAGCCATTGTTCATGAACTTGGGAGCCACACTGAATTAGCAGCACTTGTGAATTGTCTCTGCAGGAATATTGTGGTTTCTTCAAACTATTATGGGAAAACTATCAAGAAACTGAATAGTCATTATAGTAATTGTTGGATGCACTACATGGGGATGCTGAGATCAGTGTACTTCCGAGATCCTTGGAGGTTCAGTTCCAGTATTGTTGGATTTGCTGTCTTTTTGTTTGCTATTTTCAATTTCCTCAGGGTCATTGGTGTGTTTCATCCCTAAAACTCAAAGTGTATGTTCTAAGAAATTTCAGTTAGCTATGAAACTATGCATAATTGTGTGATCAGTTTAATTACTAAATGATTAATGTATGTGATGATTAAATTTCTCTCTAGTTATTATTTATTAATTAAGTAGAAATTTAGTTTACTTATAATAGTGCCTAAACTAAAATATTTTCATAGAGAAAAGTAATAAGTATAATAGGTAAAATACCAATTATATATATAAATTTAATTTTGATCCTTGTCGAGTAATTTTATGTATGTATTTAATTATATAATATTACATAAAAAATAATTATATTTTATATTAATTATATAAATAATTATTTAAAAATATAATAATTTTACTAAATAATTAATTTGGATACCAATAAAAATAAATTTTTTAAATTTTAAAAATTTTTAATTTTAAATAACTATATTTTAATTATTTAATTTTGAATTCATCGGCCTTTTTTTTTTTTCTTTTTTTGCTCTTCTCACGACGTCATGCACTCATCTATAATTCCTCTCGAACACTTTCCAAATCCACGGATAGAGTTAGGATAGTTCCAAATCCTACCCTATCCTACCTATTACCACCCCTACCCATCGTGCGCCGCATCCTTTCCCCAAAAATAACATCCCAAAATCTAGGAAAAAAACCTTCAGTAATCCACATAAAAAAACCATCCATTTACTCAAAAAAAATATTTAAAAAAATAATTAAATAAAGAATTAAAAAAAAGAACAAATCTCTCGAAAAAAAAACATCCCAACCATATAAAAGAAACATCTAGTAACTTACATTAAAAAATATTTATTTACTCGAAAATAAACATTCGAAACCCTATAAAAAATATCTATTTACTCAGAAAGAAACATTCAAAAAAATGGTTGATGAGTTTGGAAAACTCCAAATTAATATTTGTGATGAACAAACATTATTAAAATATTTAATTGCAAAATTATTAGTTCAATCTTCATTAATCATATGTTAATTGAAAATTTTGTGATGCAGTTTCTTAATTGGGCCGGAAAACAAAATGTTATTGCAACTGAGCCCATATTTATTTTTGATGAAAGCTTCCTGTACTTAATCCGAAACCAAACTTACCAGGAAGGCAAATGCTTTTAGTGGGCCAAAGTTCAATAGCCCAATGTGTTTTATGCATGCTATGGTCCGAAAGAAAAATGAAGTTGGGCCAAAATGAAATCTATTGCTACCAAGCCCAACATTAATAAATGTTTCCATGCTTTATCCGAATCCATGAAACAAAGAAAAAGGCCTAAATGCTTCCAACGGATTCCATTTCACTCTTTGGAAGGATTTGAATTTTAATTCACTAGCATGGGGAACATGAGAGAGAAAATGTCAAAGTGATTTGATGGCAATTAATGGTAGCTTACACGCTACTACACAAAAGCATGGAGAAGTGCACCTAATTACTTTATTCATCATAACACTCATAGCCTTGCTTTTGTTTTCTCTTTCTTCTCTCTCTCCTTCTCTTTTCTTCGGTTATTACACAGGAAACCATGGAAGCTACACTAAGCTACCAAAAAGAAAAAGAAGAAGTTGCATGCATCAAGGCCATCAAGTTAATGATGGCAAGAAAAAGAATACTAAAAGTATGTTGTGGCTGAGATAATCACCAAATATGGTTAGATTTAGTGAGGTAATCTCGGATCCTTCATACTCAAAAAGGAAAGAAGAAGATTCGGCCAGCAAGGTGAGATTCTTGAAGCATGGCTTGTCTTTGATTCTGCTCAACCACCACAGGAAGTAGCTAGAGTGGCGAAGTGATGGCTAAGGCAGATATTGAAGCAGATGAAGTCATCATCATCATGAAGCATCAAGGGCCAGAAATCCATCTTGGAGAGGAAGCCAAGGATGGAGAGCACGGATTGATGAAGAGTGATGATCAAGAAAGGACTAGAGGTAATTGCATGTTGGGTTTTGCATGGTTATCTCTTCTCTCTCTATGTGGCCGAACCGGTTCTGTTTCTTGAAGGAGGAAGAAGTTGGTTTGGGTGTTGGCTTCAAGTGTGGAGGCTTCCCTCTTCTTTAAAAAGAGAGAACAGCCACTGTTTGGAGCAAGGAGTAAGATTTGAGAGTGCAAGGCACAGAGTTCTCAGAGCTACCTAAGCTAGCAGTTCTTCTTCTCCTTCAATGTTTTCTGTTTTGTATTTTTCTGTTTAATTTTGTCATGTCTTGAGTCTCATGGAAAAAGGCAAACAGTGAGGTTTGTAAGAAAAAGCCATAGAGCGGAAAAAGGCAGAGAGTGCAAAATTAAAAGAAAAAGCCATAGATGTCTTAGAGTTCCTTTGTACATCTGTGTTGTGTTTCATGATTCTGTGGGAATCCCCTTGTAAGTTGGGTTAGCACTTTACAATTTGTAATCTGGATGATTATAGTGAAATTCCATCATTGTTGTGATGGAGACTGGATGTAGGCTGCACTTCACTTAGCAGCTGAACCAGGATATATCTGGGTGTAATCTTCTACCTCTCTTCCTACTCAATTCTGTTTTTACTGTTCAGATGAAAAATAAAAAATGTCTCGTGTCAAGTGACGAGACAAAATGAAAATGTCTCGTGGCTAGGGACGAGCTAAAAACAGAAAAGTTTCCTCTAAGTCCAGCAAGTGTTAACAAGCAAAAAAGGGGGCTAAGATTCAACCCCCCTTCTCTTAGCCACTGAAACCATCAATTGGTATCAGAGCTTGGTCTCAAAGAGATCAAGCTTTGCAGCTTAGAGTAAAGATCCTCATGGCGGAAAACAATGGCGCAAATGTGGTGTCTTACAGTCTGACTGAAGGTCAATCAAGCAACAGACTTCCCCTTTTCAATGGGAAAAATTATACCTATTGGAAGGAGAGGATGAAGATCTTTGTACAGGCAGTAGATTACAGACTTTGGAAGATTATCCTTGAAGGGCCTCAATTTCCAATTACTACAAGTGCTGAAGGGGTAGTCTCTCTCAAACCCGAAGCAAGATGGACCGAGGAAGATAGAAAGAAGGTAGAGTTAAATGCCAAGGCAGTAAATCTGCTTAACTGTGCTATCAGCTTTGAGGAGTATCGACGGGTATCACGATGCATAACGGCAAAGGAAATCTGGGACAAGCTACAAATCACTCATGAAAGAACCACTATTGTAAAGAAGACTCGGACAGATATGTTGAACAGAGAATATGAAATGTTTACAATGAAGGAAGGAGAGTCCATTGATGAACTGTTTGAACGGTTCAACACTATTATTGTTGGCTTGGATGTTCTGGGAATTACACATTCTGATTCTGTGCTTGTGAGAAGAGTGCTGAGATGCCTCACTAAAGAGTGGGAAACAAAAGCTTTAATTATTTCTGAAAGCAGTAATCTTGATTCCATGACACTTGATGATTTGAGAGGAAATCTTCTTGCCTTTGAAAACACTTATTTAAAAAAGGATTCAAAAAAGAAAGGAATTGCTTTTTCTTCTGTGACTAACCCTCTGGATGATGAATCCAGTGATAATTCTTCTGAAAATGAGTTTGTGTTGTTTGCAAAAAAATTCAGGAAAATGGTGAAACTCAGAGGCAAAGGCAGCAGCTCAAGGAAGATGAAGAAGGACCTTAGCAAAGTAATCTGTTACAATTACAAGGAAATGGGGCATTTCAAATCTGATTGTCCCAAATTAAAAAAGGAAGAAAAGCCAAAAAGGGGAAAGAAAAAGGGACTGATGGCTTCATGGGAAGATTTGGAAAATGACTCAGATGATGATGATGAAGAATCTGAGACTAAGTCACAGCCTTGTCTCATGGCAAATGAGGTAGAGCAGGTATGCCTAGCATCCAAGAAAAAGGAAAATATGTGGTACATGGATAGCGGATGCTCTAGGCATATGACCGGAAAGACAACCTTCTTCATAAAGGTTGATGAATATGATGGAGGATTTGTCACATTCGGTGATGATGCAAAAGGAAAAATAGTGGCTGTTGGGAAAGTGGGTAAAAATCTCTCATCTTGTATAAATGTTGTCCTTCTTGTACATGGCTTGAAACATAACTTACTTAGTGTTAGTCAATTGTGTGATTTGGGTTTTGAAGTTATTTTTAAGAAGCTTGTTTGCTTAGTTGTTTGTGAGAAAACTGGGGATGTTCTATTTGAAGCTAAAAGATGCAATAATGTGTATGGATTAACTCTTGAGGATTTAAAAGAACAAAATGTAACATGCTTTACCTCTCTTGAATCTGAAAAATGGCTTTGGCATAGAAAGTTGGGTCATGCTAGCATGTACCAAATTTCTAAGCTAGTCAAAAGAAATTTGGTTAGAGGAATTCCAAACATCAAGTTTGATAAGGATCTTACTTGTGATGCTTGCCAATTGGGCAAACAAGTAAAATCCTCTTTTAAATTAAAAGATGGAATCTCAACCAAAAGGCCATTGGAAATGTTACATATTGATCTTTTTGGTCCCACTAGAACTCAAAGTTTGGGAGGTAAACATTATGGTCTTGTGGTGGTTGATGATTACTCTAGATTTGGTTGGGTACTTTTCCTTGTTCATAAGAATGATGCATTTTATGCCTTCTCTACCCTTTGCAAAAAAATTCAAAATAAAAAGGATTTGAAAATTGCCCATTTGAGAAGTGATCACAGAAGAGAATTTGAAAATCAAGACTTTGAAAAATTCTGTGATGACTTGGGGATTTCTCATAATTTTTCATGCCCTAGAACCCCCCAACAAAATGGGGTGGTTGAAAGAAGGAATCGAAGCCTTCAAGAAATGACTAGGGCCATGCTATGTGAGAATGAAATTCCTAAATTTTTATGGGCTGAAGCTGTGAACACAGCATGCTATATTTTAAATAGAACAATCATTAGAAAAGGGTTAAAGAAAACTCCTTATGAGCTATGGAAAGGAACCCCTCCAAATCTTAAGTACTTCCATGTTTTTGGATGCAAATGCTTTGTTCTTAACAATAAGGAAAACCTTGGAAAATTTGATCCAAAATCATATGAAGAAATGTTTGTTGGATATCCCACCACAAGCAAGGCCTATAGAGTTTATCTCAAAGAATATAGAACCATAGAGGAATCTATACATGTTATTTTTTGTGATTCTAACTTAATTCCCAGTACTGTAAAGGATAATGAATCAGATTGTGAAGAAGATGGAACAAATAAAGAACATCCCAAATCTGTGCAAAATGAAGAATCTGTCAGCCCGGTTTTGTCTCATCAGATTGGAGGAGACATTTCCATTTTGTCTCCTGAGGAGACACGAGCAACTGAAACAGTGAGACCACCAGAAGTTCATCAAATTTCTACACCTGTCCGAAAGCCTAGAGAATGGAAGTCTATGAGGGGTTATCCTCATGACTTCATCATTGGTGATCCCTCTCAAGGAATAACAACAAGATCCTCCACCAAAAGGCAAACCGAACCCAGCAATTTTGCTCTCTTGTCACAAATGGAGCCCAACAATGTCAAACAAGCTCTTGAAGATCCATCATGGGTCAAGGCCATGCAAGAAGAGCTTGCTCAATTTGACAAGAATGAGGTTTGGACATTAGTACCTCATCCGAATGGTAAGAAGGTAACGGGTACTAAATGGGTATTTAAAAATAAACTTGGTGAGGATGGACAAGTTGTTCGTAACAAGGCTAGATTAGTGGCCCAAGGTTACGATCAAGAAGAGGGAATTGATTTTGATGAGTCTTAGCTAGAATGGAAGCAATTAGGTTGCTTCTTGCCTATGCTGCCCATAAGGGTTTCAAAATGTTTCAAATGGATGTTAAATGCGCTTTCCTTAATGGCTTTATTGATAGAGAAGTGTATGTGGCTCAACCCCCCGGTTTTGAACATAAAGATTTTCCTAATCATGTTTTTAAACTTTCAAAGGCTCTTTATGGCCTTAGACAAGCTCCTAGAGCTTGGTATGAAAGGCTTAGTGCCTTCCTATTAGAAAATCATTTTCGAAGGGGAACCACTGACACTACTTTGTTCATTAAAGCTTCTAATGATGACATCCTTCTTGTTCAAGTTTATGTTGATGATATTGTGTTTGAATCGGCCAATGAGTCCTTGTGTGAAGAGTTTGGAAAACTCATGACTAGTGAGTTTGAAATGAGTTTAATGGGAGAGCTAACTTTCTTTCTTGGCCTCCAACTTAAACAAACTCCTAGTGGTACCTTTATTCACCAAGGAAAGTATGCAAAAGAATTGATAAAGAAATTTGGCTTAGAAAATTCCAAACCAATGAAAACACCAATGCATCCTAACACTAAACTTGAAAAGGATGATGATGGCCAAAATGTGGATGAGACACGGTATAGGGGAATGATCGGCTCACTAATGTATCTTACTTCCTCTAGACCGGATATTGTTCAAAGTGTGGGTGTATGTTCAAGATTTCAATCTCACCAAAAAGAATCCCATTTATCGGTAGTTAAATGCATCATTAGATATATTAAGGGAACATGTGATTATGGCTTGTGGTATCCAAAATCTGATAATTTTTGTGCAGTAGGGTTTTGTGATGCAGATTATGCGGGAGATCGAGTGGATAGAAGGAGCACCTCGGGCATGTGTTGCTTCCTTGGAAGCTCACTCAACATGTGGTCAAGCAAGAAACAAGCCACAGTGGCTCTATCCACAACTGAAGCTGAATATATATCCGCATCTGCTTGTTGTTCACAATTAATTTGGTTAAAAACTCAATTGGAAGATTACAAATTAAAAATCAATAGCATACCCTTATTTTGTGATAACATGAGTGCAATAAATATTTTCAAGAATCCTGTTCTGCACTCAAGAACAAAGCACATTGAAATCAAATATCATTTTATTAGAGAACATGTGCAAAAGAGTACTATTGATATTCAATTTGTAAAATCTGAAGAACAACTTGCTGATATTTTTACAAAACCCCTCTGTGAAGATAGATTCTATTTGTTAAGGAAAAGTTTGGGAATGATTGATTTAAATCATGTTGAAAATTTGTGAATTTCTGATTCTGTCCAGTTTTATCTCGTAGGAATGGACGAGATAAAAACAAGGCATGCTGGAGGAGCTATGATTAAGGGGGAGGCTGCGCAGACTTTGCTTCTAATGGGCCCCACATATTCAAGTTTGACCCCTCATTGAATTTTTACTGGTTCCTCATTTTATGATGATCAAATCTTTTGATTGTCATTTCAAATCTCATTGGAAGTGGTTATTGTCAAATCAAATCCCTCTCTCCATCTAATCCCTTGAAACTAGGAAACCACTTTTTCAAAACCCCTTGGTTAATAACCGCACCATTATGGTTATTAACTTTTCCATCATCTCTCTCCAATCCTCATTAATTGCACCACTAACCTCCTCTCTCCTCACTCTCATTCGGCACTCCCACCCTTTCATATTCAACTTCTCCATTCCTCCTAACATGAAAAAGAAAACGGCACAAAAGAGAAGTGGCCAAACCACCATTCCAAAAAGTCCACCGTTCTCATCACCTCAAACTCATACACATATCCATCTTCATTCTACCTCCTCTTCTACTCCATCACCTCCTTCTAAAAGGACCGAAACCATGCGTCGCAAAGTCATCGCTCACAAATCTTCAGGGAGAGGAAAGAACAAGGAGCCTAGCGTTCAAGAAGAAGAAGAGGAATCACATACTTCTCCACCACCATCACTGCCGAAAAGATCTACTTCAACCACAAAAAGCTCTCAGAAAAGGCCGAAAAGCTTTGATCTGCATGATACAAGAGAACCTGCAAATTTGGAGTCTCTCGACTTCAAGAACAAATTTCACAAAACACACTCCCATTTTGATCCCTCTCGGTTCTACTCATGTGCTTTCTATGAATTTCATAAAGAGGTTTTGCTGAAACGCCCTCTTTGTCTTTCATACCTGGTAAATCTTGAGAAACTGGCAACCAAAGGAATCAACTTTTCTTCCATATTTGATGCTCTGAAGTGGACTCCACTGCTTCACATTCAGAAACTTGTGTACCCGGGGCTGGTCCGGGAATTTTATGCAAACATGCGTTTGATTGATGGCTCAATTCACTCTTATGTCAAACGTGTTTACATGACCCTCAATCCTCAAACCATAGGCGCTGCTCTTGGATATGAAGAAGAAGGGCCAAAAGTTTACATGGTTGATAAGTGGGATGATAAAGTTGGCATTGCACAACAAACGGTCTTGCAACACATCTGTGCAAATCTCTCTGGTTTGGATGGACTAATTCCAACTCATCGAGCACTCGGTCCTGAGAACTCTCTGTTGCACCGTATCATCACTCACATTCTCACACCACAAGGCGGTTCTCACCACAGAGTAACAGTTTCTGATTCTATAATTTTATTTGCTCTTCTTACTTCTTCCCAAATTTCATTTGCTTATGTTATGATACGCCATATGTGGGAAGCAGTGAAAAGTACAAAAAAGGCTAACCTTCCATATGGCATGTTTCTCACATGTATATTTGAGTATTTTAAGGTTGATTTGACTGATGAAACTGTTGAGAACAAGATTTCAATGATTAAAGGAGGAGGAATTTTGGGCAAGAAAGGCAAGAAATCTGTTCCCTCTGAACCATCTCTCAGTGATCTGGAGAGCCATCCTGAACCCTCAAATGTTACTACATCAATCCGAGAGGTTCTCAATGAGATGCGCAACATGTCCAAGTTAATGTTCAAATCCCACAAGACTGCCAGAAAATTGGAATATGAACAGGAAAGGACCTGGAAGAAATGCCATGATAGAGTTGGCTTCATGATAAAGAGCTTTGATGATGAAATGGGAACAGGGAATTTTGAAGCTGATTCCGGTTCAGAATACAATCTTTCTGATGATTGATGGCTGCTGTTTACTTTTATTTGATATTGGCTTCATTAGGCTCAATCTATTTTTTGTATAAGCATGACTTGATACTCACTGCTTTGTGTTACTTTGATACACTCTTGTTACTCTGTTATGAATATTTTGCTCTGATTGATGAAGAGTGATGATCAAGAAAGGACTAGAGGTAATTGCATGTTGGGTTTTGCATGGTTATCTCTTCTCTCTCTATGTGGCCGAATCGGTTCTGTTTCTTGAAGGAGGAAGAAGTTGGTTTGGGTGTTGGCTTCAAGTGTGGAGGCTTCCCTCTTTTTTAAAAAGAGAGAACGGCCACTGTTTGGAGCAAGGAATAAGATTTGAGAGTGCAAGACACAGAGTTCTCAGAGCTACCTAAGCTAACAGTTCTTCTTCTCCTTCAATGTTTTCTGTTTTGTATTTTTCTGTTTAATTTTGTCATGTCTTGAGTCTCATGGAAAAAGGCAAACAGTGAGGTTTGTAAGAAAAAGCCATAGAGCGGAAAAAGGCAGAGAGTGCAAAATTAAAAGAAAAAGCCATAGATGTCTTAGAGTTCCTTTGTACATCTGTGTTGTGTTTCATGATTCTGTGGGAATCCCCTTGTAAGTTGGGTTAGCACTTTACAATTTGTAATCTGGATTATTATAGTGAAATTTCATCATTGTTGTGATGGAGACTGGATGTAGGCTGCACTGCACTTAGCAGCTGAACCAGGATATATCTGGGTGTAATCTTCTACCTCTCTTCCTACTCAATTCTGTTTTTACTGTTCAGATGAAAAATAAAAAATGTCTCGTGTAAAGTGACAAGACAAAATGAAAATGTCTCGTGGCTAGGGACGAGCTAAAAACAGAAAAGTTTTCTCTAAGTCCAGCAAGTGTTAACAAGCAAAAAAGGGGGCTAAGATTCAACCCCCCTTCTCTTAGCCACTGAAACCATCAATGGTAAAAAGTTCAAGAAAAAAAACGCCACACAAACAGCGTTACCTTGTCTATGGAGCCTTTGCAATTGTGATTGCTTCATGCGACAACCTAAAAATAGCAAGAGGCGCTCCACGGGGAGGGACTAATCGCACCGAAGATATGTTGCATGGAGAATGGCGCGTTGCAGCGATTAGGAATGAGGACGGTGGCGCAGTCCATCGCACTCTGCAACAATCTCAGATAGTGGAGACTCACGCCAAACGGAGCTCGATGATAACTCCTGCCAACTCCTATTGGGCTGGACCTCAAAGCTCACTACAAAAAAAACCCTATTTATCCACCCTAAATCCTAACTCAGATTTCACTCCACTTTTTCACTTTACCCCTTTTTCACCACCACATATGTGCTGTTCATCTTCTCCACTCTTTTACTACAGTCGCATTACTAACCCTCCCTCATACGCCATCTCCGTCGCCGTCAACAACGCTGCTCAGCGCTGTCTCCGCCGCTTCATGCACATCACGACATTGTTGCCCAAACACGCGAGCACGCCGTCATCGCCCAGACTCGCAATCATGCTGTCATTGCCTAGACCCGTGAGCACGCCGTCATTGTCAACGATGCAAGTCAGCATCGCCACCGCTACATATGACGCACATCAATGTCGCCGCGGGGGCTCCTCCTCACCTGAAACCCGCGACGTCGTGCTGCCGCCTCCATTTTTCCATCGGGCCGCATCTCCACCTCCACGCCATGCCATCGCATCTACTCCTCGCCCGTCTCCACCGCCCAGCGCGTCCTCCTTCAACTCCGTCACGCCGTCGAACTGTATCACTCCAAAGGTTAGTAGATGTTCCTTTTTTGGTTCACTAGATGTTTCTTTTCTATTCCGAGGTTCGGAAACTAGGTAGAATGCTTCGTATGAGAGGTTTTTATTATTCGAGATTAGATGTTTATTATTCGAGATTAGATGTTTATTCAAAAGTGGATGTTTCTTTTATTAAGATTGGATGTTTCTTATCCCTGCATCGGCAACATGAACTACGTTCTGTGCGGCTCAATGTGATGGCAGCAAGGCGGCGGTCTGTGCGACGAGAATGGTGACGCACTGCAGCAGTGACGTGAAATGCGTGACGGACCACAGACACAACTCGTGTGAGAATTTCCTCTACTAGTGAGAACGGCGGTGCACCACGGAAGCAGCGACACAATCGTCTGTGCGGCGAGAACAATGGTGCACTGCAACAATAGCAAAGTCACAGTATGCACGAGAGAGAAGTGTTTAGAGTGCACTTAATTTATCAAATTCTTATTATTCAAAAATGTTATTAATGCCAATTAATCAGATTTTGATTTTGAAAAATGATTTAAAATTAATAAATATTAAATAAAATTATTTAAAATTAATTGATTTAGATATTGGTCTTTTTTTTATGATATATAATATAACAAAAAATGATATTTGTATATTAAAAATAGTCACTAAAATTAATTATTATGAATTTATGTATAAATATATATATATAGTTTAACTTTTTTAATATATATTATTTTATATTAATGACTAACTTTAATTTAATGACTAATTTAATGTACACATAATATAATTGATAATATAGATATCTAGCTAGTGTATGTGAAAATAGTGTGAGCTAGCATGTACAAGGTAGAAGGTACAAAGAGGGAACGTAAGTGAAGATAGTCAACTCAGCTAGAAATATTTTCATTAAATTAGATCCAAGTTGTCGTCGTCCCTGACGAAAAAACATGGAATGAAAGATGCAAGTATGCAACTGATTATTAGAATATACTATAGAAAAAATTTTCAAATGTGCATTGAAAATTCTTCAGAATATAGTAATAGAATTGGAGTGTGTGCATTGAGTTGGGCAGCTGGACTACAATGTCTAAGGATGAACAGTTTCATAATTAAATATGCACCTTTAATTTGTCGTGAAGCACATGCCTTTGATTTTTCCTAAAATTCTAAACATCAACTTTTATTTTCAATCGCTACTATTAGAATTTAGGTAGATTTTATGGTGTCTTTTTATTGTGGTATTTAAATTGTCTAACTTATTTTTATAAATAAAAAATAAAATGTATAAAATAAAAATAAAATATTTAAAATTTATTAAATATTATTTCTTTGTCTTTTTTAATAAATTAGACACCATATCTTAAACAACATAACATTTACTTAGAATTTATCATACTTTACTAACAACACATAAGTTTGATTTTGACATAAGATACAGTTATAAAATTAGATTTATGTGTTTGAATAATTTTTTAAATAATATTTAAAAAATAATTATTTTTATTAATATGACAACTAAATATTTGTATAAAATTATTTTATATTAAAAATATATAAAAATTAAATTCAAAGTATATTTAGTTTTAGAAAAGACAAAATACTTGTTTTGTTTGTGTTAATAATTGGGTTAAATATGAATTTTATCTCTAATATTTATAATCTATTTTTTAAATATTTTATTATCTTATTTAGTCTGTTATTTAAAATTAATTTTGTTTTTTTATTTTTTTATAATCATTTTTTTAAATATCAATAATAATCATAATGAAAAGTGTTAGAGGGTCAACAATTTTTATGTTTTGTAATTATCAATTGACCATTAATAATGAGAGATCACTCACTTTTTATTTGATGATTAAGTGCTAGCCACAAAATATAAAAGTTGCTGACCTCTATACTTTTTCAATCATAATTATAGTAGTTATAATAGTTGTTGTTATTTTTTTTTGATATTATAGTTGTTGTTATGTTTGAGAGTAAAAATGGTAAAAGAAATAAAAAATAATAATAAATAATAAGGGATTTAAAAAAATAATTTAATCATAAAAACAAAATTAAAATTTAACTAAAAAGTTATATAAGTAGAAAAACAATATTTTATCTGTGTTAAAAAATATAAATACAGATCAATCATATTAAGTATATACTAATTAAAATTAATTATCTAAATTAATTATTAATATAAAATATATATTAAAATATAAATGTATATTAAAAATAAATTAAATAATATATATATTTATTATTAGTGACCGATTTGAGGGATTAATTTTAAGGTTAAAAAACACGTTTTAACATAGATAATAGTAATTTATAACAATCTGCTTTAGATTAGAAGTAGTGATAAATTAAACAATGGTTTAAGCATCATTTCATGGAAGGTGGAAGATACACGTGATTGGACTTTGAAGGGATTGATTTTCATTTATGGATGAGTACTATATATTATTATAGCCAGTAATATATTTATGAGTTCTTCAATTCGCAGCGCAACACATGCTTCGTTCCACACCCACCACCCAGCTCATCAAAATCAAATCCATATTTCACCTTCTATCTTCAGGCTTCACCTAAAAATGCATTAACTCGTATATACTATTCTATATGTATCTAGCTGTATGATTGAAGAGAGAAAAATAGAGAGGGACATTCCACTTAATTAATTTGATTTGAGAAGATATCATAGTGCAAAATAAAGGGGCTAGCGGTCAATGCCACTCAAAAAGCAAAGGCAAAGAAATAAAAAAAAAAGGGAACAATGACACTACAATGAGAGACTCCCAAATCCCAATATCAATAATAAAAATATTATGTGTATAAAAAATAAACCATCAAATTGGTTATTGTATATATAAAATTGTGATTAAGTGTTTAGTTTTGTATGTACCTACTATTTTAATTAAATAATGTTTACCCATAGACTTATAGACTTGAATGAATGATAGATTAATAATTTAATAGTAAATTATTTCTTTATATAATGTGATGCATATCTGAAGTAAATCACCACCTGCATCATCAACAAAATTGATTAATCGACTATGAACATCTGTCATTTTCACTAAAATAGTTTAAATGATATTAGATCATTGACCGAATATACTTGAAAATAAATTAACAAAAAAGATTGTAAACAAATACTCTAAAGTTACTAATAATTTAGAATATATATAAAAGTAAAATATTGTTAATGTTTATATTAAAAAAGTTTCAATGAAAATGTTATTTTGTAAAAACTTGGAAAAAAAAAGATTGATAGGCTCAGATACCAAACAAACATAAAGCTTGATAATTTAAAGTGGCATGAAGTATATTGAAGTCTTCACTTGAGTGATTGAGTTTGAGGTCATCACTCTCAACCAACATAAGAGAAGAGACATAACACAAGAACCAAGCACAGAAACACTCAGTGTGGTGGTCACTACTCAAGAGCTCACCTGAGACTTTGATTTCTTCTCACAAAACAGGTTCTTAGTCTATATCCATTAGTAGTCTCACTATGTTGTCCATTTCTTTTTCTTTGATTTTTAATGATATTGTCTTGTAATTTCTTTTTATAATTTAGAACTGATGATTAGTAACTTGCTGCATAATTAGTTCCTTCAAAATGCATTAATTACTTTTCAATTTGTTGTTCTTAATTATATTGAGATCTAATGCAAGATCTCCTCAATGTTTTTTCTTTTCTTTTTTTTCCATATCAAGTAATTTCCTTTCTGATATGTTATGTTCACCACACACATAAAGGCTCTGTTTGGTTAAATGGTCTACTAAAGTTTATTAAAGATCAATTATCAACTGATATATTTTTTCCTCACCTTTTTATTTTTTCTTTGCTTTATTTTCCTTCTTTTTTTCTTCATGTCTTCTATAGTATACCAATAAGTCAGACTCAGTGCTACTGCTGAATATATAATGCCCTTGAAAGTTTGTTCCTTGTGGGGTAAATGTTTCTGCCATAATTGAATATCTTTAATCTAACTTTTGTCCGTGATGTAACAGCCCATTTTATTTGGTGTGACAGTGTTTGTATTTGTATATATTAAATAAGTGATTTTAAAAGGTGAACATTATTGGATATATATAACACAAAGTCTTGACTCCATTTATTATAATATATATATATATATATATATATATATATATATATATATATATATATATATATATATATCACTCATTTAAGCTGTGTTTAACTAGCCAATATTTTAGGATGAAAATATTGAAACAAAGATAAGATATTTATTTCATTTTTTGTTTTTACTATTTTTACTTATCTTTATACAAGAATATAATACTATATTTACTTCCATATCTGTTTCTTCCTTTAGATAACTTTATATTTCTCAATCAATCATACTAGATATATAAAAAATTAACTATTAAATTAATTATTCATACAAAATATATATTATAATATAAAATATAAATTAAAAATAAATTAAATTACACATATATTAATTATTTTTGTGTACATAATATTTAATTTTTTTTATCGAAAATATTATTTATACACTAAAATTAATTACTTATTTTTAATGTATATTTTATATTCTAACATATATTTTATCAATTCCGTTATGTTACCAACAGCATTTTTGTTGATTTTTGCCAATTGTTATTTATGGCTATGTTTAATAAAAGTGTCTTTGTAAATGTGTCTAATAAAAATGTTTTTTTTATAGCTGTGTCTAATAGAAGTATCTTTATAGATGTATTTCTTGAATGTGTCTCCTTATATATGTGTTTAAAATATAATAATTAATTATTGTTAATAATAAATTAATAGATAATATATTAGTACCCTATATTTTATACTAATAACTATTTTTGGTAGTTAATTTTAGAGTACACTTACCATAATCATGTTTTTTTATTCATATAGCTGGCTTCATCTACTGAAATAAAACTAGAACTGTCATTCTTGTTGTTTCTATTTTAAAGTGATCTTTTTTCTCCACTGCTATAGGGACCATAGAAAGTGAGAAGTTTGGTTAATTGCATCAAGATGGCAACTACTGCTGCTACTGAAACCGGTTCAACATTCCCATTATCCGAAACAGAATATGAGATGGTGAAACATGTAATCGATGTTAGAGTCCTTCAAGACTTGAAGCTATCAGAGTGCAGCATCTACAATGTCCCTTGCAACCTTAGGAAGGTGAATCAAGAAGCTTACACCCCTGAGATGATTTCCATTGGTCCCATCCACTTCAACAAAGAAAGACTGAAGCCAATGCAAGAGCACAAGCAGAGGTACTTCCACTTCTTCTGGCACCGCGTCTCCAACGAACAAGCCATGAAGAAATACAAAGAGTTTCTCGAAAGCAATGAAGAAACCATCCGCCAGCGCTACGCGCACAAGTTCCCGGAGATCAGCAAGGAGAAGTTCGTGGACATGATGCTTCTAGATGCGGTGTTCATAATGGAGTTGCTTCTGAGGAACAGTTGTTGGAAGCTGGATAGATCGAAACACGAGAGAGAGTACCGTGCAACGAAATCATTCAAGAGCGATCACAGTGATGATTACATTGTGACACAGTCTTGGGTTAACAGGAACATAACAAGGGACTTGATTCTTCTTGAGAACCAGATTCCGTTCTTTGTGGTGAACAAGCTTTACGATGATGTTGTTGTCCCTAATGATAGGAACAGAGAAATGACAGAGCACTATAGTTGCTTTGTTGAACTTGCGATTCATTACTTTGCTTTCTATGATACTCAGATGTCTTCTTGTGAAGAGACCAAGAGGTTATTGGAGAGGAATCAATCTAAGAAGAAAAAGGATAGCCTCAATGGATCCTTTCTTGGTTCTAGAAAGAAGGCTAATACTAAGTCCATGGACAGAGACAATGGCTACAGCAACCCCAAGCACTTCACTGATTTGATCAGGTACGTTTTCTTCTTAACTAGTTCAGAATAGTTTAACCGTTAAATGGAGAAATGCATTATCTGTCAAGTATGGAAAAATTTTGTCACAATTATTACATCTCCAGAAAATAAAATCTTTAAAGTAAAATTATATGTTAGATGTACACTAAAATTAATTACTAAAATTAAATTTTGGTATAAAATATAAATTAAAATATAAAATATATATCAAAAATAAATTAAATTAATATATATATTTATACACAAATTTATATTAAATGATTTTGACTATTAATTTTAGTATAAAAGTAATATTTTTGTTTATCATGGAGCTCACTCTTTAGGAAGTTGGAACATGTATAATTTATAAGCACTACAGTACACACTAAATCTTTAATGAGAAGATATCTTTAAAGATATGTATGTAGCGCAGAATTTTAAATGTATTAAGTATATTGGTGTTTTAATCATTTTAATAGTCAGATCTCAATTATAAAAAATATATATAATATATATTAATTAAAATTAATAGTTATAATTGAAATACCAATATTTTAGGTACATTTAAAAACTTTTTATGTATATAGTTTTTTTGAGCAAATTTGCTATGTGTATATCATGAATAATCAATCACTAAAATAATCAAATATGTTAGTAAAATAATTAAATTTATAATAGACGAATAACCAAATTTATTTACACCGTAGTATAATAAAAATTTTTGTGAGATACTAAATACGCTATTTTTATATGTAGCGATCTATTGATGATTAATTTTTTATGTACACTTAACATAATTGATTTTAAGGTACATTAAAAAAATAATTGTGTTAAATGCACATTAAAATTAATTATTAATATAAGATACATATTGAAATAATATATATTAAAAATAATACATATTAAAATAATATATATTAAAAATAAGTTAAATTATATTTATTTATACACAAATATGTAGTGATTGATTTGATAATTGCTTTTTTTTTATTTGCAAATAACATTTTTATTAAAAAATAATAAGAGATGTATATCTACTGCTTATATATAAGTAAAATGATTTTATTTTGGACAAGATTTTTCTAATTTTTTATTTATTGGAAAAATAATTTCTCTAAAGTTGAGGGACAATGTAATTTTGTAGCAAGGTGATTGAACAATAAAAATTTATCATCAGGTACTTCTACCTTCCGGACAAAGAAATTGAAGAGAGTGGTTGCCCAGAGAGTGTTCTAAGAACAGCAACAAAGCTCCAAGACTCTGGGATAACCTTCGAGAAAGTTCTCAACAGAAGGTTGCTACACATAACCTTCGAGAAGAAACCAATCCTGAGTTCATTCCTCTGCCTTGGATGCTTACCATACATGAATCACGTGAAGGCACGGTTTCGGATACCGCAGTTGAAGGTTGACCACACAACAGAATGCATCCTTCGGAACCTGATCGCGTTCGAGCAGTGCCACTACCCTGAAGAGCCGTACATATGCAACTACGTGTCACTCATTGATTCGCTGATCCACACGCAGGTGGACGTGGAGTTGCTGGTTGAGAAGGAAGTGATCGTGCACGAGCTTGGAAGCGACAAGGAAGTTGCGACTCTTGTGAATGGTCTGTGCAGGCATGTTGTGGCCAACACGACATGTTACTATGGTGTCATAAATGATCTCAACAAGCATTATCAGAACGCTTGGAACCGTACAATGGCTGCCTTGTGGTTGGTGTATTTTAGAGATCCATGGAGAGCAAGCTCCACCGTCGTTGGGATTGCTGTCCTTGTTTTTGCTGTCTTCAACTTCCTCCGGGTTCTTAATTATTTCGTTAAGAGTGATGGTAAGTAATGAACAAAATTTATTATTTTTTATTCGGTTATTTTTAAATTTTAATAATATAAAAATAAGGCCTTGTTCTAAAATGTAGATTAATAATAAAAAAATAGCGTTGCCTTTTTAAGATTTTTCTTTTGTTAACGAAGACTGAGTTTGGATTATATATTACAGAGATAATAATGTGACTATTGTGTTTGGAAAGTATAGAAGTAGAATTATCTTTAGAATTGAATTTTTTTCTTACTTTAAAACATAAAAAATACATAAATTTAAACTCTTTTGAAAATTTTAATTCTCATTTTCAAGACAAAAATAAATCAAATCAAATAGGTCTACTGATTTTGTAAATCCAACTTAATAAAATTTGTATTTGAAGTTAAAATATCTAAATCCACCTTAACATAATTTGATTTTTCAAATATACCCATTTTTTTTTCTTTTTCTCATCCGATCCCTCTTATTGAGGCTAGAGGGCAACATAGTAGTATTATATATATTTCAACCATTTCTTTTTCATTTAATTTTTTTGTTTCAAATTTAAGAATTGGTGTGAGAATTCTCTCTAGAATTCAATTCAATTCCATTTTATTAAAGCTTTCAAAGGCACTTTATATGTTCTATTTTTGTGCATATCTTATATGTACATAAAAAATCAGTCAATAAATTAGTTATTTATATAAAATACATATTAAAATATAAAATATATCTTAAAAATAATTAATAACATACTTAGTTAATTTCTATTTTTCTGCATATCTCTTTCTATATATTTTTTATTTTTGATATTAGAAATTACTAATAAAAAACGAGAGAATATAAAAAGAAAACAATATACATAAAAAATGCTAGTTATTTTATTATGCGTATGTCCTGAATTGTAATATAACCATGTTGTCTAGTTGAAAATTTTTTAGATATTTAGAGAGAAATTAGTGCTCTTATTTTAATAATCCATTAATTGTCTTTTACGCTAACATTATAGATCTATTATTATTTTTAATTTAAATTTAAAAATATTAATAAAATAAAAACTACCTTCAAACTAACTCACATTGCTGAGATGAAACAACAAAACAAGTGTGGGTTTATTTGATCTTGAAACACACAAGAACATACACATATGGATTATTATATTTTGCATCTCTATGAGTGTTAGTTACTTAATTAGTTATATATATTGGCAAAAAAACTTTTTAAGTATGCCATAAAAGAAACTTGAATTTGACGTACAAAATTGATCGTTTAAAAGTAGTTATAAAATATTATGTTGTTCAAGTTGGTGATTACGTCATCTTTATGTGGTGATGCATGATAGTTTAAAAATGTTAAATAATTTAATACATTTATTAAAAATTATTTAATATAATATATATTTATATTTTAACTATTATTTATATGAAAATATTGATATGAGTAATCACGTTAAAATTTATGTGAAATTGAATAAGCTTGCAATGTAAAATAATAGATGTAAGCACATCTCGCTAGCTTGCTCCCAACACATTATATTAATATCAAATATAGCACATTATTCTTATAAGATAATCGATTTATGCCTTGACACATCTTTAGTCAAGTGAAATTCATGTATGATATGTGCCACCAACAGTTGGTAAACGATATAGAGAACACTAGTTTTTTTTCGTATAAAAGATTTTATTGATAGTTATAAAATTAACTCAATTTTTTTTGAAATAATTAAATTTTAATAAACATTAGTATTTTTTAAATTATATACAATAAATATTTGAAGAAAAAGGATAAAAATATAAATTAAAAAGATAAGTGATAAAAATTTAAAATTAAATAAAAAATTAAAAATATAGGTATAAAATAACAATATAATTTTTATATGAATAGTATTGTGGGATATTTTTTAATTATATTTAATATATTTTTATAATTTTATGAATTTATTTGAATTATATTATTTTATTAATTTTATTTTTTATAGAATAGGAAGATAGAGAAAAATAGAAAATGAGAGAAAAAAGAGAGAGAAGGATAAAGAAAAAGGAGAGAGGGAGTTTGTTAATTTTGGAGGAAAAAATTTATTTTAATTGTAATGAAAAATATCTCGTGACATATTTTGGTTTAATTTGTCAAATTATTAGTAATATAAAATATATATTATAAATTATATATATAGTAGGAAGGGGAGAGAGAAATAGACAAGGATTAGTAATATAAAAAATTTTGGTTTAATTTGTCAAATTATTAGTAATATAAAAAATTTCATCTCAATTTTAATGAAAGAATATCATTGATACATTTTGGTTGTTAAATTAGTAATATAATAATATAGTTAGTTATATTTCAATTATAATTATAATTATAATTATAATTAAAAAATATCATGTTGCATATTTTAATTGTAAAATTTGTAATTAGTTATTGATAATGATATAGAAAATAAATAGAGTGGGTGAAAGAACGAGAGAGCTAGAGAAAGGGAGAGAGAGGATGAGAGAACTCTTAATTTTGGAGAAAAATATTTAATATCAATTGTAATGAGAGATTGACATGTGTCATATTTTGGTTGTAAAATTAGTAATATACTAGTTGTTTTTGTCATGACATTATATATTATAGCATAAAAGATTTATAGAATTAAACTACTTTTATAAAACGATTGCAGGGACAAAAGTTTTCGTCGACTAAGAAGAACAGTATCTTCGTAAATAAAAAAATAAATAATAAACTTTTTAGTTATTATTTAATTTGTATGTGAAAGAGTTTAATTTTTTACTAATAATTAATTTTAACATTCATTACGAAAGAAGTTAATGTATATATTTTTATATTTAATTAGGTGTTAAGTCTATTACATAAATAAAAATAATTAATTTCCATACTTGCTATTTAAAAATAATATTATATATATATATATATAAAATTAGATATTAGAATAAAAAAATTTATATTGATAGTTATAAATTAACACAAAATTAATTTTTTTGAAACAATTGAATCTTGACTCTAATTAGTAATTATTAATCACAACATTAGTATTTTCTATAAATTATATGTAATAAATATTTAAAGAAAGAGAAATAAAAATTCGTTTAGAACCATAAATGGTAAAAATTTAAAACTAAATAAAAAATAAAAAAATATGCATAATATAATAATAATAATAATAATAATAATAATAATATATTTTTATGTGAATAATATTGTGTGATTATTTTTAATTATATTTAATTATAAAATTTAATATATATGTTTTATAATCTTATGAAAAATTATATAATTTTATTTTTTTGTAGCATATAAGGTAGAAAGAAATAAAGAATAAAAAAGATAAAAAAAGGATAAAAAAAAAGAAACAGAGATAGTTTTTTAATTTTGGAGATAAAAATTTTATATTAATTATAATAAAAGAATATCTATGATATATTTTAGTTTGTCAAATTAATAATATATATATATATATATATATATATATATATATATATATATATATATATAGTGAGAAGGATAGAGAGAAATAGAGAATGAGAGAGAGGTAGATAAGAGAATATAATGGAGGAAGAGAATTTATTAATTTTAGAAAAAAAAATTTTATCTTAATTTTAATGAGTGTATTATGTAATATATTTTAATTGTTAAATTAGTAATATAATATAGCTATATTTCAATTTCAATTTTAATTACAATTAAAGAATGTCATATTGTACCTTTTAATTATCAAATTTATAATTAGTCATTGATAATGATATATAAGAGAGAAAGAGAGAGAGAGAAAGTGAAAAAATGAGAGAGATAGAGAAAAAAGAGAAAGGAGGAGAGAATTCTTTAATTTTAAAGAAAAAATTTTGATTTTAATTACAATAAGAGAGTGGCATGTGGCACATTTTAATTGTAAAATTAATAATATATAATAAATAATAAATTTATTAATCAAGTATGTCTTTTTTGTAAATAAAAAAAAATAAATGAGGTTGTTAACTATTGACTAAAAAAATAATCATTAGTCATATAAGATTTTTTCATTTTCTAATTGATTGTGATACTCTTTGAATTTAATATTAATGCTGTAGCAGTATAAAATAATATTTTATATTAACTAAATTATTTTAGCTAATCATAATAATATATACAAAGATAAAGTGACGTGAAGTTCCTATCATGCATGCAAATATATAAAATAAGTGATCAAGGTCCCGTGCTTTGCTTTGCTTTTGATTTTTGAAGGGTGATTTTCATTATTGAAGCACTAACATTAACTTTACAGATATATGTTATGTCACCGGCAGTAACGGATCCAGAAAATTTTGATAGTGGGGGCGAAATATATATAACATGATAATAATTTTTATAATAAAAATATTGTGGTTACATAAAAAATTAACTATCAAATTATCTACTATAAATTTATGTATAAATACATATATTGTTTAATTTATTTTTAATATGTATTTTGTATTTCAAAATTTGTATTTTAAGATTTATTTTGTACAAGTGATTATTTTGTATATACATAGGATAATTGTTGTTATAATTATATTTTGTTATTGTAAAATATGATTAAATTTTAAAATATTTAGTTATAAATTAAAATACTAAAATAGTAATTTAAATAGTAATGTATAATTTAAAATTTAATTTTTTATGTTTTATATGTCGTTAAATAATTATTTAAAACTCAACTTTCATACAATTAGCACTTGATGATATTTATAGTTGAAGAAGTTTATTCAATTAGTGAAGTTATTATAAAAAAACTAAAGCTAATTTTAAAAGAAGAAATACAAATGGATAAATAATATTCTTTCGAGTCAATTTTTAAGAAAGAACACCAATCTTATTTAAATTTGAAAATTGATCATTATATTGAACATCTAATATGAAATTCTCAAATTGACTATTAAGTGTCGAAAGTTAAATAAAAAATTATTGTGGGGTCAAATTTAATAATTTAGTGGGGGCAAATAAATATTATTATTATATACTACTCAATAAAATTCCAAATTGTAATGGGGGCGTTTGCCCCCACACCCGTAAGAATAGATCCGTCCCTGGTCACCGGGCCACGAAAAAACCTACAATTTTATGACGAAGGTAGAAGAATATTTCGAACCAAAAGGAAAGGGGAAAAAAGTAGATGAATACTGTCTCGGAATAAGGTTTTTTTTTTTTTTTCCTAACGGTATTTTTCGGTTTAGTAAGTTAAAAATTAATTTGATGTGAATCGGAATTTTATTTTAAAATGTGTCATTGACTAATAAATTATTGTATATATAAAATAAAATTTAAATTTTTAATATTTATTTAAATAAATTAATAAATTAACTATTAATCTAACTCAAATTGATTAAATAAAAAATTTATATTAAATGATTTGACGATGTATTATCTAGCTAGATATGATAAAACTTGCTAACGGAGATAAATACATGCAGTTCAATTTAGAATATTTGTTAAAATTATTATTTAAAATTTTAATATATTCATTACGTATTTGTTAAAAAAATAAAAAAATAACATTCACATAGTAGACATCCTAAATACAATTATACGAGATCGAGGATTTAAAATAAAAAAATTTTTAGTGTCTCACGATATTTTTCAGTTCGACAAATCAAAAATTAATAGATTATAGATTTAAGTTTTATTTAATAATTTATTGTTAATAAATAAATGAGTTACTACATATATAAAATAAAATTTAAACTTCTAATATTTATTTAAACAGATAAATGAATTGACCATTTCATTAACTCAAATTAATTTAAAATAAAAATAATAATCTTGTGGTGACAAATATATTTCCATCACCTGGATGGAGACGAAAAAAAAGAAAAAGGAGTGACATATGTTCATCAATAATTTTTTTATCGTCTAGTTTGACAAACTAAATTAATATGCTGTAAAGTTAAATAAAAGGAGTGACATATGTTCATCAATAATTTTTTTTATCGTCTAGTTTGACAAACTAAATTAATATACTGTAAAGTTAAATTTTATTTAAGAGTTTATTGTTAGTTAATAAATTATTATATATATAAAATAAAAATTAAACTTCTAATATTTACTATGAACAAAAATGCTAATCATTCGATCAATTGGATATACTTGGTACTTACATTAATAATTAAGGGTAGTGAAAAGTAGAAACCTGCACTGTAAAAAAATATTGAATATGGTCGGATTTATCGTCACACATTAATATTGACTTTATTATCGACAGTTTAGATGTTAAATTCGTCAGGTCAAACTGTTATCGGCAGATTTTCTTTTTCGACGATAAATTTTTTGGTAATAATTGAAGGAAAAATAGAAAAAATAGACGCGAAATTTAGTGTGGGATTTACCAGTAGAAATTTTTGTCGATAAACCCAATTAGTGGAACACTGTGTTTTGGTGACCCGCAATACAAATCTGACCGTAAACTTGCCCTAAATTCAAAACGTGAACCTCCTCCTTCATTTTCGAAACACACACACTCTCTCTCTCTCTCTCTCTCTTTTCTTCTCTCTTTCTCTCTACCTCTGACAGTCCTTCTGTCCACCCTCTGCCAGCATCGGCTACCTGCATTCTTCTCCAAAAACTTCATGAACTCATCGTGATCCTGTTTTGTTGTCTGAAATGGAGCTTCTCTCTTTGTTTCTGTCGCTACTGCTGCACTTTCTATCGCCGGAGCTGCGTCTCTCCTCCTTCTTTTAGGTAGGTTGTCCTCATCCCTCTCCCTATTCCATCCTCGTTTTTACTTCATTTTCAATAAAAAAAAACCGTAACCCCTTTTTGAATCCTTATTCTAATCCCGTTTTTACTTTCTTCAGTTAATTTTATTTTATTAATGTGTGTTTATGTTTCTTTATTATTATCATAATAAATTTTATTTTAGTGTTCTTATTCATTAACCTAAAATTATTTTAAATAAGTTGTTTGTGTGCTGTAATTTTTTAGGCAACTTATCATTTTAATATTCATGTTGCTATTGAGTTATTTTAGACAGGATAATTTTTTGTCATTTTTGTTAACTATTTGCTTATTAGATTATTCTAGTTTTGTGTTAAGTTATTTTGGTTTGTTTCTAAGTATTATATAGGTATTATCAAATTAAATATTGAACCATATGTTGAAGATGAGGATACTGATGAGTTGTGATACGTTCAGATGAATGGTATGTAATAATATTAAATATGTTAATTTTTTTAGTTCAATTGACAATTAAAATTTTGAATATAAAAAAATATATGAATGATTTTTTGTTGTTATTGAATTATATGTCATTTATGTGAAAAAAGTTGAATTGATATTATTTTACTGACAGAATTAAATAAATTGTTGATAATTTATTTCTATTCATACTATTTTAAAAAAGGTTCAGGTTACTTTAATTTAAAATTTAAAAAATAAAAATCACCTAATTTAGACAAATAAATTGAATGAATTGACAAATATGAGCTTGCTATTTTCTTTTTTTTTTTAATGACATAATTTGATGTTGTTGTTATAGTAATTAACATTGAACATCAATTTATTCTACATTTGAATGTGGTCACCATTAGATCTTGAAACACTACTTGATTAGTGACTTCCTCATTTTTAGAAGAGCAATTGTCTATGAGTAATTATTACAAAGTTAGTAAATTAGATATAGGACAAAGAATTAAATTAAAAAATATATATTTATGATGCTTTATAATTATTTTAACCCTGATACATATAATTCATACTATTACTTAATAGAGAGCGAGCTAATGAGAGAAATAAAGCTTTGTTGGGTTGAAAATAAATAAAATGAAAGTTCTGTCTTATCTTTTTTATATTAGAATACAAGTGAGATTTAGTATTGTTATTTGGATGTTAATAGGGTTGCACATGGATTGATACTATTTGCATATCCGCGGTAATTATTCGTATCTGATTTGAATTTGGCGGATATTATCCGATCCGTACTATGATAGGATCGATTGCGGATTTAGTAGTGATATTCGCAGATCCGATCCGCATATTCGCACATCTCATATAAATAGCATAGGTTAATAAAGTAAATCATAATGTGATATGAATTTTAGTGTGTTATTTTATGAATTTTATGATATCTTGTTTTTAATTTTTTATGTTGTATTTCAACTTAAAATAATTAAACTTAAATCTTGTGTTATTATTTTGTTTTTGTTATTTAAGAGAACTTTTATATTGATAATATTTTAGAAATAAATAGGCTTAAACAGGTGAAAAATAAATTTTTTGGATATTTTTTTGTAAAAACAGCCAAACAGAATCTTAAAATAGGTTTTTGAATTATGCGGATATACCCGATATCCGATCTGACCTAAAAAAATGCGGATATCGTATCTGATCCGATCCGATCCGATGGGTGCAGTGCAGAACGGATAGAATTTTAGACTATATCCGATCCGATTCGACCCGTGTGCAGCCCTAGTTGTTAAGATTGTAAAAAAAAATGTTACCATCTAAAGAAGTTTTATCATTCAAATTTAAAAAAGAAATTAAATTTAAATTTATCGTCGGATTTACTAAAGCATTAATGCGACGGTAATAAACTCAAGAATTTTGTCAAATAAAAATCTATATCTGCCACTAAATTCATCGGTAATTAATAACAAATAAAAAAATTTATTAATAAATAATTACCAACAAAATTTATAACATTAAATTTATTTTGTCACTAAATCTAATAGTAAACATATTACCATTAGATTTTTTAATAAATTCGCCAATAAATCTAACTCTATTCGATAATTTTGTTGTAGTGCTGTGTTTATATGGAATGGGTCCTTGTATTGAATACGCCTGTCAATAGCCGTGGGGCCTTAGCTTATCCCGTTGAGATTTCAACAGTGAAAGATAGGAGGAGGCACCCTAGCGTTTTTTGTTTTGCTGTGAACTCCTTTTTTTAGTTTTTCTTATGATCTTATATTAATTTTCTTTTCAATAATAACCTAAATTTAGATTTTAAATTATAAAAATTTTGATATTATATTATTATATTATTTTTTAATTTTAAATTAATAAAAAATATATAAATAATTATATTTTTAATATTTTTAATTATTACTTTTTCTCCGAAAAGAAAGGGGTCAAATTCCCTTTTGTAACATCATCAAAAAAAGAAAAAAAGGTAGGTGCAGCAAATAAAAAAGATATAATTTCTCTAGGGTAAGATGACAGTAATGGACTAATGGGCCTCCCTTCAGCAGTCATCGCCATTGAAAGGGAAACGACAAACCTTTCTAGATGCTTGTACATAGAAAAATAATGTTGTATTTACATGATTTGTTTATTTATAAGTGTTATTAACATGAGTTTTTTAATACCGAAAACTAAAAATACAAATATAATTAATATATGTTTGCATTTTCATATAAAATATTATTATTCAGGTATTTTTATATTAGTTTAAATATTTTAGAAAAATAATTTTAAGGAATATTATTCGAACTTCGATCATCAAAAAATCTAAAAAATACTTAAAAATATAATTATTTATATTTCTTTTATTATTAATTTAATTTTTTTTAAAATGATTTCATAACTGAGAGACAAAAAGTGTATTTCTAGAAAAAAAATCTATTCCTAATATACAAAAAGTTTTAACAAAGATTTTAATTAAAGAATTATAAAAAAATTAAATTTAAAATTTCATTTTATATATTGTGTTTTTATTAAAATAAAAAAAAACTATTAACAATAACCTTATCTTATACCCTAAAGATGGTTAAACCCAAACTTTTATAACAAATTAAATAAAAATCTTAAACTTGGATGGAACACACTATTGTTTCAAGTTTCAACCTTGAAGGACCAAATGCACATTTAAATAAAGCTCGGTTTTAGATAGGCTTATCAGTAGTGCAAGTTGTTTCAGGTTTATCATCATCATCGACACCTATAATTATTGGAGAAAATGGTCCCTTCAATTCCAAATCATTAGGTCCCGCGATTTGATGAGTACACTGATGATGCTGTATATTCTGGCTTTTTATGTTATTTTAATTTGATTATTTTTATTCCAGTTTATATATCTGTGGCTGTATGTAAGGTAGGGATGGCATCTTGATTGTAACGTGTTAACCATGCACCTCATGAAAAAAATAAACACACACACGTATATCATTTCTAACGATGAATATTGTTTATAAATTAATTAATTAAAGATTAATAAGATAAGTATATGTTGAAAAGAATTGTGAGATAAATTTATAGAGAAAAAGAAATACTAATATGTTTTGTTAAAAAAATTATTTCATTTTTAAAAATCGACGTCATAGTTTATTTTATTTTAGAGTAATAATAGTTAACGAACTCTTTTCGGTCAATATTAACTAATTTTTTAAAATTATTTTATATTTTAAATAATAATTTTTTAACCATACATTTTAAATTATAAATTCTAAAATTTAAAATCGGTTGATGTTGAAACTAATAATTTTCCATAATTTTTTCTTTATTTTATTTGTTGAGGGTTGCCCTTTGCTCTAATTTTAAAGTGGTATTTAGTTAATAACAGTGACTACTCATGTATAAAGATATTTTTATACAAAAATAATAGTTAAATTATTGGCAATATTGTATTAAGTAATTAAAAAATAATTAAAAGTTTTAGTTTACTTTTTAAATTATTTTCTTAATTTTTAATGAAAAATTTTGATTTTTTATTTTTTAACATTCTTAAAAAATAATATATATTTAAATTTTTATTTATTTAAATATTAATAAGAACATAATTAGATGGTAAGTTAAAATTCCTAATCACAACTCTAAATAATTTTGTTAAACATATTAGATTATTTAATAATTTTTAAATAATTTTTTACATGTATTTATCTTTAATAATAGTTTTATGAGAAATATTAGACGCCAATACTTTTTGATAATATTGGTCAATATTTTATTTTTATATTATTAAGATTTAAAATTTAATTTGCAAAACAACAATAGTGGCTTTAGACAAAGCGGTAGAGCCATATTTTGTGTGTGGTATCTGCAGTGGACCAGGCAATGAATCCTTTGTATATAGCAACGGTTTTTCTTCTACAGTTTTTTTTTTTTACTAAAGATAAAAATATTTAAATTCGCGACCTCTTACATGAGTACGGAGAGACATTTGACTAATAATGTTTCATTATTTAATTTGTTGCAAGTAGCTAGCAATTTCACTTGGAAACAAATTATATATTTAAAACTTCTCTGATCTTTATTATTATGATTCCCATGATGGAAAAGAAACATCCATGCATAGTGATGGTTCCTTCCCCTGGTCTCAGCCATTTGATTCCACTTGTTGAGTTTGCAAAGATGCTTGTTCATGATGATGATGAGTTAAATGTGAGGTTCATAGTTCCAACACTTTCTTCTTCTTCTTCTTCTTCCATGAATTCCATTCTTAACAACTCTGATCTCCCACCAAACATAACCTTCACTGTTCTTCCCCAAGTCAACGTTGAAGACCTTCCTGTGAAGTCTCAAACTTCAACTCAAATACGCTTTGCAGTGAAGCATTCTCTTCCACTCATCCATCAACAACTTACCTCATTCATGAGTTCCACTACTCATCACATAGTTGCTCTTGTCTTCAGCATCTTTGCAACCGATGTTCTTGATCTTGCCAAGGAATTCAATCTCTTAACCTATGTTTTCTTTGCCTCTGGAGCTTCAGTTCTATCATTCTGTCTTTATCTTCCATATCTTGATCAAACCGTTTTCTCTACTACTAATAATACTATGTCCTTAACAGAAACTGTGAATTTCCCAGGTTGTGTTGTCCCTTTTCAGATCAAGGATCTCCCTGACCCAGTTCTTTATGAGAGATCAAGTGAAGTCTACAAATCATTTCTCAATGTATGCAGAACACACTCTCTGGTTGATGGTGCCATAGTGAACACCTTCACACATTTGGAATCAGAAGCCATTGCAGCCATACAACAACAAAGAGAAGCCAATGATAGAAACACTGATAAAGTTCCTCCTTTTGTTTACCCAATTGGACCAATCATTCAAAGTGAGACAAGTAATGAGGTAAACAGGTTAGAGTGTTTAACATGGTTGGATAATCAGCCACCAAGATCAGTGTTGTATATCTGTTTTGGAAGTGGTGGAACATTTTCTCAAGAGCAACTCAATGAGATTGCATTTGGGTTGGAAATGAGTGGACACAAGTTCTTGTGGGTTGTGAGAGCTCCAAATGAATATGGTGGAGGTGCTTATCTTGATGAACAAAAAGAGGATCCATTACACCATTTACCATCAGGTTTTGTAGACAGAACCAAAGGAGAAGGCTTGGTGGTTCCATCATGGGCCCCACAAGTTGAGATCCTTGGTCATGGATCCACAAGTGCTTTCTTGAGTCATTGCGGTTGGAACTCAATTCTAGAGAGTGTTGTCCATGGTGTTCCCATGATTGCATGGCCATTGTTTGCTGAGCAGAGAATGAATGCAGTGTTGCTCAAAGAGGTGCTTAAAGTGGCACTCATGCCAGAGAAGGTTGTTGATAATGATGGAGATGGGATAGTGAAAAGAGAGGAAATTGCAAGAGTTATAAAGAGAATGATGGAGGAGAATGAAGAAGGTTTGAAAATTAGAAAGAGAATCGAACACTTGAGTGATGCTGCTGCTGCTGCACTCACTCAAAATGGTTCATCTACTAAGGCATTCTCTACTCTTAAACAGAAATGGAAAATTGTTTAATGACATTTATGTGGTGTAATATTATTCTATAAATGAATAATGTATGTAACTTGTCAAAACAACCAAGTTTGGGATCCTTATTTTTTTTTATTATTTAGTACTACTTATAAAAATATTTTGTTTAATAAGAATTCTGTACAAATTAATTAGTAGTAACAATATGCATGTATGAACTAATTAGGTTGGTTAGAATAGTCAATTTATTCGTCTATTTAAATAAGTATCGAAAATTTAAATTTTATTTTATACATATAACAATTTATTGGCTAATAATAAATTTTTAAATAGAGTTTAAATTCATCATAAATTAAATTAGTTTTTGATCTAATACTATGGACCAAAAAAAAAAACATTAATGTATACATTCTTCAAATTAAAGCAAAACAATTTCACTAAAAATTTAGATACTTTGAAGATTTACATTGAAGTCGCCTAACAATTTTGTTACCTAGTTTGCAGAATGGATAATACTATTACTACTCAAGGCCGAAATTTATATTTTATATTATAGAAAAATTCCAAAAAAAAAAAAGGGATAAAGATCGTTTGTCTAACTCTAACCAAGCTAGTTAATCTTATATATGGATGGTTAGGTTAATTATCAGCAAAGTGCATATGCTCCACCATAAGAATAATAAAACAAAGGAGGACATATATCCGTATACACCTACTACGGACCTAGCTATCCATGTTTAATTATTCGATTTGTTTTTATAGTTTTATTGAATTTTTAATTAAATTTTATACTTTTTATTAAATTCTTATATCATAATAAATTTTATAAAATTATAAAAATTTAATAAAATATAAAAATTATAAAAATTTAATTAAAAATTTATAAAATTATAAGAATTGATAGAATTATTAAATCACTACGTATTGATAAAATAATTATTTAAATAAAAATGATAAAAATATTTTTTTATGAAGATATTTTATTTAAAAGTATAATTTATTTATTTAGTCATATTTTAAATAAAAATAATACTTTTATAAATATTAAAATTTAACCATTTAACTATCTAATCTGTTGTGAAATAAATAAAAAAGATGTTCTAAATATAAAATAAAGACATGTAAATAGAAGACTCTAATATTAATATAATTAACTCGATAAAATAATTTATATATTTATATGCAGTAACATAAAGATAGATAGAAATAAATTATTAATAGTGTATAAAGAGAAGATAATTTTATTGCTGTAAAGATAGAGAGAAAGGAAAGTATTTATAATTATATGTGTATAATTTTTTTGCCTCGTTCATGCTTTTATAGGCAAACATATTCTAATTTTCAAACTTTATTAATTGTGCTATGTCATGTGAATTTGCTCCTTTCAGCATAAAAAATCAGATCCATCCATAAATAAGCATCATCCTTATCCATCCACGTTGTAACACTTCCCCTTGGATGCTCATTTAGGAATATGCCTCATTAAAACCTTACTAAACAAAAATCCAGTGAAAAAAAAACTTTAATGAAGGAAAAAGAGTATAATATCCTTTGTGATGGGGACTGCCTCATTAAAAACCTTGTCAAAAAAAATTCAATGGGAAAAAAACATGACCAAGGAAAAAAGAGTACAGTCTCCTCCTTTTGCGGACATCATTTAATGTCTCGAAATCGGTGCATCCCAATCTCATGTACCAATCTTTCAAAGGAGGATTTTGGGAGTGACTTTGTAAACAAATCTGCCAGATTATCACTTGAGCGGATCTGTTGGATATCAATTGTCCCTTGATTTTGAAGATCATGAGTGAAGAAAAATTTGGGAGAAATATGTTTTGTTCTATCACCTTTGATATATCCGCCTTTAAATTGAGCAATACATGCTGTATTATCTTCAAAAAGGACAGTTGGAGCTATCTTATGATCAATCAATCCACATGATAACAAAATATATTGGATCAAACTCCGGATCCAAAAACACTCGCGACTTGCTTCATGAATCACTAGTATTTCAGCATGATTAGAGGATGTTGCAGCAATCATCTGTTTCATGGACCTCCATGATATAGCTGTTCCACCATATGTAAACATGTATCCTATTTGAGATCTCCCTTTATGTTGATCAGAAAAGTAGCCAGCATCTGCATAGCCAACTAGCTGTGACTTGGATCCATAGGGATAAAACAATCCCATATCAACCGTTCCATGAAGATATCGAAAGATTTGCTTGATTCCACTCCAATGTCTTTTAGTTGGAGATGAACTATACCTTACTAGTAAATTCACCGCGAATGATATGTCAGGTCGCGTATTATTAGCAATATACATTAGCGCTCCAATGGCACTAAGATATGGTACTTCAGGACTAAGGATATCTTCATTCTCTTCTTTAGGACGGAATTGATTCTTCTCCACTTCCAAAGATCTTACGATCATTGGGGTACTTAAGGGATGTGACTTATTCATATAAAATCTTTTCAAGATCTTTTCTGTGTATGTTGTTTGATGAATAAAGATTCCATTTTTTATATGCTCGATCTGCAGGCCGAGATAAAATTTAGTCCTTCCAAGATCTTTCATCTCAAACTCTTCTTTTAGAGTTTTTATAATCGTTGGAATCTCTTCACGAGTCCCAATGATATTTAAATCATCAACGTACACAGCAATTATAATGAATCCAGATGCAGATTTCTTTATGAAAACACATGGACAGATATCATCATTCTTGAATAATCTATTTTTGGCCAGATACTCTGTAAGACGATTATACCACATTCGTCCAGATTGTTTCAGACCATATAAAGATCTTTGCAATTTGACTGAGTATAACCCTTGCGAATATTAATTGGATGGTTTAGATATCTTTAGTCCTTCAGGGACTTTCATATAGATATCCTGATCTAATGAGCCGTATAAATAGGCTGTTACCACATCCATTAAATGCATATGCAGTTTATGATATGCAGATAAACTGACCAAATAACGTAATGTTATCCCATCCACTATAGGGAAATACGTTTCTTCATAATCTATACCGAGCCTTTGTGAAAAACCTTGTGCCACAAGTCGGGCTTTGTAGCGCACAACTTCATTTTTCTCATTTCGTTTTCTAACAAATACCCATTTGTATCCAACAGGTTTTACATCTTTTGGTGTACGGACTACAGATCCAAAGACTTCACGTTTTGTAAGTGAGTCTAATTCAGCCTTCATGGCTTCTTTTTATTTTGTCCAATCATTCCTTCAGGATCCTCAAAGAAATCAGATACATCATAATGAGTGGTGGAATTTTCAACATCATTTGAAACAAAATTCGACTCTTTTCCCTTATTGTCCTTTTTCAAGGATGCCTGGTAAAGATCGACTAGGTGCCTTGGGGTACGGTAGGTATGTGACCAATGGCCCTTTCCACCACAACGAAAATACTTATCCTCTGTTGATTTATTCTGTCCAATATTTCTTTCTTTATCCCACTTCTGGTGAGATTCTTTCTTTTGAATATAATTCTTTTTCCTTCCATAATTTTTCTTGTTATTAAAACCTTGCCATTTACCTCTTCTGGGGTAATGATTTGCCGAATTTACTTCAGAAAATGGGGCGGCGCCAACTGTGCGCGTTTCATGATTTTTCAAGAGCAACCCATTGTTGCGTTCAGCAACAAGAAGACAAGAAATTAACTCAGAATATTTTTTAAACCCTTTTTCTCGATACTGCTACTGCAGGAGCACATTCGAGGCATGGAAGGTTGAGAAAGTTTTTTCCAACATATCATGATCAGTTATCTTTTTCCCACATAATTTCATTCGTGAGGTGATTCGAAACATTGCAGAATTATATTCATTTATAGATTTAAAATTTTGTAAACGCAAGTGCGTCCATTCATATCGAGTTTGAGGAAGTATCACCGTTTTTTTATGATTGTACCTTTCTTCAAGGTCTTTCCAAAGATCTGCAGGATCTTTTAATGTGAGATATTCATTTTTCAACCCTTCGTTAAGATGACGACGAAGAAAAATCATGGCTTTGGCTTTATCCTTCTGGAATGCATTATTTTCACCTTAATGGTATTTTCAAGATCCATTGAATCAAGATGGATTTCAACATCTAATATCTATGATAAATAATTGTTTCCAGATATATCAAGAGCATTGAATTCAAGATGAGAAAGTTTCGATATAATGAAAAATTTGTTATATGAGTCTTCCTAAAAATTTGATCAGAGTCTCGTGCTGATAACGTGTTGTAAAATAAATAAGAAAGATGTTCTAAATATAAAATAAAGATATGTAAATAGAAAACTCTAATATTAATATAATTAACTCGATAAAATAATTTATATATTTATATACTAAAGATAGATAGAAAGAAATTATTAATAGCGTACAAAGAGAGAAGATAATTTTATTGCTGTAAAGAGAGAGAAAGGAAAATATTTATAATTATATGTGTATAATCTTTTTGTCTCGTTTATGTTTTTATAGGCAAATATATTCTAATTTTCAAACTTTATTAATTATACTATGTCATGTGAATTTGCTCCTTCCAACATAGAAAATCAGATCCACCCATAAATAAGTATTCATCCTTATCCATCCATATTGTAACATAATCTATGATCTAAAAGTTAAAAAAAAAATATTTTTACATAAAAACAATAAAACTTCGTTGTAATATGCATCTATGGATAATACATGATGATGTGGAACCGATGGCTAAACAGAAAGGGACAAACTCATGAATGAGTCATGAGCCTTCAATTCTGAGCCTCTGGGCCTCCACCATTATTAAGAAAGAAGACCTCTGATCCGTGATAATTTTACTCCGCTAGGACAAAATATTTTCTTCCTCCTCTCATTATTTCTCATTTTCTCACCTTTTATTATATGGGTCTCACCAATTATTAGAGACATGTTTCTATCTCAGTACGTATATATTAAGGTAAATTTTATTCCAATATTTTTAAAATATATAATTTATTTTTTATAACGTATCAATTTTTAATAAAATAATATCTTTTTATTTTAATTATTAACTGTACTTAATAGTTTTTTTTACTAAAAATAATAAAGAAATTCGAATCTGTGAATTTTTAAATAAATATAAAAAATTATGTTATTTGAGCTATAATTTATTGACAATTATACTTAATAGTTAATATCTTAATTATAATAAAGTTAATTTATAATTAAATTATTATTTAAATTAAATCATTATATAATTTTTAAAACTATTAATAAATAAAATTCTCTTTTTGCTAGATCTTCTTCACGTAATACAGAGAGAAGAAAAATTAATCTGATTTTCTCTTAATATAATGGTTAAAGTAATATATATATATATATATATATATATATATATATATATAAATTATTACTTAACAAATCAATCGTTATCGATATAAAATATATATTAAAATATAAAATATATATTAAGAAATTAAATATTATATATATTTATATATAAATATACGATAATTATTTTAGTATTTAAGTTTTTGTATATACATAATATTTTTATATATATAAAATAAAATAAAATTTATTTATAAATCATTAATTTTTACGAATTTTATAAAGAAAATAATATATTAACCTTTTTCAATTAAAAAAAAAATGTACAGAGGTCAGGAGTGTATGTAAATTGTAATAGCTGTTTGTACTGGATCTGAGAAGAATACTAAGTTTTTACAGCATAACAGTACAACCATTAATTTCCAATTTCACCCCTAATTGGTTTCTAGCTTGATATCTTGATTCAGAATCAAAACGTGTTTTCTACTTGGGTCATGTGGAATAAATAATGAACCAAACCCACCCACCTAGGACACATTCTTAATAGGCATATTAATTTCAGTGATGTTATGTGTACAAATTATTTTAGTAACTAAATTTAAGTTAGTTCATTAACAATAAAAGATATTATCAAAATATCACGTATATGTGTTTAATTAGAACGTGTATTATATTTTTTTGTATTTTTTGTAGTACATAAATTTTTGTTAGAAATATATAAATTTTGAAGTATAAGTACACAAATTTTTGAAGTATTTTATATTAAATTTTGCACATAACACAAATTTATTGATATAGTCTATAAATTTTTGTACATAGTACATAAATTTTTAAAATATAGTACATAAATTTTCAAAATATAACACATAAAGTTTTACACAAATTCATTGATATAGTTAAGAATGTTCATGTGATTTAGCTATTTACATAAAAATTAATTCTAAACCAGTTTATACTATAGTGTACTAATTTAAATCAATTCATAAAAATAAAACTAATTTTAATTTAATAAATTAATTTAAACTAATTTATATGCTAAAATTAGTTTTTAATATATAAAAAATCAGATTCAACTCATCTCTCCTCTTTCTCTCCACCTCTCTTCTCCCTCTCTCAGTCTCTTTTCTTTCTCTCTATATCATTATTTATCTTTACTTTAACTTATTTTTTTATATTTTTATTTTTTTTTTACTTTGGTACAAATTAAAGGTTTCTTGTTTATTATCCTCCTTATAAAATCTTTCATTATAATTTGGTCATAGATTAATGAAACTGAAATTATACAAATTTTTATGCATTGTATACAAATTTTTTTTGTGAATATATTTTATAATTGGGTGAATTAATATTTTAAGTATGTAATTCTCTAAAATTTATGTATGCTGTACATTAAAATTTATGTATTATACACTAAAATAAACTATTCTTAAATTAAAGGAGAAAGAGAGAGTGACGCCTGAATAATTTTTAAATTTTAACAACTTAATTAAACTTAGTTTTTTTTATACAAAAGATAAGGAGACTCGAATTTACGACCTCTCACATGAATATGAAAAAACTATGCTATTTGAGTTATAACTCATTGACAGCTTAATTAAACTTAGTTACTCAAAAAACTTGGATACTTAATATTTTTATATTAATTTCAATATTTTATATGTTCATACTACTTTGTATAAAATTACGACTAAAATACATTCCTTAAATACAATCATATTACATAAAGACTCAACATTAGTGATTAATTAATTATTTATTAAAGTACAGAATATTTTTATATTTGTATTTATAATTAAATTTCACAAATATATATAAATACTTGATAATTAATTTTTTATGCTTATAAATTATTCTTATTTTTTTTAATATGACGAGGTTTTAATTAAAGTTTTACTTGTATAATAACGTAACGATTACAGCTTAAAGTTTCTTATATTACTTAAAATATAAATATTATGTATATACAAAAATATATGTGCTAAAGGATAGAATGAAAAATTTTATAAGACACCAAATTAAATACAAAATTAAACAAATTAAAATATAATATAATTAAAATTAACAAAAATATAATTTATATATAATTATATTATATAAAAATTAATATTCAATAATATATTTTAAGATCTTAGTATTTTTAGATTTGTTTCCAATATTTTATGGAATTAAAATCATTAGTTATCAACATTTTGAAGCAATTTTATTTTTAATATATATGATCATATAATATTCTACCAAAAAAAACTTTTATCTTATTTTAAAACTTTGTTTAAATAATTTTCATAGCTAAAAAGTTCATTAATTGATGCTGCTATCAAAGGAAGATTAAAAAAAATTTAAATTTTTTTATTTGGAGCTTATAGAAAAATATCAAAGAATGAAATTTTATTAAAAAATTACAATTTTATTTTGTTTAGACCATCTTAATATTTAAATAAACTAACTTATTATTTTTATTTTGGCTTATATTTATTACATATGCATATATAATACATTTATACTTTTTTTATTTTATTTTTCAAAAAACTACTTGCTATTGCTATATTGCAATATATATTATACATATTGAATTTTTTACCTATAGTTTCTTATGTTTAATATATTAACCTGTAGTTAATCAATGATATACATATTATATATAATAGTAATTTTTTAAAAAATTAGAAGGATCTGAGGATCATGGTCACTTTAGACATCTTTGTTTTGTCGTTGAATGTATTATTTAATTTATTTTTAATAATATTTTATATAAATAACTGATTTGATGATTAATTTTTTATATATTTAACATAAATAAATTTAAACGCATTGTTGGTGATATATGACCTCATGGCTATTGCGTTTCCTTGTGACCTCATTGTCCCCATTTTATTTATTTTTGCACCTGTGGGTCATATTAGTAGGTTCTCGACATAAATTTTAGAGGAATGTTAGGGGACAATAATTTTGGTATTTTATAATTATTATTAGTTATTAATAATATTTTTAATAGTGTAAAATTATATTTAATAGTGAGAGATCACTTACTTTTATTTTGATGGTTAAGTGCTGATCAAAAAATACAAAAATTACTGTCCCTAGACTTTTCCCAAATTTTATTCATCATTTCTGTTTATCTACATTATAGCTAACGAAAAAGGTCAACATTATTTAGAATTTGATGAGCCCTTTATAATTATAAAATATAATATATATGAACACACTCCATACATATATAGATAAATATCTAGTATAGTAGTAGATCAGAGTATTAAGGTGCTATTGTAAGCTAATTATTGGGATTAGTTAAATATAACAAAATGAGTGTATATATAAATATAGTGGCAACCTCGCTCAACTAAAAAGCACATACAAAATTCTTCCTTTTCCTTCAATTATTATTCTCTCCGTGGAGCAAAATTATCATGTAGGCAACTCTTGCTCTTGGAGGACACTCACCTCTCATCCTATATATAATAAAGGGTAATATCCTTTCTTTATTTTTGCTTTATGTGATTTTTTTTTGTTTTTCTTGCATTTGATTATTCTGCTTCTTCTCGTCGATCTAAATACTGCCACTTTTTTTTATTTCATTTCTTAATAAATGTTATTTTCTATGTTTCATTTAAAATATATAATAGCACGCTACTTGTATAAGGCATACTCTTCTTATATGTGGTCCTTGTTCAAAGCAAAAATTAAGCTAGAGAGAGCTCAAGATAGAAGGAGCAGCGTGGGACTGAGAATTTGCTTAGCTTATTGACTAAACCACATTAGCTTCCATCAGGTCCTTCATTATTTTTTCAGCTTAGCTTGGAGTCATAGTTAGCAATATAATATATGTGCACTTATTTACTTTTTCTTTGTCATGTGAATATATAGAGATAAAAATTCAGGTATAATTAATTTCAAATGAAATTATTAAGTGAGAATTGTTAAATAATTTAATAGATTTGATTAAATTATTATTTAACAAAAGGCTTCTCTTACTTCTATTTCCTTCCCTCTCATCTCTAACTATATGCATATATGCTTATTTTCAAACACCAACCACTATTCTTATTTCAACAAGCATTGAAAAAAATCTTTTCTATTACTAGAAGAAGAGGTCAATTGTTTTATCATTATTTTAGAAGACAAATTTATCTTCTATTTTTTTTTTTAAATTTAAAAGAAAAAAAAAGTATACATGCAATAAAAATATTAAAATGGAATTGACAAATTCAGTGAAATTGTTGAATCACTGAATTAGTTTTAGATTGAATCAAATAATTATACAATTAGTGATAATTCAACTCCTTTTAAAAAAATTAATTGCAATTAAATTGTTAATTATTAATAGAAGAGTTATGCTAAGTAACCAATGATTTTTTTGAACAACATAAATAACCACCAATAAAATAAAAACACACTGCACCTCCAAATTATCCACTTAAATTTTAATATTAGAATAAACATCCACACACGTAGTGAAATGAATATCCAATATATCCATTATTCACATTATTTAGTATTTTCATTGTCTAATTATACTTTTCCTTAATGGAATATGCTTTTGATGGTAAATTTGGCATGTTAAGTAAGGTAGGAGCAGAGCAAAAGAACATGGCATGTTGTGTAGGGAATGGCATGAAACTGGAGCACAGAATTATTGAGATCACATCAGAAAAGTTTGATCATTCACAGTGTCCTGCTTCTCGTCCATGCATCTACAAGGTTCCTAAGAGTCTCTTCACTGTGAAAAGAGAAGCCTATACTCCTCTCTTGATCTCCATTGGTCCTCTTCACTATGGCAGAAAACAATTCAAGGACATGCAAGAACTCAAAAGCCGCTACTTCGATTCCTTTCGCGGCCGCCTAGTCTCCCTCCGGAAAGATCATCTTCTAGAGGAATACAAAGCCTTCCTCGAATCAGAAGAGACAACCATAAGATCTTGTTACCAAAAATCACAACTACTCGACTCTATCAACAGCAAAAGCTTTGTAGAGATGATGCAGTTGGACTCTGTTTTCATCATGGAGCTGTTCTTGAGAGAAGATGATGACTACCACTGCAAGTGCAAGAATCACATAAACAAAGAAGATGATTACATAACAACTCGACCGTGTCTCAGCAAAAGCATTCAGAAGGATCTGTTACTTCTTGAGAATCAAATCCCAATGTATGTTCTTGAGAGGCTCTATAAAACGGCTGCTGTGGATTTCAAGAAACACGCAGCCTTTCTTGATCTCGCGAAAAAGTACTTTCGATCGTGGGACCCTTGTTCCGAACTAACAGAGAAATCCAAAGACCTCGACCACCACCAGATTCTGCATTTCACTGATCTGATCCGGCGCGCTTACGTTCCCAACCCGAAGGATCTGGGTTATATGAAAGATGATAATAACCAAAACCCTAATAATAATAATAAGAAGAAGAAGGATCTTCATCAAGATTGCTGTTTCATAAGAACAGCAAGCAAGTTGAACCAGGCCGGGGTAAGCTTCGAGAAGGTTCGACACAGACGCCTTCTCGACATCAGGTTCGAGACGAGGCCCTTCTACGGCTACCTACTCTGCTTTGGCTGCTGTCCATTTCCATGGTCTAAGTTCTTCAAGGCTCGAATTCAGTTCCCGGAGTTGAGAATAGACCACAGAACTGAATGTGTTCTTCGGAACCTGATTGCGTTCGAGCAGTGCCACTACCCTGAGGAGCCTTACATATGCAACTATGTTTCCTTGGTTGATTCTCTGATTCACACCAAAGATGATGCAGAGTTGCTGGTTGAGAAGGAGGCTATTGTGCATGAACTTGGAAGTGATAATGAAGTAGCAACTTTGGTTAATAGTCTTTGCATGCATGTTGTGACGAATAAGACATGTTACCATAAGTTAATGGGTGAATTGAATGAACATTATAACAGCAATTGGAAGTGGACAATGGGGACACTCAGGAGGGTTTACTTTCGTGATCTTTGGAGATGTAGCTCTACCTTTGTTGGCATTGCTGTCTTTATATTCGCCATTTTCAACTTCTATCGTGTTCTTCGTGGATTCCCTTTGTTAGTTACTTGACTACTCTACACGTTAATGATCTATCTATGTATGAATAAATCTTGTGTAAGCCACAATGCAAGTTACTTTAACAAATTATCCTTAATTAGTTGTATTTATCTAAATATTGGTGCGATTTATAAGTAGGTAGATTAATAGATTGTAGCATACATAATTATGCCTATGTTATTATTAATTGCGTTATATATTTGTAAAATTTTTTAGACTTTTTATCGAGTTAATAATAGTTAGCAATTCCGCTACGTTACCAACACGATCCTCCCAACTCTTGCCAATTTCATTGGGTTGGACTCCAAAATTCATTTCATTTAAAAAGTCACATCTCCAATTAATTTAAGTTAATCCTAATGTCACTCCTTTACTATTGTAAACCTAATTTACCAATTATTTTACCATGCAGCTATATTCCCCAACTCACACCTTCAAGCTTCACCATCGCGCAAACCCTCTCCAGTAGAGTCATCAACGGCCGCTGCCGTCAACGGTAGTCAATGCCGCCAGAACACCAGCCAGCGCCCTCGCGAGTTGCTCCTCGCAGTTGCCCCAGTGCCACTGCTCCCTGCATGTCGCCGTTGGCCCCCGTTTGAAGACGCATTGTTGAAGGTGCAGCAAGGTGATGCAAAAAATAATTAGATGAGAGAGCAGAGAGAAGAAGATGAGAAATAAAAATGAATTCAATTGAAATAATGATCAAATCATACTTTACACTAACAGTCACACTTGTCTTATATAGTGGCTGTTACAGCAAAATTTGCATAATTAAAAATTATCTAACCTACCACTTAGCAGTAATTTACGCAACTAAATTAGCTTCTACTACTTAACAGTAATTTATGCAATAAATTAGCTCAATTTTCCTAACTACCTAATTTACTATACTGCATAATAGGAATATCTATTTCCTAGTTGTCAATTAATTTTTTCACTAGATAACACCCTCCCTCAAGTTAGGAGTGTGAAAATTTACCAATTCTAAATTGCCATACAATGTATGAAATGTAGTTGGGGCTAATGGCTTCGTTAAAATGTCTGCGACCTATTCGGTTGTGGAGATTGGCAGCAAATGAATGGGACCCTCCATGAACTTGTCTCGAACGAGATGGCAATCAGCCTCAATGTGTTTAGTTCTCTCGTGAAAGACGGGATTGGAGGCGATATGAATGGCTGATTGACTATCACAATAGTTGCTAATAGGCCTGGTGAGAGGCATCCCAAGATCCTTCATAAGAAAGCTTATCCAAATGGCTTCCTTGGTGGCAGTAGCAAGAGCACGATATTCAGCCTCAGCTGAGCTACATGCCACACTAACTTGTTTCTTACTTTTCCAAGAGACTAAAGCACTGCCGACATAGAAGCAATAAGCAGAAATAGATCGTCTTGAATATGCACATGCAGCCCAGTCAGAGTCAGTAAACGCAGTGACACAAAGGTCTGAATCAACAGAAAAAAAATATGCCTGTGACAAGAGAGCCCTTGATGTATCTTAATACTCTGTGAGCTGCAGTGAGATGAGCATTAGTCGGGTGATCCAAATATTGACTTAGCTTGCTAATTGCAAAGCTAATGTCTGGTCGTGTATTAGCCGAATAGAGTAATTTACCAATCAGTGTTCGAAATTCACCAGAGTCAGTCAGTGGGGTGCCATTATCCTTGCTTAGCTTGTTGCTATTATCCATAGGAGTCGTGGATGGTTTACAATTCTCAAAACATGCATCCCGAAGCAAATCTAAAGCATACTTTCTTTAATAAAGCATGATGCCCTTCTTGGACCGAGCCACTTCCATACCAATGAAAAACTTCAAGTCCCCTATGTCCTTTATCCTGAACCGATCATCCAAGGTAGCTTTAATAGCATTGATCTCATTTAGATCATTACCAGCTAAGACTAAATCGTCAACATAAACTAAGACTATATTGAAACCCAAAGCAGATCTCTTGGTAAACAAACTATAATCTGATTTAGACTGCACATAACCAATTTCAATCAAAACTGACTTCAACTTTGAATTTCAGTGTCTGCTTGCCTGTTTGAGACCATATAAAGACTTTTCAAGCTTACAAACTTGGCCAGGTTTCACATCTAATCCTGGTGGTGGTCGCATGTACACCTCCTTATCCAAATCACCATGTAAAAATTCCGTATTAACATCAATTTGTTTGAGATACCAACCCTTGGCAGCAGCCATAGCCAGCACAATTCTCAAGCTAGTCAGCTTCATCATGTAATACCCTAATATTCAAATCCTTATACTCGAGTCATAAGTCAATGATACCACAGTGGTACGACTCTCAGGTGGATTTTTAATATATAAATATAGGTAATTTCGAAAGGAGTATTAATCGAGAAGCCTGTAAAGAGTAGAAATAAAATCGCGAAGACGTATCACTCACGTTTCGACAACAAAAAGATAAACCGTGAAGCCGAAAGTGATATACGGACAAGGCATAAAGGAGATTAAGAGATAGATAGCAGATAGATATATATAACATAAGTAAATAGCCACTAGTCACGACCCGCGAAGTTTAGGCCGGCTAGGATACAATATGAAAGTAGTTGACAACAGTATATCCTAATCTCTCCCAAAGGAAACATGAGAGCCTCTATAGGCAAGTTCAAAAGAGTTCAATACATAATATAATCTTTTTAAAACAAAGGTGGAGAGATTCTAAGCAAAACACAAAGTAGAGAAAATAAAGATCTTTGCCGTCTCTCAGACGACCCACAACTCACTTCTGAGCACCTGGACCTGTATCTGAAAAATAAGAGATATATACGGAATGAGAACCCCGGACCCATGGGTTCCAGAACGGTAAAAGTGCCAAATAAATACAATGCACTGCAATAAAAATTCACTAAGCATCCTAAACTTCTTCACCAATTATCCATCATAGGTTCTCGCTAATCCATGAATAGGCAACTGTCATAAGGGAGTGCTAAATCTAATTCATGTTTCACATGTTTCCCAACTCGCTGACTCTTCCACGAATCAGACTCAGAATCATAAGCAAAACAATCACCAGTTGTTTTACCTCAGAAATTTTATATCAATACATCATACCCTCACTTGGAGCTAGTGAAACCACATCACTGCGTCTACCCAGGGAGCTCAAATTATCTCATTCAATGATCATCATCATCATGCAATCGCATCATCAATTCATCTCATCAAGAACAGCCCTCAACATCTACCGACATCAGCATGAGGGGCCTCTCAGATGTACAAACACAAGCAATATAGGCAAGTAATACACAAATAAGGTACAAGTAGAACAAATAGCACATAATTAGATAACATAGCATATATGATGTAGAAATCCAAAACAAATAGGCAAACCCAAACAATTCAAACATATGCAAATGATGTATGCCTGCCCTATGGCTGATGATATCATCTGTCGATTATATAGCCAACCCGACATGTCCTGGTAGCTAACCATTGGACAGAAACACCCATTGCGGAGCAAGTAGTTTGAGCTACAACCCCCTTACTACTACTCGCTCAACCCAGAGCCTGTGAAATAACCACTACTGCGGCTACTACCCAGGCGGATGTTTAAAAGCTCAACTTGGAGTGAGTGGATTCACCACTACTGCCGCTACTACCCAAGCATCATAATCTCTGACCTGGAGCAAGTGGGACGAACCACAACCCTTGCTACTGCCCAGGATCTCAAAACATACATTCGTTCAGTTTAAGAGTAATCATCATTGTTATCAAATCTCAAACATTAACCTGGAGCAAGCGAGACGAACCACCACTCTCGCTACTACCCAGGTATCACAAATACATTCATTCAAAACTCCATAATTAAACTCATTTATCATAAACATCCTTTCCCGTCTCATACTCGGAGCAAGTGAACAATGCCACTGCTTACTACTCGAGGTCACACGTCACATTTCAACATTTTCCATCATTATTCATTTATCATATTCGTTCATTAATCATATATGCATTTATACTCAGCCATAATCAATAATGGCTTTGTCGTAACCCGGCAATAACTCAGCCATCCGGCTCACAGTTCAATTCAGAACTAGCCAATTTATCAATAAATATAGCTCTTCGGCTCATGGCATGCACGGTACTTCCACCGTCATCCTCCATATCTCTTATAATCATTTTTTATCATCATTGATCATAACTTTTCCCCTTGCTTCATTCGCAAGTTACCACATCCCCTAGCTCCTTTCTCATTGCTAGGCATATCATAATGATTTAATACATAAGGGGTCAGATCGGAGGCTTAGAAATATGAGATTTGGATTTTAAAACTCAAAAATAAAATTTGGCATGAAAACAGGGCCACGCGTACGCCTCCTCCACGCGCACGCGTGGATGGGGACAATGTTCATCGACACGTATGCGTCGCCCACGCGTACGCGTGGGTGGAAAAATAGCAAAGGCACGCGCACGCGTCAGCCACGCATACGCGTGGGTGCGTTTGTGCCCCACGCACAAAACTGGCACAACTTCGGCACAACTCTCGGGAAAAATGGCTCAGCATTGGGTGCAGCGCATCGACGCGCACGCACACACCACGTGCACGCGTGGATGGTGCCTTCTTGAAAAGTGACGCGTACGTGTCAAGCACGCCTACGCGTAGGGGGCATTCTGCTGAAAATTTTTTCTAAGTTAAAAGCTGCAGAATTCACAGATTAAACCCCCAATCTTTCAACGGACATAACTTCTTCGTTTTAAATCATTTTTCTCCCATTCTTCAAACGGCATAGACACCCCGGATCTAATTTTATTTTAAAACAAGTTTGGCACAAAACGAGGATCCAGAGTCCAAGTCATGTTCCATCAAAGTATGCCCAAAAACTATATTTTCATACAAAATCACAAAGTGCCATTTTCAAAACAAGCCATTTTCAACCCTTTTCAAAATCAACCAAAGCATGCCAATTTCAACTCTTTTTGAAATCAATCAAAATATACCAAAATCAGCATCAAGCCTCCTCAACTCATACATTAATACCTTACCACAATTCACAAAACCGCCATATAACCATTTTTACCCATTTCAAACAAATGGCTAAATTACAAACACATTAACATGTCATACATCCTTCCTCATCCCAATTTCCAACAATACTATTTTCAATCAACCATCATTATACATAATCAATATCATACTCACTATCACATGGTTTCACCCACAAATCAACCTTAATCATTTCTCAAGCATATATCACAACATACATATCTCTCATGCATCATCATACCATCAAGGCATCAATAATCATAATCACATATATGACCACATAATATATCTCAACCAAAACCAAACATACCTCATCTACATAATTTCACCCCAAATTACCAAATTCCACACTTCAACTCCTCAAACCTTATTATTCAATAACCAACCCAATCATTCATGTATTCATTATCTGAAATTCATCCAATCACTTGTGTCATCATATAAAGGACACATCAACTTACCTTCCTTACCTCTTTCCGGCCTCCGGCCCAATTTCACAATTTAAATGCATAAACTAAAAATCAATACTCATTACCCAATACATCAAATTTTCAATACACCAAGCATACAAGGCCACACAATTCTCAACCCAATCATTAATTCACATTACATACCAACTATGTATATTAGCACCAACTATTTATACAATCCAAACTTAATCTTAGGGGAATCTAGCCTAGGAATTCTCATCACACCACACGATACTTAAATGAAACTTAAACCGTACCTCTTGTAGCCAAACCAATTGAGCCTCTTCTATGGAAGTATCCACCAACCCTTAGCTCCAAGCCTCACCAAAGCTCCATAAGCAACACCAACCTCCCAATTGTGCATCAAAATCACCAAATACACTAACATAACCAATTTCACATATATACATCAACCTAGGGCTCATAAAAATGATAAATCACAAGGGTTTGAGTACTTTTTACCTCAGCCTATATGAAGTAGGGATAGAACCCGCTTAGAATCCATGTTGGAGTATCCCTAAACACCCAAAATCACAAGATTTTAACACTAACTACCCAAAATATGTAAGAGTGGGGAATTTCAAAAACTGGACAGAGATGAATAGAATACTCACCACAAAACTTAGATAAAATTGTAGAGGATGAGAAGAGCGATGCGTGGCTGCAAACAGCTCGTCAATCGGAGCTCTGTAGCTCAAGTTATGGTAGTTTGAAGATCAAAGAGAGTTAGGTTTTCTCTCTTCTCTTCTCTCTTCCCAAATTAGCACCCCTCCTCTTATTTTTAGGGTAAAATAAGCTGAAATGCTCATAACTAATGTTTATATATGTTGGGTCTTAGGCTCACTTAGGTTCGGTTCACTTATTTTGTCCGTTGGCCCAATTTTGGGCCAAAACCCTTTAAGATTAGCGCTCTAAATTGCATTTTAAATATTTCTACCTTCCCTATTTATAATTCCTCATTTCTTAATCTTATTTACTCATAATCAATTTTTTCAGCTGCAGTACCAGACAAATCTTAGCCGGTATTGCCGGTCAAAATTCTACTGCGCATTTTTACGCAGAAAACTATGTTTTCTGACTCGAAAAAATTTACTGAATTCAAATATCATATTTAAATTATCAAATTCCAATTGTCAAATCTTCCAACCATATTCGCTCCTATTTAACTTATTATTTAATTAATTTCGGTTAGACCGGGTATTACACATCATTGGACTGAAAGTGTCACGATAGTCACTACCAGGGACTTGAGTAAACCCTTTTGCTACCAAGCGGGCCTTGTGCCTCTCTATTATTCCGTCAGGATGGTATTTGACCTTGAACACCCACTTACACCCAATTGCCTTCTTGCCATGTGGAAAGAAAGTAAGCTTCCAAGTTTGGCTCTGCTCAAGTGCAGTAAGTTCGTCTTTGATGGCTTTGATCCAGCAAGGTTGAGTTATGGCGTCACTATAGTGCTTGGGTTCAATATTTGAGGAGATAGCCAAAGAAAATGCAGTATGAGATGCAGAAAATTTTTCATATGACAAATAGTTAGATATTGGATACCTTTCATAGTGTGAAGTTAGAGACTGGTCAGTGATGGTGTTTAAACATTGATAGTCGCTCAAGTGAGACGGAGGCCTTCTGATTCTTGAGGATTTTCTTTGCACATGGTGTTGTTGGAGATGTTGTTGCACAGTGTGTGGTGTGGGAGATTGTGTTACATTGTGATTTTCGGAAGGTGGTGTTATTGTGTGTTGATCATGTGGAATAGGTGCTGGTTGTTTTTCATGTTCATTTTGTGGTGAGATAATGTTGTGTATCTCAGTTGTGTGTGTGTGGATTTAGGATTGAATGAAATTTATGGTGAATACATATCATAGGTAAAAGGATCAATGCATGAGTGAGGAGAGTGAGTTGTTTGATTATTATTGTTGGGTGCATTACTGAACGAAAAATAAAAAAATGGATTTTCATAAAAGGAAACATTCCTGGAAGTGAATATTTTCCTAGACTTTAAATCAATGAGGAGGTATCCTTTAATACCCTTCCTGTATCCTAGAAACACACACTTCCTGGATTTGGGGTCAACTTTTTTCGATTAGCATGAAGAGTATTTGCAAATGCTAAGCACCCGAATACCTTTAAGTGTGAAATGGTCGGCAGTGTGTCATATAAAAGCTGATATGGGATGAATTTTTAAGAAAATGTGATGGTAATCTATTTAAGATGTGAACAACATAGCCAATGGCTAAATGCTAAAAATATTTTGGTACATTTGATTGAAATAGAATTGCTCTTGTAATGGCAAGTATGTGTTGATGTTTTCTCTCAACAATACCATTTTGTTGAGGAGTTTCAACACATGACTTTTGGTGCAAAATTCCAATTTCGTAAAAGAAAGATTGCATTAAAAATTCTGTCCCATTATATGTTCTTATACATTGAACTTGTTTGCCAAACTGAGTTTTAGCAAAATTCACAAAGAATTTGACAAAATGAGCTGTGTCAGACTTATGCTTCATGAAGAAAATTAAGGTAAATCTGGTTTTATCATCTACAACAGTTAAAAAATACTTGTGACCACTAATAGATGGAATAGACAAAGGGCCCCAAATATCCATATGAATCAATTCAAAAGGAGCTGTTGAAATATTATTGCTATTCGAAAAAAGTAATTTTCTTTGCTTATCCATGTGACATGAATCACAGGGCTGTACATCAGTGTTACAACTAATGAAATCGAATTTTTTTCATTTCTTTTAATTTGTATAAAGGAATGTGACCTAATCTATAGTTCCATAGGTGTGTGTTGGAAATGTTGAGAATTGACGCAATTGTGCAAACCTTTATTGTAACATGTGCAGCTTCAGATTTCATTACCCCTCCCTTCAAGGTATAAAGACCACCACAGACATCAGCTGCTTTAATCATCTTCTTCAATTGTAAATCCTGTATCTCACATTTATCATCAGTAAAACTCATTTTATATTGCAAATGATTTGGGGCTTTGGATACTGAAATTAACTTGAAATTGAAGGAAGGGATATATAATGCGTTTGTGATATAGAGTTCATTTGAAAATTTGATAGTCCCTGCTATGTTGCTAATTCTGTGAGCACCATTAGACAACTGAATGTTTATGGGAGCTATCTTAAAATGAGTTTGAAAATCATCAAGAAAGTAAGATGCATGAGCTGTAGCCCTTGTATTTAACACCCAAGAACCATGTTTTGATGCAGAAATATTTAAGGCCAATATATTGGATTTGAAATGCATGATGTGCACTAAGCTACATGGAAGAGAAGCTTGTTGTATGACTATGAGTTGGTTAGCACTATTGATATGCTCTGTATCTTGCTTACTAATCAAAGCCAACAAAGCTGATTTTTGCTCATGAGTAAAGTCAAAGTTCGAAGTTTCATTTCCTTCCATACAACTAGAGTCAACTGAGTGCTCAATAAAACTTCTCTCAGTGCCAATTTGGGCTAAATTCACTGCACCTACTCGTCCAGCATTATATTTTTGTTTCAAATGGGGAGGCAAACCATGTTTTTTGTAGTACACATCAATAGTGTGACCACTTTTTCCACAGTAATAACATTGCATTATGCCTCGTCCGGTTTGTCCCCTTCCACCAGCTTGGAATCTACCGCCTCTACCCCTCCCTCCCCCTCTGCTTTGCGAGGCTTCAATAGTGTTTGAGAAATTGGTAGAGTAGGTAATAATTTTGGGTTCAAAAGTATCTTCCAAGACTTTGCTCTGTCTTTCTTGCTGAGTTGAGAGGGAGAAAATTGTCTTCACTTGAGGTAGGGGTTCCATCAACATTATTTGAGATCTAACATTTTCATAATGGTCATTCAATCCCCTAAGAAATCTTGTCACATGGTCTTCTGATTTAAACTTTCTCATTTTGCCTAGTTCGCATTTGCATTGGTTTCCACACTCGCATGAAGGTATTGGTCTAAAATTGTCCAGTTCTTTCCACAATGCCTTTAATGTTGTAAAAATTTACATTCATTTCTCTCTATCTAGTTGCATACAATTCTTCCTGAACTTCGGCTATTCAAAATTTATCCCCTTGATAATACCTATGCTTCAGGTCATCCCATAGATCATAGGCAATGTTGTTCCAAATAACACTTTGAGAAATTTCAGAGCATAAAGAAATATTTATCCAAGCCAAAACATAAGTATTGCATCTATCCCACAAAGCAAATAAAAGATCGGCTCTTTCAAGTTTTTCTAAGCTTCCATCGATAAACCCTATCTTATTTTTGGATTTCAATGCGAATATTATAGCCTTACTCTAATTATTATACTTCTTTTCATCAAGAATTATGGAGGTAAGAGAAATACCAAGATTTTCGGATGGGTGAAGGTAGTAGGGGCTTGACGGATCCTGATTCGGATTGCCATTGTTCTTGTTGAGGTGAGCTTGAATCGACGAGATTTAACTCAAGAAAGCTGCGATTCTTTGAGGATCCAAGCTTTGGAGAGAACTTGCTCGATCTGGATCTGGATTTCCACTGGAATTGGAAGATTGTTGATGGGGATTCATCATTGAGCTTCGAATCTCGCACTGTGGTAGGTTCAAATTCTTGAGCTTTTCTCTTCCTCAATCTCTGCTTCAACTGCGATCACCTCCTTGGTTCCACGCTCACCGCACCATGTTGTAGGTGCTGCAAGGTGATGCAAAAAAACAATTAGATGAGAGAGCAGAGAGAAGAAGACGAGAAATGGAAATGAATTCAATTGAAATAATGATCAAATCACACTTTACACTAACAGTCACACTTGTCTTATATAGTGGCTGTTACAGCAAAATTTGCATAATTAAAAATTATCTAACCTACTACTTAGCAGTAATTTACGCAACTAAATTAGCTTCTACTACTTAACAGTAATTTACGCAACTACATTAGCTCAATTTTCCTAACTACCTAATTTACTATACTGCATAATAGAAATGTCTATTTCCTAACTATCAATTAATTTTCCCACTAAATAAGATGCATCCATCCGCGGTGGAATTCTCCCTGCATCGTCGAAGCACTAGCAAGTGCTGCTGCTGTTCGCAATGCACATCCCTTGCCAGCGACGCTCCCAGCCTCGCCTCCGAGACACGTCCCGCATGGTGTCCCTCCTTCGCCGCCGTCGTCGCGTTCATAGGTTAATGGTAATTCCTAATTGTGATAAACAGAGATTGTTCCTGGTTTATCTTGGGTGCATGTCACGGGGTTTCACTTTCATACAAGATTATTCTTTTTGATTTTGTGAATGCTAATTTTATGTAATTTTAGGGAGATTGATATATGATTTGAATTTAATTGTTAACATGAAATTGGTTTATTATGAGCACCCACAACTTCTGAATTAAGATTATGCTTCAATAATCAACATTGAAAAGAAGTGGATCTGCAAATAGAAAGTAGTTATATTCACGACACCAACTTAATAAGTTACAGAGTAAACATGTTTTTATATATATATTTTTTAATTTCCTTCTTTAGGTAAAGGATAAACGAGTTAATTTGTGCGTGTAATGATATATGGATCTTAAGGACTCACAAACCTAGATGTAGATGTCTATGAACGATTGATGTATAATGAACAATAAAAATAACTATAACTAATTTTTTAACTTTTTCATCAAGATGATTTTTAGATCAATTGTGTGCCTGCTATAGTTCATAGGGATGTGAAGAGCAATAACATATTGCTTGATCATGAGTTTAGGCCTCATGATGCGGATTTTGGGCTTGCAAAGATCTTGCAGCGTGAGGCTGGCGAAGGAGGTGCTAGTGCTGGTGTCAATGACATGTCCAAGGTTGCTGGATCATATGGTTACATTGCCTCAGGTAAGTTCTTTGGAATATTTTTGGTTATTATTCAAATTGATCACCATCTATGTAGACTTTTTTGTTTTCATAGTCCATACTCTTAATTGGTAAACACAAAAGCTAGTTACAACAAGCTAAAATCTGTCATTATCTAGGTGTTAGAACTTAGAATTGTGTAGTAGCATTTGCATTTAGAATTCAGATAATAACAAAAAAAATGAGGCTTTATTATTTGGTGCATAAGTTTTCAGTGTAATGAACATCACCAATTAAGGGGAAGTAATGACCATCATGAATCATGACAAGTATCTAGCAGCTTAGTTTAGACTATTGGGATAGATGTGTCAATTTGAGTTAAGGTTCAAGTTATTTGTTTTGGAAAGCTTTATTGCTAATATCTACCTAATTGATCCACTTGCAGAGTATGTTTATACGTTCTATATGCTTATGATGAGATGTTGAATTAGTCATGAATAGCTAGTCTTTGTTTATAACCATGGTGAATTTCTTCTGTTATTGATTTAGGGGCAAAGTAAGAACTTGTAAATGGTTGATCACATGGTGCTTGACATAAATTTCTAAGAGAAGGCTTGTTTCAATTTTTTGGGAGATGCATAGATGAAGAAGAAACAAAAGATTGTGCAGTATAGAGAATTCTTTGATAGGACTTTTGTCTCACCTGATCTTACAAATGATGAGATGCTCAAAAAATTTATTGAAAGCCAACTTGTATGTTCTTCAAAACAAGAAGTAGAATGTCATAACATTCCCTTGTGTCCTTCGAATTCATTTAAGCAGAAATAGTACTAGTTTGGTAGAGCTATTATTTTTAGTTAAATTATTGTATTATAGTTTCTTAAGATGCTTTGTTTGATTAATTAGCATACAAGGAAAAGTTGTTAAAAATGAAGACAATCATTTATGTATTTTTTGTATTAATTTAAATTTTTTTAAAATAATAATTTTGTGACAAATTTATATTTTTGTTTTTAATTAACCTTAATGGTGTTTGCTTTGTTTGATGTACTTTGAATTTAGTAACAAATAAAGTTACAGAATAATACTGTAAATCTTTTTATAATAATTAATTCAAAGATTCAAAATGTTACAAGTCCTTAATTAAACATGTGGAACTTTATCTTTAGAACTTACAAAATCATACACACTGTACATATCTAATTTTTTTGATATATTAAGGAGTGCTTATTTATATGTGCTTTTGTTGAACACTTGTTTTGTTTTAGCCGGTTAATCTTTGGATGTATCTTTAATGGATATGTCTTCTGTTTAAATATTGTTTGGATGTGTCTTTAATGAATGTATTTTTTGTTGAAAGTACTTTTAATGGATGTGTCATCTATTTAAAACTTATTCAAATGTCTTGTTAATGGATGCATCCTTTGTTTAGAACTTCAAAAGTACTTTTCAAGGCTTGTGGACTTTCTTTGGTTATGACCCGGATTTTTTTTTTCTTGTTGGACTTATTAGTGAGTGTCTCTATTGAGACTCTTTGTGAAATTTTTTTAAGTGTGAATGTGTCTCCTCTATTAAGATATTAATATATTTTTTTACATTTGTTAAACACTTATTTTATTTTAACCGATTAATATTTGGATGTGTCTTCAATGTTTAGATGTGTCCTTAATAGTTGTGTCTTGTGTTTCAAACTTTTTTGGCTGTGTCTGTTATGGATGTATCTTTTGTTTAAAACTTGATTGAATGTGTTATTAATTTCATAACTACTTAAAATCAGATAAAATTTAGATTTGCTCTGGCGCACCCTAATCTAATCTTTGAATATAAGCCCGTGCCTTTAGTAAAGAGGACCAACTTTTGATTAAGACTACAAAAATAAAAAAGAAATAAATAATTATTTTTCATATGATCTTAACATAACTAACTACAACCCAAAGTTTACAGTTCTTCAAACTAAACAATAAACTTTAAATTTGAGAAGAATATTATGTCATATTCTGAGGTTGATAATACACGAGCAAACAACATGTCTAAATAAAATACTTGTAAGCAACAGTACTATATTATGTCATATTCTGAGATTGATAATACACGAGCAAACAGCATACCTGAATAAAAGACTTGTAAACAACACCACTATACATTGTAGTTATCATACTTTAGGCATCTAATTTTAAAAAAATATTAACAGCTTCATAGTCACCTATACAAAAAGCAAAAAATCTCACTAAAAGATTTAAGAAACATTTTAAAACAAATCAATTAATTATTCTTTTAGTCAGGCTTAGCGTCAGAGGGCACCGCAGGGTCTTCATATGGATTAGGATGCCTTAATCTATTTGATTCAGTTGCCCCTCCCAATATATGATTCGCTAATACAGATAAGCAAATTAAATTTAAAGGTTAGTAACTTATGTAATCGAGCACCAACTATATTCCAGAATTACGAAACATAATCATCAACCTAAACCACTTATCTTATACCAAAATGGAGAGTTGGACTCCTTAGGCAACAACCAAGTTTCAAATGGCACATATAATTCACATTCATACAGCATAACATCCATTTATTCTGAAAGAAACACCCGAAAAATTAATAAAAGTTTCTAATTTTTTAGAGAACATAAAGTCAAATCCTAAAATGCAAATAAAAACAAAGAGAACTAATGCAACTAAAGTCTAAACTGTGAATTCATATCAATAAAAGCTTCTAGTTTTTCACTATTGCTTCCAATCCCCAAATTTAATCATAAAGAGACTAACTACTATTTTATAGAAGGCATAAGCTGAAGTGTACAACTCTAATCATATAACCAATCATATCTTAATTGCTCATGGAAGATAAATAACAAAGAAAGCTAGAATTCAATTTTCAACATAAAAAAACAACATCCACAAATCAGAGGATCACACATGCTTGAATTCAATTTCAATCCAAAGAAAGCTACATTTCAACACAAACAATAAATTACAGACTTGAAAATATTGCTTATACCTTAAGATAATAACAATTTATGTCAATTAAAAAAAACATAACAAATTGACAATTGAAGAGTTAAAGGCACATTCTAAAACCTAAAACTTTCAACCAAATCTATAATATTCACATTTTTAATTCGACAAAATTTTCATAATTTTTGACAGGGCAACAACTTTACAACAAAGGTATAGAATCATATTCCAAGAGTAATTGCATACCTAAATCTTCATTAGCAACAATATAACACAAAATCAACAAACAGTGCAAATTTTAAAATGAACCAACAACAAAAAAAATCATGAATTTTGACACAGATCTACCGTCTACCACACTCATCATCATAGTTTATAATAGAAACAACATCTATATTAGAACAACCAAAACAATTAAAAAAGATTGATTTTTAAATTAAATTAGAGGAAAGAGAAGGAAATCGGAAAAGAAAAAGTAAAAGAAGATGAATTGGCTCACCGAAAAGGAAGTAGAAAGGATTGAGAAGGTGGATACGAGAGAGAAGGAGCTCACTGCAGTGGTCGGCAGTGATGCGAATCACAAGAAAAAGGGCACTACGGTGGTCCTGCGGAGGAGGAAACAGCACATGCAGAGAGCACTCTGTGGCGACGGGGATTGGTTGCGGAGGGCACCGGCGCTATGCAAAGGATTGCCGAAGTGGAGGTCACGATGGCGCAAACGCAGGCTTGGCTTTGGGTATATGAGCCGCGAGCAGCGAAGATGCGACAAGCGAGCATCGTTGGTGTGAGTGACGCAGATCAGCCGGCGGTGCGCCGGGAGAATGGCGACGTGCACGGCGCACTGCAGAGACGGCGATTCGGCGGTCTCCGCGATAGAAGCCAAGGCACTTCCAAAGCAGCAATGAGAAAGGGTAAGACCTTTATGGTGAGGTTACTATTTTCCTAATCCTTATATTTCAAATTCTATTTAATGCTAATTATTTAAATTTTGTTTTTTAATTTAAAATTAATAATTAATTGTTGTTGTCAAATCTTGGCAGACTCTAACTTGGTTCCCAATACTTTTTCACTAGTTAAATTTATTCCTGAAAAATCACCCATTCTTCAAATTAGTCCTCAAAAAATTTTTTTAGTCATATTAGTCTTTGAAAGATGAAACATAAGTCAAATTGATCCTTCCACTAGTTAGATGATGACGTGTCACGTTAAGTGTTACGTGGCACGATGACATAGTAGGTTAATGTCATGTATCACAAGATGATTAGTTGATGTGTGATGATTGGATTTTTTGACGGTTTAGAATTTCACTAATGAAATCTCGTTGTAAAGTATAGTTTCTAAACCAAACAATAATCCTTTCATACAAAAAGTTGTTTGTCACTAGTACAAACCCCTAAAATTTATAAACCGAAGTATTCAAACCTCGGGTCGTTCTCCCTAGGAATTACAATGAAGTGTCTTGTTATTGGTTTTGAGTTATTTTGGGGTTTTGGATAAGAAGCATGAAAAGTAAATGGCAATGAAAATAAACTAACAACTATAAAAGGCTCTTGGCAAGGTATGAAAATTAGAAGGCCTATCCTAGTTATCCTTCTCAATTGTGATGAGAATTGTTCATTGCTACCACTCAGTTGACCTCTAACCATGGAGGGAAGTCAAGTGGATGAATCAATTTGATTCCTCAAGTCCTAATCAACTCCTAAAGGAAAGACTAGCTTTAGAGGCATTCAAATCAATTAGCAACTTCTAATTATCAATCAACAAAGGAATTAGATAACTCAAGAGTCACTAATTATTCTACCTAGGCCAAGAGGAACAAAACCTACACTAAAGTCCAACCAAGCATTTCATCAAACACTTGGAAGGCATAAAAAAAAAGCATAGTAATTTGAGAACAAGAATAGAATCTAACAACAATTATTGCAAGGAATTAACAACAACAATCAAGGAAATCACAATTATCATGAATTACCTCAAATTGCATTATTGAAAGAGGAAATAAAAGAACAACAATCTATCCAAAACAAAATGAAGAATTACAATTACCAAAGCACATAACTAGAAAGAGGAAGAGGAGAAGATTAAGAATTGGCAAAGGAAAAGTGAATCAAAGCATGAATTAAACCTAGATCTAAGAAGAGAGATTAACCTAAACCTAATCCTAATTCTAGAGAGAAGTGAGAGCTTCTCTCTCTAAAGCTAACTCTAAACTAATCTTAATTATGCTATATGATTCCCTAGATTCAATAATTGTGCCTTCCCCTCAATCCTTGATCCTTTTATTCCTTTCTCCTAGCAATTGGCGCCAAAAATGGGTTCAGAAAACCCCCTCAAATCGCCAGGCACGTGTTGCTTTAATGAAGTCATGTGCGGTCATCGACGCGTGCGCACACGGTACGCATGCGCGTCCCTGGTCTATTCTGCAATGTGCGCGCGAGCGCCATGTGCGCGTGCGCGTGCTTGGCCGAGATCAATTCTTTTGTCTTTTGTGGTTCTCTCCATTTGCATGCTTCTTTCCTTGCTCCTTTGATCCATGCCTAGCCTATTTCAATCCTGGAATTACTAACAAACACATCAAGGCATCTTATGGAATCAAGGAGAAATTAGAATTCATCAAAATAAGGCTTAAAAAGCATGTTTTTACACTTAAGCATAAATATGGGAGAGATAACAAAATCATGCTAATTCATAGGCTAAATGTGAGAAAAGGTTATCAAAACACTCTAAATTCAATACAAGATAAACCCTAAAAATAGGGTTTATCAACCTCCCCACACTTAGACCTTAGAATGTCCTCATGCAAAAATAAGAAGGAACTAAGGGGTATGACATTTATTGAATGCAACTAAACTATATGTTTCCTATCTAAATGCAACTACCTAAAGTAAATGCAAATGCTTAGTTCAAACAAATCAATTCCCAAGAGACATGTGTAAGCACAATAGTTAGGGCAATAGGAGTTAAGTCCAAACCACAATTATATTGAATTATCAAAAAGAGTTCAAACTTGCAAGAATATAGATAATATGGGTGAATACATGTAATTGAACTTTTGAACCCTCACCGGATGTGTATCTGCTCTATTCACTCAAGTGTTTAAGGGTTAATTCACTCAATTCTCTTCTAATCATGCTTTCCAAAATTTGATTTTCTTCTAACAATCAACACTCATTCAATGCATGCATACATTCATCATGAGGTCTTTCATTTAGGTTGTAATGGGGTTAGGGTCAAGGTAGGTTCATTTATGGTTAAGTGGACTAGGATTTGAATCTTTGATTAGCATAGACTTCCCCACCTAACTATGTAATGACCTATATAAGTTCAAACTATTCTAACTACCTATTCTTCACTTTTTCTTACATACTCATACATTCTATTCCTTGATTCATAACACTTATGCATTGATTCTCTTTTATTGAACTTCACTTTGGGGCATTTTGTCCCCTTTATTATTTTTCTTCTTTTCTTTCTTTCTTTCTTTTCTTTTTTTTTCTTTTCTATTCTTTTGTTTTTCTCATTTTCACTCTTATTTCTTTTTCTTCTTTTCAACTATACACAAGAACATCAATGCATAAGGTCTTATACATTCAATCAATACATGAATATGTTCCCAATTCTAAAATATGAAAGTGTACTACCCTTTTTCATCCCATCCAATGTTCCCAAGCCTCACCAACTTTGAATAATAAAAACTCTCACTAGCCTAGGCTAATCAAAGATCCAAACAAGGACTTTCATTGGTTTTTCGCCTTGAGCTTATAATGTGCTAAAATGAGAATAAGTTGGTTAAGCATAGGCTCAAAATTGGCTAACAATGGGGAGTAAAAGGTAGGCTATTTGGGTAAATAGGCTAATGAAATAATGGCCTCAATCATACAAATGCATAAATACAAGAAATAAATGGACATATAGAATCAAGCAAATCAAGGATCATAATCATAGAAAGAGAACAATTTCACACAAGAATGGAAAATAAGTGGTTATAAAATGTAACCACATCAATAGGCTCAAGTCTCACAAGCTTGTGTTCTAGGCTCAAGACATGCTTCACAAAGTATGAGTTCAAGCAAGTTTCACCATAAATTTTCTTTCAATCAATTGGGTTGGTGCCTTATAATTAAATTTCTCGAAAAAAATCTCAATATTTGACTAAGCATTGTCGTGATTGAAAAATTCAAAAATTCCCTTAGTTCACCCTTTCCTTTTCCGCTTAAAACCAAATTCTTATGCGAAAGGGTGACTAAGTTTCCAAGAAAAATATACGAAAGAAGATATGCAAAAATGCATAAAGAAAAATCCAACTAAAGTATGGAATCTATCATCTAAAACATCTAAAGATATCCATAAGCATCAAAATATCTAAAATCCAAAATAAGCAGTAAAAGTATCCAAAGTAAACTCAAAATGCATCAAAATATATACAAAAGATATGCAAAATAAGATAACTAGGAAAGTGGCCAAAATGTTCACCGGTTCCCTCCCCACACTTAAGATCAAGCATCGTCTTCGATGCTAAACTGGAGGATCAGTGGAAGGTACAACGATAGGTGCTGAATCTGTCTGAGGCTGTGGAACCGGCTCCTCATGGGGCTGTGGTGTCTCTGTGGTGTCTGGGGCATCCTGCTGAGTCGGTGCCTCCGCATCCTCCTCCTGATGATCCGGCTCATCGTAGGCCGGAGAGTCGGGAAGTGGAGGTAACTCAGCACCCAGAGAAATGAGCACCTGGTCCATCCGATCCAGTCGGCGTCTGACATGGAGTCTCTCGCGCTCTAAAAACTGAAATAGACGCTGGACCAGTAGGTAAGTAGGCTCAGGTGCTGCAGGAGGAACTGTAGATGAAGATGGAGCTGCTGCTGTAGAAGAGGATGGGGCTGCTGTAGGGACTAATGGTGAAGGTGTCCCCACTACTGCTTTAGCCTTAGAACGGCGTTTAGCTGGGGGCTTCTCGTGCACCCAACCACCCCAAGGAATAGTAACCTCCCTGTCATCTGCATCAGGGGGTGGTGGTATCACATCATCGTCCAGCCAGGGGACCTCAGCTAGGGCCGCCATACTCGTGACCAAGGTAGGAAATGGAAGTAGGCCACGAATATGCGCCCGCCACATGCACTGTCGGATAAGTCAAGGAAAAGAGACATCCTTCCCCTCCATAACACACCCAATCAGCAGAAGCATCTCCATAGGAATCTCAGAGAAGTGAGTGGTAGGCAAGACATAGTGGGCAAAGATCATCTGCCAAGTCTTGGCCTCTCTAGTCAAGTGAGCAAACAGCATTCCCTTAAGCTTGGTGTTAGTCGCATCCATGACCCAGGTAGCATCCGGTAACCCAATCACACGCCTAAGCGCCTCATAGTCAAAGGTCATGGTATGGATAGCCATCTCTGCCTACTGGTGGGCACACATGTCAACAGGAATGTGCCGACACTGTAATGCCTCCTCTAACGCAGTCTCAGTGATCATAACCTCTCTACCCCTCAACTGAACCGAATCCAAAGTAGGACGGAAGAAGTTGCAATAGAATTCCTTAACCTAAGAAATGTTGATATCTCCCAAATCTCTATCAACAAAGTCCAAACCCAACTCTAGGATGCGACTAGTAATGGACCGTCTCACATCATTGGGTAGGAGCAATTTCTTCTCAGTATTCAGCTTCGTTGTTCGATATTTTTGGAAGCGAAGCTCACAGTAAAGATTGGGAAACTTGGTTGGGTCGGTAGAAGGTAGCAACTAATTTTCTTTTTCTTCATCATTTAACAGATTCTTAGCATAATTCTTGTAGATGGAGGGAATAGAGGGTGTAGAATGTTTTCTTTTCTTGGAAGCAGTGGCTATGGCTTTTCCTTTATCCGACATCCTGAAAAATATGATAGAATATAAGCAATGAAACACTTAGCATGTAACAAAGAAGGCATGTTCAGGATATCAATTGGCTAATAACAATCATGATGTTAAAATGAACTTGAAAAGAATTGGTAAACAAGTAAACATAAGTGAACAAGTAAACCAAGAATGCAATCTTCATTAAAGTCAACAACTCTTACTCATTAAGCAAAAAAAATCATCATACTTTAGAAAGAATGGTTAAAGAGGGTTAAAGGTGAGTAGAAGTTAAATGGTTAAAGAAATTAGTGAGTTAGAAAAGTGGATTAGTGGTATGATGATATTTAGGCTCAATTAAAAGAGAAGTTCTGGTTCATGTTCACAATGATAGGTGCAAATCCGGGAAGTTGAAAGGAAACGGAAATTAGCCCAAATTACAATAGAGATTAAGATGAAAACAGATTTCTTGAAAATTGGGCAGCATTCCGGCTTAAAATTCGATGTTCCCGGGTTGCAAAATGGTACAACAATCATGATTACAATATCAATTAATCTCAGCAGCAAAAAGATAGCATACAGGCAAAACAGAATGCACACAGAGCAACTCAAATGTGGCACTTATCAAACAAATGAACAAGCAGAAAATAAACACAAACGGAGCACTTATCAGGCCTAGAATCCTCTATCCAGCTCTAGCTACCTAACAGCAGATATTTCTATCTAATCCTAACATGTAAAACTCAGATTCTAACTAATGAACAGAAAATTACAGAAGCTAATCAAAATTGAACCGTTAAGATCAAACAGAGTATGAACAGGAACCTGGGAGCGGGAGAAGAACTGTGAAGGGAAGGAAAATTGGGATTGGGAGAAGAACTGTGAAGGGCAGCAGAGGCGGTGACTCGCACCGCCGCGGACGGTGGCGGTGAAGACAGTTGTCGCGGTGGTTGAGGTTCGACCGAGGAGGAGAGAGTGAGTGGATGAGAGAGAGAGAACGAAGTGAATGGATGAGAGAGAGAGGGTTGATGGTGAACGATGGCGGCCGCGGTGATGGCGGTTGCTGCGGCGGCCAAGGTGAACTGGATGGGTGAGAGGGGGGAGAGAGAGAGAGAGAGAGAGAGAGAGAGAGAGAGAGAGAGAGGTTGGGTGGTGATGAGAGAGGAAGAGAGGATGGCCGTCCGGTGGTGGCTGCCGGCGGAGCAACAGCGGCGGCTGAGGTGGGAAGAAGAAGTTGGAAATGGTGTGAAGGGAGGGGAAAGTGCACGACTGCGCAGCGCTCGTCGCGTGCTAGGGTTATCTCGTTTTTTTTTGAATCGGCGCGAGCACGCACCTTGCGCGTCCGCGTACATTGAGGAAAATGGAGATCCACGCGTGAGCGTGCAGTGCGCTCTAGCGTGGGTTGGCAGATTATGCAAGGGCGCGTGCGCGTACAAGGCACGCACGCGTACATGGGGTTGGGCCTGAGGCTTAGAGTGGGCTTGACGCACGCCCAACTCTCGGGGCGAAGGCCTAGAGTGGCGGCAGCATGTAAGGGCGCGCGTGCGTATAGCGCGCGTCCGCGTACATTGATGAGTTGCTAGTAGGCGCGCTAGCGTGACGCGTGCGCTCGCATCTGTTCCACCTTGGACATATGGGCGCGCACGCGGCAAGTGCGCATCCGCGCAGATCGAGTTGGGCCAGGGGCTTAAAGTTGGCCCAGAGCCGGCTCAACTCTCTGGGGCTTGGCTCAAAAATTTTGTAGCAGCAGATCGACGCGGACGCGGTAGGTGCGCGTCCGCGCGAACTTCCATGTTCGCATAATCTGTGCGCACGCATGTAGTGCGCGTCAGCGTGGGTTATGTTGCGCTCAGGGCATAATGTGTGCCCAAGAGAGGCCCAACTCTCGGGTACGTGGGTGATGATGCATCCGCACAGGGACGCGTGCGCGTACATTGTGCGCGCGCGTCCACCCCCCTTTTTTTTCAGAAAAATTATGCTGGGTGCTCCCCATACTGTTCACAACTCTTTATTCAATCAACCATCATACAATTCATAAAAATGCAATTTGATATTATTCATCTACTACTAAACACAACATACATGTGACTAAGCTAACAATTAAGTTGTACAAACAAATTTATGTGAAACATCTACCTACAATGGTAACCCAAATCACTTATTGAGCAAATTTAAAAGAGAGTGGAAAGAGTTTACCATGGTGGGGTGTCTCCCACCTAGCACTTTTAGTTTAAGTCCTTAAGTTGGACATTTTGAGGGGCTTATTGTCATGATGGCTTATGTTTGTACTCGTCCTTGAATCTCCAAGGATCTTTGCTTCTCAATTGGTTGACAGAATTTCCAACCATCTTCATCAAGCTTGGGCAAAGTTCTACCCAAGATATGAGTTCCCATAGTTGGTCTTCACATAGTGAACCGGGATCCCATATCTTATCTTCGCACCCATCTTCAATTTGATCTTCATACTTTTTCTTTCCGGGTGGTTGATATATAGAATTCTCTTTAGCACACCTAACCTTTCGTCGATACCCTTGTAAAGTGGCATTCTTCCAATCATCGTTCCTATACCTTGAAGCTTTTACCTTAAAGAGCCTAATTCCTAACTTGCAACCACTACACAACTCATTCTTGCTTTTAGTTCCACAAAGAGCTCTAAGTTGACCATCATTTTCAATTAAGCCATATTCAAGTGAGAAAGTAAAGTTTAGGGATAAGAGTTTTACCCACTTGAATGTTGTGATGGATGGTGACTTGGGAAGGGAGACCTCCCCACACTTAGACAATGCAAGATCTACTTTTTTAGGCTCTACTTTGGTTGTTTCCACCTCTTCACAAGCTTCTTCAATTCCAACCGCATCCCCTTTGTTACGTGGCATGGTGTTGTCTTCAAGAACTTCGTCTTGTTTAATGAGAGGTGATGCAATTTTGGATAGGAATTCATTGATGAATGAATTCATCTCTTGATCAACCTCTTCATATTCTTCAATTTCGATATACACCATGCCATTTTCATTTTCCTTGGGAGGTTGTGCACACTCTTTTATAGTTTCAACTTCATGTCCAATGAGAGAGGATTCTATTGTGGAGAGAAATTCATCCATGATTGAATCCATTTCTTGATAAGTCTCTTCCAAGTCTCCAACGATGGCATTCCTTGGAGGTTGCGCACCCTCCTCAACATCAATATCAAGTTTCTTGGGAGAGTGCTCCGTGATACTACATTCCCATGGACTTTCAGCATCTCCTAAATCTTCAACCACTTCTTCCTTTTCTTCAATGATCATAGGCTCCTCCAAATGTTCTAACACAAAATTTGACTCCTTCTTTTCCACCGGATTTTCCAATTTGTCCTTCATGTTTTGCTCTTCTTTTGACATCTCACATGTGGTCACGGAATTACCTCGAGTCTTCAAACATTGGTGGGCTAAAGCATGCACCACCTTGGTCAAATTGGTCATAAACTCAAGTGTATCCCGCTTCATGGCTTCTTGTCCTTGAAGTAACAAAGTGAGAGAATCATCTATTGGGGCTTGGGGCGAATAGGAAGGTTCATTATTTTGGAGAGAGGGCTCATGGTAGGAAGGTGGTTCTTCTTGGTAAGATTGTGGAGATTGTGTGTGTTGAGGTGGCTCTTGGTAGTAATCTTGATAGGGTTGTGGTGGTTCTAAGGGTTCTTGCTCAAGATGGTCATAAAAATACGGTGTGGATGATTAGTCATATGATGGATATGGATTATAGGAAGGTGCTTGATGTGGAAAGGCTTGTGAGTATGGTTGAGGTTTATGTTGAGGATATGGTTCATAGGCATATGGTGGTGGTTCTTGAAAGTCACAAGGTAATTCACCATAGCCATTGGATTGATATGCATCATAGAATGGCTCTTCTTCATAGTGCATTGGTGGGGGTTGTTGCCATGAAGATTGATCATATGCATGTGGCTCCTTCCACCTTTGAATGTCCCATCCTTGATACACATCCTCATTGAAGCTCTCATCACCTACAACATAATTAGAACCAAACTCATAGCCAAAGTGATAATTCATTATGGAAAAACAAAATAAAACTAACAAAATCTAGTAAACAAGCAAAAGACAAACTATTTACACTATTCACATATGTACAATAACCAATAGCATAACACCATTGCAATTCCCCGCCAACGGCGCCATTTTGATGATTGGATTTTTTTACGGTTTAGAATTTCACTAATGAAATCTCGTTGTAAAGTATAGTTTCTAAACCAAACAATAATCCTTTCATACAAAAAGTTGTTTGTCACTAGTACAAACCCCTAAAATTTATAAACCGAAGTATTCAAACCTCGGGTCGTTCTCCCTAGGAATTACAATGAAGTGTCTTGTTATTGGTTTTGAGTTATTTTTGGGTTTTGGATAAGAAGCATGAAAAGTAAATGGCAATGAAAATAAACTAACAACTATAAAAGGCTCTTGGCAAGGTATGAAAATTAGAAGGCCTATCCTAGTTATCCTTCTCAATTGTGATGAGAATTGTTCATTGCTACCACTCAGTTGACCTCTAACCATGGAGGGAAGTCAAGTGGATGAATCAATTTGATTCCTCAAGTCCTAATCAACTCCTAAAGGAAAGACTAGCTTTAGAGGCATTCAAATCAATTAGCAACTTCTAATTATCAATCAACAAAGGAATTAGATAACTCAAGAGTCACTAATTACTCTACCTAGGCCAAGAGGAACAAAACCTACACTAAAGTCCAACCAAGTATTTCATCAAACACTTGGAAGGCATAAAAGAAAAGCATAGTAATTTGAGAACAAGAATAGAATCTAACAACAATTATTGCAAGGAATTAACAACAACAATCAAGGAAATCACAATTATCATGAATTACCTCAAATTGCATTATTGAAAGAGGAAATAAAAGAACAACAATCTATCCAAAACAAAATGAAGAATTACAATTATCAAAGCACATAACTAGAAAGAGGAAGAGGAGAAGATTAAGAATTGGCAAAGGAAAAGTGAATCAAAGCATGAATTAAACCTAGATCTAAGAAGAGAGATTAACCTAAACCTAATCCTAATTCTAGAGAGAAGTGAGAGCTTCTCTCTCTAAAGCTAACTCTAAACTAATCCTAATTATGCTATATGATTCCCTAGATTCAATAATTGTGCCTTCCCCTCAATCATTGATCCTTTTATTCCTTTCTCCTAGCAATTGGCGCCAAAAATGGGTTCAGAAAACCCCCTCAAATCGCCAGGCACGTGTTGCTTTAATGAAGTCATGTGCAATCATCGACGCGTGCGCGCACGGTACGCGTGCGCGTCCCTGGTCTATTCTGCAATGTGCGCGCGAGCGCCATGTGCGCGTGCGCGTGCTTGGCCGAGATCAATTCTTTTGTCTTTTGTGCTTCTCTCCATTTGCATGCTTCCTTCCTTGCTCCTTTGATCCATGCCTAGCCTATTTCAATCCTGGAATTACTAGTAAACACATCAAGGCATCTTATGGAATCAAGGAGAAATTAGAATTCATCAAAATAAGACTTAAAAAGCATGTTTTTACACTTAAGCATAAATATGGGAGAGATAACAAAACCATGCTAATTCATAGGCTAAATGTGAGAAAAGGTTATCAAAACACTCTAAATTCAATACAAGATAAACCCTAAAAATAGGGTTTATCAACGTGTCAGGTGAGTGACACGTAACACGCCACGTGTCACTTGACATGTAAAAAAGTTATTTATAATCAAAATAATCCCTGAAAGTCCAGACGTAAGTCATTTTTCATCCCTAAAATTTTAAAATTAATCAAATTAGTTCTTATATATAAATTTCTTTTATTTTTCTTCATAATATTAAATTTAAAATATTTTTTGATAGTACTAATTTTTAATATTATTTTTTAGACCTTAATAAATAAAATTCTCTTTGCATAACATAATAAAAATAATTAAATTATTATAAAGTTATTTTGTCATTTGTATTTAAAATTTTATATTTTTAAATTATAATTTTTTATAGTGAATTTTTTTATTTAAAACCGTTTATTAAATTATTGTTAATTATATATTTTAAATCTCACTAAATAATATAGTAGTTATTTTAAAACTTAAATTTTTTAAAATTATAATCTTATTAGTGTTTAATTTATATAGTAGAACTCAATAATTTATAAAAATTATTTAATGAGATTTAAAATTATAATTTTAAAAAATTTAATTCTACAGTATTGCCAAACTCGGCTTCTCTCAGATAAGGGACGATGGCATTCGAGGATGCAAGTGTGACTAACCCGTGTAGGCAATAAAAGGCGAGGCCTCTGTTTAAAGGTTTAAAAGTTATAAATACAAGATTTTAAACTAACTTCTCTAGCATGTTCAGATTTATTCTAAAAAATATAATATGCAACTCAGATAACCATAAGATAAACATAAAAAAAAACAGCACTTATCATTTCTATTTGTCAACTAACATACTTATCAAATTTTCACTATGAATAAACTTAACTTCTCTTAACTAAGTTGTCAACAAGCCTACTCTATGAATAAAAAGTTTACTATAAACTAACTTAACTACTTGTAAATGTTTTAATCCTTATTTGTCAACTAACATATTTTGTGTTACTTAAATATCATTCCATCTATCCCGTCTATTTACTAATTAAAAGACAATTAATTATTAATTTGAACCACAAAAGATAACATCAACCTCAAAGTCGATGGCTTCCACAATGTGCCAGGACGCGTTCAGCCGATTTATGTCAAGGTTGCGTGCCATAACGTTTCGAAAACTCAAAAATATTAATAAATTGGCCTAAGTATGGAGAGAAATGTGAGAAATGTGGGTTAGAAGTGGAGTCAGACGGTCTGTCAACGAGTTGATTTTATAAGCGCCAGTTTTCTTTATCATGGTCGTATCTCGTTTACACTGTAAACGAGATAAAGCATGTATCACGTGTCTATAAACATGATACGTAGAGATGTGTGTGTGCCTTGTCTCGTTTACAGTGTAAACGAGATACATCAGTGTAAACGAGATCAGCCATACTTATCTTGTTTACACTGTAAACGAGATAAGGTTAAATATGAAAAAGAGTAAAGTATCGTTTTTGTCCCCAACGTTTAGGGTAAGTCCCAAAGTTGTCCCTAACGTTTCAATCGTCCTATTTAAGTCCCTAACATTTCAAAACTGGCTCAATGTTATCCTGCCGTTAGAGATCCATTAACAGAATTGACAGCTGGACAAAATTGAGACGATTTTGAAACATTAGGGACTTAAATAGGACGAAAACATTGGGGACAAAAATGATACGTAGAAATAAAATTTAATTTTATCCTTCAATAATATCAATTTTTTACTATACATAGTATTCAATTTCTTTTAATCACATCTATATAAATTACATTTAATCATATTACTTTCATTTTAAATAAATAAATTTTTTTCTTATAATTTTACTCTTAAAGATTTTTAGTTATCATGACATGTTTGTATAATGACTAGTATATAAACATATAGAAAAGAAAAAATAATATATATATATATATAATAAAATATAAATTATATCTTTTGTCTTTAATGTATCAAAATTCTTTAAAATTATAAAAAAATAAATTTATTTAAAATGAAAGTAATGTTATCAAGTATAATTTATTTAGATGTAGTTAAAAAATAATTGAATACTATGTACAGTAAAAAATTAATATTATTGAAAGATAAAATTAAATTAAAATTTATTTTTATGTATCATTTTTTCCTAACGTTTTCGTCCTATTTAAGTCCCTAGCGTTTCAAAATCATCTCAATTTTATCTCGCTATCAATTCTGTTAACGTCAGGATAACATTGAATGAATTTTGAAACGTTAGGGATTTAAATAGAATGATTAAAACGTTAGAAACAACTTTGGGACGTACCCCAAACGTTAGGGACAAAAACGATACTTTACTCTATGAAAAAATATAATAAATACTCTGAAAATAATGTATATGAGTAATTTTAATATTTATTTTATTTGTTTAAAAAAAAATTCTACATCCCATTGCTCTACTCTCCCATCGCCTAATACAGGGCCTACAATCCACTTAAGTTCACCGGTTCACACACTGTTCATCCAATTTTTACTAATATATTCGTGGTCATTCTTCATTTTAATACGCCAAGTTGTATCCAATATTAGCTTAACATATTTGTCATTTCATCTATATTTATCCGGAGGTTAATTAACATAATAGATCCAAACATATAATGTTCTATCTACTGCACAAAAAAGAAATGAAGATGATCAAATCAGCTATAACACTACAGCAAAAAGTCAAAAACTACATTTAGTAATAATAATATAATAATTATTGTATATCTTATTAACTTATATTTTTATAATAATTATATATTTATTATTATTACCATATTTATAATAATAATTATATCTTTTTACGGTTATTAAAATATTTTTATTAATAATTGTATAATTTTTACTAAAATTTTTTAATAATAAAGTATAAAATAATTAATGTCTAATTACTAATAAATATATTAACGGTTATTTTTATTATTGTTAAAAATAAAATAAATAATTAATAAAAATAATTTTTTTTAGTAGTGTAAAGATTATTTTAAGATCCAAATTAATTTGTCGTCCCTCATTACAAATAGAATGAAAGTTCCTAGTAAATGTATAAAAACATAACATATAGTTCTATATACTGCAACTCTGCAAGGTAGAATTGAAGTTGGTCATCAAGTCAGCTAATCAAATATTATTATAAGATCCAAATTTAATTTGTCGTCCCTGATTAAAAATTAGAATGAAAGTTTCCATTAATAATAATAATAATAATAATAATAATAATAATAATAATAATAATAATAATAATAATAATAATTTTGATATAACTCTTAAATATTATGATTTTAAATAACTCAATCGAATTTATAAAATTTTTACTAAGTTGGATAATTTGATGATTTAAATTTCGTTACAATTTTATATTTACACATTTAATTTATCTTTTTTATTTTATATAAAATCTCGATTTTTTATTTCAAAATTTAATAAAATAGACACAACTAAAGTTTAAGGATAAAAAATAGCAAAAATAAATATTATAAATGAGTTTTATAATAATAAAAATAGTATGATTAAGTAAAAAAATTACAGAGCTTTAAATTTAAGAAAAATTTTATAACTTACTTTTACTTTTTATATAGGGCAAATCACTATATTAAGTCATGGGGAGGAAATATCCAAATAAAAAATTGGTTCATGAATCAACCAAGAGACATTTCTATATAGTTTGAATCTATCTAATTCGAATTGCATTTCCATGTAATTCGAATCATACTGATTCGAATTACATACACACGCACACACCCACTAATTCGAATCAACCTGATTCGAATTACACACACAGAGTAATTTGAATCAGGGTGATTCGAATTACACCCAAGCACGCATTCCTAAGTAATTCGAATCTGACTGATTCGAATTACACAAAGATTAATTCGAATTACACTGGTTCAAATTATATAGGGCCAGACGTGTATAAATATAGTGTGAATGTGAGTTGATCTCATTAGAGTGAGAAAATATCTAGTGATGAGACTTTTGTAGTGTTGGTTCATCACAGAGGATCGATTAAGAGAAAAACACGATCTGGTGTGAAGTTCACTGATAAGGATCCTCTCAGTATTTTTATGAGGCCTACGACGAGCTATGATGACCTTGTGAATTCTATACTACAGAAACTTGGTCTGCAAGGCGTGAAACAGTTTAAGAAGTTTTTTTTATCGCATTCCGATCTCAGTGCTGCAAGATATCGTGAAGTATGATTGTTTCACGATCGGGAGTGATGAGGACTTGCAGGTCATGTTTCATTGTCGTCGGCAGTTTTCCGAGGTTAGGACACCTGAGCTGTTGGCGAAGTTGGTTGATGTGGTATCTAGCTCAGGGGGTTCGAACCGAAATACCCACACTACAAACTTCTGGATTTGGTTCGCAGGAGGTAACACACCGAGCAACTCCTGGAACCACACCCAAGTTGAACGGCCACCCTGGATGTATGTCTGGAAATCCGTCAAGCAACCACTGACATAACGTCCGTCGACCGGCAATCCCAACTAGTACGCCACGTCTTGCAGTGTGATCGTGCACTCCCCGAACGGAATACTAAATGTGTGCGTCTCCGGACGCCATCGCTCGACGAAAGCACTAACAAGGGGCTCATCCAATCTGAACCATCTCTCGTTCAGTCTCGCAAGATGGTATAATCCCGCCATCTGCAAGTACGGAATGTATCTCTCGTCGAGTCGTATGCCCTGCTGCCGTCGCATGCTCGAGATGCATCGCTGGGGCTGCACATATAATGGACCAGATAATTAAAACCACTTACAAAACCACTAACAAAAACCACTAACAAAAACCATTAACATAAACCACTAACATAAACCACTAACAAAACCACTAATAGTGCCACTAAAATAAACCACTTACAAAACCACTAACATAAATCACTTGCAAAACCACTAACATAAACCACTTGCAAAACCACTAACAAAACCACTAATAAAACCACATACAAAACTACTAACATAAACCACTAACAAAACCACTAACAAAACCACATACATTGTCACTAACAAAACATAAAAAATCGGTCACATACAAACTTTACCAACGTCACTTACCATCAAAACCACTAACATAACGTATATAAACAAACGAATAAGTTACTTAATCCTACTTTAAAAAAAATATTACGTACTAACCTCGTCATTGATGACTCCGGCTATATGAGCAACTCCATCCAAACGATATAGTCTGTCCGGATTATTCCCCATGGGCTGAATATCCTGCTCGAGCCTTTGTTGGAGCGAATCTAGGTCGTTTCTCTGGGATTTGGTGGGGTATGATAATGGAAAAGTGGTTCGAACGAGGTTGGTTCGAACTCCTTTTATAGCCGAAGCAAGTGTAATTCAAAACGCCCCAATTCGAATTACTACTAGAGACAAAAATGAGTAATTCGAATCAGTCAGATTCGAATTACTTAGAAACGCGTGCTTGGGTGTAATTCGAATCACCCTGATTCGAATTACTGTGTGTGTAATTTGAATCAGGTTGATTCGAATTAGTGGGTGTGTGCGTGTATGTAGTTCGAATCAATAATGTTTCCTGATTGATTCATGAACCAGTTTTTGATTTGGCCGATTTGTATAATTTTTTGCTCTCCTTAGCTTATTTAAGTGATTTGCCCTTTTATATATGTATAAAAACTACATTTATACAGATAATATCAAATTTAAAAGAGAAAATATAGGAATTAAATTTTTTAGCAAACATTAACTATTTTCAAAGTATAACTTTATAATTTAAAATATAAGTAAAAAGTTTATGATTTTGAGTTTAAATTTAAGATAAATAAAATAATTTTAAAAAGTTAAATGTTGGATTAAAAAATTAATTATCTAATGTTATTCAATTTGAAAAACCTAATTTTTATTTTAATTGCTCTCATCACATTCACTCACCTACTAATTCGTTGTCACTTGCTTTATCTTGATCCAACGTACAATAGCATTCACTTTATCAATAGCCATCATTTAATCTCAAATGATCTTTTATTTATTTATGTATTTATTTAGACCAAAGAATAGCATTCACTTTATCAACAGCCATCATTTAGTCTCAAATGATCTTTTATTTATTTATGTATTTATTTAGACCAAAGACTAACTTTGATTTCTTTACATATAATAATAGAGTTGGAATTGGAGGGTGTGCTTGTGCTGGGCAGCTGGACTAGTCTACATGTATGAAGTATTGATGACAATAGACAAGTTACAAAATTATTGACAGCATTTTTGTTACTTTGGCTCGGAGAACATGCCTTTCATTTCTCCTAAATAAGATAATTTTTAGTTGATTCCTTTTATTTCTCAAATATTATTATATTAAAAATAATTAAAAATAAATACAAATATTTAAAAATAGAACAGAGATATAATTAATTATAATTTTAAAAAGAAATACAAAATGAATAAATTATTTTTGTAATTAAATTTAATTTTTTTATATATCTTTTTTCTTTTTTTAATTGATTTTTATTGTGTTTCTAAATTAATTTAGTTGACCTTACTTACCAAAATAACTATAGAATACATCTGAGTACTCAAAAAAAAAGAGAGAAGGAAAGCGCGAGAGTGAGAGTTCGAGAGAAAAACATGATGAGGATGACGACCATGCCGTTGGAAAAGAGAAAGGAGAGAGCGTGGGAGGGTGTACATCTAGTGTCAAGGAGGGTCTTTTTCGAGTAGAGATAAGGTCATTGGTGCATAGAAGTCTAAAGTCTTTACATTAGTGGGGTCTTTATTTGGGGATGGAATCGCGATGGTAATAGGTAAGAAAGGTGATTCTCATCCACCGAGTGTCAGTTTTACAAAAGAGGCAAAGAGCTGCTTGGCTGAACCATACAAAGAAGCCATCGTGATCAAGGTGCTGGATAAGTATTATGGTTACATGGCTCTTATGCATAAGCTTCAAACAGTATAGCGCATCAAAGGAGGGTTTGATTTGTTGGACGTGGGTTTGGGTATTTTTTGGTTAAATTCGATGCTGCTGCAAATCGTGAGAAGGTCACGTTTTGTGGCCCTTGGTTGATCGACGGTCACTATGTCGCAATAAAGCCATGTGATGTGGACTTTAGGCCATGCGAACAATCATTCAGATCAACGCTATTATGGATTCAGGTCTCGGGACTTCCGATTTGGTGCTACTAGGAACAAGCAATGCTGCGAATTGCATCTACAATAGGGGTTTCAGTGAAGGTAGACTTGGCCACAAAGCTTGCAGAGAGGGAGATATGCCCGAGCTTGTGTTCAGATTAATCTAGGGTTGCCAGTAATCAAATATATTATCGTAGAAGACATCACTTATGAAGTGGAGTAAGAGAGTTTACAGTTTATTTGCTCTACTTGTGCATGATATGGGCATGATAAATCATTATACATGGAGAAGAAATACTCAGAAGGAAAAGGTGATGTTTTCGATGATGGAAAGAATCATGAAACTCCGACACTAGTGTCACACAACGATTAAAAAAATTCAAAAAAGGTCGAATCAGAAGCTCGTGATTTGGGCAAGGATTCTCGTGATTTGGGCGAGAAATCAAAAGTTGTTAAAAAAATGATACGGGATCGAGATCATTGGCTCCTCACATGTATGATGTTCACGATAATGAGGCATGTATGGATGACGGAGAGGGCTGGTAACAAGTTATGCGTAAGAAAAAAATTCACAATGGGTCATAAAGTCAGGTTTGAATGCCCAAGATGAAAGGTAGCACAAGTCTGGTTTGGGAAACATCCTAAGGCCCAATTTGCATGGTGATTGATGCAAATCAATTGGAATTAGGACGGGACAACAAGAAAAGCATGAAAGTGTGCATCTTCATCGCACAGAACTCCTGCACGTCGTGAAATTGTCCTTTGGAAGTGCCTGCGAGTTTCCTCCTTGCAGTACTCTCCAGTTGATAAAAATGGCAGCGCAACAGAGGGTGCCTCAGTAGATGGAAGCATGGAGGCAGTGCAGCGTTGGAGAGTTTGAGGGTGGCAAATATTGAGGATCAGGGAGTGCCAGCACCGCAGGACAACTCACCAATTGAGGTTGGTGATTCTATGGATAGTTTAAATATGATTATTTGAAATATTAAAGATGTTTCTAATAAGTTAGTCTAAGTGTATTGTAAGGAACTTGTTAGGAAATTTAGACTTGTTTTTTTTATTGTGGTTGAAACTCACTCCCCTTTTCAACATTTAAAATTGTTCTGGAAAAGACTGGGTATCACTTTGTTGGTATAGTGGAGGGGCATAAGGGGACATTTGGTTTTTATCATCTATGCAGGGTGTTTGTTATAAGTTTATTGATGCCTTTGATCAGAGTGTTACGGTCGAGGTCCAGTTTGATAATTTGACTTGGAGGCATAGTGGTATTTATGGTAGCCTCCAATTTAATAAAAGAGTTCTTCTTTGTAATTATCTTGTTGCACAGTTCATGATTTTCCAAAGACCTTAGATTGTTCTTGGTGATTTTAACGAAGTCATATTTTCTCATGAATCTAAGAGTTACCAATTTTCTCATCAAAGAGTAGACATGTTTATTGCTTCATTAGGGGATAATGGTTTGTTTGATCTGAAGACTATTGGAAGACAATTCTCTTGGTACAGGAGAGTAAAAAATTATGTTGACGTGAAAAAAAGCTTGTACGAATTTGTATAAATAGCGGTTGGTTATCTATCTTTCCAGAGGCCTATGCAAAAGTTTTAAATAGGCTTCAGTTTGATCATTGTCTTATCCTGGTGCATTGTAAAGGTCGTCCTCATCCTAAAGGGAATCGACCCTTTATATTTGTTGCTGCATGGGCTACTCATCCTATGTACAAGGATATTGTGAACCAGCATGGTGATCTAATAATAGAAGGATTCATTGCGAGCTTTCAAAAGTGCAAAAAAAACTTCTTAGAGTTTAATTTGAAGGTGTTTGATAACATTTTTGTTAGGAAATGTGAAGTAGAGCACCAAATTAATTATTTGCATAAGCATTTGGAAGTGGTGGATAACATTTATTTGCATAAGAAAGAGTAGCAGTTGATTGATGATTATAATAATACTCTAGTGCAAGAAGAGCTCTTATTGTTTCAAAAGTCTAGAGAACAATAGCTAAGGTTTGGAGATAGAAATACAAGATTCTTTCACGTTCAAACTCTTGTACAAAAGAAGCATAATAAGATTCATGGCCTTTTCCTCAAGGATGGGATGTGAAAAAATGATCCAAAAGTTCAGAATTGGGAAGCAAAGTCTTTCTATAAAAGCTTATTCTATCGTTTAGATGATGTTGATTTGGGTTGTCTTGGTGATGTGCCTCTTCCTTCTCTGCATGAGGAAGCTTGCAATGATCTTACAACACCAGTTACTATGGAGGAAGTAAGGATAATTGTTTTTAACATGAATTCTTTTAAACCTCCGGATCCTGATGGGTTCCAAGCTTTTTTCTTCAAGAAATATTGGGAGATCGTTGGTCCTAATATTTGGGATATGATTAAGCAGGCGTTCTCTGGTGTTGCTCTTGATCCAAGGATGATGGAGACTTTACTAGTTCTTATTTCGACGGTTGAAACGTCAGTATCCATGAAGGACTTCAAGCTAATTAGTCTCTGTAACATAGTTTACAAGATCATTATAAAGGTCCTTATTAATAGGTTACGTCCTCATCTTGCGGAGATTGTTGGCCTGCTTCAAGGCAGATTTATTCTGAGATGAGGAACTCTTGACAACATCATTATTGCGTAAGAGATTCTTCACTTTATGAAAAAGACTAAAATCCAAGAAAGGCACCTTGGCCTTTAAGATTGATCTGGAGAAAGCTTATGACAGAGTTAACTGGAGGTTTTTGGCCCATACCCTTCAGAACTTTGGTTTTTTTACTCCTACAATCAATTTGATTATAGATTGTGTCACTACTTCCTTCTTGTCTATTCTTTTGGAATGAAAATCGTTTGAATGACTTTACTTCTAGTTCAGGGACTTAGGCAAGGAGACTCTATGTCATCCTATCTTTTTGTGTTGTATGTATGGAGAGATTGGCATACTATATTAGTCATCAGGTGGATTTGAGCATGTGGGAGCTGGTTGCTATTTTTAAAGGAGGACCAAGAATATCCCAGTTAATATTTGTGGATGATTTGCTTTTATTCTGTAAAGCTACAAAGAGACAAGTGCAAAATGTGATGGTGGTTTTGGATTTTCAAAGCAGTTAGGATGAAGATTAATGTGGAGAAGTCTAAAGCGTTTTGCTTCAGTAATGTCTATGCGACAAGAAAAGAGATTTTTACTGGGGTGTCCTCCATCAGATTTGTCCAGCACTTGGGCAAGTATCTTGGGGTTATCCTTAGCCATTTTAGGGTGACCCATTCAACTTTTAATATTGTCCTGGATAAGATCAGGATAGGCTAGCAAGCTGAAAAAGAAGTTTGCTTAACTGGACAGGTAGACTCTACTTGGCCAATTCTGTTATAATCACTATTCTCACATACCAGATGCAGATCTCTATTTTTTCCAAAGGATCATCAATAAACTTGAGTCTATGATGAGAAATTTTCATTGAAAATGACAGACTGATGAAAGCGAATTGAATCTTGTTAGTTGGAAGGTGCTGGTTATTCCAAAAAATATGGAGGTTTGGGGATTAGAGATCCTTATTGTGCGAATATTACTTTTCTTAGAAAGCTAGTTTGGACTTTTTTTTCATCAACCAACTAAGTTATGGGTCCAATTGTTAGATATCGAATATCGATGATCTCAAGATGACTGTTTTTTGTTGTCTTGGAACAAGGGCTCTCACATTTGAAAGAGTTTTTGCAAGGCTTGAGAAATATTGAAAGATGGATTTGCTTAGTGTATTGGAGATTTGAACCAGAATTTTTGGTTTTTTAGTTGGAGGAGAGAATAGCAATTATCTAATGAGATGGATTATGTTCACATTTCTGATTCGAACCTACGATACAGGATATCTAGTCAGTTGGTAGGTGACATTTGGAGACTCTTTATTTCCTCTATCTTAGAATATGAAAGGTAATATTCTTTCTTACGATCCAGATGCGCAAACAGGTTCGGAAGTGGGTTGATCTTGGTGTGGAGTTGGATCCAAAGTCTATGACTCAGTGTAATGGTTACTTATAGTTGTGTAAGCAACTTTTTGGTTGGGAGGAATAGGAAAATTGGCTTTGAATTTGACGTCAACTTATTCCGGAGAATTACAAATTTTTGGCTTAGCTGTGTTTTAGAGAGGCTCTTCCTACTGCAGGTTTTCACTTCATAAGAGGGATGTCATCATCGGCACATTGCTCAAGATGTCTTTCTAGTTTGGAATCGCTTACATTGTACTCGAGATTGTTCGAAAGCTGAGCTTGTATGACACATGTTGGATATTTCTTCTCATCTTTTAGATTTGAAGAACTGGTTCTTACATCATAACAGAGAGCATCCGTTCATGTTCTTTTCGAAATTTTGGTGGATATGACCAACAAAGAATAATGACATCTTTAATTCTCATGAGACTTGCCCTATGAAAAAAGTGATTTGTCTGGCTTTAGTTTCAGAAAAAAAGTTTAGGAGTTTTTTTTAAGTTACAAAGTATGTCATTTCTCTCTATTTTAAGTGGTTTTTGAAATCCTTCATTTATAAGTATTTTCAAGATTAATTTTGATGCTAGTTATCATGATTTTGGTGAAGTGTTGGTTTTGTTTGCATTATCAGATATTATAATGGGTGTTGGTAAAAGAGTGTGAAAATGATTAAGAGTAAAGGATATCGTGCCTTGAAATTAGAGAGTTGACTTTTATTTGACTATGAGAGATATAAATACGGTAGCGGATATCATGACAAAAATGATAATGAGATTCAATTCAATCAAGTGGAGCTTTTCTCTTCTTAAGAGGAATTTGAGAGTTGTCTTAAGTGGGACTGTCCCTTTATTTAAGTAGTTTCTGTTTTTTATTTTCTTTCTTGTTATTTATTTAACTTATTTAAATCACTAAAAAAATTATCAGAATAATTTGATCATATAGTATCACAATTTTTTAATTTAATTAAAAACGTAAAAATCCTTTATTCTGGTTGTTAGAAACACACTTAGCTTATCCAGCTCTAAGTGTGGTTGAGTTATTGTAACGTTAGAATGTTCTATATAAACAATTTTGGGAAGCCTAGCGTCTAAATGAGTTTTACCAGTGCTTAGTTCTCAATTTTCTTATCTTCTTTGATTCGCATAGCTACTCCCTCTCACTCGCAAATCTTCTTTGCAACTAAAAACATATATAGAATTTCACATAAAGCTTGATAATTTTAAGGTGGCATATGCAGTCTTCACTTGAAGAAGAGACAGAACACTAAGGAAACAAGCTCAGACACTGATGAGTGAGTGGGGTGGTCACTACTAAAGAGCTCATCACCTGAAACTTTGATTTCTTCCCACAAAACAGGTTCTTAACTATATCCATCAGTAGTCTCACCATGTTGTCCATTTCCGTTTCTTTGATTTTTAATGATATTGTCTTCTAATTTCTTCTCATCATGTATTAATTAACAAGTTCTTTTGTATAATATAATGTATAATTGATTAGCAATTTGCTGTATAATTAATTTGTTATTTTGTCGCAATTCTTTCGGCACTAATTGGGGTAGCTTAAAGCCTTTTAAAATGCATCATACTCGAATTTGTTGTTATGTTCACATCTGTGAGAATCACACATAAATAAAGGCCGTAGCCCGTACGTGCTTGGTTAAATGGTTTAGTTAAGTTGATTATAGATCAATTATCAACTGATATTTTCCTCACCGTTTTTTTCCTTCTTTAATTCATATTTTTATAGCATACGGATACGTGGAAATATATTTTTTTATATTTTTTAATTATTTAATAAAGTGTGATCTCTCACTTTATATTTTTCTAAGTGAAACTAAAAAAAATATGAAAGAATATATTAAATAATAAAAAAGTATATTTTATCAAACAATTAAAAATATATATATAAAGAATTCACTTCTCCTATAAAAAATGCTATAGTTCTTATTTATTTCAGTATTTATGTATGAATAAATATATTATTTAACTAATTTTTAACATATTTTGTAAAAAAAAGTAATTTAATAATAATTTTTGTATCTACATAATATATGATATTAATTTTTTAATTAGTTAATATTAATTAATTTTTTATTATTAAATTATTTATTAATTCATATTTTTAGAAAATTTAAGAATTTATGATTAAAAATTTAGAATTTATAATTTAAAATAAAAAAATTAAAAAAATTAGTTAAAATGGTTGAACCCAAAAAAATTGGCTCCTTGTTGGGTAAATGTTATGTTGGCGTCATAAGTAAACATTTTTAGTTTAAGTTTTGTTGTCTAACAATCCTTTTGAATGATACTAGGAAGACAAAAAAAAAACAGTCAAGAATTTAACAATTAATGAATGTTAAATAAGACAAGTTATGGCTATTTTCGACTGATTTTCTTTGGTTACCAAATATTTTCGTGTTTTAATTTGTGCATTAATTAAATAAAACTTGAGATTAAAAATGTAACATTATTGTATATATATATATATATATATATATATATATATATATATATATATCATTTAGGATGTGTTTGAAAGTTTGAAAATAATAAAAAAGGTAAATTAGAAAATATTTATTTCTATATTTTTACTATTTAATTTTTATTTTTAATAAATTAGAAGTTAAGTTAAATATGTCCCAATACAAAAATTATCTTCTATCAATATTTATACAAAAACTATCTAGACAACTAATATTTTTTTTCTTATTTTTATCTTACATTTAGATTAACACTAACTACGTTTTCCTTTTTTTACACTAAAAGCGTTGGCATTTAGCATTCATGTTTTTATATCTGTCTTTCTTTAAACAACTTTATATATGTAAGTAGATGTAGTTAAACAGTTAAAATTTGTCTTATTTATCATTCTTTAATTGTCGAAATGTTATGATTGTTTTTGATTAATTTTCTTTGATTACAAACATTTTCGTTTTATATTTATATCACCATAAAATAAAACAGTTTTCAAAACTTAAATCTTTTCTCCATTTTTGGTTTCTATTTTAAAGTGATCCTTTTGCTCCACAGCTGTGCTATATAAGGAAGTGAAGTTTGGTTGGTTGGAGAAACATGGCCATTGCTGCTACTACTGCTCATTCAACATTAATTCCACCACTTGACATGTTGGAACACGTGATCGATTTCGATGTTAAAGACCTTGAAGACTCGACTCTATTTGGTAATCACATGATATACACCGTTCCTTCCAAACTTAGGAAGATGGATGAAGAAGCTTTCACCCCTCAATTCATCTCAATAGGACCCATTCACTTCGGCAAAAAAGAGCTGAACGAAATGCAACAGCTAAAGTATATGTACTTCAAGTTCTTCTGGGCGCGTATCTTAAACGAGGAAGTCATTACCATCATGAAGTTATACAAAGGTTTCCTTGAAAGCCATGTAAAAAGAATAAGAGAGTGTTATGCGCACAAGTTTCCAGCAGAGACAAACAACAAGAAATTTGTGGAAATAGTGCTGCTAGATGCTGTGTTCATCGTGGAGCACCTACTGAGGGAGAGGGAATATATTCATCAATATATGTTAACCAACTATGTTAGAAAAGGTATCCAGAGGGACTTATTACTTCTTGAGAATCAGCTTCCATTGTATGTGTTGGAGGAACTCTATAATTATGCTAAAGCCTCAGCCAGCAGAGATTTACCTTGTTATGAATTTCGTGAACTTACCCACCATTACTTCGAATCTCTTGGTCTCTACGCGGAATATTCAGAAAGTGACTATAAGGCAGTTCATTTCCTGGATTTTGTTTGGAGAAGCTGTGCTCCCGATAAGAAGTTTCTGCACAAAGAATTGTATGCAAAGCATGCAATTTTGCAAGTGAACGCAAGCAAGTTGTATGAGGGTGGGGTAAGTTTTAAGTGCGTTGATGATAGATGCCTGATTGACGTAACATTCGGGACGATGCGGCCATTCAACGGCAATTTACTTTGCTTGGGTTGCTTGCCATCATCATGCTTGGAGAATTTCAAAGCTCTATTGATGCTCCCGCCGTTGAAAGTTGATAATGCAACAGTAACTGTTCTGAAGAATTTAATGGCGTATGAGCAAAATCATTATCCGGATAAACCTTTCATCATCGGCTACGTGTCTCTGTGGTGCTCGCTCGTTCACACCAAAGAAGATGTAGAATTGCTGGTGGAGAAAGAATGCATTATCCGAGAACAGGTGAGTGATAAGGAAGTGGTGAATCTGGTGAAGGAGCTTTCTAAGCATGTCATTTCCAGTAAGACGTGCTACCATCAAGTCATAACAGAACTCACACTCCACACCAAGAGTGGCTGGAAAAAGGCCATGGGAACAGTCAGGAGAGTGTATTTCCGTGACACTTGGAGAGGCAGTTCCACCATTGTCGGCATTTTTGTCCTTATCTTCACCGTCGTCAGCTTTTATCGGAATATTCATGCTTTAGTTTCTAAAGAAAACTAATTGAGCTTCCTTTTAATTTCTTTTCAGAACCATCACTTTTGATCAAAACTTAGCTATCATTTAGCCATCAGAATATTTTTATACCATCATACAGTAATTTTAAACTCGAGGAGCAGGGCCAAGCTACATACATAGAAAGGGCAATGGCTTTCCTTAATTTTAATTTTTTACACGTAAATTATATGTAAATTTCAGTTTAATCTCCTCTTAAAATTTTATTTTAGTCTTTTTTTTAGTGTGTAAATATTTTTTGCTCTCTCTAATATTTTTTCTAATTCCGCCCCGAAGAGTGATAGGCAACAACTTTTGTATTTTATAATTATTAATTAATTATTAATAATATTTTTAATGATGTGAAATTATATTTAATAATGAGATCATTTATTTTTTTTAATAGTTAAGTGTTGGCTACAAAACATAAAATTAGCTGGGCTAGACTTTCTCTTTTAAACTCTCTCATCGAATCTGAAATGTATATCAAAGGCAACCTAAGTGAAATGTTTGCAGGATTAAATTCTAGAACTGGATGGGTATATATATCGCAGATATTGTCTGAAATTTCATATGCAGCTTTCAAGTATCTCTCTTGATTTGACATATTAGATTTATTATAAGTTTAAGATCCAACGATTCATTTACCGAGGATCATTCCATTTTATAAATACTTTAATAATAACACAATTTAATGTCAATATAATTTTTTTAATGAAAACAAAATAATATATTAAAAAGAAAAATAACACCATAATAATAATATGTACATATTTTTATTCTCTTAATAGAAAAAATAAAATAAAATAAAGGTTCTCAATCTAGTTACTCTCTTAAAAGATTAAGTGGTCCTTAGGAAGAAGCATTAGCCAGTATTTGAACAAGTTGTCGGCATTTACAAACCCAGTGTGGCTGAAATCAGTGCTTAGTGGAAAAAGAGACCTGCGACAACAGGGGCTTTCTTGAGGTAACAAAGTACCTGCACAGCAGTTTTGTAGTGTTTATAAGTCGTTAGAAATTTTAGATACTGGCACTATAAAAAAAATGTTAAATATTATTAGATTTAGTGACGAAATAAATTTAATAGTATAAATCTTGTTAGTAATTATTTATTGATATGATTTTTTTGTCCATTACTAATTACCAACAGATCTAGCAACTGAGAATTTGCTTAGCTTGAACACACATTAGCTTTTTTAACTTTCATAGCTTGGAGTCATAGTTAGCCGTATAATATATGTGCACTTATTTTACTTGTTTTTTGTAATGTGAATATATGTATGTGAAGTTAATTATGACTATATATTATGTATCACGTAAGATAACTTATATTTTTTGTTTTTGAAATTTATTAAAAATTAAAAAAATAAATTTTATTTTATTTTAATTTTATCTAAAAAAAATTTATTTACATCAAATATATATCTATCAGTTAAATTTTTAAAAGTTTAGGACTAATCTAATAATAATGTATGATAATTATATATTTAATTTACTTATATTAAAGATTATTCTTCTGAAATTATTATTAAATTGGTTTTAAATTTTTTGAAAAATTAATTGTTAATAGTATATTTGATATAAATCGAAAATTTTTGAGATAAAATTAAAATAAAATAAAAAGTTTGATTTTGATACACGATAATGTAAAACGTTTTACACAATCATACAATTATATTCATTCTTTTGGATAAACATTCACGCGATTAATATGAAAGGTAGTTATTTTACTAATGTGGTATTATATAATTGGATGCATATATAAAATTACTTTACTCTGACAATGCATCAAAATTAAATTTAAAAATAAACTTAAAAATATTTTTAAAATTTTTAACAAATTTTAAAAACAAAAATATATTTTAATTTATCCTATTATGTACTATTATATTAGATCTTGGGTAATCAATAAACTAACTTATTTTTTTATTTTGGCTTATATTTATTTCAAATTTATTACATATTCATATATAATACAGTTATACTATTTTCTTTTTAAAAACTACTTGCTATTGCTATATTGCAATATACATTATACATATTGAACTGTTTACCTATAATTTCTTAGGTTTAATATGTTAACAAATAGTTAATCGATGATATACATATTATATATAATAATAAATTTTAAAAAAAAATTGAAAGGATCATGCTCACTTTAGACCTCTTTGTTTGGTTATTGTATGTATTATTTAATTTATTTTTAATATATATTTTATATAAATAATTAATTTTTGATATATCCATATCATAAATGAATTTAAACGCATTGTCGGTGGTATGAGTATACGACCGCATGACTATTGCGTTTCCTTGTGACCTCATTGTCCACATTTTATTTAGGAAAAGTCTAGGGGACCATCAGTTTTATTGAATTTTGGCCAGTATGTAACCAGCAAAGGAAGGTGAGCTATTGGATGAAATCTCACACCAATCTCACACCATCAAATCATCATTGATGGCTAATTGATAGCTAACAATCACAAAAATTACTGACCTCTTAGCATTGTTCTTTTATTTATTTTTGTACCTGTGGGTCATATTAGTAGGTTGTGGACATACATTTTATTGGTCATTGCTGTCTATCTGCATTATTATAGCTAACGAAAAAGGTCTACATTATTATTAAGAATTTGCTTAGCTTGTTCACCAAAACCACATTAGCTTTCATGAGGTTCATTATTTTCTTAACTTGGAGTCATAGTTAGCAGTATAATAATATATGTGCACTTATTTACTTGTTCTTTGTCGTGTGAATATATAGATATATGTGAAGTTAATTATGATATGTATTATGTAATGTATATTTTTTTGTCTTTTAAATTTGTTAAAAATTTAAAAAATATTCTTAAATTGTATTTTATTTTAGTTTTATCTTAAAAAATTTCGAGTTGCATTAAATATACATCCACACAGCTAAATTTTCAAAAACAACATAAATTAAAATACTATTCCACCTCAAATTCTCAAATCCATTTATAAGTTAGATTTATGTATACATATATAGTCCATTTCTTTAGTCTCCCTTCACCTATCACAGGACCCACAACCCACTCAATTAAGTTCACCGGTCTACACACTATTCCTCCAATTTTCACTGGATATTCATGGTCATTCTTCATTTTAATACATCAGGTTGCTATATACATATGTCATTTCATCTATGGTGGATTTTATGGTGCTTTTATTATTGTGTCTAAATTACCTAACTTACTTTTATAGATAAAAAATAAAATGTATAAAGTAAAAATAAAATAGTTAAAGTTTATTAAATATTATTTCTTTATCTTTTTTAGTAAGTTAGGCATTATAACTTAGGTACCATAGCATTCACCTTCATCTATTTATCCGTAGGTTAACATGATAGATATACAACATAGTCCTACCTACTGCATGTGAATTACAATATAGAAGTGAACATGGTCAAGTCAGCTATAAATATTATTATAAGATCCAAGTTTGTCGTCCCTGATTAAAAAATAGAATGGGTTTTACAATAATAAATAATGGTGGATACCAAAATTAATAAAATAAAATAATATAACTAAAATTTGAAGATTAAAAAACGTATTTTAAAAATAGAACCGAGACATAATTAATTATTTTTAAATTGATTAAAAACTTGAAACCCTTCATCTCTGGTTGTTGGAACCAGAGTTATCCAGCTTAATTTTCTTTTTTTTTTTTTGGTAATATAACCAGCTTAATTATGGTCGAGTTAAGTGACTTTAGAATGTTCTATATAAACAATAATGTGAAGCCTAGCTAAATGAGTTTTATGATCAGATTCTTCTCATTTTTTAAAATCTTCTTTGACTCTCATAGCTGCTCCCTCTCACTTGCAAGTTGCAACTCATCTTTGCCATTACTGATCAAGAGCACTTGGAAACTTTTGACTTATTCCCACAAAACAGGTTCTTAATCTATATTCATCACCAATCTCACCATGTTATGTCCATTCTATTTCTTTGATTTTGATGATTGTCTTGTATTTTTTTCCTTATATATGTTTTCTGTATTAATTAACAATTTCTTTAATTTGTATAATATAATTTAGAACTGAGGTAGTAGGTTAGTTAGAGCCTTTTAGTTAGTCACCAAAAAAAGCCTTCTTAGTTAAAATAATGTTCTCTTATATTGAGATCTAGAAATGCAAGAGATTCTACTACACCATGGAAAGGTAATTAAACAATTGTCCTAAGTGTTTTTGCCATATCATCAAGTGATGATTTACTTTCTGATATGTTATGTTCACATCTGATCTATGAGTACACATAAAGGCTGCGCTGTGTTAATTGGTGAAATGACTTACTTAAGTTTGATGGTGATGTTACAATACTCCTTTTATATTTAGAGTTTTAAAACTCCTTTTAGATTATCAATATTGTAATATGTGTTGGCACAATTTTATAATAGGTATTCTATTAATAGAACTTTTATTATATATTGATAACATCATCAAATAATTAATGTCAATAAATTATATTTTTTAAAAAATTAATATTTAAAAAATTAACACTAACATAAAACTATACTTTTAAATAAAAACCATAAAATAATCATAAAATATATCTTTATCTATTAAGCAACATTTTTTTTAATTAGTGTTTTATTAGTGTTAATTTTTTTTATTGAAATAAAATAAAAAAATTATTGTTTTCCATAACAATTTTTTATTTTTATCTTTAAGATTTATTTTGTTTTAGAATTTTATAAACTCATTACAGTACCATCTAAATCGTACTGATATATTTTTATCTTTTAAGATTTATTTTTATGTTTTAATTAATTAATAATTTTAAATTTTATTTATTTTAATTATTTATTTAATATTATAATTCATTTCATAAAACTTATCATGTATACTACTTTTTTTATCTATAACATCATGATTTTAAAAATTAACTATATTATAACATACCATTTAATTAGGATATATATAAATATATATTAGGAACAGAATTAATATTTTTTTAAAGTGTTATTTTAAATCAATTTTAGGTTATTATTTAAATTTAATTTTAGATTTTTATAGTTAAAACTAAATTTAAAAATAATTTTAAATAAGTAGTCACAAATCAAAGAGCAGAATAGTATTAAATTATCGTCAGATTTGTAACTAGAGTTGTTGCTTCTGATATTTAACTCATGAAGTTAGGGTGTAAATATGTTTTTGTAATTAAACCTGGACAGATCATATCAGTTTGCATTGATTTGAATATCGAATTAGAATTAAATTTCTTTAAAAAAAAGGAAAAAAGATTTGCAAAGAAAAAAATAAGAATAAAAAAATGTGAATGATAATTAAAGTTTGATCAAGGTTAGGTAAAAATTATATAAATTTTTATTTTTATTTTTAATATATAGGATAATTAGTTTAGGTCGAATCCCAAACTCTAAAAAAAATATTTTATGAAATTTGAAGTTTTTTACTTTTTCAATAAAGTTAATAATAATTCATAGATTTCTTTTTAAAAAGATATTTTTGTCTCAATCTTGTATCTTGTCCTCTTTAAAAAATATTAGAGAATTAAGTCTATTTAATTAAATTATGCATATAAATTATTTAAATTATATTAATTTTTTAAATTTCAATAATAAGTTTAAGAATATTTTTTGAGTGTAATGGAATGAAGTAAATATAAATAATTAAAATTAAAATACAAAATGCTTAAGATAATTAATTTTTAAAATTAGAAAGAAGAACAATAATTAAATTCATTCTGTTAGACGAAGTATTTATTTTACATTATATAGTATACATATAAATTTAAATTTTTTAAAATTAAAGTTAAATTCATAAATATTTTTAAGTAATTAATGGCATAAAATTTTTTCCCTTTTAATATGCTTACACAAAATAAATATTATTTTGGTCTTTTTTTAATATATTTAAATAATATTAATACTAAAAGAATATTTTGTCTTTTTAATAAAATAAATTTTAAATTAAAATTAAATCATTTTAATTTTAAAGGATATTTTTTTAGTCTTTTAAAATTAATACTAAAAATATGTTTTGATATTTAAATTTTTTATTTTTTTTAATTATAATATTATAATAATTTTTTAAATGTTATAATAATTTAATATGAGTAATATTAATAGAAAAGTATAATGGTCACAAAAAAAATAATAAAAAGTATAATAAGTCCAATCTGACTATAAGTCCAAACGAATCTAATATAAAATTTAATGTTAGTCCAGATAAATTTTAAATAAAAAAACATAGAATAATCATAAATGCTAACGTTCTTTTTCATTTTTTAAAAGGAATTTTAGTACTCCAAAGCTTCAAGGAGTATGGAATCGAGTCCCGACTCACATACATAAAAGTACCCTCTTGTAAATTAAAAAAAAAACCCGTATTTATTTCTCTCTCTCTTAGTAATTAGTATTTTTGCATTGTTAAAACAAAAGATTTAGAGACAAGTAATTTTTGTATTTTGTATCAGTACTTAAATATTAAAACAAAAATAAATAATTTTTTATTATTAAATATAATTTTACACAATTAAAAATACTATTAATAACCAATTGATAATTATCAATAAGTCACCGAATATATAACGCCCCAAAAGGTTTTCTCCTTGCGGAGGTAAAAGTAATTACATTGCAGAGCCTATATTAGGCTGCATTTGTCGATCAAATAAAAATAAATATTATATCTAAAAATATTGAAATAATATATTTTGTAAAAGATAAAAAGATATAATTTATTTTTTTATTATTTTTAATTTTAAATATTTTCATAAAATAAAATAAATATATTAACAATTTGAATTTTTTATATTTTTAATAAAAATTTTATTATGATAAGCCTATCATATACTCTTATAATATATGTTAGATATTATTTTTTATTATTATAGTTTTTTTAAATTAAAAAAAATAACTTTTAAAATTTATTTCAATTTATCACCAAACAACATGAAAGAATACTAATTTTAATATCTTTATTCCTTTGTATCTTATTCTCTGGTTTTGTCTTGTCGTATTTTTTATGAAGACAAGACTCTTAAATATAGATATAGAAACATAAAATTATGTTTGACAAGTGAAAAATAAAGAGGATATTATATTTTGAGACACTAAATTAGTATATATATATATATATATATATATATATATATATATATATATATATATATTTTATTGAAAAGACAGAGAAATACTGAACAAATACATAACTTTTATTATTATCACTATCAAATTTTTATAATTATATTTTTTATTCTAAATTTTATGTAAAAAATAAAAGTAAATTAAATTTTTATTATTTGTTCTATTTTATATTTAGTTCACCATAAAACAAAATATAAAAACATTAATTTTTGTATTTCTGTTTTTCTGTGTCCTATTTTTAATATTTGGTTTATTTTGTCTTGTTATCAAGACAAAATGCAATGTAATTAAATTAGAAATGCTAAATGGTCAGTAAGATTTGTAATTACATATGCTAAAAATGATGTTATTGAATTACTAGATTAATAATATTGAATAAATAACTAAAAATACCGACTAAAAACAAAAAAATTTGCTGATCCTAAGTTTATCTCTAATTGAATATCTTTATTCTAACCTTTGTTTTTTCTTTAATTTTAACCACCTTTTTTTTTCTAGTGATGTTCATATTTATGTATTACATAAAACATGAGATTAAAAATTTAACATTATATATATAAAATAACATCGTTATAAGACCAACATAATGTATTATTTTTAATTAACTAATATAAAAATTTGATCTGTCTTTATTTTTGCATCTTTCACTAAAGAACTTGACATATTTCTACGTGTAAATTTATATTTCAACAAATTAAGAATACACTAATAATAATTAGTCACTAAATTAATCATATATATAAAATACATATTAAAATATAAAATAAATATTAAAACTGAATTAAATAGTAATACGTTTGTACACAAATATAAAAGGTAAAAAGTTAGGCGAAGTTGATATCGAAGAGCCGTTAGATAAAAATTTAGTTAAATAAGTTAAATCATCTAACTACTCTCAGTAATCAACTTCACGTGAAGCCGACCGCATTGAAATTCCACCAATATAAAATCAGTTTTCAAAACTAAAATCTTTTCTTCATTTTTGGTTTCTAATTTAAAGTAATCCTTTTGGCTCACTGCTGTAGGGAACATAAGAAGTGAAGTTTGGTTAATTAGTTGGAGCAAGATGACGACTGCTACCACTGATGCTACTGATTCAACATTATTGGAGATGGTTAAACACGTGGTGATTGATGTTGACGACGTTGAAGAAGAATTTACTCCAGATGTGTGCATGATCTACACAGTTCCTTCCAAACTTAGGAAGATGGATGAAGAAGAAGCTTCTTTCACAACTCAGTGGATCTCAATTGGACCCATTCACTACGACACAAAAGAGCTGAAGGGAATGCAAAAGCTAAAGTATAAGTACTTGCAAGACTTCTCGAAGCGTGTCTCAAACGAGGAAGCCATGAAGATGAAAGAATACAAAAGTTTCCTTGAAAGTGAAGTACAAAAAATAAGGGAGTGTTATGCGAAGAAGTTCCCAGAGATAAGCAATGAGGAATTAGTGGAAATAGTGCTGCTAGATGCTGTGTTCATCGTGGAGTACTTTCTGAGGGATTGGGAATTTGATCATCGAAATATGTTAACAAACTATGTTACAAAAGGCATCCAGAGGGACTTACTGCTTCTTGAGAATCAGCTTCCATTGTATGTGTTGGAGGAACTCTATAATAAATTTGTAACTCTCACAGCTAAAGGTTTAGATTTCCATGAACTTACCCACCATTATTTTGGATCTCTTCATCTGTATGCGGAATATTTAAAAAGGGACAATGAGACAGCTCATCATTTCGTTGATTTTGTTAGGAGGTGTTGTCTTCCCGACTGGAGCTTAGAATTGTTTTTAAAGCAAGACAATTTGCAAGTGAGCGCAAGCAAGTTGTATGAGAATGGAGTAAGTTTTGAGTGCGTTGGTGATAGAAAACTGATTGACATAACATTTGAGACGAAGAAGCCGTTCAACGGCTATTTACTCTGCTTGGGTTGCTTGCAACCATGCTTCACGAGTTTAAAAGCTCGATTGATGTTCCCACAGTTGAAATTTGATAACAGAACAGTATGTGTTCTCAAGAACTTAATGGCCTTTGAGCATTACCATTATCCGGATAAACCTTTTATCACCAACTACGTGTCTCTGTTGGACTCTCTGGTTCACACCAAAGAAGATGTAGAGTTGTTGGTGGAAAAAGGATGCATTTTTCGAGAACACGTGAGTAATGAGGAAGTGGTGAATCTGGTGAAGAGCCTTTCCAAACATGTGGTTTCCACCGGCAAGACATGCTACTATAAAGTCATAAGAGAACTCACACTCCACAATAAGAGTGGCTGGAAAAAGACCATGGGAACAGTTAGGAGGGTGTACTTTCGTGACACTTGGAGAGGCAGTTCCACCATTATAGGCATTTTTGTTCTCGTCTACACCATCGTTAGTTTCTATCGCAATATTCATGATTTAATTTCTAAATAAAACTAATTGAGCTCCCTTTTAATTTCTTTTTTCAGAACACAAATAAAATGTCTTTGTTCTGTGTTTTAGTTTCGATATTGATTGATCATTTCATTGAGATGTACAATATATACACATGGAGTGTAACTAACTTGCATACTGTATGTTACATCAACTAACTAATTAACTATCTTAGTTACTTAAGCTACAATTAATCAACTAAACTAAATGTCAATACATACCGTGACTAATATACTCCCTCAAGTTGAAGTATACAAATTGTGTGTTCCTAACTTGGACAAATTTAAAAAAATCTGTTGTATTAATTTGCTCTCTGCAAATTGTCCCATCTCTAAAATTTTGGAAAATATCATATAATCCAATAACTAAGTGTTACATCAAATTGTGCCCAATATCTAAAAAAATCAGCCATCAGTAAGACTTAAAATAATGTTGGATGTTTTTTTTTTTTTTCAGATTATCAGCTACTTCACTTAATGTTTGTGCTTGGATTTTTTTGTAAAACAAAGGCTTTGAAAACATATTTTACTTGTCGGAGATTTAAATGACCATGCCATTCAATCGGAATTAGGGAAGGATCCTCGAATTTCATAAATTGGGGCAAAAAAATTTGCTTGTATAATATTTTGTTTAAAAAAGAAACAATGACTTGTATGTTTTTAAGAAAATATATAAAATACTTGTAAATGTTTTTTTTTTAAATAAATATATAAAAATATTTTATTTATTTAAATACTGATGGACCAATTTGCATGACGAGCATGAAATGAAAAAGGTAATTCTAATCTCGTTTTCAAAACAGAAAGGAAAAAAAGCTAGCTGATAATCGAATTAACTCCATACATATTTTCCATGGATAATTAATTTTAGACATTTATTTGAACAAAAAAAGAAAGGTGCTTAACATAAGATAATTAGGTAATCATGTGTTTTTTTTTTTTTTTGGACAATAGGTAATCATGTTCTAGAACTAGAGGGATCTATGTGGCTTAATAAGAGGTTGTATCCCTTTTGTTGTAATGACAGGAGGTTCTTGTGTAGGTTTGTGTTGAGTATTTGGAGTGGCCGAAAAGCCTGAGCCTGTGTAACTAGATGGACTAATTGGAGGGCAAGAAGACACACTTGTTGTTACGCCTGAATCACTTTTCTTGAAAGTGTGGGAGCTTAGATCTCTCTCATGGAAGGTATTTAGCAACTTTCCAATGCGTGTTCTTATAGAACTACTATCATCAGGGAGATTATGGCTTAACAAAATATGTCTATGCTGATATATGAATGTGGCTAAAAAGATAACGAGGGCTAATAAGCAACAAATACCTACAACCAAGAACAGACCCCAGAAGCTTTCTAGTCCTAGGCTTGTAGAAGAAGATACTTGTGCTGCATTGTTATTTGAATCTTGACAACTGCTTCCATTCAACCATGCATTCTCAATTCTTCTCATTTTGCCTCCTTCACTCACATCCAAGATTGCACGTGATATGTCTCCCACTAGAGGTGAGCCTTTTGGAAACACCTAAATATACATATTATATATGACAACTACTCAAATGAAGATAGCAAAAATATTTTTTTATGAAGATACTTGGTTTAAAAGTGTGATTTATTTATTTAACCACACTTTAAACAAAGACAACATTTTTATAAATATCAAATCTAATCATCCAATTCATAGTCCAAAAGTAAAAAAAAAAAATTTTCGCATGAAGACAATTATAAAGTTTTCATTATAATATCCACCATTATATATATATATAAAAGCACATAAAGTATGTGTAGGTTCTCAGCCATTATCTTTGTACAAATTCATTATTCTCTTGTGATAGTGAAGATGTTAACTAAGAATAGTCAAATGATAGTTGATAAAATATATTAAATTATCTGAAATTTCTCAATTTTTATTTTTATACGAAAACAATTACATATGAGAAATAAAAAAATTAATAGTAAAAATTTTAGATTCAATTATTTTCATGTAAAGATAATAATTAAAAATCATTATATATTAATTTGATAAAACATATTAGGTCATTTAAAAATTTTTAACTATCATTTTCACGTGAAAACTTACATAAATAGTCATCGAATTATATATATAAAAAGTGGTGCAGTGGATAGATGGAACTTACAAAGCCAAAGCCACCAGTTTTAAATCTTGGCTCAACCATGGCATACTTGGAGCAATAAGTTCCAAGAAGGTGCATCACGTAAGGGACTTCGTCAAAAGCCGCATCGATACCACCATTAGCACTTCCTTTTGTGAAGAGATCATTGCATTCTTCTGCAGATTTATATATCTTAAGCTGGTTATCATGGAACCCCAAATCCTTCAAGATTTCATGAACAAAAGAACCTTCCAAATAACCAACATTCAACCGATTCTTTAAGAGTTGATGAACATCTGTAAATGCTGGGCGTAGTCGTTCAACTGTTAAGAGAGAGGTAAGACTTGCAGTGTAGCTTTGAACCAGAATTTGAACTACAAAAACCCATACTATCACCACAAATCTTCCATAATTGCTCTCCACTCTCTCTTCTGCATAATTGCAAAGTTAACATTTTCATACCGTAAAAATTCACATGCAGTTATCTTCATGTAAAGTTGATAATTAAAAATCATTAAATAACAATTTAGTCAAATCCGTCAAAACTGTGTGTGAGCTTTTATCTTTTTATATATACAATTATTTAATTAAGAAGAATATATCAAAATGAAAGTGAGTAGACATAGAGACTTACGATGAGAAAATACCATGGTTGAGAAGGAAAACCACAAGCTAGTGCCAATTTGATAAGGCGTAGGCCCTCTAAAACATTCATTGATTCGGTGTTCAAGTACCCAAACAACAAATCCTATGAAAACAAAGGTAAAAAATATTGTTACCCAAAGGTCCCATGTCAATGGCTTCAAGAAGGCCCATGCATTCTTCTTTCTATTGTCTCTTACTGGAACAACCATAGTCACACCAGATTCTGTGTACGGCAATGTGAAATCGACATACTTGGACCTGTTTCCCGTAATTGTTGTGTCCCCCACCACAGCATCAAACTTCTGCACCAATAGACATACATTGCTTCACAATCAGATGAAACTCATGAATAATAAGAATTTAATTTTGACGTACATGATAAAGTAGTTTTACAGGTGCATTCAATTATATAATAGACAGTTTACTTACTTCATAATAAACTTGGGTGATCAAATCATCATATGTTCCTGCCATCTCATTGTTGGAATTTTCAAATGGAATGAATTCAAATGGAAGGGCATAAGGCAACGCTTCTACCACAGCATTAAACACATCAATGCAGAACCCGGTGACCTTTGTAGAATTGGTAATAGGATCATGGATTACTTTCACAAATTCAGAGAAGCCATTATCTTTCACTGGGACTCCTATCTTTAACTTGTTACCATTTGTGGGAATTTCCCATCCCTTTGGAACAGAGTAAGAGTCCCCTGGCCATAGAATTGTTCTTAGATTCTCCTTAGAAGTTGAATTATTTGCATCCATGTCTCTGATTAGTCCCTTCTGTGGTGTCCAAAATCCAATGTTCCTTTCACTATTACCAATCACATTAACTATCTCAAATGGTGATGCTTCTAACTTCCCACCACCCACTACTTTGAACTCACCACCAACACCTTTGAATCTAACATTTGATAAAGCTTCCCTCAGCTTCTCGCCGTTTCGCAAAACGCCCAAGTTTTCAAGATCAGTCACGTTGCTGGAGTCGTTGCTGACATTAGTGAAGCCGAAAACAGTGTTGTCAAGCTTCTCAACTGCCATGGCTAATGCAGCAGTAGCATCATAGGCCCATATTCCAAAAACATCCAAATTAACATCAACAAGTGTTGGATTGTCTCTTAAGAACTCTCTTTTCCATCGAGCTCTAAAATCAAGAAGCTGTTTTGTTCTTGGAATATAAGGCCTAACACCCAACACACCTTCCATGGATTCCATAACCGAAGAGTCCAATGAGTTAAAAAGATTAGCAATTCCAGCAGTCACAATCCAAACATAACCTTCATCCATCATTCCAATGTCTTTGGCAATGGCGAAGAGACGAGAGGCAAGACGGGATGTCATGTGAACAACAAAGACTCTAGTTTGCATAGTCATGAGCTTGTAGAGCTCTCTCTCAATGGCATCATTTGTGGCTGAGAAATCAATGGCGCTGAGATAAGGAACACGAATGTATGCTTTCTGAAATGAATTGGTTAGGGATGCAATTAGTCCTTCGCCATAACCGTTGTCCACGTATATTGGAACCACTTGTTTCCACCCAAAAGCTTGAACAATGGCGCTTATAGCCTCGACTTGAGTTAAATAATAATCTTTCTGTGCAATTTGGAACAAGTATGGGGTGTGGAGTGATGAGAGAGAAGGGCTCATTTCTGAGAACGTCAGAATGGGCACGTGCGCTTTATCTCCGAGGTTGATCACAAACATGGCTTCCATTGTTGTGATTGGTCCTATCACAGCTACCACTTGCTCATTCTTTATAAGATCCACAGCTACATGGTAACTGAGCTGATTAATGTAGGAACTTATATGTCTTACTTTTATAAAATTAAAAAACTTCAACGTAATAAAATTTTTTGGAGAACTAAAACGTCCGACGTAAAATTTTTTGAAGACTTATTTTAGTATTTCCTCTATATTTGTTAAGGGTGTGATACCACAAAACAAGACACAAGTCTCCAAAGATAGCAATAGTTAAGTGTGTTTCTTGTAAAGAATGTCAAGATAGATAAGTTAGTTTTGCTGAGTATGTGTAGCAGCAGGTAGTATAAATAGGTTCAGTATGTATACTTAGGATTAGTACACTTGTTTCAATGAAATACAAAGCATAGAAGTATATTCAGTCACTCTCATTCCTCTGCTCGCTTTCTTTCTTCTTTATTAAACACAATCTAGTCCTACAACTCAGCAATTCTGCCATTAATCAGAACGAAGCTTAAAAGTAATTGATAAGAAAAAATGTAAGTGTCGTCTTTCTTGAACAGAGGCATGTAGTTGAAAGAGTATACCAACACTGAATATTGCACTCTTTAGTGAAAAAAAAAAAAACAGTAAGCCAAGTCACCTTAGTGTACAATGATTAGATATACCATATTGTATCACAATTCCGATCTATGTGAATAGAAATCAACATCCATAATACAATGAGAAATTAAACGTGATGCGCATATAAAAAGTGATGGAAATATTTGGTAATAAAAAAAAAGGAAAAGTACAAGTGAACAATAAAAATATTAAACAATGTAAATAATAAATATATTGGATGTTCATTTTACTAGTGTACGAATGGTTATTTTAATATTAAAATTTAGAGGGTTAATTTAAAAGTGTAGTGTGTTTTTATTTGATTGGTGGTTGCTCATATTGTTCAACAAAGTCATTGTCCTCCTAACATTTCCCTAAAACAAATTAGTCAAAAATAGTTAAAATTTGTCTTATTTAATATTCATTCTTCATAGTTGTAATAATTAACAAATGTTCTGTTTTTTTATTCCCCTAGTATTACCGAAAAAGCAAAGCTACTAATAATAAGAGGGAATATATAGATGGATTATGCTACGTGTACACTAAAATTAGCCACAAGTATAAAATACATGTTAAAATACAAAATACACGTTGAAAATAAATTAAACGATACATATATTTATACAAAATATATTGGTGGCTAATTTTAGTGGTAGATTTTGGTGGACAAATAGCATTTCTCTCTGTATAGATAGATAGATGGAACGAACCTTGACCAGCAGCAGTAACAATGTCTCTTTGGGAGTCCCTTAGAATGAGTTGGAGCCTAGTTTTGTAATGTGGATGAGACACATAGAAATCATGGATACACATTCTGATGCTGTTCAAACCCATCTTTCCAACCATTGCTCCACCAACATCAAGCACCGCTCCCACTTTCACTACTCTTGTTGGAAGTGTTGTTGCACCACTACTGTTTCTTTGACCCATCACTACTATTGCTAACACACCAAAGAACCACCAGAGACTTAGAACCAAGGTGCTACGAGATTGATGCTTCACCATTTTCCTTGCTATTAGTAATAATAATGTGAAGTTAGCCAAGCAGATAGCTCAAATGTTTTTATTCACGAAAATTCATTATATATGTTGATAGAGGAAACCTAGTAGGTGCGGTCTGTGGTGGACACAAATATTTTTTAAGAATGTTTTTATATACGATAAGTAGAAAAATATTTTTTTTTTAAAGTGATGAAATTAGTGAATTAGAAAAATAAGAGTATAATAATGATTAAATCTATAATTTTTATTACGTGTGAATTTCACCATTTTTATTTTAAAAGTGATTAAAATTTTATTGTGTAAATTTTACTATCTTTTATTTATATCTTACAATGTTTTTAATATAAATATAAACAAGTCTTTTTAATATTTCTGTTCCACTTTATTGTATTAGTTTTTTTTTGTTTCAAAAAAAAATCTTCTTAATATTTTATATAACCAATGTATTCATATAGAAAGTTATCAAATATAAGAGTGATTATAAAATTGTGTTATTTATACTATTTTTTAATACACTTTTATGTATATCTTTTAAAAAATAAATATATACTACTTTAATAAAAATATACATTTTAAAGTATAACAGAAAATAATAAAAATATTATTTCTATTGATTATATGTTTGAACTGATGGACTATTTTTGTTTTACCAAAGTCAAGTCAGTAAAAGAAAGGTAGACTGTATCAAATATCAATATCTCTGTACAACGTGTTTGTATTTGAAAAATTAAAAAAAAAAATTATTTATATAACGTTGACGCGATTGACCCTGCACCCATCTCACATCGTGATTCTACTCCCACATGTTGGGGGTTTATTTATATAACAATAGCAATTATATATACAATTGTATTTGTGCTTATTAATTTATTGTTTTTATGTGTACGGTATTAATAGAAATCCGAGGTTGGTTCAAATATGAATATACTTTACACATTAATTAAAAAAAATATTAGGTTCAAATATTTTAATAGTGATGTTACATAACTAAATTCAAATAAATCTAATGAAATTAGTCAAATTATTTATTGAGATAATAAAAATTATCCATACAAATATGTAGAAAACTAAAAATAGATCTACTTGTATGTGTGTGGGGGTACAGTTGCCCCCATTAAATTTTAAAAACCAAATTGTAATCCATACATACCTATATATATATAATGTCCCCATAAAATAATAGGTTTGCCCCATATTTATTTTTTTATGTATGGGTGAAAATTTTAGATTATATAATAACAACACAATAATAAAAGTTGTCCTATTATATAAATTTAATCTATTTATATTAAAAAAATTAAATATACAATATTATAGAGGGTCAACTCTATAATTAAATGATAAAAAATATTTGAATAATTACTTGATAAAAAAAGCCATTATTCATATATAAAAAAATTATAATTGTTTGATTTGAATTTTTGTTTTTTTTTTGTAATTATTTTTGTGTTTTTTTTCTTTAATTTTATACTGTTTATAGAATTTTTTAATTATTGAACTATAATTTTTTGGTATTATATAAAAATAATCAATAAAATATGAGTTGATGAACATAAAAAATATTTGACAAGACACTAATATTAATAATAAATGTATTATGCAATATTGTTAAAATATAAAAATAAAAAAATATTTTTAAATTAAAATTTAATTGTTTTGTTAATTCTTATAATTTTACCGATTTTTTAATTAAATCTCTAAATTTTTTTTTAATTACATTCTTATACTATATTAAATTTTATAATTAAATTTTTATTAACAGTTAACTTTAAAAAACGTTTATAAAATATAAATTTATTAATTTGTCTGAAGTCTATTGATTTATTCAATGCTAAATAATTTGGGAATTACCAAAAGTTTGTCTACATTTTACTATTCTATTCGCAATTGCATTGACTTACCGATTCCTGGCATGTTGAAAAACTCATGGAGCCACATGAATCATGAAGCTGTGTGCATCACATAGAATTAATATAATCACTAATATAGAATCTTAAAAATACAATAAAAAAAGATAATGTAAATTGCACTATAAATTAATAAGATTTAATCATCGAAAGATAAAAATTATATTTCCACCGTTGCCTTTGAAGTTTGAAATAGCTAGACCTCTATTTGGAATATAATTTTTTATGCGTTCACATATTCTTTTTTTATTTTCCACTCGAGGTGTCAATTAATTTTTTTTCCTCCACTATATTTAATTATTTATTTATTGTTTATTATTTATTTCCTTTTTTCTTTTTCATTTTATTAAAATTAATGGCTAAAATATTTCCATAAATTACAAAAACTTGTATCCAATAAAAAATGCATCCTCCGCAGTATATATATATAATTAGAATTTAATTACCAAATTACTATTTGAAAAATTTAAGCACCGACAAAAAAATTTAATTCATAAGTCATAAGTAAAGTAAAATTATGACAGACAGTAAGAAAAATAACACTTATATAATCAAATAAGAGCACTTATATAATCAAATAAAAGTGTTTTGTTGATTTTTAGCAAAATTAAGAGTAGTTCATATTTAATAGTTTGAAATCGAAATCTATTTCTCTTTGTGAATATCAGTTTTATTTGCATCAAAATTCATATTTTTGGCAATGACTAATAAGAATGAATTAAACTTTGCAGAAATTCAAAATGAACAATAAAATTTAAATCACTTGAATAAAAGGAAAATAAAATTATAAAAAGGAAAAGTGTTTGGAAAAGTAAAGAGAAAATTAAAAGGTAAAGATTGACAAGGGTAAAAATTGTTGAATTTAAAGGAATGGAAATGACGTTACAAGGAAGGAACTCTTCAAAAAAAAAGACTTTTGACTGACTCAGAAAGTCGATGAGATGTGAGTGAGTGTGAGTATTTTCTCAAAAGGATTCCAACCTTGGTTCCTTCGATCTTTCACGTATTATGGAAGTCTTTGACCAATCAAATTCAGATACAACTTTAACGTACGTCAATCCTTAAATAACTGTTCCCGCTCTCTTTGAGTGCCGTCTGTAACTACCACTAACCATCTTCACTTATTAATTTTTTCACTTCTTCGATTGCTTCGCTCTTTATTGACAAGTCGATTAAAATCTTCTCCTTCATCGATGACCATCATTGATGAATCTTATGTGGTTAACCTTCACTTCTTTTTTCAACAGACAAATTGCTTTAGAGATTGAAACTTTTGCTTTCGATTCGGTTTTTTATCGAGTCTGCCTCTTCGATTTTCACATTTGCATCAATCGATTAATACTTAAAGGAGTACTTAATTGGCTCCAATCCAAAATTAATTCTAACATGTATTTAGAAATTGATCGAAATATTTTTTGACACTTGAAATTGTTGGTGGGTCCCCAAACTAAGTGGGACCCACAGTTTTAAAAACAAAAAATAAATAAATAAATAAAAGAAAATAGAAAGCGGCTAAAAAGCCACGAAGGGAGAGAGTGAGTGAGAGGCCTCACTTTTCAAAAAGAAAGAAAGAAGGAAATAGAAGAGCATCGACGTCGAGAGAAGAAGGAATTTTGGGGGAAAAGGGCATGTCAACCTTGATCATATTGACTTAGTAAACTTGCTCCATTTCTTATGAAATTTTAGTATGTTATTTCTGGTGTAGAGATGAACATTAGGATATAACTTGTTAGTTGTGTTGCCTTCTCTTTTGCCTGATTTGAGATACCCATTTTTGTGGAGGGTTTATGTTGATTCCACCAGTTTTGGTGATGTATTTTGTTGATTGTTGAGATGCCCTAGTGTCACTAGGAAGACTGTTTGTGTACCCATTATTCTGATAGTGGAAGATTTTTCTGGACTAGGTCCCGTGGGTTTTTTGTCCCTCTTTTGGGGGGTTTTCCCACGTTAAAATTCTGGTGTCTGATTATTTAATTTCTGCCATTATATTTGCTGCTTGGAGTATCTTTGGTGTTGCCCATTAATCGCACAGGTTGTAGGAAAATTATTTTTTTGTGCTTCCTCTGTTAGACAGGTTCTTGATTTAAACCTGTGTTGAGTTTTCCCAACAAAGTGGTATCCATAGCTTTGATTGTTTATCTCTGTGTTGATTAAATAGAGGAAAATACTCATGGACCGAATATGGTCAAACTGAATTCCCAAAATTATTCAATTTGGAAGACCCTCATGGAAGATATGCTGTATAGCAAAGACTTGTATGATCCTGTGGAGGGAGATAAATCCAAAGGTACTAAATCCGATGCTGAATCGGAAGGCAGTTGCTTTGATTAGGCAATGGCTTGATCTTAGTGTGTATCCACATGTTGACACCGAAACGAATGCTGAGAAGATGTGGAAGAAATTGAAGGAGTTATATGAGAGAAAGAATGTGCAAAACAAAGCATTCTTGATTAGGAAGCTTGTCAATATGAAGTATGTTGAAGGTAAATCAATGCCGGAGCACTTGAGTATTTTTCAAGAGACTGTGAACCAATTGACAAATAATGAAATCACCTTGAATGATGAGTTGCAAGCCTTGTTGTTGTTGAGCTCTTTGCCTGATAGTTGGGAAGTTCTGGTTGTGACACTGACTAACTCAGCTCCAAAAGGAAAGTTGACATTAGCAATGGTTAAAGAGAGTATGTTGAATGAAGAAGCCAGAAGAAGAGAGCGAGGTTTGACTAATGCCTCCTCCCAATCAGAAGCACTTGTTTCAGAGTCACGGGGGAAAAGTCAAAGTAGAAAACCTCACAGTTCTGACAGGTCAGAGAGTCGAAGCAAGTCAAGAGGAAAGTACAAGCCAAGAAAGGAGTTCATTTGTCACCATTGTGGCAAGCCGGGGCATATCAAGAGGTATTGTAGGTTCTTGAAAAGAGAACAATCAAGGAGAAGAAACGAAGACAAAGGTAAAGATAGTGATAAAGAAACTGCTGCTATTGTTTATGAAGATGTTCTTATCACATATGATGAAAATTATGTGAATCTTGTCTGTGATGATTCCATTTGGATTATAGACTCTGGTGCCTCATGTCATGTCACTCCGAAGCGTGAATTTTTCAATTCCTATACTGCTGGAAATTTTGGCAAGATCAAATTGGGAGATAAATGAGTGTGTGATATCATTGGTATGGGTGATATGTGGCTTGAAACTAATATGGGATGCAAGTTGCAGTTGAAGAATGTTAGGCATGCGCCAGATATGTGGTTCAATCTCATTTCAGTGAAGGCACTGGATCAAGAGGGGTATTGCACTTCCTTTGGTAGTGGAAAATGCAAGGTTACCAAAGGAGCTCTCATTGTTGCTAGAGAAGACAATAGTCTCACTATTCTCTACCAGTTGCAAGCAAAGTTGTGCAAAGAAGAGATGAATGTAGCTGATGATTCCTCTCCTGATTTGTGACATATACGTCTTGGTCACTTGAGCGAGAAAGGACTAAGCGTCTTGGCCAAGAAGCACTCACTTCCAGTGAAAGGATTGTTTTGTTGGAAAGCATGCTAGAGTATCATTTCATAATTCTGGACCTCATAGGAGATCACATGTTCTAGATTTAGTTCACACTGATGTTTGCACTATGGATGCTAAGACACTAGGTGGTGCATCATATTTTGTTACTTTTATTGATGATTATTCTCGAAAAGTGTGGGCTTTTGTTTTGAAATCTAAAGACCAGGTGATCGGTATCTTCAAACACTTTCATGCAAGTGTTGAAAGAGAAACAGGAAGAAAATTGAAATGTGTTCGAGCAGATAATGGTGGTGAATACAGGGGTCCGTTTGAAGAGTATTGTAAAGGACATGGGATCAAGCTTGAGAAGACGGTTCCTAAGACTCCTCAACATAATGGAGTTGCTGAGAGAATGAATCGTACTATCAATGATAGAGTCAGGTGTATGCTCTCTCATGCAAAGTTGCCTAAATCCTTTTGGGGTGAAGCAATGAGGACTGCAGTAGATTTGATCAACCTTTCTCCTTCAGTTCCACTAAATGGTGATGTTCCAGAGAAAGTTTGGAGAGGGAAAGATGTCTCCTATAGTCACTTGCGAGTGTTTGGCTGCAGGGCTTTTGTTCACATTCCAAGAGATGAAAGGTCTAAACTTGATAGGAAGTCAAAGCAGTGTATCTTCATGGGTTATGGTCACGAAGACCTTGGTTACAGATTATGGGATCTGGTAAGCAAGAAGATAATTAGAAGCCGAGATGTGATTTTTCATGAAGACCAAACTATTGAAGATCTTGAGAAGACAGATAAGCCAATAGTAACTGTTAGACGTTCTGTTGATGATGAACTTGGTCCTTCCATTAGACCTCCTGTTGATGGGGGAGATGTACAAGTTGATAATGATGGTGATGATTTACATGATGAACCTACACCTCAACCTGAGGTGCCAGATGTTGAAGTTCCACCTGAACTACCAGTTGAGCCTGAATTGAGAAGATCTACTAGAGAGTGTCATCCTTCTCAGAAATACTCTCCGCATGAGTATGTGATGAACACTGAGACTGGGGAGCCAGAAATCTACCAGGAGACTATGTCTGATGAGCATAAGGAAGATTGGTTAAAGGCCATGCAAGAAGAAATGAAATCCTTGCATGAGAATCATACTTTTGAATTGGTAAAGTTGCCGAAGGGTAAGAGAGCATTCAAGAATAAATGGGTGTTCAAATTGAAAGCGGATGAAAGTGTCTCACGGCCAAGGTACAAAGCTCGATTGGTTGTGAAAGGCTTTGAGCAAAAGAAAGGTATTGATTTTGAAGAGATTTTCTCTCCAGTTATGAAGATGTCCTCTATTCGAGTTGTGCTTGGATTGGCGGCTAGCTTGAATTTAGAGGTTGAGCAGCTTGATGTGAAGACTGCATTCCTTCACGGTGACATAGATAAAGAAATCTATATGGAGCAACCAGAGGGTTTCGAGGTTAAAGAAAAAGAGCACCTTGTATGCAAGTTGAAAAAGAGCTTATATGGGTTGAAGCAAGCGCCAAGGCAGTGGTACACAAAGTTTGATTCCTTCATGGAAGGTCATGGGTACAGTAAGACTTCTTCTGATCCTTGTGTCTATGTTAAGAAATTTTCTGATGGTGATTTTATAATTCTCTTGCTTTATGTTGATGACATGTTGATTGTTGGTCATGACACTAAGAAGATTGAAAGTCTTAAGAAATACTTGAACAGATCCTTTGCTATGAAGGATTTGGGTCCTGCAAAGAAAATCCTTGGCATGAGTATCACTCGTGACAGGAAAAATGGGAAACTATGGTTGTCGCAGCAGAAGTACATTGAGAAGGTTTTAGAGAGGTTTAGCATGAGTAATTCCAAACCTGTTAGTACTCCACTTGCTAGTCATTTCAAGCTGAGTTCGCAGCAATGTCCTACAAGTGAGAAAGAGAAAGCGAAAATGAAGAAGATTCCATATGCATCTGCAGTTGGCAGTTTGATGTATGCTATGGTTTGCACCAGGCCGGATATTGCTCATGCCGTTGGAGTTGTTAGTCGGTTTCTCTCTAATCCTGACAAGGAACACTGGCAAGCAGTGAAATGGATTCTCAGATACCTTAATGGTACTTCCAGAGTTTGTTTATGCTTTGGGAGTGGCCAACCTGTGTTGGATGGTTACACAGATGCGGATATGGCTGGGGATCTTGATTCAAGGAAGTCTACTTCTGGTTATATGATGACTTTTGCAGGGGGAGCTGTGTCGTGGCAATCTCGACTTCAGAAATGTGTTGCTTTGTCTACTACAGAGGTAGAATACATTGCTGTTGTTGAAGCTTCTAAGGAACTCTTGTGGATGAAGAAATTCCTACAAGAGTTAGGCATCAATCAAGATAAGTTTGTGTTATTTTGTGACAGTCAGAGTGCTATCCATCTCAGCAAGAATCCGACGTTTCATTCTAGATCGAAGCATATAGAGGTGAGGTATCATTGGATACGTCAAGCGCTTGAGATGAAGTCATATGCACTTGAGAAGATCCATACTGATGATAATGGTTCAGATATGATGACTAAGAGTTTACCTGCAGTGAAGTTTGATTCCTGCAAAGAGAAGGCGGGCTTGGTAGAGCAGCCTATCCCCACTTAGTTGGTGAGGGGGAGATTTGTTGGTGGGTCTCCAAACTAAGTGGGGCCCACAGTTTTTAAAACAAAAAAAATAAATAAATAAAAGAAAATAGAAAGCGGCTAAAAAGCCACGGAGGGAGAGAGTGAGTGAGAGGCCTCACTTTTCAAAAAGAAAGAAAGAAGGAAATAGAAGAGCATCGGCGTCGAGAGAAGAAGGAATTTTGGGGGAAAAGGGCATGTCAACCTTGATCATATTGACTTGGTAAACTTGCTCCATTTCTTATGAAATTTTAGTATGTTATTCCTGGTGTAGAGATGAACATTAGGATATAACTTGTTAGTTGTGTTGCCTTCTCTTTTGCCTGATTTGAGATACCCATTTTTGTGGAGGGTTTATGTTGATTCCACCAATTTTGGTGATGTATTTTGTTGATTGTTGAGATGCCCTAGTGTCACTAGGAAGACTGTTTGTGTACCCATTATTCTGATAGTAGAAGATTTTTCTGGACTAGGTCCCGTGGGTTTTTTCTCCCTCTTTTGGGGTTTTTCCACGTTAAAATTATGGTGTCTGATTATTTAATTTCTGCGATTATATTTGCTGCTTGAAGTATCTTTGGTGTTGCCCATTAATCGCACAGATTGTAGGAAAATTATTTTTTTGTGCTTCCGCTGTTAGACAGGTTCTTGATTTAAACCTGTGTTGAGTTTTCCCAACAGAAATGATCGGGACATATTTTTGTCGAACATTGACTTATCAAAAAATACAATAATATCTTTATCAAAAATATTATTTTCGATATAGCAAAGAACACCCACACTTATATAACCAAATAAGATATACCTTTGTATTTTTGCGAATCCTAGGTGCACCCTCAGACAAACTTGCAAAGGCTCTTCAGACAACAATAAAAATGTTGGCCAAATGTTTAGAAAAGCTACAAAAATAACAACATAGTGCGATAGAAATTTGAAAATCATATTTTGTACATGCACTAACATGCACATCAATTTAAATTTTTCAACAACAGAGAGACATTAAAAGTAGGCACAATCTCCATAAGCTTAGCAATTCCCTGCTATAAAGTTGGACAAAAACAATAAGAATAATGCCACAAAAATTTTCTAGTAACAAAAATGAACACCTTATAATACAATTGGAGTACGGTTGGAGTACCAAATTAAAAATTACTGATAAAATTGCAGGATATATCAATACAATTAGAAAAACGATAATTAGAACCCTACTCCATTAGTAAATAATAATAAAGAAATAATTAAAAAAATACATAATCTAAAGGATTTTCTAATTAATCTGTTTGCCAAATTCAGTCCACAAGTCTGTTTATGATTGGGGTTATCTGATTGTAAGTAGAATTGTATTGTGTTGAATGGCTGAATGTTGTAGGCACTAAGTAAAATTGTGTTGTATTGTGGTTAAGAATATGCTGTTAATTTTCATTGTGTTTGGCTCCTGTTTTAGGTTAAGAACATAGTTAATACTATTGTTGAATGATTAACTCTACTGTTACTGCTGGGCTGTATTCTATTTGATTGTTTTTTTATGCTATATTGAAAAAAATTATGCTTAAACTTTGATAATTCTTTGTTAATTTATGTTAAAATGATACTAAAGCATGAGCTTTTATCTGAATGATTAAGTCTTCTCTGTTGTATTGAACGGAATTTATTTATTAAATTTTTTAGTTAAATTTAGCTAAGTTGTATCTTGTTTTGAACTGATTAAAATGAATGATGGAATTTTTATTATTGAATTTTTATTGTTAAATCTTGTTTCCATTGAAAAAAAAAACTAAAAGGAGAAGAAAGAAACTATTAATATCTATTTTTTACAATTGTTCTCTTTGTTTTAGATGTTGAGTATTGTTAATTTTTAAAATGTTAGTGCTCAACTGCTGCATATTTAGTCTATGTTCACTTATCTTATATATTATGTACTCTTTATGTATTCTCATTATATAAAAATTATAACAAGTAAATCTACATTTACTAACTATTGATACAAAAATAACCTAAGTAATATAGAGAATATAATCATCTGGTATAAAACTAAAATCAAAATTCCATTCATCTTTGGTGATGAAAATCGCACGCATGTAAACATGTAATTTCTCAAAAGAAGGTTTGATTTACACAACGTTTAAAAATTCGCTTATCTTATACCCCACCCTATAATAGTTGGGAACAATCACGGTCAATGGTCTAGTTGCTATCAATAATTAATCTGGAGACTAGAGAGCTTGAGTACGCCAGAGGCCAAAAGGAATGTGATTAGGATTTCAACGATATAATTTATAAAATAATAATATTTATTTAAAAATTAGGTTTAATGAGATAAAATTAAAAATAATATTTTATTTTTTATTTAAATTTAAATTTAAATTCAGAATTAATTAATAACTTAATTTTTTGTAAGTTTAATAACAAAAAATTAGTTCAACATAAAATATTTAATATTTAATAATTTTAATTATTTAAATTTTAATTATCAAATAAATAAAAAAATTAATTATAACTTAATAATCGATAATATATATTATATTAGTACATAAATAATATCTAATGTATAATTTATTTATTTTTTTAAGGGTTAATATATAATTTAGTAGCGATTGATTTATTATAAATTTTGTAAAATCTAAAAATAGTGATGTTATTTTTTATTATTATTTGAGAAATTATTCATAATTTTTTATTATGTAATTAATTTAATTTTTTATTCTGTTTTCTTCGACCATCGATTTTCATAATCCAATTTAAAATCTTAAGATAATAAATTAATGAATCTCTCGTCTAATAAATTCTTCATTTTTTTTTGTTTTTTTTTTATTTGGAACTAAATTCATGCACTTCTCGTACCTACAATATTAACAATCATGATTGATTTCAGAGATAGAATTTCACCAGCACAACCTGATTTCTTCGTAGGTAGAGCCGAACTAGTGAGCTTCAGCATGGACCTGGTCGAGCTTAGCAGACATGGTGGTGTCGACGTGAGAATCTACGTCGAGCATAGTGTCGCGTTTAACTTTGAGTTCTATGTCGGTGATAGCGAGAGTGATCTTGCTCACTACCAATGTCTTATTCTTCCTCTGTCAATATTGACATCTTCCTCAAGTGTCACGTTCTAACTCTTTCTCTATTTTGTGTCTTTTACTTTATTTCCCACTCTCTTTTTTATTCTATGAATTCTTGAGATTTATTTTTTTATTTTTTATTTTAAAACCAATTTGCATGATGTTGCTATCATTGAACCGTGTGAATATTATTATTGTTGTTGATTTTTTTTCTTGAACAAAAAAATTTAATACAACAAGTGGAGTAAAAAAAACTAACAAAAAATTAAAAGAACAAAAAGAACCAAACAAAAAAAACTAATAAGCTTATCCAATTGTCATATTCATCATTGTCATCAATAATAAAAAGAATCCACGTCCGCTCCACTCTCTTTGTAAAGTTGCACTAATGATTTTCTCCGCCTCTGATTTTTGTTTTGATAAATTCTTCTATCTCTTTCTAAGCAGACATTTTAAATAATTACAAAATAGTCATATTCTTAAAATTTTTAATAAATATTTTATTTTAACGTGCTATATTCTTGAAATTTTTTTTTTGAATTTGAGATTATATATAAAACTATATAAAACAGAGTGCATCAAAAATTATATTTTTCTTCTATTTTTGTCTTAAATGTTCTTAAAATGTACATAAGGAAAAAAAATAGCTTTCTTTTAATTTTAGAGTAGTTTCATTCTTTCATACCCGTATTTTCAGTTAAAAATATTTTATTGAAGTTGGTCCCAAATATTTTTTATTATTCATCACTTCTAGAAGATTAATAACGCTATAGTGACATATAGTAGTAGCTAGTAAACTAGTAATCGAAAAGGAAAGTATACACGTTAATACCATCTTGTTTTGATAATTTGCATATATTAATATTATTACCATTTAGACAATGTACTTTCTTCAACCGTTGGAGAGGCTCAATAATGAAAAGCATGATGCCGCGCTATTCATATGGTGGGGACTATGGTCTATAGCCACTCATCATTTCCGTTTGGTAGCAGCGTTTATATAATAAAATCCAAAACGGCAATTAATTTCCACCGCTATATACATACTATTTGTACATGCATTATTCATTTACTCTATGACTTCTTTTGTCTCTCACAAAACGCCTTTTATATAACTGCCCTTTCTCTCTTCTTTTCAAGTAAGTATCAATCAATGAATTACGTATAAAAAATTAAAAATTAGTACTTAAATAAACAAATTTAATATCTTTTAGAAGAAATTCTTAGGAGCAGTAAATTTTAGTAATTTTAGTTATTATTTAATTAATATATATTAAACTATTTTTAATAAATTAATTTTATTAATTTGTGTATAAATTTTAAAAAATATAAATATAAATTATAGGTACAAATATAATTTTTTTTTAAATTTTTTTAAATATAGATATATATAAATTATTACTGATTAAATATTAGTAAAAAATAATAATATTTATTAATTATATAATATTTTTTAATGCAGGAAAAATATCTAAAATTTATGAAACGATTATAAAATGTTAATAGTAAATGTAACAAAAAGACGACGTTGATATTCAATATATTCTTCTATTTTCAGGATTACTTTAAAGTATGTATACATCACTAGCTAAAATTATTATATATTTACTATTTTGGTTTTTGTCATTGATATGAATGAAGTTAGAGTGGGACACGGTCGGTCCAATTTACTGTTTCATTTTTCTTTACAACTAGATCGCATTATGCATAGAATTCAAGTCATGTACTTGCTTCTGCTGTACCACAATATAAAACCTAAAAAAAAAAACGTTAATAAACAAGAGAAGAAAAAAAATATTTATTTGACCATTTAATAATAATATTAAACAAATTAAATAAAAAATAATAACACAGCAAAAATTAATTTTTAAATTAATCATTATATATTTATATATAAATATAGGTATTATTTAATTTATTTTTAATATATATTTTAAATTATTAACTCATTTAATGATTGAATTTTAGAGTACATGTTTGTTAAATCAAAGTTTTTCCTCAATATTTTCAATTATCATTTTCATTCAATAATTTCATTTGTTATTGAGTTATATTTGATTGTGAATTAAGATGGTTAAAAGAAGAAAGAAAATAAAAGAAAAGAACAAGTACATTATTATACTATTTCACAAGAGTTCATAATAATCTTCCCACCTTCCAATTAATTGTACCAAGCAAAAAGATAAAGTAAAATCAGACATATCGGTTATAAATTTGTTTCTCATTTATCATGGTCTTGTCTTTCTTTGAATTTTCTACTTTCCACTTGCTATTTCCATGAAGCACACTCCTATAGGTTGTTGTCTTTGTACAAAGCAGAAAGAGCTAATAAGAGAACTTAGAACTTAAAGAGTCACAAGCCAGAATTTGAGAAATTGCTTCTGGAAAGTGAAAAGATACAACCTTTGCTTTCAGGTTCTTAGTAGTATACTAGTATTCTGCACTTTGCTTGTTCTCTGTCTTTAGATTGTTGCAGTAGTTCATATTGTTTTTTCACTAGTTTCAGGTTATTAGTAGTATGCTCTTTCTTTTCTTCTTTTTGTTTGTTTGTTTGTTTTTTTTTTCTTTTGAGATGATGTTGCCATTTGTTACTTAATAACCAGAACTAATCTATTTTTGTTTCTTTTTCTTTTTTAAAAAAATAAAATTTATTGTCCCTTTCTTTTTAGATTGGCCCTTGTTCTGTTTGAACTTTGAAGTGATATTTAATAATAAAAAACAGTGGCTTTAGACAAAGCGGCAAAGCCATTTTGTGTGTGGTATCTACAATTTATGTCTTTACTTGGAAGAGGGGTTGAATCTTTTGTATATACCAACTTTTTTTTTTTCATCTTGTTCAAAAGTTCTCTTTTTATTTTTATTCTATAAGTTCTTATATTGATAAGTTACATTACACACCTTACATTCCTTTTTACTTCCTTAATTTGAAAAGGCCTTTCTTCTATATATATGTTTGGTATATATTTACACAATTTATCTTTACAAGTGGAGAGACTATTTTCAATGTTTGTATCCTTGACCTTGATGTCACAACATAGAAACATTTGAGGCTCCTTTCTTTTGTGTTTAATTTCATAAAATTTGAACTTTATAAAAAAAATGTTCTATAATAATCACAACTTAGTTATGTCTGATATTGGATCTGCTATGCTGAATTTGCAACAGAAAAAGCTATAAGCAGGTGTGATGGGATCTACATTTATTGATGAATATGCTATTCAACAAATAATTGATATTCCAGAAAACATTGATCCTGCAATAAGATGGCCAGAGTGCTGTATCTACAAGATCCCTAAGAGTCTGTTGAAGGTGAAAGAGGATTCCTATGATCCTCTCTTGATCTCAATTGGCCCTATTCACCATGGTAATACCAAGCTAGAAGAAATGCAGCACCACAAACACACATATTTTCATTTCTTCTCGGAACGCCTATCGAACAAACGCGTCCTAGAGGACTTCAAGGCCTTCATTGAACAACAAGAGCAGATCATAAGGCGTTGTTACCAGCCGAAGTTCCCTCACATCGGAAGCGAGGAATTCGTGAGGATTATTCTGTTGGATTCTGTTTTCATCATGGAGCTCTTTCTGAGGGAAGCGAAACGGTGGAAACACAAAGATGATTATGTATTGACTCAGCCATGTCTTAGCAAAAGCATCCAGAGGGACTTGTTGCTGCTTCAGAACCAGCTTCCAATTCAAGTTTTGGAGAAACTCTATGAGACTTGTGTCCCAAGCAATCTCAAAGAGCATTCCAGATTCATTAGGCTTGCTCATGAGTACTTTGCATCTTATTACCCTTATCAGAAATCTTCTGAGAGGAAGTTCGAGCCGAAGAAGTGGGAGAAATCGCTGCATTTCACTGATTTGGTTCGATGTTCTTATCTCCCCACGAACCTGAGTTTCAACGATGACAAGAGTCGCCACACTTACTCGCAAAAGGAATGTATGCTGAGGACCGCGACAAAGTTGAATGAAGCCGGAATAAGCTTCGAGAAGGTTCATAATAGATCCTTGCTAGACATAAAGTTTGAGAAGAAGAGATTCTTCAGCTGGTTTCTCTGCTTGGGTTGCTTCCCATATTCCAAGTGTTTTAAGGCTAGATTTCAGTTCCCACAGTTAAAAGTAGACCACACAACAGAATGTGTTCTTAGGAACCTAATAGCATTTGAGCAGTGTCACTATCCTGAGGAGCCTTACATTTGCAACTATGTTTCTCTGATTGATTCTCTTATTCACACCAGGGATGATGCAGAATTGATGGTTGAGAAGGAAGCTATTGTCCATGAACTTGGAAGTGACAAGGAATTGGCAACACTGGTTAATAGTCTATGCAAACATGTTGTGACAAATAAAACATGTTACCAACAAATCATTGGAGATCTTAACGAACATTACAACAATGGTTGGAAATGGACTATGGGAACACTGAGGTGGGTGTACTTCCGGGACCCTTGGAGAAGCAGTTCTACCATTGTAGGGATAGCTGTTCTAATATTCACCATCTTCAACTTCTGTCGAGTTGTTCAATTAATCTTTTAGTTTATTCTGTTTTATGTATGTTTAATGGTTGAACATGTAACTCTAGTTTCCATATACTAATAAAATGGCCAATTTGGGACAAAAGCTGTCATTTTAATGGAAGAGTCTTGTCCTAATCTCATTTGTGAGAAAGTTATTCTTTCACCTGGAGAGGGATAATCTTGGATGATCACAAACCAAGTAGCTAGTAATAAAATCAAACTGTGATGTAATTCACTAAAACCTATCATGACAACATCAAAACCTTTCCCTCACTAGATATGGCTGGATGCATGAATCAAGCGAAGCTAAGTTTTATAAACAAGCCATATTGGGAGCTATCACAAATTCACAATTCACTAAAACCAAATAAGTTAAAAACACTTGCCAAATTACAGTGTGTTAAAATGAAGACTCAAAACAGTGAAATTTGGCCGAGGAAGAAGAAGAACCAGCAAGACTAACAAATACTGCTTAAAGAAGAAATCATGCCAAAACACTCAAAACATTTTGGTCCTAGTGACTAACAGAAAGCTCCCTCCGCTTGTAGCGGACCATCACTTTTCCTTTCACTCCAACAACCATGGCGTTCCAATCAATCTCAGGGAAAGGTGACACCAACTCCAGCTCGAAATTCCTTAGCAAGTGAGACCATATTGCTTTTATCTGCAGATATGCAAAGGGCTCGCCAAGGCATCCATGTCTGCCCCCTCCGAAAGAAATGTATGAGAAAGCCCCTGCTACCTTGTCCTCTTCTCTCCCAACAGTGAATCGATCGGGATCATACGTATCGGGATCTTTGAAAATGTGAGGCAGCCTGTTTGCAAAAGCAGGGGATGTGGCAACTATATGACCCTTAGGAATATCATATTCTTTCCCCTCTCGTGTTGTGACGCTGAAATCGGTGTGTGAGCTTCGCAAGAGCATAATCAATGGTGGGTGGAGCCTCAAGGCTTCTTTGATGCACCGATACAGGACATCCATTTCGGCCAAGACGTCATGATCAACTCGATCCCCATGCTTTTCCATCAAATTCTTCTGCTCATCAACCACAGCTGAAAGGTACTTGCTGTTAGAGAGAAGATATGCTCCAGTCCAAGTGGAGGTAATTGAACTAGTGTGCTGCCCTGCGAAAAGAGCAGCAATGAGCAGTCCAGTCACTTCGGCTTCTGTTGTTGGGCGGCCATCTTTGTATTTTGAATCGATGAAGCACTGCAGCATGTCATCCTCCGATTTACCAGTGCTTTTGCGAGAAGCTATGATTCTTGCAAAGATTTCAGCAAGCTTCTTGCGTGCTTGATCACGGCGCCGGTGAGCTGGGATGGGAAGGTATGGAAAGAGAACACTGATTGGTTGCATCCCATTATCAAGGTCATGGAACAATGCAGACACATCGTCGAAAAGCTTGTCACGAACTTCACGTCCCAAGAGACACCTACTAGCTGTCAAGATGATCAAATGTTCGAGCTCATACTTCAAATCAACCTCACCACTTTCTCCCCACTTTGAGAAGTAGTCCTGTAAATCAGGTCCATGTTAGAGAACCAATAGCCCATAATGCCAATTCAGTACAATACGGATGAAAATTTTAAGGGAAGGCTTACTATTAACATAATGAGACAATATTAAAAATAATGTCAAGTACAAATGGAGCTGAAAAGCCTCTCTAGCTTATCAAATTAAAAACACTGGAATGAAATAAGGTTCCAATTCAAATTTTGCTTTTCAGTATTATTAATAGACCCACAATTATATCATAACGCTTATCTAATGTTATTGCTGCAATTTATTAGCTTGGAAGATGCAGCATGCAAAAGTTCATGACCAAATCCAATGAAGTACTGAATGCAGATTCACACTATATCCAAGTAAAAACAGAAGGTGAAATAAACACAAACTAAAAAGGCACAATTTAAATGGATCTGCAGCTAATGACAGACAATCTTAAATTTAGTAACATGATCATCAAATTCAACTCTAGGAGGAAAAAATAAGTCAAACCCAACAGGCAAATTGCTAATGTCACAAATCAAGAGTCAAATAACACAATATATTAGATCAAACAAAAATAAACACTAGACATGAATCAACATTGACCTGAGCTTCAGTAACCATCTGATCGACATAGCTCTTGAGCTTGTTAACCCTAAGGGCCTCAGTGAAGAACCTGAACTGTTCCTGGCGAACAGAGTAATCAACATCAAAGACAACACCGGGTCCAAAAGTTGGAACATTGAACTGATACACCTCTTGCTGGCTGAGTTCAGATTCTGGGGCCTTGAAGAAATGAGCAGAAACTTCGGGACCGATCAAAAAGGTGATGTTTTTGTGGAACATCTTGAGGGTGAAGACGCCACCCAGTTTAGGGTACTCTTCACGGAGCATAAAGATTGGACCTTTGAGGAATCGGGGTAAGCCTCCGATGAATGGAAGGCCCTTCACGATTGGGGGAAGGCGCTTTCTTGATTTAGGGACAATGAAGGCTGAGATGAGCTTGGCCACAACAATGGTGGCCACGAATAGGAGGCATGTGTTGAAGAACTTTGACACATCAATGTCCATCGATTGGATGAATTATCCAGAGAAAGACGACAATTGCTGAGAAATGGATCGAAAGCAGAACCAGAAGAGGAAGAAGGTAGGTTAGGGAGTGGGGAAGATAGTAAGAGTGATGATAGATCTATGTCCAATAAAAGGAAAGGAAGTGTGAAGTTGTGGCCACTGGCTTGGTATGGAGTGTGTGTATGTATATATATAATCATAATTATGACTAATTTTTTACGTGCTTATAATATTTTTGTTTTATAGAGATGGCAATATCACCCGAATTTGATCAGAATTGGATGGATTTAGATCCTCTAAAGTTTGAATTTTACTTTAGAGAGTAAAGTGTGATCTTCTACCTTTGAATAGTTTCTCTTTCATATTTATTATTGGTCCCACCTATGAAATCAATGGTGAGAGATCACACTTTACTCTCTAAAGTAAAATTCAAACTTTAGAGGATTCAAATCCGAATTGAGTATAGCAAAAATTTGCTCCCTACTCGATTCGTTGCCACCCTTATATTTAACTAATACATTATGAACATGTAAAAAATTCATTCATTTATTTAAATAAATATTAAAAATTAAATTCTACTTTATATATACATATATGACAAATTAATTGCATGACTGCATGAGTAACAAAAAAAAATTAACCCAAACTGTTATGTTTAGGATTTCGATTTTTAGATAATGTTGTATATAGAGTAACTAGTAGGTTTTATGGTCAATTTACTACCATCAAAATGTGAATTATATTTCAACTAAGTTAGAAATAAGCTATTGGTTTTCAACGCAGGGATAGTTGAGAATTTTACTTCCAATAAAAAAAATAATTAATCAAATTTAAATTGAATAAGTTGAATAAACACTTAACTTAATCTTTAAAAATTTTAAATAAGACATTTTGATTGTCAATAAATTTTTAATATTTTAAATTTTTTAGACAAATTAATGGTTCAATAAGAAAGATTAATTTATTTTATAATATTATTGAGATTTTAACTGTCTTATAATAATTTTTGAATAAATGGTTAATTTAGTTTTTAAAAAATTATTTATTTTTTAAATTAATTTTTAAAAGATTTTTTTAATCAAATCTGTTTTTTAAATATTTTACATTAGTCATTTTAGTCATTTGTTATTTTTGTTGTTAATGACGTCAAAATTTATTAATGTGATCACAACACATACTTAATAGTTCTAGTTGGTAGCTAACATATGAAATTAGATCAAATTAATTTCAAATAGAGAAATTTCAATGCCTCAAGTTTTCTTTTCAATTAGATTTTAATTTGATCTAATTTTATAAATTTATTATGCTAATAGTCAATTAAGACTTTTATGTGTTGTAATATCACTTAACGTGTTATATTAACAAATTTTGGTACCATCAACAAAAAAATACAAGAACTAATGTAATTAATTTAAAATTTTTAAAAAATAAATTTAAATTAAAAAAAAATTAAGAACTAATTTAAAGAATGAGTAATTTTAGACAAATTTAATTATTTACCAAATAAAATTTATTAAATTATTATTTATCAAATGCGCACACATATTAAACATTTGATTGTAAGTGTTAAAAAGATGAAACTATCTCACCGAACTAATTCTCAAAAATTTTAAAGTATATGATTTAAACTCTTTTAAGAACCAATTTAAATATATTCGAATAAGTTTATTATTGTATTTTCACCATATTCAATATTCTATTTACATGTTACATTAAAATAGACGTAGAATAAGTTAATTTTGATGCGGTGTATATATGTTTAGTTAAAACATTAATATGTATATAATTTTTGAGGTATTGAGACCTGTGAGGTTAGCGAATAATAGAGAGGATAGAATCGTGTGGAAATATGATAGACTTAGAATTTTTTCGATTAATTTCTTTATGTAGGTAATACAAGAAAAAATGCTATTAGAAGGTGTTACCAGTTACAATTTCAGGAAGACCATATGGAAAGGGTTAGCCCCACCAAGAGTGGAGCTGTTTATTTGGTTTGTCCTGGTAGGCAGGGTGAATACAAAGGAACGGCTAAGCCGGTTCGGGGGTTATTAGCTAAGACGATAAGCGTTGTGTCTTGTGTAATAAGGAGGATGAGCTGATCCACCACTTATTCCTTGGCTGTGATTTTGCTTGACAGGTGTGGAGTGCATGGATATCTACGTCTGGCCGGCCATGGGTTTTCCCGAAGTTATTGAATGACCATTTTCTGAGTTAGACAGATGAGCCGCGGAAAAAGGAGGACAGAAAGCAGCGTCTGAGATGTTTATATGCGATTATTTGAAACATTTGGCTGGAGCGAAATACGAGGCTCTTTTAGAATGAAGATAAAGGCGTAGAAGAGATCATCACAATGACTGCCCTGACTTGTGACGAGTGGAGAGGCAAGCATCCTTATGGTTGTTGATGGTTTCGACGGAGATGACGTGGAGATGTTGGATATTTGGGTTAGGATTTTGGAGAGTTGTAAGGTTTCTAGTGATGTTTGTTCCTATATGTTCCACCTTACTGTGTTGAGCTCTTTTAAATTTTAAAATTTTTTTTACTGTATATGAAATATTTTTAATTTTTTATACTATCAATTAGTACAATAAATAAATATATATTGAATTACAATGATAATCATCTATCGTGATTTATAATTTTATAAGAATATATTGACTAATAATTTTAAATAAATTAATAAAATTTAATTTCACATTTCTCCATATAAAATGACAAACATTTTTTTTTCCTGTTGCATAGCATGCTATTTGCAATTAATTACTTGTTGGTGGCAGATTAGTGAGTGCGAATTTTGTTATTGTGGACTTAGCTTAGCTGGGCTCATAGGATGAGAGGGTTTTGGAAGCAAAACTGTGGGTTTGGTTTTATAAGCTGTCCAGAATATCTGTCTTTGTGCGACTAATCAAGTACAGTACACGGGGCAACTTTGGAATTCTCAATTCAATTGGCTTTGCAGTTTACTCTTTGGCGCTTTTTGAGGAACAACATACAACTTTTTCGCTCTATAGGGTTGACTTCCATTATTTTATGCTTAACGATATTAATTTTATCAAAAATTATATATTAATACGTATATTTATACCGAAATATATAATTCGTCAATTCGATACCTGATTTTTAGTTTTTAGTATATATAAATTTTTTGTAATTTTATAAATAGAGACATATGAATATGTGTAAATTATGAAGTCTTGGAATTAATTGTGTGGGAGGCACATGGCATACTATAAAGAACACTAATGTCCTCAGCTATAGGAAGATGTTGCCACCGTTATAGATGATGTAATTGAATTGATTGTCACAAACAGTTTATTAATGTGAAACTTCAAAGATAAATGAAACCTCATAGACTTAACAATAAGATCATATAAGTTGGTAGAATGCGCGATTTAGATGCAAAAAGTGTCCGTGTAAGTCGCACATCTCTTCGTCTTGATCGCCAAGGAAGCAAGTATTCTATGTTAATGTTTAATATCAATTTTTGTTTTGCATTGTTTCATTCATTTTAACCTCTCAAAATATCGTTAGTCTGTCCTAGAATATCTAGCTTATTCTGAAATTGACTAAATAACCCTTCATTAATGAGTGCTAAATTGCTCTACTAGAAATTGAAGGAGCGACGACAAGGGTAGATTTGGTAATTCAAAATTCAAGCAAAATAATAGGAACGACGTGGGTAAGTTAGTGGGGAAAGAGGAGGTAACTGCCATATATAACCGCCAGAACAAAACAGAGAGAATATAATAACAGTGTACGAAGTAGTAGTGTAGGTTGAAGAGCATTGAAATAAGTACAAGTGTGGTACATAACTAGATTCTTGCATGAAGAAGAAAATGCATGGGAATAAGAGAAAGAAAGAGAGAGGGGATGAATTAGTAGATTACATAAGGAAAGGGCCATGGAAGAAAGAGGAAGATGAAGTGCTACTCAACCATGTAAGCAAGTATGGCCCCAGAGACTGGAGCTCCATTCGATCCAAGGGTCTTCTTCATAGAACCGGCAAGTCTTGTCGCCTTCGTTGGGTCAACAAGCTTCGACCTAACCTCAAGAAGTATGTTACTTCATTGCATGCATGCATGCTTTCTCTTCCATCATCATATATAATCTTTGATTTCTTAAACTAATGACTATGTATTTCTTTTTGTGATAGTGGGTGCAAGTTTACAGCGGAGGAAGAGAGGGTTGTGATAGAATTGCAGGCACAATTTGGGAACAAATGGGCTAAGATTGCGTCCTATTTGAGTGGAAGAACAGACAATGATGTCAAGAATTTCTGGAGCAGTAGGCAGAAGAGGCTTGCTAGGATTCTTCAGGCATCAACATCCACCTCCAAATCACACAGGAACAAACCTAAACTTCATCATCATCTTCCAACTTTCCAGGTAACCATTCTAACATTTCTCTTCCGTTTCCATGCTGTTTAAATTCATCCATTACAATACCAAAGAAATAGACATGACTGATGAAAATTTGCATTCAGATTCTAATGATTTAAGCTAGTAGTTTCAACTTGGAAAATGGGTAGCTAGAATATTCTTTTTTGTTCACTTGAAAACTTTGCTAGAGAGTAAAAATCATGCTTTGTAGATTTTTTTTTTTTTTTACATATTCTGTATGCTATGTACTTTCTCACACTGTATGTGAGTGTGAACCGAAAACTTTTACATACAATTCTGTTGCACATGATTTTTTTGGTTTTTTTGAGTTGTAGGCTCCTAAATTGAGTTCTTCATCAGAGGGAGAATCGTCATCAAAGCCTCATCATCCATGCTCGTTCTCCTGCAATGACAATTCCGAGGTTATTAAAATGGTGGCATTACCAGATCTTATCAAGCCCAAGTTGCCTAATTCTGAGCAAGAAGAATCTGCACTTTTTGAGAGCAATAAAAGCAGTAGTATGATGGAACAAATTCCCTTCCCTCAGATTCCTGATGAACTCCAAACTGATCTAACACCATTCTCATTGGGAGACCAAGATCTTTTGACTAGAATTGATGATCCAAACTTTGCTGATTACTTTGGACCTCTTGGTGCATATGAGCTTGGGCTAGCCCCACAACACACCATTGGGTTCCCTTTCTCTGATCCATCAGAAGGAAGTTGCAGAATTGGGTCAACGGATATCATAGGTAGCTCCAAAAACTATGACAGCATCTTTGATGATCTCCCAGTTAACATGTTTGATCATATGGATCCACCTTCAATTCCTTCCAAGCTCTGACTTATATGATAATTGTCATATATTGTAGGTTTAGATGTGTTGTAGGGTAAAAGTCATATCTAATATGGATATTGACATATTGCAATTGTATCTACATTGCTTATCTTACTAATTACACTTGTAATATGACATCTATTATCTATTGTTAAATGGGCTAACTCTAGTTTAACATATTTACAAATTTATATGATTGCATACTGGAAATTATTTTTCCTTCCCAACAGACAAGTTCTATCATTCACAACCATGCATAAAACAACAACAATAATATTATAATAATAATAAGTTCTATGAAGCGATAATACATCACCATTAAATTCAATTCTATCAAACATAATATTGTCCATAGCTTGATTTAGATTAATGTAAAATTTCAACTTGTTTTGAATAAATGGAAGAATGGAGTCCACTTGTTTCTATCGCTTTTCCACCTAATTTCTTTTTCTCCAATGTTTACTAGTAGTCAATCAAGGCAAACGACATTGTGGGCAGCATAATCTAAGGGGGTTTTAATTCTGCTACTAAATTCGAATTAATAATTCGCATTTGACAACACAACAGTGGAGTCATGAAATGGAGTCCAAGAGATAGTGATGGTGATTGTGATTGCTCAAAGGATTTCGGAGGAGATGAAGTTTACAGCTGTTTGGCCAGTTACTTCAAACTCCCCAGCAACAAATGATTGGTCTTTCTTGAAAATAGGGCGTCGAAGTTCCACATATCCACAGTAATCAACTTCATAAACTGTTGTACCCTTCTTGAATGAAGAAAGAGCAACCCCAACTCCTTCCCCTGCCAAAAAAGAAACAAAGTGGAATGATATGATATGATATGATATTGTTACTACAATCTCGTTATGCATACACCCTTATAATACATATCCTTTATTTTGTTAAAAGGAAAGTTTAGTACATAAGCATCCTGCATTATGCAGGTCGAATTCAAAAAGTGTAATATACGCAACCTAACTTGACAACTACATCGCTCACTAACCCATGACCTTCATGGGAAGACAACTCATCTAAGGCTCTCCTTCACAATTAATTAATGAGAAGTGAGGACTAGCACTTTCATTAAAATCTAGCCGGTATTTATCCATCAAGAAAAAAGTGTGTAATTCCACACCATTAAAAATACTAATGATAACTAATTGAAGGTTACAAATCAAAAATGTGCTGCCTATAACACTACTATTAATTAATATCGAAAGTATTTTATATGCGTGTCAAGAGTGTTTGGTATATGAACAGTATATGCATAGCAGGATTGTATATATACCATGTGTGACAAGCAGCAAGTTTTCAGTAGGATGTTTATCCGCGAGGTCTTTGACGATGTGCTGATATCTTGCCTTAGTTTGCAAAACAGGCTCTTCCCACCGGGGCAACTGATGTGGAAAAATTTAAATAAATAAAAGAGTCTCTCATCAGATGGATGCAACTGAAAAAAAACGAATATGAAGATGAAGTAGCGTGTATACCTCTTTATAGATTTTTACTGCATTTTCATCAACTGTGCCAGGTGGAAGCATGGCTTGGCGCTCGGATATATCAAAACCCCAATTTCCATCTTTTGGAGCAACATCAAGCCTGATAGCTTCTCTGCTCATCATTTCACACAATCCATATTCAACAGAAACCTGCACTTGATTTTATTTGATTTGATTTGTTCACAAGCATGGCATGAGAAGAAAAGAATGGATCCGTTGACTTGAATTAAAAAGGAAGGAAGGTAGGGGAGTATGGGATGGGACCTTGATTTTGGAAGGATCGATGGGAAGGGCGTCGCCGGTGAGGGCGTCAGGGGAGTCGGAGACGGCGGAGAGGGCAGAGACAACTTCGGCGGCGGTTTGAACGCAGCGGAGGAAGGGGGAGACGAAGACGCGGTGGAGAGGGAAAGAGAGGTTGTTGCGAAAGATCTGACCGGTTTTGAATGCCCGAAGACGGCCTTGTTGAACGAGCGGTGGGTCCCAGGGGCGGGTGGCGGTGGAGACCCAGGAATGGTCGAAGTTGTCGATGCGATCGCCGTGTCTCATTACGACGACGTTCTGGTAAAACTCCGGAGTGGACTCCATTTGATGAGAGATTGAAAGAAGTCAAGAAGGTGTTTTGATTTCAGTTGTCGATGCTTTCAGAGTTGGCTTTTCAGGTATTGTTCTTAACAAGGTTAGTAGTCATGGTGCTGCTGAGCTGCACAGTGGTGGTGGGCTCTGCCTTGTACCACCCAACTAACTAACCCACTAAATAGGGGCCAATTAAAAGAGGTAACCAAACTATACTTTTTCTTTTACATACATATCTTCCTTACGTATTTCCATTTTTTTTTATTAAAAACGATTAATAAAAAAAATTTAATAAATAAATATAAATATTATTTTCTTAAATCACTAATAGGAATTTTATTTTTTAAAATATGACAAGAAAGATGTGTATCAAACTATCAATTACTCATAACATTACTAATAGAATATGTTCTCATTTCTTTAAAACTAAATAAATAAAAGAATTGAATTTTATTCAAAAGTTGAGTGGTTATCTCATTTTAAATATTATCTTAATTTTTATTTTTTTTTTTACCATAATCTTTGTTAAAATTCGAGTCTAAGAACAACTATTAAATTGTTTTTTACCTAAACCTTATCAGTTATCATCTTAAATTTAAAAAAAGTCTGTAAACTTCTATTCATACATAAATTCTTCTCTTTTTTTTGGGTCTTGGCCAATGCCAAACAACCTAGGAAACCTGGGTCGGGTCGGAAAATCCGGAACCCTAACCAAATCCTCTAACACTGCGGCCCTCTCTTTGTCTCTTTCACTCTCAGTCCCATGGCTTTCGTCTCTCTCACTCTAAGTTAGAGATCATAAGTCCCATGGCTTTCGTCTCTCTCACTCTAAGTTAGAGATCATAACTTAGTGCACATATTTAGAATAGTGTATATATTGTGAGGTTGTGATATCACAGAGCTTCTCTCTTTACGTATTTTAGAGGCTATGAATTATTTTTTAGGTTAAGTTGAACTAGGAGAATGAATTATTATTTTCATGAATCATTTGATATTTTATTGTGGTCTCATTATCATATGATGCTCTTAGACTTTTATATAGTCAATATTGTAACATCATCTTTTAATAGTAGAATGATGGTTACAATATAACAATCAACCTCATAAAATTGAGTTATTAGACATTAGAATGAGTTAAGAAGAGTTAATGTCTTCTTTGTAACATATGCTTTGAAATCCGATAAAATACTTAATTATCAAACCGATTCTTTAGAACTTCTTATACTCTTAAACGCAGTTCTTAGTATTGGACTTTGAAGGTTTCAAAAGGTTTAGAGAAGGGGTTAAATCTATGACCTTCTTTAACTTTTATTTATTAAGCCTTGAACACAGAACTTGAAACTTGTTTTCTGTTAATCAACGCAATGGATAAATCAGGAGACAATTTAGTTTTGTGTCATAAAAATCAGAAAACAGAACTGAAGCAGAAAGGAAGAAGTTGACACAGTCATATATCCTGATTCAGTTGCCTTGTACAATTCAACCTGCATTCAGTCTCCACCACAACGTTGGTGGAATTTTCACTATATTCCAAGTATTACATACACCAATTCCCTAGAACTCAACGTAATCTTATATTTCTATCTGGGCACACAAGTTTCAACCTGAGCTCGACTTGGTTATGTTAATACCTAGACTCACCACACTAAGTGTTTACCCAACTTAGCAAGGGATACCTTTTAGGTACATGACACAAGACAAAAATACAACCAATAAAAATTTGAAATCACTCTCTTGGCTTTTCTCTCAAGTGTATCTCTCAGCCTTTTTCACTTTATGGCTTTTTCTCAATGCCTCTCTTTCTTGCCTTTTACCTCTCAAAGAAAACTAAAAATTATATACATTGAAACAGAAATACAAAATAGTAAAACATGAAGGAGATTGATGAATCACAACTTTAACTCTATGCACTGAACCCAGCATCTGAACTCATAACTTTGTTCTTCATCTTGGCGGAGTACTCCCTTTAGTGTAGGTGCAATGCTTCCAAGATTTCAAACTCAGCAGTGAAGATTCACTTTTAGCTCTCTTTCTCGGGTTCTCTCTCCTTAAGCTCTAATCAGATTCAACTTTTCTTTTGTACTTTAGGCAGAGCCACTGTTGGAGTTCCTCTAGAGTCAACTTCTTGAATATTGGGCTTTCAAAAATCGTCCCTTCTCTTTTTTCAATCAACCACTAAATTAGAAATTTCAAATCTAATTCATTTGCTTGAACGAAGAGTGCATTTCAATAGAGACGAGTTTGCTCAGTAAAGCTCCCAAATCCAAACTCTTGAAAACTTTAACTGTCGATTCACAGCAGAGATTATCAACCATCATTTTCTTCATCTTTCCAAAAATAGTGTTGCAGAGAGTAGAAGAAGTGAAGAAATCAACTTGCATGCAAATGAAAATAAATCACATTTAATTTTTGACTTAGCTTAACATGCCTTTGATTAATGTGATTGGACTTTGCTTTTTTAGCTAACCTTTCTCTTTCTCTCTTCTCTGAAATATGAACTTTGACTGTGAAGCTCTCTTTCTCTTTTTTGTGTTTACCCGAAGAAGCACAATACTGAGACTCAGCTTTGGGGTTACCTTTCTCTTTGGGATGCATTGGGCTTGGTTGGTGAATCACTTTCAGCCCACTTGATTTCTTTGTTTCCTTCTTATGGGTTTTGTTTGTGAATCAATTAATCTTCAGCAGTCTTTATTTCTTTGTTTTTAATTTGTTGGACTGCTGCAAACTTTTTTTTTGGACCTACTTCACTAAATAAAGCAATTAAAATCAATTAGGTGTTTAACCCAATAAATCAATGTTTGTCATTATCATTAAATTAATTATATTCTTAACTCAACAGGCTTATAGAAATATTCTAAAACAAACTCCGAAATTCGGTATGTCTTTTTTTCAAGAAAGATTTTTTGAATTTTACATCTCAACTCAAGCATCTCATCCTTTAAGGTGGAGCTTTTTATTTTGCTAACTTTTTTTTTATAAAGTCTTAACTCTGACCATAACTTCTATCAATCATAAATTATCACCTCGATTTATGAGTTTGGAGTTAGATTTTTTTTAATCAAAATTGTATATTGTGATTCTAGGATCAAGAGTCAATATTTTCATTCCTTGAATGTTAAATTGATTTTTTTTTTCATTTTTTTATTTTTTGATTTTATCATGAATTTTCCGTTGTAGGTACCCCCAACTCGTAACTTGTAAGTTCGAGCGTCCGAATTTTTAAGATTCTAACAAAGATATATTAAAATAAATTCAAGTTGTCAGAATCAATAGTAATTAAATTTACTATGGATGAAATCGAACTCAATAATAAAAGTATTGAGTTTAAAATAAAGAAATTATTTTTCTTAAACCAATTGTATAGTAACTTTTTCATTTAAGTGCATTCTATTTAAATAAAAATTTTTTCGATCTAAAGCAATTATTTTGACAATTGAATGATAGGTTTTTCTAATTTAGATTAATAAACTCATAAATTTTTTCAATAAACAATTATTCAAAGATTATTTCTTTATTTAATTTCTTCCACAAATTTTTATATTATTATTTTTTAAATAATAATCTGCTCTAAAATACTTTATAAAAATTTAAATAAAATAACTCATATCTTTATGTGTCTAAGTATGAATGTGATTTGCCTTCAAGGAGCTTAATTAGAATGTTCAACATAAGAACAAGTTTTTGTCTTTCCGTTTTATAAATTTCGATCTTTGAGTGTCAAGTTGTATTTTTGTAGTAAATTTGCAAATTTTTTTTCAATTTCTTACTTCACAACTTTGACGTTGTTATTAAGCCTCCAAATCATTGACTATTTAATTGGTTTAACAATTATAAGCATTTGAAACCTATAGTGATATGGTCACAAATTTAAATTTGTAAATATTTTTATCACTTTGTATTATGTGTTTTAATGTTTGTCTTTTTTGACCATGCATTTTTTGCTCTTTTTCCTATATTGTTCATCTTGTGAACATGTGCTGAACTCATCTCGGGGTAGAACTTAGAATGAAGGGAATGTGACAAGCGACGTGTTTCCACAGATGACGCTATTATTCAGAAGTGTTTTTGCTTTTCCAAGTTTAGGAGTTATTTGAACAAAATTGTAGAGAGTAGGTTGGAGACACAATGTTGCCGACATCCTCCTATTTCGAGTTGCTAATTATCCGAGTTTGTCATTCTCAATGGTGGGATGTTTTTGCAAAAATTTCGACACTCAAATTAACATGAGTCACAAGAATAATTAAGTTAAAGATCATATCTTAATGCACGTATTTAAAATAGTACATATATATTTTGAACTTGTCATTAATTCTTCTCCTTACCTCTTTTAGAGGCTGTGAATTACCTTTTAAATTAAGTTGAACTAAGAGAATAAGTTATTATTCTCATGAATCATTTGTTATTTTATTGTGGTCTCCTCATATAATATTTTTAGATCTTTATATAGTTAATATTATAATATTCTCTTTTAACAATAAAATAATAATTACAATATAACAATTAACCTCATAAAATTTAGTTATTAGACAGCTTTTGTAAAAAATTTTACTTGATAAGCCTCCGACTCTGTCTATGTAATTTCGACTTGGAATAAATCCGAACTTATGGCACTTGGGTTCTTTTTAATTATGCTCGTAGTGTTTTCATCAGTCAATAAAGTTTGAATCGAAAACTTTAATTCTTCTTGTCTTTTCTTTTTACCCAGAATTTAAAATAAGTCATGAAGAGTATATATTTTCTTTATAACATATGCTTTAAATTCTAAAAAAATATTTAATTATTAAATCGATTTTTTAAATTTTTTATACTTTTAAATTTAATTTTTAGTATTAAACTTATAAAAATATTCTAAAACAATTTGATCGCTTAAAGTATTTTTGTTTTCTAAAGATAGTTGGCTAATTGTGTGGTCCTCGATTGCCATTAAAAGCTGCTTTGCCGAATGATTCATCATTCATGACTCATGAGTCATGTGGTAGTTGATTTTGTGGACCTAGCTTTCTATTTACTGGCGCGAAGTTTAAGACTGGAAATGGTGGTAATCTATAACTAACGGTGTATTTTATGATGTCTAAATTTTAGTTATAGAATTTAAAAATAAAAAAGTTTATCTCATTTTTTTATATCGATTTTTAGGTAATTTAGACACAAAAAATTATAGATACTAAAATTTTTTCATAATTATAAAATGCATTATGCCCAATTTATTAGACAGTGGTGTGCGAAGGCGTTTTTTCATATGAAAATAAAAATGGTGATATATTTGAATATTATAATTTTGGTTTTTTTTTAAATTTGTAAAAAGTATATAAATTAGAGGGTCTAATTTTTGTATTTTAAATTTTTTTAACATAAATCAGACGATCTAATTTCTATATTTCTATAAATCAAACGATCTGATTTGTGTATCTTTAATAAATCAAATGATCCGATTTCTATTTCTTTAATTAAACGGTTTTATATTTAAAAATAATACTTCAACAATTTATACTTCAAAAAATATCATTATCATCCCAATATCAAAAATAAAAAATTCGCATGTAAAAAATAGACAAATTTAAAATGAAAAAATATCGACTATTTGGTGAAATCACCACAAATTTTCGTAGAACTATCTAAGCAAAACCGTCTTACTAATATATGTCTTAGAAACATATTTTAAAAATATCATAAAGTAAAATATTTTATTAGAAGTTATTAAACAAATAGTTTTGTTTATATTTCTAATGTATTGAATACAAAAAAGATTTAGAAGTTTCAGATTATTAAGACTTAAGATAAAAGATAGCCAAATGCTAATTTTATATCTAACGTGTAGTTAATATAATAAAATTGAAATTATTGATTATATATTAGGAGAAAAAAAAATATCAACCATTTCTTTTTTCTGTTCCTACTCCATGTTATAAGTACTTTTGGCTGGTTAAATAACTTTTCCTCCATATTTAATGACTAATTTAAATAAGTTTATAAATATTGTTTGAATTTTTAATTTATAAAAAGTTATAATATTAATATTTGATGTAATTTTTAAAATTAAATTATAATTTTTTAAAAAATTATTTAAATATTTATAAAAAATTAAAAAAATTTATAATAAAATTTTTTATTATTATTTTTTTAAAATAAATACTTTTAATATTAAAAAATTAAATACAAAATAATTAATTTATAAATTATTTTTAATATAATTATATATTATTTAAACTTTTTTTAAAGATGCTTAATTAAATTATTTCCTAAACAGAACCTTTTGCAAATCGCCAAATGGAGAGAGAGAGAGGGGGATAGGGCAGCAAAGGTCAAACAAATGGTATCAATTCCGAAGTTATTAGAGTGTATTTGATTTATATTTTTGTTTGTTATAAGTACTTTTGGCTGGTTAAATATTTTTTTTTTCTAATTTTAAGAGTCAGTTTAGATAAATTTATAAATAATTTTTTAATTTATAAAAAATTATAATATTAATATTTGATATAATTTTTAAAATTAAATTATAATTTCTAAAAAATATTTATAATATAGGATATAATTTTTTTTGTCTTAAATCTTTTAAAACAAATTAAAGATAAATGTTATCTCTATTTTTTTTGACAAAAAATAAGTTATCTCTATTATTTTAATCGATATATTTGTATTTCGAATATTTTAAAAGTAATTCGACATACTCCATCTTGTATTCTATATAAAAAATGTTAATAAAAAATATTTTTTTCATATTTTAATTTTTTTGGTAATTTAATACGTAAAAATTTAGCCTACATAAACGTAAAAATACAATAAATGATGAAAAGTAAGAAAAATCTATAATATTTTATTTTAATTTTATAGAATTATCAGTATACTATTATTGAATTATTTTAAAAAATTTAAAATACAAATAATTAAATAGGATAAAAAATAAGAAAAAGTCTAGGGACTAATAATTTTATTGAATTTTGGCCAGTATGTAACCAGTAGAAAAAGGTGAGCCATTGAATGAAATCTCACACCAATCTCACACCATCAAATTATCATTGATAATTAATTAATGGCTAACAATTACAAAGATTACTGTCCCTAGCATTGCTAAAAAATAATATTAAGAAGAACATTATTACTTTTCTAGAAAAAACACTTTATCCTTGTCTAGCTTGTCTGTGTGTGAGAGAGATACTTATTGCACCATCAATATATACGTGGACTAAAGATTTATACTTCACTCTTGTATTCAAACTTTAACCTAAATGATTAAAAGTACATGGAATAATATTAAAAAATATAATCTAAAATTATTTAATTTAATTTAATATTTATAGTTTTATGTATAATTATGTATTTATTATATTTAATATTATATATTTATTTTAGTTTGATGATAATTAATAAACATAAATAAAAAAAAGTTATAGCTAGCTATATTTCTCAAACTCTGACACTAACAAATTTTTGAGGCATTAAAAAGCTGCCTAGAGATTTACGACAGTACCATCTTAATATATATATATATATATATAGGCATAAATAAATAGGAATTTCAAAGCAATGTAACTCATTATGTTGACAAAAGTTGCTGTTGAAAACAATAGTATCTTGTGTAATTACTAAAAGTAAATCATTAAATTAATTATTTATATAAAATACATATTAAAATAATAAAAATATAAAAAATTAATTTTAATTAATCATATTAACTAACTTTAAGATTTAGAGTTTAATTAAAGTTTATAATTTAAAATATATAATTAAGAATTTATGAATTTAGGATCTACATACTATAATAACACTAGAGTTCCAAAATTTTTAATTAATTTAAAATTATTTTATTTATTTTAAATTTTACATTTTAATTATAAATTTTAAATTTTAAATTTTAAATTTTAAATTTTAAATTTTAAATTTTAAATCTTCAAAAAATTAATAATTTTTAGAATTAAAAAAATTGACTAATATAAACAAATTAAAAAATAATTTTTTTATACTTAAGAAAATAATTAAAAAGATGAATTTAGATTAACACCCTTCTATTAAGTGATTCTAAAAAAATTAAATAATCTCAGAACTCCATGATTAGGAATTTAAGATAGTAACAAGAGTGATGCGTAAGCGGAATAACAAAATTTAACATGAGAGAGATTAGCATGGACTGCATGGTTCCACTAAAAGCAAAAAAAAAAAAAAAAAACAAACAAATATTTCATTGCCAAATATATATATATATATATATATATATATATATATAAAGTATGATAAATATAAAAGAGGTATAAAATAAGTTATAACTATTTCACCTAAACTAAAACCTCTAATGAGATACTAAAATGATGACCAAACCACTTAAATATCTATGGTACTAAATTAAATAGGGTATATTTTCAACTTTCAAGTTTCAAATGAAATAAACAAAAATAAAATATTCTTCATTAAATATAGAGAAAAAACAAAAAAAAAAATTAACACAAATTTTCTCCAACAAGAAAGCAGACCAAATAAACTTGGTATACAAAATACAAATATAAAAGAATTCCAAAACTCTAATTAAAGAATTCTTGCACCCAATAGTTCTCTAACTTCATATTGATTTTGAAACATCAAACCTTAAGCCTTTGTATAGGTATCAATAAAGCCCACCAACATACATGAATATAAATATACAAGTTGTATTCTTACAAATTTCTAATATGAATACAATCAAGTCACTAAACATAGGTGAATACACAAACTCAAACCACCAAACATACATGGATATGAATACAAAATTTTAACTTTTTGTATTCACATATAAAATCATCATGCATGTTTAAACTTAACCATTTGATCAAACTTCAAACAAATTTAATCAATAATTTTTTCTCTAAAATTCTATCAATCATGCATCCAAAATTGATTTTGATTTTCTTCACACCCATATCATTTTCCAATTAATTTCTTAGATATAAAAGCAAGAGAGAAGAGAGATCCACCATATCAAAGTAGTACTATGTACTCTTTTGTTTTAATGTTTTCATTTATTAACCATAAATGCTTCCATAAAGTATGAAAACAAAGAAAGACAGATACGTCTCTACCCTTTCTTATTATATTCAGTGGATTATTATTGTCCTTATATTCTGTTCCAAATTAAGGTTAGTTTCCTTCCGTTGCCATAATCCATGGAAGAAGAAAAAGAGAAAACACCAACAACACACATAGTTCTAGTTTCAATCCCTGCACTTTCCCACCAAATCTCAATCCTTGAATTTGCAAAAAGACTCCTTAATCTCCACAAAGAACATTGCTTCCATGTCACATGCATCATTCCCACTCTTCCCTCACAAAACAACAATGCCTCCAAACCTTTTTTCTTTGATTCTCTCCCTCCAAACGTTCACTGCATCTTCCTTCCACCGGTCAACTTCGATGATCTCAGAAACGACCCATCAGTCTCCCTTGAAGCTCAGATTTCGCTTGCAGTCTCTCGATCTATGCCATCCATACGCGAAGCCTTGAACACACTCATCACCACCACCACCACCACCACCAGCAGCAACAAAAACAACCTTGTTGCTTTGGTGGTTGATGCCATAGCACACGAGGTACTGCATCTAAGTAAGGACCTCGAACTCAAACTCAAACCCTTGTCCTACATATACTTCGCTTGCTCTGCCATGTTGCTATCTCTGTGCCTTCACTCACCAAATCTTGATCAAATAGTTCCTTGTGAGTTTAGGGATTATCCGAACCTTATTCAAATTCCTGGTTGCATCTCTGTTCATGGCAAAAATCTTCCTAATAGTGTTCAAGACAGGTCTAGCTTGGCATACAAATTGTATCTTCAAAGGTGTAAGGACTACTTTCTTGCCGATGGGATCTTGGTGAATAGCTTCATGGAAATGGAAGAAGGAGCATTCAAAGCATTATTGTCACAATCACAAGAAGAAGCTAACCCTCCTGTGTATGGAATTGGACCCATTACACAAACTAGTGGCCATCATCATAGAAATAATAATGGGTGGGAGTGTTTGAAATGGTTGGATAATCAACCATCAAACTCGGTTCTTTATGTTTCGTTTGGGAGTGGTGGAACACTCTCACAAGAACAGATCAAAGAGCTTGCTTTGGGTTTGGAACTTAGCGGCCATAGATTCTTGTGGGTTAATGTGAGAGAACCTAATGATAAGGCATATGCTAGTTACCTAAGTGATGAGGGTGCTGACCCTTTGAGTTTCTTGCCAGAAGGGTTCATAGAGAGAACAAAGGAGAAAGGTTTGATTTTAGGAAGCTGGGCACCTCAGATTGAAGTTCTTGATCATGGTTCAGTTGGTGCATTCTTGAGTCATTGTGGATGGAATTCGGTTCTTGAGAGTGTGGTGAAGGGAGTGCCAATGATAGCGTGGCCTCTCTTTGCTGAACAGAGAACCAATGCTGCTTTGGTTACTGATGCACTCAGAGTTGCTCTAAAGCCAAATAATGATGATGATAATAAAAATAATAATAATGATTGTGTGGTCCTAAAAGAGGAGATAGCTGATCTTGTAAAGAGGCTCATGGAGGGTTCAGAAGGAGAAGAAGTTAGGAGGAGAATGGAGAAACTGAAAGAAGCTGCTGCTTGTGCTATCATGGAACATGGATCTTCCACAATCACACTCTCAAAGTTGGCACTCATTTGGAAAAACATGTCAAATTAGGATGGTTTTGATTTATGTTTTTATTTTTTATTTTTATTTTTATTTTTAGTATTTTTTATATTTTAAATTTTATGTTTTTTTTTATAAAATTTTAAATAAAGAAAACACTAAAAATAAAAGTATAAACTAAAACCAAATGCTGTCTTGGCCTTTTATTTGTTACTTCTACTCTTGTATATCTATTGTATTTTGTTTTGGTGTGTTATCTTTTCACTGGAATAAAATAATAAAATAAATTTATATAAATCTTTTCAGGTAAGTGGATGTTATTATTTATTTATAAATTGTAGAGGTTTAGTGTGTGTTTAGATTTATGTTGGTAAACAGAAATTTGTATAAAATTAATTTTGATTAAGATTGAATTGATATTAAAATAATTTATGTTTGATAATTTTTATTTAAGATGGATTATAGTAAACTAAATATTATTTGAATTACATTATTTAAAATAATTTTTAAATAAAAAATTACAAAAAAAATAAATTTAAATAATTATTTTATGTTATCTTATAATTTTTTATATATTTAAATAAATTTTAATATTTTTTAATATTCTCAATATTCTATAATACTTTGATAAAATTAATAAAATTATAATATAAAATAAAATAAATATTCTATACAAAAAAATAAAAATAACAAAATAAAAAGCTCATATAAACAAAAAATAATAGAATTTTTATAAAAAATAATAATATGCATGAGAGAGTATTGGAGAAAAATATTATAAAAAAATAAATATATAAATAATGAAGGACATAATTGATAAAATAAATGTTAATTTAACCTAAAAAAAATTAACGTAAAAACTAGAATTTATAGCTTTTGATAAATGTGGGTTGAAGGTAGAAATTATTTTTGCATTTAAGAAGATAAAAAAAAGGTGGAAATTCAGGTAAAGTCAACTTCATGTGAAATTGATACTTGAGAGTCGTTAGATGATTTGACTTGTTTGACTAAATTTTCATCTAAAGATTTTCAAGCATCAATTTCACGTAAGGTCAACTTCACTGAAATTTTTACCTAAAAAAAATTACCAAACACAAAAATAAAACATTTAACAAACTCATATGTGCTTCTCTCCTTAACAACACAAAACCAAACACACCCTTACTCATAAATTTAACATTATATTTTAACACATGAATTGTAACATGGTTATGGACTTTTAAATTTGTACATAAAATCCACTAGTTTAGCATAATTTATATATAGAGACAAATTAAATTAAACATTCAATAACTTGTCATGATTTATATATAAATAATTAGATGATTGACACATCAAATTTTGTAGAATAAAAAACAAAGAGCACATAAAAAATATGTTATAAATAACATTTTCATATATAACAAAAAAATCATAAATTTATATAACAAAACATATATATATTATGACCCTAATGTTACATTTTTAGGCAAAATTAATAAAAAAAAGTATTATAATTACTCGCAAACTAGTATTTGAAACATATTATACTTTGTCTAATTAATTTTTTAAATATGTATGACTACAATTGTAAAATAAAAAAATTATATTAATTATTAAATCTTTGATGAATAGGTTTTTTTTATATTAGTTGCTAATTAAAGTTTTTACAAATAAACAATTAGAATTTGAACACTATTAATTTATTATTCTTAGTCATATTGCATTAATACTTTGGTTAATTTTGTGTTTAAAAAAGTTAGACTCACAATTTATTAGGATTTATTTAAAATACATAGCATCTACAACCAAATTTCTCATAAGAAATAATATATTTGCCTTGTGTTTGTGTATATTTTTGTTAAAATTAGGAATACTATGATTAGGAAAATTTCATACAATTATTTTTTTCAAATAAAGATTATAAAAAAATTATCATCAGGAAAATATTTATGATTTGTAGGAGGGAATCGAAAAAATGTAGTTAGAAGTTTTTGTCTGTAAATTCATCAAAGTATATTATGTTTGTTTAACTTTTTAATTGTTTTACAAGCGTGGTCATACATATTTGAGAAATTAATTATAAGACAAAATACAATATGTTTCAAATACTAGTTTGCGATTAACTGTACGTAATACTTTATTTTTTCTATTAATTTTGTCTAGAAATACAATATTAGGGTCTTAAGTTTTATATATCTTTTTGAATGAAATGCATTACGATTGTTTTATTAGAGATTTTACTCCGTCAATTTAAACTTTGTGTTTTATTGTTTGATGTTTTCTTATTTTAAGTTTATAAATATTATTCATAACTTATATTTCTTCATCTTTTGTTTGATTGTTGCTCAACAAAATTCAATATGTTAAGCACTTGGTTATTATTGTACATAAATCATGCTAGGATATTAACTATTTGTCTCTTTGTAAAAATAATATATGTGTTGGATTTGTGAGTAAATACTTTTGTAAATAAAGCACATTATCTTATAACAATTTATTTATAAAAGACAGTATATATAATATTATTAATAAATTAAATCGTAAAAGAATAGCATGATTCATACAAATAGTAATAAATTTCAGTTTAAAACTCTAAGTATGGATTTATTTTATTTTATTTTATTTTATTTCCGTAAAAAAATCTTGTATGTGTGAACGTTGTGGCTTTCTATATCTTTTTATTTATCTATTTAGTATAAAAATGTTTTTTGATAAAATATAATATGGTTCTACACTTCTACGCACGATAAGAATGTGACCCAAAGAGATTTGAGTGTCTGTGAAATTTGGTTTTATTTATAAAATATAAAGTGAGAATTAAATTTGACTAATTCATTGACCAACTATATCATTTTATATATTTAAAAAATAATTTTGTTCTCCGATCCTCTTTCTAAAATATAATATTTATTGCATCGGACCACCACCATCTTTGGCGGTGCATTGAAAACATCGTTCAATTACTGCTCTCTTCTTTCCAAGGGAACATTAAGTCATGCCTCATCTACTTTATAGTATAAACTACCTAGCATTATTATTGCTTGATATATATCTCTATACGAGCATATATTTTAGTCTTTAAAAAGTTACGGCCAAATACTTTATTCTTTAACTAAAATTAATTATTTAATTAGTTTATAATAATTAATTTTGTTAGACATTTAGATTATTTATGCTGTCAATTTTAATGAAAGATAAAATAGTTACTGACAATTCTAACAAAAAATAAAATAATTTTTAATAACTCTAATAGAGAACAAAATAATCCCTGACCTCTCTGTTCGATAACGACACTATTTTCTCCCAATTTCCATCATATCTCGTATAACTTTAACATTCATACTCTCTTTCTTCATCTTCACAGTCTTCTTCTTCATTTTTTCCTTCCTCATCTTCAACTTCAAAATCAAACCATGGTATAATTGCCACGCATGTCACAACTACCTCAACATGTCATGAACCACACTTTCTAAATATCTGTGACTAGTATACCCACCTTCTTCCCATTTTTTCCACCAAAAACATATACCTCCACATCCTCGATAACAGCATCACTTCCAACCTCGACAACGTCCACCACATCCTCAAGAACAAGTTCTATAACTACCTTAAGGGCACGTCTTTCTCCACTATCTGCCAAGCAATATAAATTGTTGGACACTAGGACATCCCGAGAAGATTCTCCTTCGACATCATATGTAAAATTCTTATTTAGAATGGACTCTAAGTGCTTCATTCCTTCTCTTTCCGAGTCCAAGCTGGTAGACAGCTTCGACCTTGCATCCAAGCTATCAGTATAGCAAGCAATGTCACCGTCACCGCTCATATGAAAAATGAAGCGATTACTGAACATTAATTTGGAGAAAAAGATGAAAGAAGCGATCGGAGTGGTGGACAATGTGGCCATGGAAATAATATGGCAGAGGAGGAGGGAGATGGTGATGACATCGATGGGTCTTAACAAATCGAACTTGCTATCTAGATTCATGGGATCCATCAAAGACGATAAGTACTTGAGAGATATAGTCATTAGTTTCCTGAGTATGAATTGGTTGAAAATAAGTTGAAGATTTTTCTTCTTGTGAACATTGAAGTTGCAGAGTGTGCACATGTAGTTTGAAGTTGTAATGTTAAACTGTTAGGATTATGCGAGATATGATGAAAATTGAGAGAAAATAGTGTTGTTTCTACACAGAGGTTGTCAGGAACCATTTTGTCCTCTGTTAGAATTGTTAAGGGATAAGTATTGTTTTGGTCCCTAACGTTGAGGGTCGGAATCGAAACCGTCCCCAACGTAATTTCCGATTTAAAATCATCCTTAACATTTTTTTGTATTAAAATTGTCCTTTTTAATAAAATTTTTAATTTTATTCCTAAACTACCCTTGTTTTAAAAAAATTATAAAATAAAAAAAAACAACGCGTGTGGGGGGAGGGGAAAAGACACGGGGTGGGGGTGGGGTGGGGGGAAAGGGAGACGGGGAGGGGGAGGGGAAAGGGGGGAGCTTGGAGCCGCCGTCGCCATCGTCGTGGCCGTCGCCGTTGGAGATTGTGAGGAGGAGAGGAGACGCGAGCTACTACCGCCGCCTTGCCACCTCACCGCCTCGCAACCTCGCCGCCTCATCTTACTTCTGCTTTCTTGCTTTCTGTTTTCTTATTTATGCTTTCTTGCTTTCTGTTTTCTTGCTTTCTATTTCTGCTTCTTGGTTTGGTGTTGTTGCTGTTGTTTGGCGTTCTTGGTGTTGGTGTTGGTTGGTGTTGGTGGTGGTGTTGGTGTTGGTGTTGGTGGTGGTGGTGGCGGTGGTAGTGGAGGAGATAATTATGTTGGTAGTGGTGAGGATATTTTTGTCAAAAAAAAATTAAAAAGACGATTTTAATACGAAAAAAATGTTAAGAATAATTCTAAATCAAAAATTACGTTGGGGGTGGTTTCGATTCTGACCTTCAATGTTAGGAACCAAAACAATACTACTTATCCCAATTGTTAATGATCATTTTGTCCTACGTTAAAATTGACAGAATAAAGATCTAAATAACTGATCAAATTAATTTTTAGGAATCAATCAAATAATTAATTTTAGTAAAAAATTAAAGTGTTTGATCCAAAATTTATTGAGAACCAAAATAAATATATACTCTATCTCTATTTGTACCGGGGACCATCAAAACCGAACCCTAATGTCTCTTAAGTCATTATGTATCTAATAAGAATACTTCCTTAATGGCAAATCCAAATAAATAGTTTCCCCATGGTACTACCATCAAGTTAACATCAATAAGTGGCATGTAACTCGTTGTTTCATACTCTTGCATTAGAGATAGATCAGATAAAAATGGAGGTAAATCACAGTCTAATTAATGATTATAAATGATATATAATATGAATAATGTTATATGGATCTCATAAAATCAGTCTTATCAAATATTATAAGCATTTAAATTAGTTTAAATGGTAATTTGATTGGATTATAAAATTAAAAATTTAATAATTATTATAAAAACAGTAATGTTAGAAAAATATAAAACAAGAAAATTTCTATTAAAAATATAAAAATTTAAAATTTTAATATATTTATTTTGTATTTATTAAATAAATATATTTAAAATTTTTCATTAATAGCACGTATTTTAGCATATATTTAACTAAATTTATTAATTTAATATCTATAATTTTATATATATAATATTAAAATTACATGTTTATTATATCTAATATTATACATTTATTTCAAATATAATTTTAAATTATTTTAAATAACTTGTTATTATCTCTCAAAATTACGTGAACAATATCATTTTGGTTAGTTAATTTAGTTAATTTTTTTGTTACAGTCAAGTACGTGTTAAGCTTAGTTAACAAGGGGTGTATATATATATATATATATATATATATATATATATATATATATATATATATATATATATATATATATATATATATATATATAGAGGATATATTTATTATGAATGAGTTGTTTATATGAAAATGTGATAATATAATTATTATTGTTGGCTTAAATTTAATGGTCAAGATTAAACTTATTTTAAAAGCTAAAATTAAAATTACTACTCTGAGTTTTTTATTCTCTGACTAACGTAGAGTTTTCTCTCACATTTTTTTCTTTTTTTTTTGGGGTTTAGATACTAAAAACTAAATCTCTAATTTTTTAACATTTTCTTGTGCTATGTTATTCTCTTTACTACTAGTTTAGTCGATGTCATCGCTCTTTCTTGTGCTCGTCATGGTCGTTGCTGCTGCCATTGGTATTGGTTATTGATGATTTCAGTTCGATCTTCCTAAACTAAAGACCACATCCTTAAATTTGGCCAATAGCTCATGAGTTCTCACCTCGAAAAACTGGCAACGATTGTGAAATAAAATTTGCAAATCTTTGTCATTGTCTATCACAAACAATTCATACTTCACCCCATCGCGAATAACAAAAATTGGAATTCTATTAAATAACTTCTGTTTCATTTCATGCAGTCCCAATTTTTATAATATGGTATTCTAAAAATCAACAAAGTTCGTAGAAAGTTTGATAAAAATACTCAACAGATTCTTATAAATAAATTTTATTCTCGCTCGCTTTTTTTTTTTAATTGTGCCTTTGTAGTGCATTAGAACTAAAAAATTATCTTCATAACTATTGTAAATTTACTTCTATTGAACACTTCGCATTCTAATCCTATTTATATATAACACACGCTTCTTGTAAATCTAATTAAATCAATTTGATTTAATCAAATGCATGTTTATGCTATTAAATTAAATCTATTTGATTCGATTTATCATGATTTATCAATTCATGCAAAATTGTTTTAATTTAATATATGTTACGAATCTCCATAATAAATCAAATCATATTAATCGAATTATATGAATACAACAATGTAGATTAAATTATATTGATTTAAATTATGCGAATAAAACATAAATTGAATTATATTGCTTTAATTTATGTTAAAATAAGATAAATCAAATTATACTAATTCGATTTATATGAAATAAACGTAAATCAAATTAGGTTATTTCAATTTACATATAATTTTTCAAATTTGTGTTATTATACTTTGGATATTCATATAATTAAAAACTAATAATTTATTTATGTGATTTACCCTCGGAAAAAAATGCACATCCTTTTAGAAAAAAAGTTTGGTCAAGTTTGTGGCTCTCCATTTGCCATGACGGACGATAAACAAGAATAATAAAAATATTATTTATACCTTAAATTAATTATTAAAATTAATTATTATATATTTTTTATATAAATATATAATTTAATTTATTTTTATTATAAATTTTGTATTCAAAATTTTTAATAATATATATTTTATTATAATTAATTTTAATTATTAATTTTAATGTGTACATATAGTATAATTATATAATTGCAATAATAAAAGAGAACCATGAAAAGTAACGGATCTGCCAAATGCAAGAATGCCAATGAATAATAGCTTAAATGACATAATTTTTTCATATTCAGTTAAGAGGTTATGGGTTTGAGCCTCTTATCTTTAATAAAAAAAAGTATGCAACGTCTCATTTAGCAGATATTAATTAGAGATGTAACGGCAAGTTTTGATGTTGATTAGTAGGGTTAATGTTCAAATTCATCTTTGAAAGATTACGCGATCTTCATTTTCATCTCTAAATGATTTTTTTAATCAAATTAGTTCCTAAAAGATAAACTGTTAGTCAAATTAGTCCTTCCGTCAATTGGATGATGATGTGTCATGTTAAGTGCCACGTGGCATGATGACGTGACACACCACATGACAGGTCAGTAACATGTGGCACGCTATGTGACAGGTCACTTAACATATAAAAAAGTTTTTTATTAGTCAAAATAGTCCTTGAAAGTCTAGACGTAAGTTATTTTCATCCCTCAAATTTTATAAATTAGTCAAACTAGTTCTTATATAATTTTTTTATTTTTCTTCATAAAATTATCTCTCTCTTTTAATTCTCCTCAAAATCTCTCTTATTCTTTTCTATTCTAAAACCCCTTTTTTGTTACATTACTACATTTTGCTGGAATATATATATACTCAAAATTGAAATGTATGTATTTATTAACCTAAACAAAGTTATATGTTCAAAATAAAAATTTATGTATGTTAACCTAAACAAAGTTATACCACTATTTTTTTCTACTACATCTTTTTTTTTCCATTACGGTATTACTTATATATAGCAGGTAATGGTAGTGATACTTAGAGTCAAAATTCAAGAAGATCCACAAATTTTGCTTCGATTCCAAACTTTACAAAATATTGAAAATTTGTTGGTTAATTATTATTATTATAAATGAATTGCTTCTTAAGCGTAATACGTGCAAACATCATAATAAATTTTTGTGTGTTTCATATGTTTGAGATAGATTATATAATTTTTCTTTTAATTTCACAAATTAATGAGATAAATAAAATAGGAAACATTATACCTATGCATAACACAGGCTATTTCGCAATAGTACATTATATAAATAGACATGCTTCGTATTAAAATAAAATTCAAAGTGAAATATTTAAAAAATTATATTAGAATATTAAGATTCAAAAAGTGATTACATAAACTAGTTTTTCAATTATTGAGTTTTACTATATAAATTAAATAATAATAAAAATTATAATTTTAAAAAATTTAAAAGATTTAAAATTTAAAATCATTACTATATTATTTAGTAAAATTTAAAATATTAAATTTTTAAATATATAATCAACAATAATTTGATAAACTCATTTAAATAAAAAAGATTCACATAAAAATTACAATTTGAAAATGTAAAATTTTAAAATACAAATAACAAAATAACTTTATAAAAATTTAATTATTTTTATTATTTTATGTAAAAAGAATTTTGTTTATTAAGGTTTAAAAAATAATATTAAAATTAGTAGTATAAAAAATATTATAAATTTAATATTATAAAAAAATTATATAAGGACTAGTTTGACTAATTTTTAAAATGTGAGGGATGAAAATCACTTACGTTTGGAATTTCAAGGACTATTTTGACTAATAAAAAACTTTTTTATATGTCAAGTGACACACGTGTCACTGACCTGTCACGTGGCGTGCCATGTATTATTGGCCTGCCACGTGGCGTGTCACGTCATCAAGCCACGTGGCACTTAACGTGACACGTCATCATCCAATTGACGGAAGGACTAATTTGACTAATAATTTATCTTTCAGCGATTAATTTGATTAAAAAAATTATTCGGGGACAAAAATGAAGATCGCGTGATCTTTCAGAGACGAATTTGAATATTAACCCTTGATTAATGATATATGCACAATTTTTTTTACCAAATTATTAAAAAAATAAAAAATTACATAAATTTATTTTTTAAATTTATTTTGGTTGATTTTTTTATCTTTTAAATATTATTATTTTTTATATCATTTTTATACATGATTTGTTTTTAATATTAAAAGAGACGTATATATGTTCCACTATTAAATATTATTCTCACACAAAATATATCTTTTTCGTAAAATATAAAAATACAAAAAATATTAGGTAAATAAATTTTTATAATTAAGTTCACAGTGAAATTATATTATACTTTGATGAATATTTTAATATATTTCAATTTTTATCTTATTTAGAGCATCAATTTACACATTTATTTGAACAGTTTTTGTGATAACAATAAATTATTAGATTAATTTAGTTAAATTTGATTATTAAAAAAGTTTAGTTATGTAACATCACTCAAAAAAAAATTCAAGGATTAATAATTTTAATTTATATTAATTAATATTTTTAGTTAACAATTTAACATTTTAATCTAACGGTCTAATACTATTTTTTAGTCAATATTTTTAAATATTATTAACTAATTATTAAATAAAAATAATAAATTGCAATGACTTTATAACATTGATAAAAAAAAATACTACTTTTATGGTATCAACCAAATTCAAGTGTTTCTAGAAACAAATTTATGAACCTAACCCAATTAAAGTTTAGAATGTATATATAGACAGAGACACATACGAGTCTCTTGTCTATGAAGAAGGTGTGTGATCGAGCATGGGAAAGAAGGTATGTATAATGTATTGCAATGGTTCCATGCCCTGGCCATGGCCATTTGATTCCATTCGTTAAGGACGTTGATGCACAAAAGTTAGGTGAAGTTCGTGGCTCTCCATTCGCCATGACGCATAGATAAATAATAAATGAGGCCATGATGAGGACTTCTACAGATAAATAAATGAGGACCGAGAAAGGTAATGGATCAACGTGTCATTCAGCGGATATTAATTAGAGATTAAAAATGGAGCAATTTACCCAAATAAATAAAATAGGTGAAAGTTTTATTCAAATACACAAAATAGATATTTCTTACTTGATTGTGCATTTTCACATTTTTATGTAAACCGTGGCAAGCTACCACGGTTTTCAATTTTAACATAAACCGTGGCAGCTAGCAACGGATTATGTGTTGTGTGGTTTGTGTGTAAATCGTGACAAGCTCCAACGGTTTACGAAGGGAGAATGCGAGGCATAAACCGTGGCAGGCTCCCACGGTTTATGAAGGAGAAATTTTGCTCACAGTGTGCAGTCTAAGTGATATGTTATCTGCTATGTATTTGATAGTTTAAGCGGTTTGAGATTCTATGATATACATTATTTCCGTCACAGTTATCATGCGCAGTATAAATGATACCATATTGATGCAATCAAACATCTAAAATAAACGGATTTTATTCATATGAAATTAATGCAGAAAATCAATATGGTGACATTCATATACTTAACCAACCATATATAACTCAACTGAACAGTTCATAAAACAAGTAAAACAACAAGGTAATGACATCTACGCATCCCCACGGTAGTATGTCTCGCTGGTCACAGTTCCTCCGCGTATGCCCAGCCTGACGGCATAGCCCACAGCGCTTCGGCTGGTTCTCCAAAGACTGATCCATACTACCACGGATCCTGGTTGCCCTTGGACGACCTTCCTTTGCACGCCTCATGTTAGGATCAGGAATGATGGTTGGCCCAGCATATGGAGGCCATAGGCCTTCCGGGATAGGCGGAACAAAACCCTGCTTGTAAACGTTGAAAACTTCACTCATACGATACACCTCGTGAACATAAGACGCCTAATTAAGGCGGGAGTAGGCGCAACATGCAATGGCGTGGCAACAAGGATAATGCAGCGTCTGAAAGTGGCCACAGTCGCATCTATGATCTTTAAGGGAAACTCTATAGCTACCCATCGAGAAGTGCCCGGTTGGTGTTGTCTCGGCCACGGTGTACTCAGATTGATGCCTGTCGTATAACGTGACAGTGAAGCACCCTGAGTCTCTTAGATTCCGATCAATTGCCTTGGCCAATGCCTGGCAAAATTCATTACCAGATCCGAGTTGTGCCTCTGCTGTTTGTCCCCGTACCACAAAAAGCTGAGCAAGCCTCCCGTAAGTTGACTGAACCAACACTGTGACCGGGAGGTTTCGAGTTCCCTTTAGCACCGAGTTCACACATTCACTGATGTTGGTTGTCATGTGCCCGAACCGTCTACCACCATCCTCATGTTGGGTCCATTTGTCGTACTCCATCCGATTGGCCCATTCACACATTGCTGGATTCTCAGTCCGCATGATGTCAAACCAGTAATAAAATTCTGCTTCAGTCTTTGTGTAGGCAGCATTCACTAACATCCTCCTTGAATCTTTGTCTTTGAAAGTTAGGGCAAAATTCGCTGCCACATGCCGAATACAGTACGCTCGGAAAACACGTGGAGGCAGCCACCCAGTCTCAGGTGCCTCAAGCGCTGCCTTGATCCCGTTCTGCCTGTCAGAGATTACAAGGATACCCTCCTGAGGAGTCACATGCTCTCGTAGGTTGGACAAGAAGAATGACCACGACTCTGCATTTTCTCCTTCTACAAGGGTTCGCAATGGGGAGGATGTTGGAGTTCCCATCCTGCGCTATCGCTAACAGCAGTGTCCCTCCATGCTTGCCATACAAGTGGGTACCGTCAATACTGACGAGGGGCTTGCAATGACGGAATGCCTCGATATAGGGTGGGAATGTCCAGAATAATCGGTGAAAGTACACCGTCGACTCATCAACCTTACCACGAAGCCGAACAGGAGAGGTCTTCAACACAGTTATTGTTCCGACCATTGTTGACTGTACTCCTAGCATCCAACGTGGCAACTCCGCGTACGACTCTTCCCAATCTCCATATATTTGTGCCACTGCCTTCTGCTTCGCCATCCAAACCTTCCTGTAACTAGGCCTGAAACCATAATAGGCTTTTGTAGCTTGTTGCATTACCTTTACCGTAACTGTAGCATCTGCCCTAACCAACAGAAGAATCCTCGCACAGATGACATGGTAATCCAGCTGACGGTGATCACTGGAAATAGAGGTTGCCAAGCATGTGTGTGGCCCGTTGTACCTCCTAACCTCCCAAGTGCCCTTTCATGCACGCAGCGCAACGCGAATCAACCAAGTACAACCCTTGTCGAATTGCTTGCATTTTCCATGATACTTCAGATGATCTGATTCGATGACTCTGTACTCAACACCTCGCCGGATGCTATAGTCCTTCACACTCAGCACAGCCTCATCTTTATTCTGGAAAGATTGCCCAATCTAAAATTCTATAGAAGAGCCCCCGACTGTGTTACCACCATCCTCCTGTTGACCCAGAACCTCCAAGTTTAGTGTGCAAAAGTGTGGAGGGTACTGTTGAGAAGCAGAACTTAAAGGCCCATGCTGCGCATGTGGATTGGCACCTGTGTCGTCGTCGCTGTCACCAATGATATCGACAGGCTCCTGGTCAGAGTCATCGTCACACATTGTATTCTCTACTCTATCAGGTTCACCAAAGCCTTCCATATAAGGTAACTGGCAACCACCGGTGCCCACGACATCAGGCGGCTCAAAGATTCCTGCATTCTCCAACTGTACAGAACCAACAACAACCGTTCGCTCTAAATCAGCCGCGAACGTAGGGGAACCCACCAGCGGAAGATACGGTCTGACCGCAGGCATCGAACTAGACGCACCTCCCGCGGCAGTCGAGCTATGAAATGGAGCTGATGCCCCAGAACTATCGACACCAACCTCCAACTTTGCAAACAACTCGTGAATTCGGATCTCTGGAAAACTCCTAACACAATGGAACAGAACCCTAATATCTTCATCAGCCGCTAGCACAAAGGTATCATACTGAACACCGGTCGAGATAACTGCGATGGGAATCTTGTAGAATAGCTTCTTCACCCACTTCATACCAAAGACGCCAAGCTTCTGCAAGATGCTGTTCTTTAGATCTGACAAAGTGCTTGACGAACTGATGAACACACTCAGTGGTTCTTTGTCAGTGAACTTCACACCATAGCTTTTGCTTTTTTTAATTTTCCCAAAGCAATGCACTAAGGCAAGAACACTCTCCTCCTCACTTGCCATTGTGAGAATGATCTCTTATGCAAGTAGAATTTCTCTAATCACATATATATAGAATTTCGGTGTTCCTAAACCGTTGTAATCTACAACGGTTTATGATCAAAATTTCTCCTTCATAAACCGTGGGAGCCTGCCACGGTTTATGCCTCGCATTCTCCCTTCGTAAACCATTGGAGCTTGCCACGATTTACACACAAACCACACAACACATAATCCGTTGCTAGCTGCCACGGTTTATGTTAAAATTGGAAACCGTGGTAGCTTGCCACGGTTTACATAGAATTGTGAAAATGCACAATCAGATAAGGAATATCTATTTTGTGTATTTGAGTAAAGTTTTCACCTATTTTATTTATTTGGGTAAATTGCCCTTAAAAATATATATGTATTTATTTTTATAGGAAATTAATAAATAAATATTTCTTTATAATTAATAAATTTAACTAAATTAATAACTAATAATTTTAATTATTAATTTTACATAAAAACAACTATAAATAAATTTTTATCTAATTAGAAATGCAATGGAAACAAATTTTAATGTTGATTAGTATTTTTTTCTATATTATTTGTTTTTAATATTAAAGTAATGGATAAAAATAAAGAAGATAAAAATGTTATTTTTTTACCATAAAAAAATTGTATAAAAGAGAGAGATACAGAGAGTAATTAAAAGAGGTGTAATTGGAAAAAAATGAATATTCAACATAACAGATTAAAGATAATCTAATTAATTGAAAATGGTGATGAAATTTGAAAAAAATTGGATTTTAAAATTGGAGGAAAAAAAGGGTATATTTGGTGAAAATGATAAAAATTACATTGCTATTAAGTTTTAAGAGAAACATAGTTTCAATTGAAAAGAAACGAGAAGATAACGTAAATTTTGAAATTCTCATTACGCAAACACTAATTTTTCTTTTTAAAAAAAATTGAAACTCCAAAAAACAAACAGCACCAAAATATAAGATGATAACAAATTATCCAAATTCTAAAAAAAATATAAAAAAATTATCTAAAAACTAATAAAAAGAATCATCCAAATTTAAAAAAACATACAAAATATAGGAAAAAGAATCATTCAAAGTAATAAAAAGAATCATCCGAAATGTAAAAAAAGAAACATAAAAAACTAGTTAAAAAAACATTCAAAACCAAATAGGAGGAAGAGGAGAAGACTCGCAGAATGGCCGGCGACGACGTCGTAGACGGCATTGCATGGACAGTGGAGAGACTCGCGGTGGCGTGTTGCGACAAATGGAGGAGTCGCCATAGATTGGAGTAGTTAATCGCGCGTCGCGAATGGAAACCTGGTGGTGGCTGCGTCGCGACGGATGGATAGTTGTGGGGTGTGAGTGGCAAGCGATGGGGAGTCGTGAGCGTCAAGGGTGCGTCGGGCGAGCGATGGGGAGTCGCGATGAGACGCGAGGAGGGTGAAATAGAAGTGCAATGGTGGCTGTCTTTCCTGCGCGAACGGTAGATAAAATGACGGAGAAGGATGCAAGGATGACCGGCGATGACGCGCAAGGAAGGTGCTGCAGCGACGCTAGCAGCGCAAAGATGAGACCGCGATAGCGTGGGGCATTGAGAAAAGGAATTAGGATTTGTGGTTTTGTGTGGTAAATGTTGAGTGGAAGTGAAAATAAATTAGGATAAGTTTTGATTCAAAAAATACCATTAATATCAATTAATAAAATTTTGAATTTTAAAAAATAATTTAAAATTAATTATTATTAATTGAGTTGTTCAATTCTTAGTTGGTGGATACTTAACTTCTTATACTTTTCCATTAACATATTATTGAATTGACAATATGTTATTTGTATAGTAAACAATTTGAGGTCCATTTATATATCAATCCAACTATTATTAGATTAAATTATAGATTATATTTATCCTTTAATTTATTCATATTTTTTTTCACTATTAATATTAAAAAAATTAATTAGATAAAAATGTCAAAAATATTTTTTTTTTAAATATTTTTTAAAAATTAAAATTTAATAATCAATTAAATTGTATTATTTTTATTAAAATTAGATCGAACAAATAAGTTTAACTAAAAAATTAATAAATTAAATTTTGTATCGATATAAATTAATATTTTTTTATAAAAATAAACACAATATCTCTATTATAAAAAATTACTAAAATACTTCTACTTTATATATATATATATATATATATATATATATATATATATTAATTTTAAAAATTCTAAATCCTAATCTTACGACGACAAAAAAAAAAGAATTAGAATTTAGAATTTTTAAAATTAATATATATAATAAGAATATGTTAGTCATTTTCTATAATAGGAATATTATAATTATTTTTTATAAAAATAATATAATTTAGACTAATTTAAAATTTAATTTATTATTTTTCGGTCAAATTAATTTGTTTGACTTAATTTTAAAAAAATAACACGAATTAAATTTTAATTATTAAAAAATATCTCTAAAAAAAATATTTTAGACATCTTTATACGACTCCCATTAAAAAATTATGTAAGCCGTGGACACCACCTTTGGTATGAAATAATAAATAATATTTTTTTTATATTTATCATGAATGATGATAAGAGAAGGGTAAATATGGACGTAAGTTGTTGAGCACGTACAGCCACCCAACATTTTATATCCTCATGCGCATAACACATGTACATATGACCACGCTAATGAAATAATTATTATATTTTATATGTTTTAATTATTATTGAAATAATTAAATAATATTATTAGATATAATAATAATAAATATATAATTATAAATATTGTATATCAGAAGGATTTCACTTTTGTTCTCATATAGTGATATAAATAAGAAGGTAAGTGATAAATCTTAAATTTGATCACTATAATAATTATCTTAGCAAGATTATGATGGTCGCCACAAATTATTCTAATAAGATAGGATTAATTTGGGTTATTATCTCAAACATATTACTCGTTGCATAATCAAATTTTATCAATCTTCAAAGTTTTCTTATTTATACTAATGAATGAAAGTTTAGGTTAACTTAATATAAAGTTAATAATTAAAAATTATTAAATAATTTAATAAATTTAATTAAATTATTATCTAACAGTTTTCATCTATTAATTTTATATAAAATCAACTACAATTGAATTTTCACCCACACAATTGTAATATTACGTTTTTTTTAAAAGAAAAAAAGAACTCATTCCTAATAACTTAGCTATTTGACTCAACATTGATAATAGACAAAGAACAAAAATGATATCAATAAGCTTTATTTGTTACCACATCTGATGAAGCAACTATTTTTTGTCAACATGCATGAAACTTTGGCACTTAAAGAGTTAACGTTCTTGTTCAGCAATTCATGTGCAAGACTAGAGAGTGCCTTGGTAGAAGAGCCATTTTCACTGAGTGCAGCAGCAGCAGCATAACTCAATTCTTGAGTCCTCTTTCTCATTTCCAACCCTTCTTCATTACCGTGGTCCATGATTCTCTTCACAACTTTGGCAATTTCTTCTCTGTTCACAACCCCATCCTCTTCACCCTGTGGCCTCACTGCAACTCTGAGCACATCCGTGAGCAGAAAACAATGCTCTCAAGCGTTGAGTTCCAACCACAATGACTCAAGAACCCACCTGTAGAGCCATGAGCAAGGATCTCAATGTGGTGCCCATGATGGAACCACTAGGCCTTGTTCTTTCGTTCTCTCCACAAAACCTGGTGGCAAGTATTGAATTGGATCTTCCTTTTGTCCAATAACATAACCGGAACTCGGAATGTTGTTTGGGACTCTCACTATCCACAAGAATTTGTGTCCACTCAATTCCAATCCAAATACTATCTCATTTACTTGTTCCTGAGAGAGTGTTTCACCACTCGCAAAACATATATACAACACAGATTTTGATGGCTGATGGTTCAATCATGCAACACATTCATGAATCTTCTCATCTTAGTTTTGGTTGGGTTGAGCAACGATGGGTCCAACCAGAAAAATAGAACGAGAAGGATGAGAACCGTTGTGTAAAGCTCTCATGGCCTCTGGTTTCAAATCATTGAAGGTAAAAAATAGTGTGTAGATTTCACCTGATCGACGAAACAAAATCGGATCTAAAAGGTCCTTCACCTTAAAAGAAGTATAATCACAACTAGGAACAGCCATTGTTCGTTTCAAGTCAAGAAACTCGGGTTCAGATTCGAATTTGAAGGAAAAGCTTTCATCAAACTTTGGAAAGAAAAGAACGAAGGAGAGTGTTGCAGCGCCAGAGGCAAATGCAACGTAGAAAGAGATGTTGAACTCTTTAGCGAGATGAAGTACTTCGAGGGAGAACACGTCAAGAACTAAAGCAACAAGGTTAGTTCGAGAACTCAATGAAGCTAATGCGTCTTTGAGAGAGGGGAGAGTGTGGCGAACGGCGAGGATCATCTGGGGAACGGGGTGGTGGGTCTGAATATGAAGGTCTTGAATGTTGACCGGAGGGAGAAAAGTGAAGTCAATGTTTGAAGGGAGAGTGTTGATGATGGCGATGGTGGAAGGAGAAGGAGGACCAAGAGTGGGAATAAGGAAGGTGACATGGAAATCATCTCTGTGATGAAGAAGAAAACGCTTTGCAAACTCAAGAAGTGGTTTTCTTCATCTCCATCTCCAACTCCAAATTCATGGAATTTGCATGCATTTATAAATTATAAGAAGCGGTTGTGATTTGTCCGGGTGTTACACAAGTTCAGGCGTCAGGATCATATGAAAGTGAGAGCTAAAATAGCAAAAATGTTTATTACTTTTTATCATCACTTAATTATTTATTTAATTTTTTTAATTTAATTTATTTAATTTAATAATTTAATAAATTATTTTATTTTATATTTTAAATATTAATAATAAAAAATAATAAATTCTCTTAATTTTTTAATATTTTTTATTAAAATATAAACATGTTAAATAAATTATTTAACAATTTGATGCCAAGAAATTTTCATGCGATTAATAATCAAATATATTAGATTATCAAAAGAGAAAGGTTAAGATTAATAATTTTTAATAATATTAATGCATATTTTAAATTAATATTCTATTTTTAAAAAAAATTCCAAAAACTAATAATTTTAATTTATATTGATCAGTATTTTTAATTTACAATCTAATATTCTTAATTTAGTAATTTAATATTATATTTATAGCTAATATTTTTAATTATTGCTAATTAATTATTGGTTATAAACAAAGTTGTGTTGATCCTGTAGTAATATTTTTATATTTTTATACTATTAATTTAGACTTTAAAATTTAGGAAAGATTTAGAATTTAGTATAAAAGTATTTTTATTTAAAAATTATAAATTTTATTGATCATTTAATATTGATATTAATATGATTAATCATGTATTTGAACTATTTAAATGATTTTGTCACACATTTAAGTATTTTTGTCAAATATTCATATAAAATGTGTATAAATTACTCATTTTTTCTTTACGTATCTCTTTTTATTTGTTGTTCTTTTTATTGTTGTTGGTATTGTTGTTTTTCATTTTTCCTTCTCATCCTCTTTCTTCTTCTGGTATTATTGCATTTTTTTCCGCTAACATTTTAAAAAATTGTAAAAAATATATGTATAAAATATATATGTTTTTCCATTGAAAAATTATATTTGTCCCGATATTTTATTGTGTGAAAATATTTATTTTATATATATTTTTTAACATTTAGAATAAAATTTTGATATACTATTAGTATAAAATAGTTGTATATATGTATTATATAATACTACTATATCATAAAAAATAAACTACCTTAATTGCATTCGTGTGAATAATTATCTAAAAAAATAGATGTAATTAGATAATTATGTAAAATATTTTACATACTATTAGTACATTAAAATTAAATTCTATTTTGTATGTAATAGTATAAGATAAAAATATATATTAAATTAATTTAACAAAAAATAAAATATTATTATAGTGTTATTTAATTAATAAATTTATTTAATTGAAGCTTATATCCTTGAATTTTTTTTACTCAACTTTAATATTTACTAGTAAATTAGAAAATTTTGTACTAGTCATGTATTTTGATAATTAATTTTCAAGCATAAATTAAATTAAAAATCAATTGAAACAATAACGCATTTGTACTTTTATCCATCTAAATAACTAACTTTATTATTATTATTTGAAATTAATTTTCGATCTTTCTTTTATTAAATGATTGAATATTTATTAAGTAATCTATAAAATATACAACGAGAATACAAGAGATTTGGTGCATAACTTTATTTTAAAATATAATTTATTATATATAATTTATAAAAAAATATATTTTATTTTTATTATTGATTAAAAAATAATCTATTTATCATTTTAATTAATTTTATTTATTTATTTATTTATTTATTATTATTATTATTATTATTATTATTATTATTATTTCTTTTATAAAAAGGTGAATTAATAACTATATTTTTCTATGATATTATTTAATATAATAAAAATTTATGTTAATGTTTAATATTTTTATATGCTACATATTTGTCTTTATTGTCTAAAATGTCTGGATTCATCATTTGACAATATAATATAGAGGTGAGCTTTGAAATTGAAAGATGAAATGCATAAAACATTATTGTGCGGTAGAAGTTCATTTGAAAAAAGTTTTTATATGTCATTTATAATTAAATAATATATTTTTATTATTATTTAAATTAAATTTATAATATTAAATAAAAAGATAATAATAATAATAATAATAATAATAATAATAATAATAATAATAATAATAATAATAATAATAATAATAATAATAATAATAATAATAACGACGATGATAACAAAAGGAGAAGAAAAAGGAAAAAAATCACACAAAAAGAGAAAGAAGAATAAAAAAAATAAAAAAAAAAGATAAAAACATATAAAAATATGCAAAAGATAAATATATATAAATTTAATTTAGTTGAATTTGGTTAAGAGAATTTTGACTGTCTAATTTATCTGTTGTTTAAACATTATATTCTCATTCTATTTTTAGATGTAATCTTTATGTAACTTACTCAATAAAATAAGTTTCTACCGAAGTCAAGAATTAATAGTTAAATATTTAAAGGTTAAAATTCATAAAATAAATTGCAATAATTTTTCATCATTCTATTTAAAATGTACGCCAAGCAATTTTATATTTATTATATTATATTATATCATATATAAATTTCTAACTGAAGTGATAGATTTTTGTTTATTTCTATTTTTTTTTCTTTTTAGATTGTAACTGTTAAGGTTCACAAATATTGGACGGAAATATATAATAAGGAATTTGGCTACGGCATTCTTCCACATTCTAGACTCGAGAGTGACTTTATTTACATCGGAATATTGGAATATCTTTTCCGTATGTCGTAATCAATTTGAATTAAAAAGCTTGCTTTGATAAAAAAAAATATATGTTTATATTTTTAAAAGTATTTAAAGATGAGTTTTTTAAGTCGATTTAAAATTAAAAGATTTAATATAATTTTAAGGATAAATAATATGATTAAATAAAATAAGACTTACGTATAACATTATGTAAAGGCTAAACTGTTACAAGTTAGAAGAAAAAAAAATGGCTATAAATTATAGCGGTTTATGAGGAGAGAATAATAAAGTAGAAATTGTTAATGTAAGTCATAGCAGTTTATATAAAAAAAAAAAATTAAAAGCATAAACCGTGATGAGTGGTGATGGTTTATCTCTAAATATTATCCTCAAGAAAAATAAAAATAAAAATCTTTTTTATAATTTATTTAATTTTTTTCGTTTATTTTTTACCACAAAGTCTAAATGTATTTTTTTTATAATTATGTATTTGTTTTAATTTATTTATCTTATGAAATCTTAATATATTTTTTTATCTTTGTATTATGTATTTTTTATATTATAGAAAATAAATATTTTATTTATAAGAGATAATAACATTATTCATATTTTAATAATGCTATTTTTTTTTTTATAAATTCATACAAAATATAATGATTTTAAATTTTTTAAAATCATCTATGGCGCCCTTGACTCTAAGAAGTTGATTATATTTTATTGTTCAAGAGTCTAAGATAGATATGGGATTTGGCATGGTCACCCTTGCTTTATAATGTTTGTTGTGTGATGTGATTATTAAGTCCTTATTCTAAGATGTCTATATTTAAAAGGGATATATAAGTGAGAAAAAATTTTTTAACTTTATACTATAATAAAATATACACAAAAATTATACATAAAAATAATATTTAAAGATTATTTCTTATATTTAAAACTGTATAGTTTTTTATTGGTTGATTTTCTGTAAGGTTAGCCTGCACTATCAAATTCTGATAAATTGCACAAACTTGTTGTTCCAAGGATTTGCCTTTCATTTGTTATTTAATCAACGAAGTCATTCATTTCTGAAAAAGTATATACATAGATATTTTCTTACTTATTTTTTCATTTGTTTTTGTGATAGGGTGAAAACTTAGGTGGAGTTGACTTCACGTGAAGTTGATATCTAAGAGTCGTTAGATAAAAATTTAGTCAAATCAGTCAAATCATCTAACGACTCTCAATAATCAACTTCACATTAAGTTGACTGCACTTGAGTTTTCACTTTATGATAATGCATGTGGATTATATGAATCTTTGTACTATGAAAAAATATCTTTTTTTGAGAAATTTTAAATAAAGAGAATTTTATGTAGATATTTTTAATAGGAAGCTAAGAGAAACGGTAGGTATATATGGTCGAAAGAATATTATATATGCATTGTTTTTTATATAATTTTTTGTATATTTTTATTTTTGTACTAAATTATTCAATCAGAATGGAAAAAAAAAAGTTTTACAAATATAGACACACACTAAGATGTTGAGTAGCTATGAATTGAACAAGCTAAGTGATTCATTTATTCGATGGTCGGACAGGTAGTTGAAGAATTATAGTATGCATATGTGAAGTCCATGTGTCAGGGATAATAACACTACTCAAATTTATTGGTATTTATTTTGGTGAGAAATAGAGCTGATAATTGGTAGGTTAAGATATGGTTTGGAGTATATTTTAATTCGATTTGCAAGTTAATTTTTTTTAAAAAAAAACTCTATCTTACTTTGCGGTTAAGAATTTTTTTATTATAATTCTATTTGTATCCTAAAATTTTAAATTCTATCCTATTTTATCTGGAGAAAATTAATTTTTTTTTAAATAAATATAAAATTTAATCATTTCAAATTTTATGCATATTAATAAAAAACTGAGTGATATAAGAGCGTTAGAATTTCTAAATTCACTTAGTGTAATACTAATATGTGATATCTCAATCTGACTTTTTTTTAATTTTATTTTTATTTTAAGTTAACTTTATAAAAAAAATAAATGTCCTAAGTTAGTAAATTAAATGGTTGTGAGTTTAACATTATTTATTTTTAAATTTTTATTTTAATTTATATTATGTATGTGATAAAGATTATATAAATTTTAAATTTAAATTTTATTTAATTTATTAAATTTTAATAATTATAAAAACAAGACGGTTACCTACAAAAATGAGTTAGAATTTAAGTATACATATTATTATAGGGTGTGGCAAGATCTAATAAAGCAAAAATTCGCCCTTGGCCACTTTATTGTCATCCCTACATGTGATGTGAGACCAATGATCATGTGAAACTCGATAAATTAAAGTACAATGAAAACAAAATTTTAATGGAAACATTAGTTAGTTGTTTAGACTCTAGAGTTGTGTTTAAGAGAATGACTGAGATTGGTATATAGGGACTGAATTAAGTTTTTATATTGTATTTGATGTAAAATATATTAGAATGAGTTATATCTCAATATTATATTTAGTTTAAGATAAATATAGAAATTGAGTAATAAATTTAAAATTTAAAAAAATTAAATAAAAGTATTTTTAAAAAAAATATTATAAAAATTTCAATCTTTGTTTTTAAAAATTTCAATTTTTTGTGTCTCTGTTTTTTAAGAATATTAAAAAAAAACTGAAATTTTATATTCCAAAATTAAAATTTTAGTTTCAATGTCAATACTCAATTCCAATTTTTAATATTAGTCTCAGTTCCAAAGAATAAATGCAATCTAAATGTCATTTTTATTTTATCTTAGCTTGAATCAATGCATGCCTTGTGAACATTAATGAAAGAAAAATATTCTCTGTATATTGAAAAGTAAAAATTAGTTGTTAAATTAATTATTATATATTTATGTATTTATATATTTTGAAATTAAAAAATACTCAAATTTATTATAGTATAATAACAATCATATTATTTATATACAAAATATTAATTATTAAATTAATTTTTTATATAAAATATATATTAAAAATAAATTAAACAATATATACTTTATATATAAATATATAGTAATTAATTTTCTCTCTATATATATATAATATTTTTTAATAATTATATTTGTAATAAATAAATAATAAGATTTATTTATAATAATACACTAATTTTTTTATAAAATATTAAGTATATATTTATATGTGTATATAATGGTTAATTGATAACTGAATTTTAGTGATCTAGCATTATTGTAATAGAAGATATTATGAAATCATTAATTAAGCTAAGATTAGTTCAAACTAATAATGGAAATTACATAGGCAACATCTTTAATTTAAACTTCCTAATGGAGTATGGTTGAAGACTTGAAGTAGTGTCACCCATCCAAATATTAACTAAAATATCATTTTCAATCAGAAACTGGATATCAAATATAGCATAACAAACGCATAGACTATTATATTATTGGTGGCTAATTTTAGTAGCTGATTTTGTAATTAGCATTTTTCTTTTCCTTATTACTAGTGATAGAAAGAAGAGTAGCATGGCATGTGACATGGTGGAAAAGTATCTAGCATATGACATACACCAGAAGCACACAAATTAAGCAATGCTCTTGAGGCGCCATTTTTGTGCAAGGCTAGAGAGTGCCATGTAGGAGGAGCCATTGTGTTTGATTGCAAGAAAAGCCGCATCACTCAACTCTCTTGTTCTCTTACGCACTTCCAACCCTTCATCGCTTTCCATGATCCTCTTTATAACCTTAACAACTTGGTCTCTTGTTACTATGCCATTTTCATCAGCATCACCTTGCTCTGGCCTCAGTGCCACTTTGAGCAAATCTGTGAACAATGTCGCATTCATTCTCTGCTCTGCAAACAGTGGCAATGCAATAATTGGCACACCATGGATGATGCTCTCCATTGCCGAGCTCCAACCACAATGGCTCAAGAAAGCCCCGGTGGAGCCATGAGCAAGGATCTCAATTTGTGGGGCCCATGATGGAACCACCAAGCCTTGACCTTTGGTCCTGTTCAAGAATCCTGAAGGCAAATACTCTAATGGGTCATCATTTTTCGTTACAATAAGATAACCAGATTCAGAGATTTTGCTTGGGGGTCTTAGAACCCACAAGAATCTATGGCCACTTAACTCTAAGCCATGTGCAATCTCATTGAGTTGTTCATGAGAGATTGTTCCACCACTCCCAAAGCATATATATAACACTGACTTTGGTGGCTGATTCTCCAACCATCTCACGCACTCTAACTTGTTCGCTTCATTGCCTGACTCGGTTTGAATAATGGGTCCAATGGGACAAACAAAAGGAGCAGTCTTCTCTTTTTGTATGGATCCTATGGTGTCTCCTTCTAAAGAATTGAAGCTATTCAAAATGACAACATCAACAAGAGACAGGGCTTTGCATACATCGAGATAGGATTTGTAGACCTCACTTGATCTTGGAAAGTGAATAAGATCAGGAAGATCCTTCACCTGAAAAGAAACAGAACAACCTGAAACTTTCACAGGTTTTGTTAAGTCTAGAAATTCATCATTGCTATTATTATCACTCTCTTTGTCAAGCATTGGAAAAGAAAGAGAGAAACAGAGTGAGGTAGCTCCTGCAGAGTAGAGAACGCAAGAGAAAATGTTGAATTCTTGAGCAAGAAGGAGCGAGTCGATTGAGAAAAAGTGTGAAACCAAAGCGACAAGGGTAGTGCGAGAAGTAAGAGAGGTAAGTGCTTTGCGGAGAGAGGGAAGAGAGAGTTGAACGATGAGCTTCATTCGTGGAATGGGGTGAGTAGGAGGGTTGTGAAGTTGGTCCATGGTGATGGAAGGGAGAAAGGTGAAGTCCATGTTTGAAGGTAGAGCGTTGAGGATGGCTATGGTGGAAGAAGAAGGAGAGCCCTGTGTTGGAACAAGGATTGTGACATGGAAGAACACACCATTATTGTTATTATGAAGAAGGAATCGCTTTGCAAACTCAACGAATGGAATCAAATGGCCATGGCCAGGGCATGGAACCATTGCAATGCATACCTTCTTTTCCATACTCACTCGATCACACAGCTTTACACACACACACTACCCTTACTATGTTATTATGTTCTTCATTGACAAGTGACACTCTATATATACATTCTAAACTTTAATGGGGTAGGTTCATCATTTTGTTTCTAGAAGCATGTGAAGTTGCTTGATACCATAAAGTAGTAATATTTATCTTTTATATATACATTTTTTTAAAGTGAATTCTACCTGCCTTTTCTAAAATAGAAAAAAATTACCAAAAGTACTTGTAGTTTATGAATATTGACAAAAATATCCCTAAACTAAAAAAATTAACAATGTATCCATAAAAGATGGGTTTCGTATGACAAAAGTATCTAAATTCTAATTTTTTGTTTATTTTTTAATAAAATTTTCAAACTAACCCTACCTTCAATCTCAATTAACTTTTTCAACCTTCTATAACTCAACCTGCACCTTAAAATCCTTGTCATGGAGTTCGAAATTACTCCTACAATAGACCAAGCCAAAATTAATAGTGGTAGTTATGATAGAGGACTTCGACCAATTTTTAACAGATAAATTCAATATGGTGAACTCTTTTCCATTTTTTTCGTCACATCCCTTTAAACAAAGAAAGTCCCCCAAAATTAAGAAAAAAAAGGAGAAAACAACTGAAACGACCTTTATGTTTCTTTCTCTGGTTTTTCATCAATATTGGTTAATTCTGTTATTTATTTTGGTGCTACAATCCTCTATTGCGTTACTATTCAAAACTCCTATCATAAAGGTTTATTTCGTCTGTTGTAAGAGTAGTTCCAGACTCTATGACAATGATTTTAAAGATACATGTTGGGTTGACGAAGGTTGAAAAAGTGAGTTGAGATTAAAAGTGGGATTAGTTTGAGAATTTTATTAAAAAATAAACAAAAAATTAGAGTTTGGATACTTTTATTATATGAAATCCATTTTTCATGGGTACATCGTTAATTTTCTTAATTTATGGATACTTTTGTTAGTGTTCGTAAACTTCATAAGTACTTTTGGTAGTTTTTCTTTTTAAAATAAATCCTTCTAAAATAAAGGATAAATTACCTCTGATGACATATATAATAATTATTGAAAAATTATTCTTCTATCAGAGCTCTAAGATCACATTATCTTCTCTTTTCTTTTCAATTGACGCTATGTTTCTCTTGTAAGTTAATAGCAATATCATTTTCATCATCCCCACAAAATACACCTCTTCTCCAACTTTAAAACTCTAATTCCTCTCAAATCCAATCACCATTTTCAATCAATTAGGTTAGGATTTTAAACTTGTTCTTACACTTTCAATCTCCAATTTCAATGAGCACATCTATCAATTTTTCAATTCTCTTCTTCTTAAGATTTTTTTTCTGGTATTTTTCTTAAAATTTAGTTGGATCAACAATGGTACTCCTCTTTAAGTAATCACCCCATAGCTTTGTATAGCTATATAACCAAAAAAATTAAAATATTAGTTAGTCATAAAATAATGAGTCAATAATTACTATCTTAGAATTTTTATTATTTGAATAATAATTGAAAGATAATTTAAGAGTAATTAAAGATAAAAAATATCTTGATGTCTCTTTCACACACTAATTACCATTATTTTTAATTAATATATCGTAAATTTTTATCCGTTTTTTAGCATAAAAAATATCTTGATGTCTCTTTCACACACTAATTATCATCATTTTTAACTAATATATCATAAATTTTTATCCGTTTTTCAGCTCTCTCTTTTCTAGAATTTTTCTTCGATCATATTAAAGATAATAATTAGATTTGACGATCTCATTCGGACTTTAAAATTCTAGTTAAAGATAATTTATCAATAATTACTGTATATGTTATAAGAGATAATTTACCTTTTATTTTAGAAAAGATATAGTAAAATTTACCTATTTATATTTATACTATTATATGTAGGTGTAGTCTATGATGGCCACAAGTTTTAGTGCCTATGGTGGCTATGGACTTTACAAAATGATATTTTCAACCAAACAAAATGAAAAATTGAAGCACGTTTCAGTTTTATTAATAAATAATGACATGTTTATGAGTGTAAATAAAAGAAAAAAATTAGACCATTTATCATATTTCTTGACAAAAAAATGATCTACTTAAATTTTAATATTAGAATAATTATCTGCACACCTAGTAAATTGAACATCCGATATATCTATTATTCATATTATTTAATATTTTCATTGTCTACTTATACTTTTTTTTATAATTAATAATTTTAAATTTCACTTGAGTAATATTAAAATTTAATTAATAACAGTAACTTTAGACTTCAAATTTTTTATTGCAGAATAAAATGATTATTTTAATTAAAAATAAAAGATATAAATAATTATTTATTAACGTGAGAAAAAAATTAATGCAATGTAAGTATTTTTAGATACTATCATTTTTAAAATTTTGGGTATTAGTAGCAACTCCATTTTCAATGACGAGAGAAAACGATAGATCAATTTTTTGTCAAAAAATATGATAAATGATCTAATTTTTTTTCTTTTATTTACACTCATAAACATGTTATTATTTATTAATAGAACTAAATCGTACTTTAATTTTTCATTTTATTTAGTTAAAAATATCATTTTATAAAATTTATAGCCACCATAAGCACCAAAACTTATAGCCACCATAGACTACACCTTATATGTACGAAGAGAATAAACCATTATTTTAAATGGGATCATTAGGGTTTATATTTATAATCAAACTATAAGATTTGTTGTTTTTTGGGTTTATGTTCCATTACTGTTAATAAAAATACTGATACTAAAAAAAGTGATTAAAAATATTTGATTATTTACATATGAGGAAGGTTAGAATATCAATAAAATTTATTATTTTTTGTTAACAATTAATTAATGTTTAAAAGTGTAAGTTAAAAGTATGTTGTTAGATTATAAAATTAAAAAAATTAAATTGATGATTGTACAAAAAATTGTTGATACGGATTGTGAGATGAATAAAAAATTTAGTGGTTAAGAAGTGATAAAATTAAATTTTTAGAATGATAAATGATAGTACCTATAAAAACACTCTAATATTTAAATCAGAATAAATTTAAAAATATGTATAAACATTAAAAATGTATAATGTACCTGAGATTTGAAGAAGCCGCTAACTTCTTTTATATAGTTTACTAGTGTTAAACCCGTGCGATGCACGGGCTTATATTTAAATTTGATAAGTTAAATTAAAAATAATATTTTATAACTATATATTTTTTTAAATTTAGTATAACACTATCATCGTAGTTATATAATAAACGTGTTAAATATGTTGTTTTATCTTTATTCAAAGTAAAATATAAATAGAAAAGTTTGAAATTTATAATATTCTTAAACCATAAGGAGGGAGACATGAAAAAAATAAGAACATATATAACTGTAATAATAGCATGTTAATTTTACACTAAATTTTGTATAAAAAGCTAATAAAAATTTATCGATCGATAACCTAGTATCTTACTAACTTCATTAGAAAAGCAATTGGCATAGGATGTTGTGCTCCTTGTTACACATTTCATTTCAAATCTGAAAAAAGAGTTATAGATAAATTAGTAATATCTATATTAAATATTTGTACAAAAGTATAAATCATAACATGCTATTAAAATAAAAATAATATTATTCTTACCTAAATATTATTAAAAATCTCTTTGAACACGACATTTGTTGTTGATGACTTTGGATTGCCGTCTTCATCTAGAATTAAAACCCTGAGGCCACTGCGACTCTTAACTCTTGACAAAGCAACATAAAGTTGTCCATGGGTAAACACTGATTTTGACAAATAAAGCCTACATGTGATAATGATTGACCCTGACTCTTGTTAATGGTCATTGCAAAGCATACTGTCAATGGAAATTGTCTCCGTTGGAACTTAAATGGCAATCCTGAATCTGAAGGGATCAAGTTCATTATTGGAATGTACACTTTATCTCCAATATTTCTACCGGTCACTACTGTCGCTCCAATTACATTGCTGCCAAGTTCGTTAACTATTAATCTTGTCCTGTTGCATAAACCTGAAGTCTGGTCTATGTTTCGCAGTAGCATTACAGCGACTCCTGGCTTCAAAGTCAACTTGTGATTGGGTAGTCCCGAACATTTGATGTCATTTAGGAACTCTGGTGTGAACCACTCTTGTTGTACATCTTCATTCTCATCAGCTTGACATGTTGTGTCAGAGCTCAAATACTCCTTTTCCATCCCTGGAAAGATTGTCAAGACAAAATCGTTTACCTTCTCGACACTCTCAAGCGTGGGTGCAAGAATTGCCCTACTCTGAAAATACCTGTAATCTGACATGTTTTGCAACAAATTTGGATATGCAAAGTCTACCAAATGAGAGAGAGGGTCATCAGTAGTTGTAATCAATAGATCATTTGGAATTTCAACTTCTGATTCATCACCAACAACAGAGCCAATATTTCCATTTCCAACATCAAGTATCCAATTAGCAAATCTCTTCATTTCACCTTCATCTTGATCTGAAGAAGACATTAGAAGCCTCATATTCGTATGCAGTTTCAGAACCTTACAAAATGACCACAGATGGGATGAGTTAATAGCGGATGCCAATATATCGTGTCTACTTCCTTTCGGAATCACCGGAAGTATCTGTCTGAAATCACCTCCTAGAACAACAACCTTACCACCAAATGGTTGATGTATCTTATGTTGATCGGTAACTGACATAAGATCCCTGAGCGTCCGATCAAGTGCTTCAAAGCACATTTTATTGAGCATTGGAGCTTCATCCCAAATTATTAATCTACTTTGGATGAGCAGCTCAGCCTTCAAACTGCCATGCTTGATGTTGCAAGTAGATTCATCAGTAATTGTAATGGGTATTGAAAATCTAGAATGAGCCGTTCTGCCACCAGGTAGGAGTAAAGAAGCAATTCCACTGGATGCGACATTTAAAACAATTTTTACTCTAGACCGAATAGCAGAAGAAAGTCCATTCCAAATAAATGTCTTACCACACCCACCATGCCCATAAACGAAGTAAAAACCACCAGAGTCTGTAACAACAGCATTGAGTATCTCATCAAATACTAACCTTTGCTCATGAGTCATCTTTTGTTCTGTATATAAGTTTGTATGAGTCAACTCATTTGTGTCATATGCTAACTCCTCCTCTATTAGCTTATTCTGAAAAAGGCGAACATGAGACATCTCAGGATATGGCATTGATTGATAGTCTCTTAAAGATCTCGCATTGCTATTGAGTATCTTCTCAATCTCAATAAGGCAGAGGTTTTTCAATTCGTCATCAGTCATGCTTAGTCCTAGAAAAAGCACATAGTGGTTTTATGAAATATTTAATAAATAATTCTAAAATAAAATTATTAATATTCTTAATAAAAATAAAGATAATAAGAGAATACAATCTTGATATATAAAAAAAGACATAGTAAAATACCTTGGTTTTTCAAAGCTTTTCTCCTCTCATATAGTATTCCATTAGCCAATAATGTCCAAGTTGCATTCCAAACACGCTCTGGGTTGCTAATGCTATTAGATATCAGTAGCATCGCAAATAATTTTCTCAATTGATGACCAGATGCAAGTTCAGCTACCTCATTAATAGCTGCAATGAATTCCCTATCATCGCACAGTAGTCCCATGGAATAGCAAGCATCTTGGAAGCTAGAATATATAATTCCATTAACTGTCCTAATAGACTCATATGTTGTGCAACCTCTCTGAACAGCTAACAAAATTCTCATATAATAAATATCACCTGTACCCGGTGGAGCATAATTTAACCTCCCGATAGAATACCATCTTTTGCGTGGATGCCACACCCTTGATTCTCTATCATAAACAAATTGATTTGGAAACTCAGCATACGTCAAAGTTTGACCTGCTTCAAATTTTTTATTGGCCTCCATCCATGCTAAGAACATTGTACATTTTCCTTCCTCTTCTTCCACGATTTCTTCAAGATCGTCATCATCTTTAAAGATGATATTTTGCTCTCCAGGCAAATGAAAGGTTAATCTCATCACTGAAGGCCACCTTTGATGAATATCATACGCTAAGGTTCTCCACACAGCCTCACATGCAGACAAATATCTGCAATCATAGAATTGTTTGATCTCATCAATAACCTGAGCATCCTCTCCACTGGAAGCTTCCTTTGTAACTCTAACTGCTACCCTGTCTGGACCTTTATTCACATACTTGAACAAATATTTGATAGCATTCGACTTGTTGCAGTACTCTACATTAACATGCGCTTGATAAGACATCAGTAGATATGCATTGTATGGAACCACATTCCTATTATCCATATGGACTCCCTTCTTCTCAGTAACCACCCCTGTGTCTCGTCTTCTATATGATGGGTATCCACTATCATCGATAACTGTGGTTTTACTGAATGTCTTGGGATAATATTTGGTGCAGTACCCATCTTTCATGCAGGGAGATTTTGAGAATGCTCTACCACATGGTCCATGAATCATATATGTAGATACAGCTCTAAACAATTTTGGATGCTGAGCAGGATCTGGCAACTCTGAAGATATTAATTGATCAATTTGAGTTGTCGTTGTTATCTTATGGTCTCCACTTAACCACAAAAGAATGTGAGCATGTGGTAGACCTCTTTTTTGGAATTCCACCGTATACATCCCTTATACCAAAAAGACAAAAAAAAGTTATATGTTATATTTAAACTATCTATTTTATGTATGTGCTTTGATAAATTAAGGGTGATAATAAAAAATCAACAATACGTTAAGTAAGAAAATATTTTGCCATTTATTTTATAACAATCTAAATGAATATTTCTCTAAAAATAAGGTCGGATGATGAGCAATACCTGCATCTAGCACTCCAAATGGAATTCCTTGCTTAAGATCCGAGATTATCATGTCAAGCTTAATTTTGAATACTCTACACGATATATCCGGCCGGTCTTCAACCTTTAAGTTCCTTGGATTGTTAACCCTGCCAATCTCTTGCCAACTTGAGTTACATGTCATTGTGATGAAGAGGTCTGGATATCCATATTTCTTACAAATTGCCATAGCATCTTGACAATTATTAAACATGTATCTCATGCCACCAGTGAAGGACGCAGGTAGGATGATACGCTTACCTGCTTTAGAAGCACGTGTCTCACCCCTAACAACTGCATCTTGAATCCCTTTGTATATATCACTCCTCACCTTGGTTTGGTTGTTTCGGTAGTAGGTCAACCTTTGTGCTTCAATCATAGAAAAGCAATCAACCAAGAACTGCTGAAATAATCTTCCACCATTGACAATGGTTGCATACTCGACCTTTCTCTCTTGTATTCTAAATGTTATGAACTCCCTTAAACTCACACGCTGTCTCTTTCTATTTTCATCAGCCCTATGAGATTCTCGCAAAGGAATGTCTTCTTGGTAGCCATCTTCACCGTAAGGAAACATCATAGGGTACTGAAGAGGAATAAATGCGGTGTGTGTCTCATGAATCCTTTGCAGATGTCCAGACTTTAATTGAACTATAATATCATGCCCTGCATCTCCAGAATCAAAATCTCCTACTATTAGAGCTGCGACCTCGTTAGAAGATGGTAAATTGTAGACTCTTGCATCCTTTGATCTTTTTCGGTACAACCGTAGTCTTATATTTGCGATATCTCCTTGATTCAGGTAGTTTCTCACTATCCTAAATGTGTGAGCAAGAACATTATGTTGATCGATCATGTCCTTGAGATCTAGAACTAAGGACTGGTCAATGTTGTTGTTGTTTGTTCTTGAACTGTATAAAACATCAATTGAAAAATATTAGTATTCATAATTAACCAAAATCAAAGTACGAACTACCTAAATAATTTTTTAATCAGTTTGGAATGCATGATACAAACCTGAAAATCTCTATCCTGTTTGAGACCTCATTTTCTGTATCATAAATATATAACTGCACAAATTTTGGTCTTTGTCCCTCAATTGGTACCAAGCTTCCAATTCTGTGGTAGTTTTGTCCACTCACAATGAACTGGGGAGGACCTGTCCCATCATTGATAGAGGTCTCTATTTTACCTCCGAGGGACGTGAAGCAAAACATGCTATTATAAGTTCTTATATTATCCTTAAAGTGTTTGCTTCTCTGGTCTGCTCCAGATAATAAACCTTGCAAGAGCTGAGGTGGACGTTGCAAAAACGGCAATTGTACCTTCCCTCGCATACAACATATTGAGAACTCAATATTGGATCCTGTTTTAGACTTTTCTGATCTCTCCTCATACCACATCATGGCGTCGCAATGCCGACAAAAAAATTCTGGGTCACCAATATCTATCACATCTAATAATCACCAAGATAATAAATTATGTTTCAGTTATATCTGAAAAAAATACTTTATATAAAAATATATCTTTCTTTCACCATGTTAGGTATAAAAATAATATTTATAAAAGATTACCGAATACTGCAATTTATAGATTAAAAAGATGAGATCATATAATACAATTTTTTTGTGCCAACCTCAAGGTTTAAGTTTTATATGCACACTAATCAAACAATAAGAATTACAATATATCAATGTTCAAATACAAAAATCATAATATATAACCATATCTTAGTTTGAATTTTAAAAACTTGAACACTAAACGATAATTTTTTGTTTATAAAAAGCATAACAATAGTAAATAATAAACTGCTGATATTGCTACTTCTTAGATTACCTGTATTCTCAGCAACATCGAATATGGCTGGGTATTCAATTTGCACAGAATCATCTAATATAGTCGTGTTTTCAGTAATATCTTCAACTTCTTCAAAAAATTTTGAAAGATTTATAGCCAATTCCTTCAAGAATGTTTTTCTTTGTCTCAGGTGTCTTCCTTTTTCAGCTATGCACACTTCTTCTAATTCTTTAGTATCTAAATTTGAATTAGATGTACTTGCTCCTGTAATCATTAGAGATAGTAAATCAAGCACTTTATATTATAAAAAAAAAGAAAAATGAATATATATTAAATGTTTGAATCAGCTGAGTTATGAATATATATTATGAAAGTAGTATTAAAGATAAAAGAAGTAGAATTTTAGCTTTATGATAATTACAATCTATCATGCTTATCTTACCATGTCTCTTTTGAAGTAGCATAGTCTTTCTATTCAGTCTTGCATCCCTTTGCAATCTAATTCGATTTGAGTACTCCAATGAATCTATAATAATTATTTAGCATATATCAAAGATTGTTTTCAAGAGACCAATTGAAAAGTTAAATGTTTGGTCTTTAAGTAATAAAAGCATATATTAACATACGCTGGCTTTGCAACTGGTCGATATTGTTTGATGTTTGTTGAAGCTGTTGTTGACTTGTCTGATGACATGGGCTATCATATGCTTCGCATGTGATACCTGAATTACTAATATCACTAATATTGGAACATCGTTCCTTTTCACCTACAGAGTGTAGATTAGTAGTTGGAGACCTTGATCGATATGGTGTTGGGTTATTATCTAATAAGATAACTCGAGATATTAGTTTTTTGAACATATTTTTTGTTAAAGTTTATAATTGAATAAATAGTAGGAAAATCAAAATACATAAAGTGCATGTACATTCACATAAGTAAGTTCCAAAAAAAATCATCCAAAAATTAACCTGTATTGAGTCCATTTGTAATGTTCGACAACACCGATTGAAAATGCACATCATTGGAACCATCACTCGAATTTCCTGTAATTTTTTCATAAACAAATTTAGTAACATATTACAAAAACAATGTAAATTAATAATTTATTACTTGTCAATAGCTAAATAATATATAGAAAATATTGTATTTTATGGGTTTTCATTCGTCCAAAATACTCATGACATGTTAGTTATTTTTTGTATGAAGTCTACCTTGAATTGTGGTCCGCTTTGTATTTTCTTTGTCTTTTAATATCAATTTTCTCTTCGATCTTGCTTCTCTTTGGACTTCTTGCATCTTTCAATATATACCTGGAAATACCAAATAAATAATTTTTTTAACTAATTAAAAATATATATACCTTATACCTAATACATTTTTATTATCAATTTTTTTTATATTATTAAAAAAAATAAAGTACACAGGAGTACACATATGGCGGCGTTTGTTTTTGGTATACATATCGATCAAAACATAGATACGGGAGTACATAGGAGTACATGTATAGTGCTTGAATACTGAGACAAAAATGATGAAAGACATGGTATGGATTTAAACATATTTTATGGAAAATAATATATATTTTTATGGAAAATAATAATGTATGGATTTAAACATATTTTATGGAAAATAATATATATTTTTTTTCAAAAGTATCTTTTTTCAAATAAATATAAGTTTAATCTCACGATCAATAAATTCAACTTACAGTTAAAATCTTTTTTTTTTTATTTCCTTAAATAAAGAGATTGAAAATGAATAATTTATAAGTAAAAAGAGAGAAAAAGATGAAAGTACCTCTATTGTTGTGCTGAGATAATATAAAAAATAACAATGTAAACGAAGTAAACAGAGAAATTTATAAATGTGACAAATCAAAAAAATTTAAATTTAAAAATCAAAACGGTTAAGAAGTCACTTAATTAGGAATTAGTATTAGAATTTTAAATTTCAAATTTTTAAATAGAGTTTCCTAATTAGCTAGTTTATTTAAAAATTTTTAAATAAACTTTCTTAATTAAACGTTTGTTGTTTATTAAGAATATAGAAATTTGTTAATTTACAAATAATTTTTATTAGTTTTGTCATAAATAGTATCAATCCTATTATTTATCGATAAAAATAATAAAATTAAATATAATCTAAAAATTAATAACCTTATAAATATCGTAAATTTAGAAAAAAATATTTAAAAAGAGAGAAAAAGATGAAAGTACTTCTATTGTGGAGAAATAATCTAAAAGATAATAATAAAAATTTATAAATATGGCAAGTAAAAAAATTTAAATTTAAATATTGAAATGGTTAAGAACTTACTTAATTAGAAATTAGTATTAGAAATTCAAATTTAAAAATTTTAAATAGAATTTTCTAATTAGCTAATATAAATTTTAAATTTTTAAATAAAATTTTCTAATCAAACGTCCGTTGTCTATTAGGAATATAGAAATTTGTTAATTTAAAAATAATTTTTTTTAGTTTCATCATAAACAGTATTAACTTTATTATACTTTTTCTAAAATTTAAACAGTATTACATTTTTTTAAATAGTATAAATAATTTCACGTCTTAATAAGACTGATAATTCTATTTACTTTATTATACTCCTTTGTAATTAGCATAATAACTTATAAATTATATAAATTCTTAAAAAATATTATCAAATTGCTTACGTAAAAATTCAAAAAAAAAGTATATTTGAATTTAAATTTAAAATTCTAAACATAATACTTTAATTAAAAATTATAATTAGATTTTTTTTAAAAAATAAATACACATTAAAAATTAATAACTAACTTAATTGTATCAACAATAATTCAAAGAAAAAATTTATAACTTTATGACATTAAATATTAAATTAGATATTATCAGAATATCAACGGTGAAAATCAAATTAAAAATAAAACCACAAGTAATAACCAAATAACTTCAATTTATATTTAAAAAAATTCTAAATTCCAAACATAAAAATAGAAAAGAACCAAAAGAAAAATAACAACTCAAGAAAAGATAATGTTTCCACCAAAACAAACATATGCTTGACATTATTCTATAAGATAGACTCTAAAAGGGATTCCAAAACATGTGCATCCAAATTCTCAAGTTTCTTTCTCAATCTTGATCTTCTTGGAAGTTGAGGTATCACCTTCTACCTTCGATTCTTCCGACTCCGAGCATAATCGCTTAGTTGGTGTAATAGCATTTTCCAACAATTCGGATTCATCATTGGCAGCAACTTCATTGGAGAATTCAAGCAACAAATTCTGTACAAAATACCACGTTAAATTAAAGACTTCTTTCTAACCTTTGATTTTATAATTAATTATTAATTATAAAAAAATTAATTTCTAATTTTGAGAGAACAAACAAAAAAAAATTATTTTTTGAACAAATACCTTAGCACCTTTTACTTTCTTCCCTTCAATGATTGAGGATGTTTTTGAAATTGGAAGCAAACCACCGGTGTAGTCAACATCCTAAAATTATAATTAATTATTAATTATAAATTAGATACTACTAATGACCAAGGAAGCAAAAAATAAATTAATTTTTAATAGAAAATACACTTATAATTATACTCACAATTTGAATAGGGTGAGCCTCTTTGAATTTATTTATGAGGTCCACATTATCAGTCATCTTCTTAACTTTATAAGAAGGTGAAAAATGTGGATTATCAGATATTTGAACTTCAACGATGAAGAGAAAGGTCTTATCAATTAGGTTGAGCAAAAGTGTAGGTGTATCCGATAGATCTCCTTTCTGCAGGGTATTACATAATATATTAATAATAAATAATATAAAAATTACCAATAAAAATATCTTCACTAATATTTTTAGAAATAAATATTGGTTAGATCTTACCAATAGGAGTGGATCAAGTATCTCTACACAGCTCTTTCCCAAAACTTGTTTTGCCTCCTTGTCAAAGACTACAAAACATGCACAGTCAGAATCATCAATGACACCAAGCTTTATTCGATATCTGCTTAAAAAAAATAACATAAAAAAAAGTTAAATATAGACTTATTCAATATCTAATCCAATGTGCATATACTTTAATTTAAAAAAAATAAATAAATAACCTTGGAGTTATGGATAAAAGGAGACGGCCACAACTTGAACATTTGAAAGTTTTTGTAAAAGCATATGTGGACCTGTTGCATTCACATTGGCCGTACCACCAGTCTGGAGTATCCATAATATGACTTATAGTAGCCAAGACAATACAAATAGAATTCTGAAAAAAAAATAATGATTTAAATTCCCTAAATTTGGTGAATTTTTTAAATAAATAAGATGAATAAATAAAAATAATCTATGTACAACGGATTTCAATTATTTTTTTTCTCCATTTTTTAAAAAAAAAATTACCGTTTCGAATTCTTTTAACTGCTCGATGGTTTTGCCTTGATAAATTTTTAAGAATGCAGCCTCATTTGGAATTCCGCCGATGTTACCTCTAGATTCTTCAAATCTTACAAAGCTTGATAAATAAAGTTAAAAAAAAAAAATTATGTTAGATAACACACACATAGTATGGAACTAAAGAATTAAAAAGAAAATACCCACCTATTTTTAAATTGGATGACAGTTGTATCTTCAAGATTGAAGAACATCTTTGTGCCATACATGGAATTTTGTAAAACAATCTTTTCTGAAAAATTTATTTTAATACAAAATGAGTAAAAATTCACATAAACAATAAGTAAAAGCTCACATATAAAAATATATTGTTAAAAAAATATGGATAAATATTACCGTTAAATAACTTCACTCTAACAAACTGTAAGACGACAACAGCTCCATCCTTATTGCCAGATCCCAGAAAAGCATTTAATTCATGTGCATAGTTGCCAAAAAGTGCACACTCCATTATTTTTCTATATCAAATAGAATGTTTAATGTTAAAAAAGTAACTACCAATAAAATAATATCAAATTATATATATTTTATATTTTTAAAATTTAAAATTTAATAATAAAATTAAAATATCAAATACAATTTAAAAAATTAATAATTAATTAATTATTTTAAATTTGTAACAAATAAACCGCGGAAAGAATGCTTTTTATTATTTTTTTTTTTAAATTTGAATCTTTTTTTTTTTAAATCAATCCGAAGTGATTTTTTTTTAAAAAATTTAAATTTAAATAATTAGACGTTTAAAAACGGTGGCTTTGAATCTAAAACATTTTAACTAAGCTTAATGTTAGTTAAGATACATTTGTTACTTATTAATATTAATAAAAATATTTATAATAAAATAAGTTAAAATAATAATTTAAAAAGATGAGATTAGCAAAATTTGTATATTTATAAAAATAAATAGATAATTACCCATCATCAATCTCTAATTCGATAACAGTATATTTGGTAGATTTGCCATCCTTTTCAAGAGTTTTCTCATTCCCAATTCCAGCAAGATATCCAACAACATCTGAAATGATTTAAAATAAAAAAAATTATTGTCAATAAATTTGTTAAAAAAAATGCAGAATAAATTATCAATAAAATAAATAATTATACTTTTTCTAAAATAATAAACTTACCAACTAAATAGGTGCAATCATACCCAGGAGCATTGAGAGTGTCAAAACTCAAAAACTTAAATCCATATCGTGGGATACTCGACGATTCTGGAAGTCTGTGCACATCAGTACGTTGGTTTAAATTAACCACGTATTCATGATGTGTAGTCTTGAAGTAACCCTTATTGAGTCCAACACCAAAATATCTTATTTGGTAAGATATTCCTTCCTCCAGCAAATTCACGAATCGAGACACAAAAGCCTTCTTAACTGAGGCGTGTATTTTTCCTCCCTAGAATTAATGTACAAAAAAACGATTAGATGGAAATAAACAAATAAATTTAAAATATAAATAATATAAATTTTAAATAAAATAGAAAAAATATTAGTAGAAAACTCACGTCTTCATCGAGCCAAACCATCTCAATTGAGTATGGCAATGGAGAATTTCCGTAAATTGGCAGTGTCCATAACCGTATCACTCGTATACGTACACACAAATTGTCGATTGTAGGATTGATGTCAGCAATTTTGTGAATACCAGCCATTAGAATAAATAGAGAGATTTTAGATATATGTAAAGAAAGGGATTGATGTACTTTAAATTGTGGTGCTTTACATCTCTCGTAACTTATACTTTTATAGTTGTATCATAACTAATATTTTTTAAATTTGGTTGACTTTAATTTAAAATTTAAAAAATAACAAACTAAATAAAACAACCAAAACTTAAATTTTAAAAATAACAACTTAAACAAATTATAATTTAAAAATTCTAACATAACGTAAATTTTTATAATAATATAATAATATAATAATTTTTATAATAATATAATAATATAATAATATTAGTACGTAACAATTGAAGAATAATTAACGTAAATTTTTTTAAAACTCTAAATTTCTTTAAAAAAATTTATGTAGCTGCAATTTAAAAAAAATTAAAATTTTAAAAAATAATGCTAAAAATAATTAACAGATATTTAAAAAATAGTGTTATAATATAAAAAAGAACAACCTAAGTAAAATCTAAATAAAATTAAAAAAATAACAATTTAAATAAAATAATTTGAAATTTAAAAAATAACAACCTAACTAAAATAACCCAAACAAATAAAATAATTTAAAATTTAAAAAATAACAACCTATGTAAAACAACCCAAACTTAAAATTTGAAAATAACAACTTAAGCAAATAATAATTTATAATTTATAAATATAAATCTAAAAATTTCTAGTCACGACACGAAAGCAAATAAACTCCCAGACTCAACGTATGAGCGCCACGTCAGCAAATTGGCTCCCTATTTGTATTACTATAAAGATATTGTTAATTTATTTTATTAGTTAAAATAAGAAAAATACTTAAATTTAAATATTAGTTAGGAATTTATAATTATTAGGCCTGGATCGAATCGATGGTCAATCGGATGGTAATCGCTCCAATTTGAATTCCGAGAATCAAGTCAGAAACAGTGACTAAAAATAATGATTAAAAAAATAAATTATGCTGACCTGAACCTTTTTTTATAAATTAAACAATTATTATTTTGTAAAGGTAATAGAAGCTCTAGTCTATACTCTAAAGATGATGGTGGTTTGAGAAATTTTAGAAATAATTTTTTTTAATTTTTAATTTATAAAAAATAGTAGTATTAATGTTTGGTGTAATTTTTAAAATTAAATTATAATTTTTTAAAAAATTATTTAAGAGTTTATAGAGAAGTTAAAAAAATGACTTTTCTTATAATATTTCTATTTCTCGTTACATTTTTATAAAATAAATACTTTTAGAATTAAAAATTCAAACACAAAATAATTTATTTATAAATCACTTTTAACAAAATTATTTATTATTTAAATTATTTTATCAAAAAAAACTTAATTAAGTTAGTTATTCAAACTAGACCTGTATTATTGTCACAGGAACCAAAACGAAATTCTTTTCTTCTTTCTATTTTGTTGACGGTAGCCATACAACTCCAAATCATGTTAATTAATTAGTAACCATTTATACGCAGTTATATTAATATAAAATTAATAATTAAAAAATATTAAATTATTTAATAATTTTAACTATTAATTTTACACAAAAATTTATAAATTTTTATTTTATTAATTATCATATTTTTTGTGGGGTCAAATTATCATGAATTAGCTTGATTTTTGTTGGGCCTGAATTGATTGATGTCAACCAAGAAAAATGGCCAAGGTCCATATTACAACTACGTACAACTGACTGATGAGATAAGAAATACAATATGGACTCTTTGTGATCATTATCTCAACTACATGGATTGTTTAATGAAGCCCAAAAAAGCGCCATCAAGGGCAACGAAGTGAAACTCACTTAACGGGTCCAAAAAAAAAGGGAACTGAGTCACACGGTCACACCTTTGCAGAAGAAGGCGCTCGCGAAGCAAAAGCTGAAGCAAGTTGAGCACCATAATTGATCGAACACCATCCCAACACACAAATACAGTATATTTTTGTATTTTCCCTCCATCTCCTTCCCAATGATCCTTGTATTATCCCTGAACCTCAACCATCTCAACCCATCTTTAGAAGATTTACTAGACTAATTAAACCTCCACAATATCTTTATGATTATTAATGTCACAATGTTGCCAACATAATCAATTCCAAACATTTGACCAAACTATACATGAATTTTATAACCAATATAAACACCATACCTAAATCTGTTTTCTACCACTAAGTTATTAAATATCTAGAGTGGCGACAAGTCATGAATGAAAAGTTTCAAGCAATAGAAAAAACTAACACATAGATCTTGGCGCCTCTCTCGCAAGGAAAACACACCATAGATTGCAGATGGATATACAAGATAAAGTGTAAGGCTGATGGATTAGTACAGGGATACAAGGTGAGATTAGTCGCAAAAGAATTTACGTAACAAATTGGGATAGATTACAAAGATACTTTTTTTCCAGTAGCCAAATTAACTACTGATCGAGTTCTTCTATCACTAGCAGCCATCAATAATTGGTTTTTGTTACAAATGGACGTGAATAATGCGTTCCTTAACAGCGACCTCTTTGAGGAAGTCTATATGAATTTTCTTCTTGGATACAAGACCAAGAAATCGAATCTTGTATGCAAATTGAATAAATTCATCTATAGCCTGAAACAAGCATCCAAACAATGATTCTTTAAATTCTCTATGGAGCCACAATTTCAAACAATCCAAGAGAGACTACTCCTTTTTCACCTTTGGCACAGGTGATAACATAGTCTATTTACTTGTATATGTGGACGACATCATCTTGGTAAGCTCATCCAAGAAAATGATGTGCAAGGTGCAACATTTATTAGAATTTATATTCAAATTCAAGATTTTAGGTGATTTAAAATACTTTCTAGGGCTGGAACTTGCAAGATCACTTGAAGGCATTGTCCTTAGGAAAAAAAAATACACATTGAGCATATTGGAAGACACCAACTTCATTGATGCTAAGCCGAGTTTCTTATCTATAGAGACAAATCTGAGAATGAGTGTCTCTGATGGGAACCTATTGCATGATCCTTTCACTTATAGGCGTAATTGGGAGGCTAATGTACCTTACAATATCACGTCCTGATATCACATACGCTATCTCCACATTGAGTCAATTTCTATCCAAACTAACCACCACTCACCTTATTACTCTCCATCACTTACTGAGGTATTTAAAAGAGACTATGGGACAAGGCATTCTCTTCTCTGCCAAGTCATACGCTGATATTGATTGGGTAGGTTGTTCGGACACTAGAAGAAAGGTCACTGATTACTGCGTTTTCATTCGTGATTTTCTTATCTCTTGGAGATTAAAAAAGCAGCACACTGTCTCAAGGTCTTTCCCTGAATTTGAATATCGGGCCATGGTAGCAGTGGCAGCTAAATTAACCTGGTTGAGAGGCCTTCTCTCTAGCTTTTAGGTTGACATTTCATCTTCTAAATTCTTTTGTGATTCACAGTCAACCATTTACATTGCCACGAACCTCACATTTCATGAGAGAACAAAGCATATTGAAACCAATTGTCACTTTGTTCGAGAACAATTAGTGACAAAATTCTTGAATCTCATTCACGTTCGGACATAACACCAACTAGTTTATGTGTTTACAAAGCCTGTAACTCTATTTCAGTTCAATAATTTCATTTTTAAGTTTGGCATGATAAACATTTATCTGCCAACTTAAGAAAAGATAATACACATCATGTGATTTATGTAAAACCCGAAAAATTAGTAAATGATTAGCCAATAAATTAATTATTAATTTAAAAATTAGAAAATAAAATTTTATAGTTTAATGAGATAGAAAAAATTAAAATAAGAATTTTAACACTAATTTTAAAATTTTTAGCCCAAAATTTGGCTAACGGACCAAACCGGTTAGACCAGTCCCATATTGGGCCCAAGGCCCAACATATATAAGGTTAACCTTGAGGCATTCAGCCTCATTTTTCACATCAAACCTGAAGGGGGCAACATTGGAAGAGAGATTGAGGTGATAACCTAATTCCCAAATCACTCCAAACTTCAAATTCTTGTAACTTTCAATCTGGAGGTCCGATTGATGAGTCGTCAGTGGCCACGCGTTTGTCTCAAAATTCTCGATAAAATCCATCCAACAATTTGGTAAGGAACTTGAGTTTTTGTTCCCAGTTCTTCCCCCTTTAGTCTCGTAATTTTGAGGTTTTGATTTTTGAAAAATTATGAGATTTTGATATTTAGGACCAAATTAGCTTTATAGGCTTGTTGAATATTGCCCCAAATCTCCGTCGGTAGGATGAGGAACCTTGTGAACCATTAATGATTTTGAACCCTAGTTTGATTTTTGTGGTATTTATTTGGAATTAGAATGAGATATATGTTTTGGATACAAATTTGATGATATCGGTGACTAGAAAGCAAACCGTGGATGTTGAATTTTTGTTCGGTGAGGATTTAGGACTTTGGACACTGGAGGAACGGAGATAATTGAGGTGCTTTGACATTAGGGAGGAATCGGCCAAGGTATGATTTTGGTTTCTCGTAGTTAATGTTTAATGTCACGTGAAAATTTAGGCTAGGAGACCTTAAGATAGGAATGAATTTGTATGTGTTGAATTATTACTTTAATGAGTATAAAATAATGATGATTGTTGATGTGTTAAAGATTGATGGTGGGTTTGTGAAATTAAATTGAATTGATTGGTTGAGAGATGCGTCATTTGATTTGATAAATGGTTTACTAATGGAGTTGGTTATTTTTTTTAAAAAAAGAGATTCAATATTAGAATTGGTTTTATTTTGAAATAATTTGATACTAGGGATGATTTAAATGACCGAGAGGTGTTTAATTTGGTAGTTGGGACCCTTGAAGGGTGGCAAAAATCCAAGTTTTAGAGGAGATACTGTCGAAAATTCTATGAAAATAGGAGGCTTCATTTGGAGTGGTTATTTAGAAATATTTAGATTTTTAAGGATTTTATAATTTGATTTTGAGTTATTATGAAAAAGATTACGTTTTGAGATTGTTTTATTTAGAAAAGAATGAATGGTATTTTGAGTTTGAATTATTGATGAACAGAATGAGAGGAATGATAATGGTTTGTAAATGAATGTGATATGTGACCCTTGGGTAGTAGGCAGTGGCATTGTTTACTTGTTCCAGATATGAGATGAGGAAGGAGAATTATGAACAATTGAGTTAATCATAGAATTTCGAATGAATATGATATATGAGAATGATTGATGATGAAATGTTGATGAATTATAATTAATGATTTACTTGAGATTGAATGAATTCTTAAATGAGATGCCTGGGCAATAGCAAGGATTGTGTTTCGTCCCGCTTGCTCCAGGTCAGTGTTTGTGACGTTTGGATAGTAGCAGCAGTAGTGGATTATTCTACTTGCTCTAGGTTGAGCTTTTAAACACCTGCCTGGGTAGTAGCCACAGTAGTGGCTATTTCACTGGCTCTTGGTTAAGCAGGTAGTAGCAAAGGGGTTATAGCTCAAACCCACTTGCTCCGTAATGGGTGTTTCTGTCCATGGTTAGCTACGAGAACGTGTCAGATTGGCTATACAACTGACAGATGATATCATCAGTCATAGGGCAAGCATACATCATATGTATCTATGTGTGTTTTGTTTGATTGTGCATTAATTGGGCTTGCCTATGTGATTATTGTGCTTACTTGCTATATTTGCTACCTGCTGTATCTGTATCCTACATGTGTTTGCGATTGTTTACTTGTTTGTGTGTGCGGTTTCACCGATGTTGGAGGATTTGAGGAAAAGAGGAGGATTGAGGGTTTAGGTTTAAGTTTGGTTAAGTTTAGGAAGCCTTAGAGAACCACCATGATTTAAGGTTTCTGTTTTAATTCTTTAAGTTTTATAATCTGAGTGTCGGAGTTCTAAGATTGCCTCTAACTTTTCTGGGACTTTATTTATTATATATGTGGGAACCTCAACCATACTGAGAACCCCGATTCTCATCCCATATAATATTGTTATTTTTTAGATGCAGGTTGAGAAGCACTACTCTGTATTCTAGAGTCTCTGATAAAGCAAAGAACTCTTGGGTCTCAGGGGCTTATTTTGCTTATGTTTGTATATGTATATAGATTCTCCACCTTGTATTTTATGTTTGTCCCTCTTAGAGGTTGACTCGGAGAAATATATTGTCGTTTTTCCTATTTGAGTCATTTTGGGATTCTCATGTATATATGTATATATGTTTATATGCTCTGTCCGATTTTAACTTCACGATTTAGGTCGGGAGCCTTGTTATATGTATCTTGAAACTCTCTTATCCTACTTCGTTATGTTAATGCTTACGTTAGTGACACGCTGTTCTGCTTACGCTTTTTTTTTTAAACCTTCTTTAAAAAGGCTCCTAGATATAAATTTTTTTCAACTATATATATATATAATTTTTCTTTTAGAGGTCGTAATAACTCACCACCTCTGTTTTATAACTTAAGCATAAGACTTTGTGTGGTAAGTGTTACATTATGGTATCAGAGTAGCTCGTTCCTGTAGAGCCTGAGGGACGGATTGACTACGCTTCTGAGCATACTCTGGCTGTGTGTATATGCTATTTAGGATGTCTGCTTGATATATATAGCATAGATGTTCATGAGTATACTTTTGGAGAATTGAAGCACTAGACTTGAGATAATAAGTCTGATCACCTTAATATCAATTATTCGGTGTGGACAAGACCCAAGTGGCATCTCGTGAACGCTAGTGAGGTAATACGGTTATTTCTATGGCTGCTGTTAAGTAAGCTTCTGCTGAATGGAAGGAGTGAACAAACTAGGAACGGTGATGTAGACTGTAATCGACCTGGCGGTAGAGACAACTAACAAAATTAAAACTCGTGCAGCTGAAGCAATGGTTGATGACGTCTAGTTAGTATGAGAAAGAGATTCAAGCCGGTTTCCAATCGAATGAATTAATGATTAAGATCGTAGTGATAAATGATCAGAGTGGTGCTGCGGAAGCGCGATAATTTTTTGTGACTCTAGAGTTGTAGTGATGGGAGGAAGAAGTCTTGGGATATGATAATGATTCGAGGATTAACATAGGATCGAGGAACGCCAGAATGTAAATGTGTGGTTTAGGTTATAACAGATTGACTCAGACTAAGAGATTACGGAATTGTTTAGTATTTGAGATAGCTAAGAAGTTGGGATTAAATTCATTTAGAGAGAACCCTTGAAGGGTAAGGAAGTTTGTATTCGTTGAGAAAGAATTAGACAAAGCTAAGAGTGAAACAAATAGTATGACTTATGCTTGGATTTTTGATTAAGTTTATGATCTTGTACATGAAAATGGAGAATATGAACTAGTTTTGAATTGATATCGGTGAATAATAGAATCAATAATACGAGGTCAGTTGAATCTGAGGGAGCGTATGTGAAGATTTGAGAGCGAATTTTCGAGGACGAAAATTTCTATTAGGGGGTAGGATGTAAAATCCGAAAAATTAGTAAATGATTATCAAATAAATTAATTATTAATCTAAGAAATTAGAAAATAAAATTTTATAGTTTAATGAGATAGAGAAAATTAAAATAAGAATTTTAACACTAATTTTAAAATTTTTGGCTCAAAATTGGGCCAACGGGCCGAATCAATTGGACTAGGTCCATCTTGGGCTCAAGGCCCAATATATATAAGGCTAACCTTGAGGCATTCAGGCTCATTTTCATGTCAAACATGAAAGGGCAACGTTGGAAGAGAGATTGAGGTGATAACCTAATTCCCAAATCACTCCAAAATTTAAATTCTTGTAACTTTCAATCCGAAGCTCCGATTGACAAGCCGTCAACGATCACGCGTTCGTCTCAGAATTCTCTACAAAACTCATCCAAAAAATTTGTAAGAAACTTAAGTTTTCATGCCCAATTCTTTCCCTTTTAGTTTCATGATTTTGAGGTTTTGATTTTTGAAAATTATGTGATTTTGGTGTTTATGATCAAATTAACTTTATGGGCTTGTTGTCCAAATCTCTCTCGCTAAGGTGAGGAACCTTTAAATCTTGCAGAACATTAATAATTTTGAACCCTAGTTTGATTTTTGTAGTATTTATCTGGAATTAGAGTGAGATATATGTTTTGAAGACAAATTCGATGATATCGGTGATTAGAAAGCAAACCGTGGAGGTTGAATTTTTGTTCGGTGAGGATTTGGGGCTTTGGACACTGGAGGAACGAAGATAATTGAGGTGCTTTGACATTAGGGAGGAATCGACCAAGGTATGATTTTGGTTTCTCGTAGTTAATGTTTAATATCACGTGAAAACTTAGGCTAGAAGACCTTAAGATAGGAATGAATTTGTATGTGTTGAATTATGACTTTAATGAGTATAAAATAATGATGATTGTTGATATGTTAAATATTGTTGGTGGGTTTGTGAAATTGAATTGATTGGTTGAGAGATGCGTCATTTGGTTTTATAAACAGTTTACTAATGGAGTTGGTTGTTTTTTATTTAAAAAAAAATTAATATTGGAATTTGTTTGATTTTGAAATAGTTTGATATTAGGGATGATTTAAATGACTAAGATGTGTTTATTTTGGTGGTTGGGACCCTTAAAGGATGGCAAAAGTCAAAGTTTTAGAAGAGATACTGTCAAAAATTCTATGAAAATAGGAGGCTTCATTTGGAGTGATCATTTAAAAATATTTGAATTTTTAAGGATTTTATAATTTGATTTTGATCAAGTTATTAAGAAAAGAATTACGTTTTGAGTTTGTTTTATTTAGAAAAGAATGAATGGTATTTTGAGTTTGAATTATTGATGAACAGAATGGGAGAAATGATGATGGTTTGTAAATGAATGTGATATGTGACCCCTGGGTAGTAGGCAGTGGCGTTGTTCACTTGCTCCGGGTATGAGATGAGAAAGGAGAATTATGAAAACTGAGTTAATTATAGAATTTCGAGTGAATATGATATATGAGAATGATTGATGATGAAATATTGATGAATTAAAATTAATAATTTACTTGAGATTGAATGAATTCTTGAATGAGATGCCTGGCAATAGCAAGGATTGTGGTTCGTCCCGTTTGCTCCAGGTCAATGTTTGTGACACATGGGTAGTAGCAGCAGTAGTGAATTATTACACTTGCTCCAAGTTGAGCTTTTAAACACCCACCTGGGTAGTAGCCGTAGTAGTGGTTATTCCACTGGTTCTAGAGTCCGTGATGAAACGAAGAACTCTTGGAACTCAGGGACGTATTTTGTTTATGGTTATATACGTATATAGAATCTCCATCTTATATTTTATGTTTATCCCTCTTAGAGGTTGACTCTGAGAAATAGGTTGTTGTTTTTCCTGCTTTGGGTCATTTTGAGATTCTCATGTATTTGTGTATATATGTTTATATGCTCTGTCCAATTTTAACTTCGCGAGCCGGGTCGGGAGCCTTGTTATCTGTATCTTAAAACTCTCTTATCCTACTGGTGTGGAATTTATAATCCACAAACTAACCGGCAAGTGCACTGGGTCGTACCAAGTAGTACCTCAAGTGAATAAGGGTCGATCTCACTAGGATTGATGGACTAAGCAACAATGGTTAAGTGATTTACTTAGTTAGACAAATTGAAAAGATTGTTGAGAGTTCAATTACATCAAACAGTAAATTCAGAAGATTAGAAAGCAAGCAGTAAATTGAGGTGAAATATATATGGAGAAAACAGTTAAGACTTCAGAGATATTTATTTTCCGGATTAACTTTTCCTACCAACTATTTTAATCATGCAAGATTCAATTCATGACAAAATATATGTGACTAAACCCTAATTCCTTAGACATTTTTAGTCTTCTCTAACTTTCATCAACCGCCAATTCCTTGGTCACTTGATTTCAATTAGAGGGTTAAGTTCAATTCTAGTTTATATGCTACAGAAATCCTAATTACCCAAATATAAGAAGATTATATGTCACGTATCCCGTTAAGTCCAGATAATTAGAAATTTAGGAGAAATTATTTTCAAGTTGTTGTTCAAGCAAAAAGCTTTTCCAAGTTTTACAAGAACTCAATTAGAACAAGGGTCATACTTCCGTTCCACCCAGATTCATAAGATAAAGATCGAAAACAATTCTTGAAATTGAAATCAATACATGAATTAAAATAGAACAGTAATAGTATTAATCCATAGAATAAACAGAGCTCCTAACCTTAACGGTGGACGTTTAGTTACTCATGGTTCAGAGAGAAAATTAGGGTTCTGAAAAACTGTAAATTACGAAATAAGGTAGAAGAGAAGAGTAGAGCCCGAAGGGCTGATTCTTTTTTCTTTTATATCTAATCCTAATTAACGTAAAATATATTTTCTAAAACTAAATAATATATTTTCCTATTTATAATTAAAATTAAATTTCAATCAAAATTAAATAATATCTTTGTTGCTTGCTTCGATTGGCGCTGGGACCACTTGGTTTTCTTAGGCTGGCGCCTAACTTCACATTTGTGAAGTTAGACTTCGCGATGGCCGAATGAATTCGACATTGCTTCCCTTTATATGGTGCCTAACTTAGTGCAAAAATCTATCCTGGCGCCTAACTTCTCCTTTGTTTCCCTCCTGGCTCCTAACTTGAAGAATGTGGCGCCTAACTTAGTCTCAGAGTCCTTTCTGGCGCCTAACTTGGAAAAATTTCAAGTTAGGCATTGCCTTGGCAGCAAGCTTTTGAAAAATTTGTGGTTCTGGCGCCTAACTTGAGAAATTCCAAGTTAGGTGCCACCTTGACCGTATCAAATGGGAGGGAAGTGTACACTATTATATATCGTTGGAAAACTCTTGAAGTTAACTTTCCAATATCACTGGAATCACATCAATTGAACCTCTGAAACTCAAGCTATATCCGTTAGAATGTAGGGAGGTCAGGGTTGCATCATCATCCACTTTCTTCCTCTTCTTCTATAAAACACCGTCAAATCTATCCGAACGCTACCTGAAATAAACAAAATTGCACACAAATCAAAATAGTATTCATAGTAGCTAAAAAGTATTTAAATCTTGATTAAACTTAACAATTCAAATGCAAATTCATTAGGAAAAAATAGGAAAGATGTTCATGCATCACCTACTTCGTTACGTTAATGTTTACATAAGTGACGCATTGTTCTGCTTACGCTTTGTTTTAAACCTTCTACAAAAAGGCTTTTAGATATAATTTTTTTTTCAATTATATTATATATATATATAATTTTTTTTAGAAATTGTAATACTTCACTACCTCTATTTTGTGATTTAAGCATAAAATTCTATGTAATAGAGTGTTATAATTTATTTAAACTAATTAGAGATATTAGTTTTATATATATATATATATATATATATATATATATAAATAAGTAAATACTAGTAATGAATTCATAATTCCTCCTCACTTTTAATCTCAATAAAATGACTAAAAAAAATAAATTAATAATTAAATAATATCAAAAAATAATAAACATTTTCTCTATTTTAACTCTGACTTTCATATTTTACCTATGATCCTGACGCCTGACGCCTGAACTTGTGTAACACCCGGACAAATCACAACCGCTTCTTATAATTTATAAATGCAAGTTCGATGAATATGGAGTTGGAGATGGAGATGAAGAAGAAAACATGCATTGCTATGGTTCCATGCCCAGGACATGGCCATCTCATACCACTTCTTGAATTTGCAAAGCGTTTTCTTCTTCATCACAGAGATGATTTCCATGTCACCTTCCTTATTCCCACTCTTGGTCCTCCTTCTCCTTCCACCATCGCCATCATCAACACTCTCCCTTCAAACATTGACTTCACTTTTCTCCCTCCGGTCAACGTTCAAGACCTTCATATTCAGACCGACCACCCCGTTCCCCAGATGGTCCTCACCGTTCGCCACACTCTCCCCTCTCTCAAAGACGCATTAGCTTCATTGAGTTCTCGAACTAACCTTGTTGCTTTAGTTCTTGACGTGTTCTCCCTCGAAGCACTTCATCTTGCTAAAGAGTTGAACATCTCTTCCTACCTTGCATTTGCCTCTGGCGCTGCAACACTGTCCTTTACTTTTTCCTTTCCAAAGTTTGATAAAAGCTTCTCCTCCGAATTCGAATCCCAACCCGAGTTTCTTGACTTAGAACGAACAATGGATGTTCCTGGTTGTGATTATGCATCTTTCAAGGTGAAGGATCTTCCAGATCCGGTTCTGTTTCTTCGATCAGGTGAAATCTACACACTATTTCTCAGTGTATGCCAGAAAGCCTCCTTGGTTGATGGAATCATAGTGAATACCTTCAATGATTTAGAACCAGAGGCCATGAGAGCTTTACACAACGGTTCTTCTTCTCGTTCTGTTTATGCGATTGGACCCATCGTTGCTCAACCTAATCAAAACCAAGATGAGAAGATTGATGAATGTGTTGCATGGTTGAACCATCAGCCATCCAAATCTGTGTTGTATATATGTTTCGGAAGTGGTGGAACACTCTCTCAGGAGCAAGTGAATGAGATAGCATTTGGATTGGAATTGAGTGGACACAAATTCTTGTGGGTAGTGAGAGTCCCAAACAAGATTCCGAATTCCGGTTATGTTATTGGACAAAAGGAGGATCCAATTCAATACTTGCCACCGGGTTTTGTGGAGAGAACGAAAGAACAAGGCCTAGTGGTTCCATCATGGGCACCACAAATTGAGATCCTTGCTCATGGCTCCACTGGTGGGTTCTTGAGTCATTGTGGTTGGAACTCAACGCTTGAGAGCATTGTTCATGGTGTTCCCATGATTGCATGGCCATTGTTTGCTGAGCAGAGAATGAATGCAATTCTGCTCACGGATGTGCTTAGAGTTGCAGTGAGGCCACAGGGTGAAGAGGACGGGGTTGTGAACAGAGAAGAAATTGCCAAAGTTGTGAAGAGAATCATGGACCACGGTAATGAAGAAGGGTTGGAAATGAGAAAGAGGACTCAAGAGTTGAGTTATGCTGCTGCTGCTGCACTCAGTGAAAATGGCTCTTCTACCAAGGCACTCTCTAGTCTTGCACATGAATTGCTGAACAAGAACCTTTAACTGTTCAAGTGCCAAAGTTTCATGCATGTTGACAAAAAATAGTTGCTTCATCAGATGTGGTAGCAAATAAAGCTTATTGATATAATGTTTGTTCTTTGTTTATTATCAATGTTGAGTCAAATAGCTAAGTTATTAGGAATGAGTTTTTTTTGTTCTTTAAATAAAAATAATATTACAATTATGCGTGTGTACTTGATTTGAAATTGATAGTTGAGAGCCGTTAGGTAATAATTTAATCAAACTTATCAAATTATTTATCGACTTTTTACTATTAACTTCACATGAAATTAACTCGAACTTTTGTTAATTATTATAGATAAAAAAACTTTAAAAATTGGTGAAATTTAATTATACAATGAGTAATATTTGAGAGATAATAACCCAAATTAACCCTATCTTATTAGAATAATTGGTGGGGATCATCATAACCTTGTTAAGATAATTTATAGTGATCAAATCTAAGATCTATCATTTACCTTCTTATTTATATCACTATATGAGAACAAAAGTGAAATCCTTCTAATATACAATATTCATAATTATATACTTTTTATTATATCTAATAATATTATTCAATTATTTCAATAATAATTAAAACATATAAAATATAATAATTTTAGAATATTTGAGACTTTTCAAACACTCTTGAATGTGAACTCTCAATACATATAGAATATCACAATAAGGCTTTCGGGGATCAAAGTCAATGTTGTTATCCTTCCCCAATCAGTCAAGTTATTTCATCAGAGTCACAATTACTAATCAAAGTAATATATATATTATGTTGTGTAATTAACTAATAATTATTAGTATTAATATTTACTTCCTCCATCATTTGGTGTCGCATCAGAGAGATAGTGGCCACGCACGGCCACGTCTATAGAGGCTTCAACATATAACAGTGAGTGACAATAGCTTTCATTTTGATAAGAATAGCATCATTAGCATGGCCATATGTATATGTTGTTATGCGCATGATGAGGATATAAAATGTTGGGTGGCTGTACGTGCTCAACAACTTACGGCCATATTTACCCTTCTCTTATCATCATTCATGATAAATATAAAAAAAATATTATTTATTATTTCATATCAAAAGTGGTGTCCACCACTTACATAATTTTTTAATATCAATAGTAAAACAAAAAAAAAATGAATAAAGGATAAATATAACCTATTATTTAATCTAATAATAGTAGGATTGATATATAAATGGACTTCAAATTATTTACTATACAAATAGCATATCGTCAATTCAATAATATATTTATATTTATACTACTATATGTATAACGAGAATAAACCATTATTTTAAATGGGTATTATTAGGGTTTATATTTATAATCAAAATATAAGATTTTATTGTTTTTTGGGTTTATGTTCCATTATTGTTAATGAAAACATTGATACTCAAAAGAGTGATAAAAAATAAGATAAAATGCATATTTAAATTAAATGGGGTTTAAAATTATACAATTCACTCAAAAAAAATGTTACATGAATCTCTTAAAAAGATATTTTTATATAAATTAAATAAGTCTCATTCGAATTATCTATTCCAACACTAATTTAAATTAGGCCAATTCAAATTACTATAAAAAGATGCAAATCGAATCTAACCTAGTTGATTTATGCATTCATGAAATGGCCTAGTAAATTGAATTACATGGATTCGAATTATGTATACACGCGATCCCACTAATTCGAATCACACCAATTCGAATTACCCATAATTTTGGTAATTCGAAATAGGCTATTTCGATTTATCCTTGGTATAGTTCAAAGCAGATTGAGTCGAATTACCACCAATGAGCAACCCAAGGTAATTCGAATTGGACTCATTTGAATTACTAATGCTTTTCCTATAAATAGAGTTCGAATTGAGTTTATTCGAATTACAATTTCAAACCCCTACGTTACCAAAATAATCCCAGAGAAAACTCTTCAAGAAAGTGTTCAACATCATATTCCGCTGATGGGGGATAACCAGGACCGGCTTTATCGTTTAGATGGAGTCGCCCATATAGTTGGTGTCATCAATGAAGAGGTTAGTGTGCACTTTTCTTTTGAAAATAGGATTTAATGTGTTACTTTTATATTTTTATTTTTGTTTCTTATAAACCTAGTCATTATTTACAATTGTTAAGTTAGATAGATTGGTTATATTATTGATTTATTAGTTTCTAGAGGTTTGACGGAGCAATTTTTATTTTTAATTTGGATAGTGATTACAAATAAGTAGAAGAGTCTGAGTAGTAAAGATAATGGGGGTGAAACTTATTTAGAGTAAGATTTTTTTGTTAACATGAAACATAGTCATTGAAATAAATTTTTATATTAATACTTTAGCTAATTTTTTTATTAGGCCTAGTTTGATGCATATATGATGTTATTTTGTATTTGAACACGTAACATATTTGATTGCATACACGTTGTATTCTTTGGATTAAGATATGCATAGTTGATAATGTTATATAAATATGTTTTGAGCTGAGAGACAATTTGCTACGTTCTGTATGCAGCTCCACCGATGTATCACGAGCATGCGACGACAGCAGGGTGTGCGCCTAGACGAGAGGGTTGTTTCGTACTCACAGATGACCGGTTTATACCATCTTGCGAGGCTGAACGAGACTTGGTTTAGGTTGGATGAGCCGCTGGTTAGTGCATTCGTCGAGCGATGGCGTCCAAAGACGTACACGTTTCATATGCCGTTTGAGAAGTAGTGTACGATTACACTGCAGGATGTGGCGTACCAGTTAGGGCTACCGATCGATGGACATTATGTCAGTGGTTGCCTGACAACAGGGGTGGCAGTGGTGCGGGTAGGGGTGGATTTTTTCCTACCCGATCTCGCACCGCCGTCCTGTTACTCATGTACTACCCGTCCAGTCACTACTTGCGGGTAGTAAACTGCAGTACCCGAACCCGCTCCTGCGGGTAACTGCCCCACCCTACCCACCCCTATAAAAATTAAATATTTTAATTTTTATATATTCATATGTAAATTAAGACAAAAACTTAAAATTCATAGATAAATTAAATTACAAATATAAAATTTATACAATGTCATTAGCTCAAATAACTTGAAATTTAAAAAAAAGCTAGTGTTAGATCACTACAAATTTAACACCATAATAAAGAAATTACAATATTAGATATAAAGCAATCTTCAATCCTTATTCTTGATCAATTTTAACATCTTCATCATCATTAAAAGTTTGCAAATCAAGATTTAAACATAAAAATCAAAAGAGATAACAATTAACAAATTAATTGGTACTATATAAAAAATTAACATAAATGAAGATTAAACAATATATCACTTTTACTTCATAAAGGTTCCCACAACCAACTTTAGCCACACATCAAGGCTTCAATTATGTCTTGTTTGAGCTTTGCGCGATGAGGAGAAATTACACGACCACTTGTACTAAAAGCAGATTCAGAGGTAATAATGGACACCGGAATAGCATATATATCCTTAGCTGTTTTTGCAGGAACTTTAACTTTCATCCGATTGTTCTTCCACCATTTCGAAACATTAAAGTTAGGATCATTTGGAGGATGAATTTTCTCCTCAAGATAATGATTAAACTCAATATTCACATATGAACTCCTTGTCATATTTCTTCTTTTAAGATACACCATATAATCATCACCCTCAAATAGATTTGCATTTCCCCTTTCATCAACTTCTTTTGTACCAACACCAACACTGACATGTGACACATCAAAACTCATTTGTTGAGTGTATTCATTAACCAACTCATTACACAACTGATGAATTCTATCAACTTGCTTGGAGCATTCTGTTGGATCTGGATACATTTTTTTAAATTGAAACTCAACCCCAACCATCTTGTACCTAGGGTCTAAAACAGCAGCAAGACCCATAATTCCATGAATTTCATCCTAATACTTTTCAAATTTCTTCTTCATGTTAGATGCCATATTCGCAATTAACGAATTAGTAGAAATTCCTCATTCATCCAATGACACTTTTATTTTACAAACCAGAGTAAAATAAAGATTAGCAGTCAGAAATTTAGACCCAGAAAATAGTTGAGTAACATCATAAAACAACTTTAATCTATCACATATTTCCTTCGCAAGTTCCCACTCCTCATTACTTGGCACAGTTTTATATTGGAGTTCCTTCTGCCTTAACCTAGGAAAGACAACTTTATACAATAAAGCAGTTTCTAACATCAAATAAGTTGAGTTCCATCTAGTCGGGCAATCAAGAACTAATTTCCTAGTAAATGAGATCGCTGTTTTAGTACAGCAACTCACAAAAGTTTCATTCGTTTTCTGTGTTGCAGTTCAATACAATACACTACTACGAATCTTTTCTATACTTTCCTTAACAATACTTAAGCCATCCTTCACAATCAAATTCAATATATAAGCACAATAACGCATATGTAACGATTTACCCTCCAACATCAAGAATGAAGAATCTAAACGCCCCAACAATCCATCTATCATAGCATCATTAGTAGAACAGTTAGCCAATGTAAGAGTGGACAATTTTCTATCAATGTTCCATTCTAACAATATTTTTATCAACGTTTTAGTGAGAACTTCACTTGTATGGGGACAAAAAACATAACAAAAGCTGAAAAGATTAACAAACATGCATGCATTTTTAGATTAACGAAACTCAACATATGAAAACAACACAATGTATAAAAGTTTATAAAATTTTTAAAGTACCTCAATAGGCGCATATGCAACTTCTATGAACTATCAATATAGTGAGTCGTGACAACCATGTACCATTTTTCTTAGTTGGAAGTCCACATATCGCTAGTTATTGCAACTCTCCTATTATTTTCATCTAGTTGAAGAGTTAACTTCCGCTTCTCGTCCTCATACATCTTCAAGATGTCTTTTCTGACAGTGTTTCGACTAGACATTTTAAATGTTGGTTGCATTGAAGCAAAAGCTCGCCTCAATCCATGATGGTCCACACAACTCATAGGATACTCATGCAAAACAATCATTTCAGCGACACATTTTCTTGTAAATGAAGGATCAAACACAAAGCCATCTTCATTCACTTTTTGCTTTTGTGATTGTTTTGACAATAATTCAACAATTGATGATTGCCTAGAGTTGGCCACTTTTATTCTCTTACAATATCGATCCACATGGTTCCTCAATGACTTGGTATTATTCCTCAGATTCGCATTAAGCACACTCTTGCTAAACTTGCATTTCACCTTCCATTCACCTTCAACTTTCAAACGATCAAAATACTCCCAATAAGCACTCTTAACATGAGTCTTATTGTCACCTTCATTAGGAGTTGATCCTTTTGGAGTTGAGACATTATCCGTTGCTTGTAGAATTTTTGAAGTTGGATTAGCATTACTTTGAACTTCAATTTCATTATCATTAGGAGCAACACTGTTGCTTTGTGTGTCTTCTCTAGCATTACTAGGTATGAAGTAATTTGAAAACACCTATATCAATAAAATGAAGTAATTTGAAAACACCTATATCAATAAAATTAAAGTTACTGAGGGTTTAGTAGTTGTTTTCTTGCACATTTCACTTTTACGTAAAAAGAATAAAGATGTTCAATTAAAAGCATATACACATGTGAATGTAAAGTGTTAGACTTGGGCACAAATATTTCTTCGAATCTAAGTTCAATACATTCCATTAAGAAAAGGGGTTGATAAAGCATAATAAAATAATAATACAAAACTAATAATTTTGCAATTACATGGTGGTACTCACATAACATTTATGTAAAATAATTCTTTAACAACCTGTCTGATCAATTTTTATCTTAACAATCCTCACATAATTACAGGTAAGAACCAGTAACTATCACTTAAGTTCAATCACCATCTATCATAACAAGGGAACAAAGGCAAGGAAAAGAGAAACTCAATTATCACTTTGTCATAGTAAAAATTGGACAATACTTTCAAGAGAAATAGAAGGATAGATGAATGCAGTTAAAAAGCCTCAACATCTATTAAGTGTTTCTTTCTTTTTTCAAAACCAAAATATCCATGACATTTCAATCCAAAATTATTGGATTTTATTGACATTTCCAAAGATATTTGTTCAGAGCATTGAGCTAATGACAACATTTTTTCAAACTGCAAACTTGACAAATCACAAAACACATTTTTCAATTATTTTCCTCTCTTGTTTTAATTTTCCAATTTAATACATGATTGGTGCTACAAAATGTATATCTAAAATCAAATTTACTCTACTATAATCTAAACTAAATAATTGAATCTTTAATTTAAAATAAAAAATTTATTCTAATACATTCAACAATACAGTACCCAAAAAATAAAAATCTTCCACACAAAATCATAAATGAGACCTTAAAAATGACTGTGACATGGTGAAACAAACAAAAGTTCAACCTTTTCGAAGTCTCATATAAACTAAGAGAAAGGAGAAACAAAAGCATAATTAGCACATCACAAATCTGATTATGTTGCCAATGTTCTCCGAAGCCTATAGATGAAATGAATAACAGGAACATAACTTTGTTTACTCTACTATAATCTTTATTCTTATAATTGAATCTTATATATAAAAATAAATAAATAAATAAATAATATTCAAGAGAAAAATATAGTGGCAAAATAAGCATGATTCAACCATTTTTCTCATATTAATCTGAACAGGTTTTCATACAAATAGAATTGCATGCAACAACAAATCCATGCTCAAATAAAAATTCAGAAAAAACTGTAACCCAAATTAAATTTAGGAAACATTGTAAACCCTAAATAAAAATTACCAAAAAAAAAGAAGTGATTCGCAGTGGACTCACAGGGTATGGCGACGGACTCACAGCAATGACGACAGACTCACGGCGACGAAAGACGGAGGAAGTCAGTTAAGTTCTTTGCTCGGACTGAGGATGATGGCGGCGAAGCTTTGCTCAGTTGCTCTCGGACGGAGGGTACGGCGACGGACTCACAGCGACGGCAACAGACTCACGGCAACAAAGGACAGAGGACGGAGGACGGAGGCTTGGTTCTGCGCTCGAACAGAGGACATTGGCGGTGAAGCGTTGCTCAGCTGCTCTCGGACGGAGGACGAAGGCAAGAACGACGACAGCCGGCGAGTAGGTGTTGGAGACTTGGAGAAGAGAAAGGCAAGAAGCTCGATGCTCTATTGGCTATTACTCTCAATCTCAGCCTCTCACTAGTTTCTGGAATATGCAGAAGAGAAGAATAGTGCTAGGGTTTCAATGTTGCATCTAAGAGTGAGGCGTACACCCACACTCCACTGTCTGCACACAATTTTTTTATATATTTTTTATATTTAATAATATTTATTAGTTTTTATATATGTATATTATATATTTTATTTTGTATTATTATTTGTAATATATACTCCGTGGTAGGTAGGGGCGGGTTCACCCTAACCCCGACCCCGCCCCGCTAGTGAACCCGCCCCCGATAAAACCCGCCTCGCACCCGGGGCGGGTAATGATCGGGTAGGGGCGGGATGGGTACTCGGGGGTTCGGGTACTCCTGCCACTCCTACCTGATAGATTTTGAGCGATACATCGAGGGTGGTTGCCCAGCTTGGGCGTGGTTTGAGGAGCTGCTGGGTGTTTTTCCTCTTGTGAAATGCATCGACAAGTTCGCAGTGAGATGTAGTTGGTTTCAGGACACTTTCAGAGAGCTTCCTGATGGTACCGATGAGGCCATTGTTAGATGGTATGCCCGGGCCTATATCATGATTCTGTTGGGGACTCAACTATTTGGCGACAAGTCCGATACTCGCATTCACATTCGGTGGCTACCATATGTAGCCAGGCTTGAGGACATGGGTGGGTACAGTTGGAAATCAGCTGCTCTGTCATGGTTATACCTGTGCCTGTGCCACGTGATGAACAGAAATGTTGTGAAATTTGTCAGATCATTACAGCTGCTTCAGTCATGGATCTTTTGGCGGTTCTCTGGATTTAGACCCGCTGGATATGATATGTTCGGATGGCCTTTGGCCTCGAGGTAGTATTCTATTCAAATGCTATGTTTGTCACAATTATTTGGTGTTAGTTTTATTTAGCGATAACCTGTGTTTGGGTTGCAGGTGGTCAGGTCACAACCCTACAGTGAGCGAGAAGGGACCTCGAGTTGCGAGTTGGAGGCTCATGATAGATCTCTTACAGGATGGGAATGTGAATATTTCAACCACTCTAAATAGTTCAAATATCTCCTAGATTGGCAACACTGTATATTTAATGATAACGTTTGATAACTATTTCTATTCACAGTTCATTTGGATGTTGTATAGCTCTCATGATGTAGTTTAGGTGGTGCATCCAGAGATATTGGAGCCTCGGCATACGATGTTATGGAGGTCTGTGACAACGTTAATATATTTTGCTGTCATAGAGTGGCACCAGGTAGATCAGATGCTACCGCAATTTGGTGGAGTACAGTCTCAACCACGAGCCGCACTAGACATTGATTTCTTGATGTCAAAGGATGGCAGAGGTGGTGATCGGTGGTTCTCATACAGCTTGCAGTTTTAGCACCACCATTGGAACAACCGGACAGATCATGTCATTCAATTTGGCGTCGTGCCAGACCCAAGCCCGTTGTGCCACTACAATGGAACATGCCGGACAGTATAATGCATAAACTCAATAAAGCTGACTACATAGGAAATGTTAACATACTTAAGTGCAAATATGAAACTAATGACTAGACATCGACTCTGGTACCCATGGTGACACCGCCTGCGGACACGTCCTACGTGTGTGTCCTAGCTGTCTGCACAGTCCACATCTCTTGGGTCTGTTTGGGTCAGCCTCATCCATGGTAGTCCGAATCCTGGTGGTCCTGGGACGCCCTTCAGTCGCACGCCTCTTGGAGGGATCTGGTATGACTGCGGGTCCATCATATGGTAGCCAAAAACCCTCAGGGACCGGAGGGGTGAATCCCATCTGATACACGCTGAACACCGAGCTAAGGCGATACACCCGATGCACATAGGGCTGCCAAGTGAGGCAGGAATATGCATAACAAGCTAAGGCATGACAAAATAGATAATGAAGTGTCTGGAAATATCCGCAATCACATGTCTGTGCCTTGAGTGACACTTTGTAACTACCAAGTGAGAATGACCCAGTAGGCGTGGTCTCGGTGACAATGAACTTAGAATTATCCCTATCATACAAAGTCACTGTGAAACACCTTGACGTCTTCAGATTAGCCTCTATAGGCTTCACCAGATGTTAACTAAAATGCTGTCCGATTCTCAGCTAGGCCTCTGCCTCTCTCCCCTTGCGAACAAATAGCTCAGCCAACCTCCCGTACGTAGACTTCACCAGTGAACAAAATGGAAGGTTCCTCACTCCCTTCAGTATCGAATTCACACACTCGGAGATATTCGTCGTCATATGTCCAAATCTCCTACCCTCATCCCAATGCTGAGTCCACATCGCATACTCAATCCTGTTACCCTAATCACACATGGCAGGGTCTTTAGTTTGCAGAATATCAAATCAGTAATCAAATTCAACCTCAGTCTTGGCATGTGCCACATTCACCAGAAGCCTACGTGCATCCTTGCCCTTAAAGTTCAGGACAAAATTTGTTGCCACATGTCAAATACAGAATGCACGGTATGCTGCAGGTGGTAGCCAACCTCCGTCGGGAGCCTCAAGTGCCGCCTTAATACCATTCTGCCAATCTGATATCACCAGAATACCTGACTACGGAGTCACGTGCTGGTGGTGGTGGGATAGAAAAAACGACCACGACTCAACATTCTCAACCTCCACAAGTGCAAATGCAACCGGCAGGATGTTGGAGTTTTCGTCTTGGGCAATTGCACCGAGCAACGTACCCCCGTATTTGCCGTACAGGTGGGTCCCGTCAATACTGACCAACGTCTTGCAATGGCGGAAGGCCTCAATACATGGTGGAAATGTCCAAAAAAGCCTATGAAAATAGGCTTGCGACTGGTCCACTTGCCTACCCACTCGCACAGGACTCATCCTCAACACTGCAACACTACCAAGCATCATCATCTGGACACCTAGGACCTATCACAGAAACTCATTATATGACTCATCCTAATATCTGTAAATTCGTGTCACGGTCTTCTGCTTAGCCAACCAAATCCTCCTATAAGTCGGTTTAAACCCGAAATGTGGCTCTGTCGCATTCAGCATTACCTTGATACACACGGCTGCATCAGCTCTAACCATTGGTAGTATGAAGGCTGAGATCACATGATAATCAAGACTTTTGTGATTGCTCGATATCGACGTGGCCAGACAAGTATGAGGTCCATTGTACCGTTCTATCTCCCAAATACCTCTACGCTGGCAGAGACTGATCCTAATCAACCATGTGCTCCCGTTGCCAAATTTCTTACACTTTCCAAAGTACTTGCGATATTCAGACTCCACCACTTTGTACTGAATCCTGCGTCGGATGCTATAGGTCTTCATGCTTAACATGACCTTCTCTTTGTCTTGAAACTGCGAGCAACTTGAAACTCTGTTAGACCTCCAGTACCCTATGTATCTCTGGCATCAAATCCAACAGGTTCGCCAGGAACTCCCTGCTGTCCCATGGCATCCAAGTCCAAAATTGAAAAGTACAAGGGGGTACTGCTGAGTCTCTGAGTTGGACACTCCACCAGCCTCACCTGGATTACTCGCTGCTATGTTATCACCGCTATCATCGACATTGATGTCTGGCTCCACATCATCATCGTCATCATCATCCAGTAATACTTCGTCTATACCATCCGGTATCCCACCCTGTAATGAAACCGGTGCCATATGAATAATACCAACTTCTCCGTCACCACTACAGTTTAGATCAGCTGCGAAGGATGGGGAGCAAACCACCATTGCCTGAGGTGCAATCACATGCAAGGATTGAGAGGCATCAACAGGCCTCGAACTAGAACAGGCTGTCGTTGCTGGAGCTTGGGGATTCCAATTCGAACCTCCTGAGTTGGAGACCACATCTACAAGCTTGGCCAACAACTCAGGGGTCCTGACCTCAGGAAATTGCCAACGACAATAGAACAGAACCTCCAAATCCTCGTTACTCCATATGACAAATGAATCGTATTTCACATCATCTCGCAAAAGTGAAATTGGAATGCGATAGAATAACTTCTCAACCTGTTTCACACATTGCAACCCCAGTTTTTGGGTTAATGAATTCAGGAACTCAACGAAGCTCGTTGTAGGTTTCAGAAAAACACTTAGGGGATTCTTATCAGTAAACTTAATTCCAAAGCGTGTTTTTTTCTTAATCAACCCTCTATAGTGCATGAACACTAAAAACCTATCCTTACTAGCCATTGTGTTCACTCTCATTGGAGGAATTCACGTTCACATCATATTTATATACGTTGGGGCCTAAGTAAATGGAATTTACCTTGTTCGATTTACATGTTTTTGATAATTCGAATCAGTCAAATTCGAATTATATAAGGATAGTTCTATGTGTAAATCAAAACAGGTTGTTTCAAATTACTAGGCATGTCCTTGCATGCATAATTCGGATCAATGTGATTCGATTCAATAGGACATTCCATGCATGTGTAAATCGAATTAGTCATATTCGATTTATATTTTTATAGTAATTTGAATTGGCCTGATTCGAATTAGTATTGGAATGGGTAATTCGAATGGGGCTCATTCGATTTATATAAAAATGTCTTTTTAGAAGATTCATGTAACGTTTTTCCTTTTGGGTGAATTGTGTAATTTTGGACTCCATTTAGTTTAAATATGCATTTTACCCTTAAAAATATTAATAATTTATAAATGAGGAAGCTTATTAGAGGACCAATTGAATTTATTATTTTTGACTAGCAGTTAGTTATCAATGTTTAAAAGTGTAAGTTTAAAATATGTTGTTGGATTACTAAATTAAAAAAATTAAATGGATAACTATGCAAGAAGTTGTTGGTATGGGTTGTGAGATGGATCAAGGACTAGTTGGTCAGGGAGTGACAGGATCAAACTTTTAGAGCGGCGGGGGTGCTACTTGCAAACAGGGACAGACATACGGAGGCGAGTGGAGGCCTCGCCTCTAGCTTTTTTTAAAAAAAGTTAATAGTAATAAGTTATTAGGTATGATTTAATTTTTTTAAAAAATTATTTAGTATTTAGTCTAGTATAAATAAAAATCAAGTCCAACCTGAATATTAAGGATTTTTAATACCTAACAAGTACGTAACAATATTAAAAAAATCTGAAAAATATGTTATTACTAATGTTTTTAATAAAATAAAATTTTTTAAATCCCATAAAGTGAATTTTTTTCTTCTTGTGACTATCCTTCTTGATTTATTTGGTATTAATTCTCTCTATTTTAACTGCTGCAACTAAGAGATTTTTTTAGCTATGAATATTGTGAAGAATAACTACAAAATGAAAGATGAATTTCTTACTAATTGTCTCTTAATTATATTGAAAAAAAAATTGTTGAAAAATTTGACACAGATTTTATTATCCATGAATTTTATGATACAAAGAATCGACCACTTCATTAATAAATAGTATACACATATTTTTTGTATTTTAAAATATATTTTCTATCGGTATATTTTTGTAATATATCTTACATTATATAATTTTTTGCATAATTTTTTAATATTATATATATGTTATTGGCCTCTCCTGATAATATTTCTGGATTCGTCCCTGCCTGCAAAAATACTCCGACGTTCAAGTTAGAATGGATCTTAGAGGTGTAGGTGAGAATTAAAAGTGTGTAACGTACCTGAAGAAGCTCCTAGCTCCCTTTATATAGTTTGTATTGTTAACTCAACTTATCTTATTGGTTAAGATAAGTGAAGTACTTGAATTTAAATGTTAATTTAGAGTTTGTGGCTATTGAGCCGAATTGATGGTCAGTCTAAATAACTGGATTTATAATTGTTCTAATTTGGGTTTCAAAAATCAGGTTCGGAATAATGACTAAAAGTAATGGTTAAAAAAATTTATGTAAACCCTTAAACATTTTTTTTATAAATTAAACAATTATTATTTTGTAAAAGTGATAAAAGCTATAGTCTATACTCTATATAGGGATGGTAATGGATCCCATGGGGTGGGAATATGCCCCCGCCCCTCGTCTCCGTCACCCATAATCTGTCCCGTTCCCGCGACGGGTAACGGGGACCCCGTATTCATCGGGGATCGGAGTCTTTGCAGATTCTTTAAAAAGTAAAAAAAATTAGAGAAATAAAATAAACCTCAATTATCATTACTATCGTAATCTTCATCACCAACAATATTTAGTCATAACTCAGAAGTTCATAATCTATACCCAAACCAAGTCAATGAATCACAAAAAATTACTCAAATCATAAAAACATTTATATTCATGCTTTCAATTTGAATACAATCATATACCAAATTAATCAACCGGCCACATCAAACACCAATTTACATCCGGCCATCACTAATCCAAAAACAAAATTTAAACAAAATTCACAAACTAACCATCAACTATCAAAGATCTTCTACAAACCCGCTTCAACTTTCATAAAAAACATAACCAACTCCTTCAAATATTCAAAAATTAATATTTTAAATATTCAACTATCAAGAACCATATATCCTCAAAACATAACAATTAAAGTAAAATCATAAGATAATTGTTTGAAATTCAAAGAAAATCACAGAAACCACAAGACAATTAATGAAAAAACAACAAATGCTTCAAGTAAATAAAAATTACAGAAATCACTAAAAAAATAGCTTTTGTCTCTGCGAAGAAGATGAAGAAGGCGGCGGTGAAGAACGCTTCTGTCTCTGCCGAAGATGAAAATGGTGACGCTTCAACCTCCTCGTGACGAATCTGCCTCTCGTGATGACGGTCCTCCTAGGGTTGGGTGTCAGGCGCGCGAGTGAGTGCGAACGAGGGAACCGGACGGCGGAGAGAGTGTTTGAGTGAAGGAGGGTAGCGGAGAGAGTGTCTGAGTGGAAGAGTGAGCGTGGAGGAGAAACGGAGAGGGAGAAGGAGAATCTGAGTTTTAAGAGGAGAGTGAGTGAGTGATGGGCGGTAAATAGGAAAGGGTTAGGAATTAGGGTTTCAAAACTAATATATATACTAGAGATATTTTGGTCATTTTGTATATGCGGGTATTATACGGGTCTCCATGGGGCGGGGAGCCGTTTATTTTGCGGATTCCCGTCTCCATCCCCGTCCCCGCCCTCCACGGGTGAAAAAATGTCCCTATTCCCATCTCCCGGCAAGTAAATCCTCGCGAATACTCGTTCTGTCAAAAAAAATTGTCATCCCTAATTCTATAGACTATGTTACACAAAAACCAAAAAAAAATATTTTTTTATTATTTTGTTTACCGTATTCATCAAACTCCAAATTATGTTTATTAATGAGTAATAATTCATATGCAGTTATATTAATATAAAATTAATAATTAAAAATTATTAAATAATAATTTAATAAAATATATTAAATTATTTAACTATTAACTTCATAAAAAAATTTATAAATTTTTATTTTATTAATCATCATATTGTTTGTGGGATTAAACTATCATGAATTAGCTTGATTTTTGTTGGGCCTAAATTAATTGATGTCAACAAAAAAAAGGACTAAGACCCATATTACAACCTACGTACAACTGACTGATGAGATAAGAGATACAATAATATGGACTCTCGTTATCATTATCTCAACTACATGGATTGTTTAATGAAGCCCAAAATAGCGCCGCCAAGGGCGACCAAGTTAAACTCACTTACCGGGACCAAAAAAAAAAAAAAAAGAAACTGACTGACACCTTCGCAGAAGAAGAGAAGTCGCTCGCGAAGCAAAAGCTGAAGCAAGTTGAGCACCGCAATTGACATCGAACACCATCCCAACACACAAATACAGTACATTTTTGTATTTTCCCTCCATCTCCTTCCCAATGCTCTTTGCCTCTTTCGTTATTGGTCCACCTCACCTCTCTTCCGGGGGTATCACTGTAAATATCAATTTCCATTCTCCAACAAAACCAGTTCCACCTCCTTACCCTTCCTTTCCTCTTTCCCTTCCTACCTCTACCTGTTACTGCCACTGCTGCTAAAGCTATCTACTAAGAGAGAGAAAGAGGAAGACTCTCTCTTTCCTTCGATTCGAGGGTTTCTCTTTGTCCCTCGAACAAGAACCACCGCCAGCTGCAGCGGTTACACCCGCCGCGAACGAATTCCCGTTCTGTATGTTCTCTCTATCTATCAATTAATTCTACTTTGATTTCTAGGGTTTATAGATCTATCCCCTCCGCTGTTCCAATTCTGTTGTGCCTTTCGATCGTGGAGTTCTCTCCACTGGAAAATTGATCCTATCATTTGGCTTTTTCTTTTCTGCGAATTTCCTGCTTTAGTTCTTTCAGTCAACTCTTTCTGGGAGAACTTTCTTACCTTTGCGTTGGCTTTTTCGATCAATTTTTTTTCTATGAACTTTCCTTTCGAGGTTTTGATAACTTTGTGATGCCGATTTTAGTTCATCTTAGATCAATTTCTCGATTAAATGTTACTACTTTTTCTTTCCCCCTTCTTGGTATTGGAAACAAAAATTCTCTCTTTGATCCCTGGTAAAGGAATACGTTATTATGGAATCGTCGGTCAATGTTTCTAGAGTCAATTGACTGCGATCATAGTACGAATTTGAGAAGGCAGTCTTATTTCAGCGTGTGGGGTGAGAGTCTGCTATGACGGTTTTGAATTGAATTTCCTTAATTGATATTGGGCCGATTAGTTTTTGTTCCATGAAAACTGTTAGTAAAATATGCTAGCTATGCATGCTACAGTTTTAGGTGTATTGGTGTTTTTCCTTAGTGTCTCGTGTAAATGTGAAATTTATATAGAGCAGATAAAGTGAACTGCTGTGCAGCATGTAGATATGATATGAAGATTTTCATTATTGACTTTTGCCTTGTCGTTCATTCCTCATTTTTTTTGGGGGTGTGTGTAGTGCCTTTTGAGGTGCATCAATCATGTTTGGGCGTGGAGCAAGAAGGAGCAGCGATAACACCAAATATTATGATGTTCTCGGTGTTTCAAAAAACGCTAATGAAGATGAAATCAAGAAGGCCTATAGAAAGGCTGCAATGAAGAATCATCCAGATAAAGGTGGAGATCCAGAGAAGGTAAGCCTCTTGGTATTGTTAATGCCAGGGCATGTATTAACATTTAACAGCAAGGTTCCTAATCTCTCTTTCAAGCAGATCAGCAGATAACTTGAGCATGCTAAAATTTTCAATTTATAGTCCTTTTGTTGTTCACTTATGATTTTGTGGAAGCTTTTGTGATTGAAATTTCAATCATTGAAAAATTACCTGTTGTGGATTTTGTCATTGTCATTGCATTTATTTTGGTTTCATACTAAAATATACGGTTCTTATTTCAGTTCAAGGAGCTAGGTCAAGCTTATGAAGTTTTAAGTGATCCGGAAAAGAGAGAACTGTATGATCAATATGGTGAAGATGCCCTTAAGGAAGGAATGGGAGGAGGAGGAAGCTCATTCCATAACCCATTTGATATTTTTGAATCATTTTTTGGTGGAGCTAGCTTTGGTGGTAAGATGTTCATTTTGACAATAGTATTGTTTTAATCTGTAAATCTTTAATGTGTAAACACCGATAAGCTCACTATTACTATATCTCTTAATAGGTGGTAGCTCACGAGGTAGAAGACAAAAGCATGGTGAAGATGTTGTGCATTCTCTAAAGGTTTCCTTGGAGGATGTTTATAATGGCACAACAAAGAAACTATCTCTTTCTAGAAATGTATTGTGCCCGAAATGTAAAGGGTATGCACTTGTACTGATGTTGTGTGCCTCATGTTATTGTATCATACCATCTTAAATTTCGCATTTGAATAATTTCTCTCAGTTCTCTTTCCCATAAAGAAATTTCTGTTAGGCTGATGTTATATTTTTGTTGTAGAATTTACCATGTGCATGTATTCTTATGTTGTAATGTTATGATTATCTACTTGGGTGATGTTGACTCAATTATTTATCCAATTCATGTGAAAAATCATTTTTCTATTGCTTCCATAATGACTAGCTCTTAAATATTTGATCCCACCATGATAAACTAGGTAAAGTATGCTAGAGACATTTATCATACAGCCTTTGTGTTGTGGTCAAGCTGTTTACACTTATTGAACTCTTATTTAGGTTTTAGTTACTTCATATTTTTATTTATTTCACTGATACTAAGGCATATAGCTAATAAGTGATGACAATTATCTGTATTTCAATTTTCGATAAATCAGGAAGGGTTCCAAAAGTGGAAATGCTGGTAGGTGTTATGGATGCCAAGGCACGGGTATGAAGATTACAACAAGGCAGATTGGACTGGGCATGATTCAACAAATGCAACACATCTGTCCTGAATGCAGAGGAAGTGGTAATGGAAGCTTCATTTTACTTTTTCCATTAACTTGATTTTTGCTGTACCTTCCTATACCTTATCTGTCAATTCATGCAGGCGAGGTCATTAGCGAGAGAGATAGATGCACTCAGTGCAAGGGAAACAAGGTCTCCCAAGAAAAGAAGGTGCTTGAGGTGCATGTTGAGAAGGGGATGCAACAGGGCCAGAAGATTGTGTTTGAAGGTCAAGCTGATGAAGCGGTAGGTAGAAATTACAGTTCAGAATTAAGCATATCGTTATCTTTTACTTATGTATGGTTGTATACTATGTTAATTCTTTGTAAGATTGGCTAAAGTTAATCATCATAGTCCACTCCATGGGTGTTTTTTAAATTAATGTATGCGGCCCTTTTGCAGCCTGACACAATCACAGGAGACATTGTTTTTGTCTTACAAGTGAAGGAGCACCCACGATTCAAACGAGAGCATGATGACCTCTATATTGAGCACAGTCTCAACTTGACCGAGGCTCTTTGTGGCTTCCAGTTTGCTGTCACCCATCTTGATGGGAGACAACTATTGATCAAATCAAACCCTGGAGAAGTCATCAAACCAGGTACTATCTATAGATAATTTTGGGATTGTGCTTCACTGGAATTTCATTCTATGAATGTAGTTTTGATTCACAAATCTCTTATAAAATCTGCAATGTAGGCCAACAAAAAGCCATAAATGATGAGGGAATGCCACAACATAATAGGCCCTTCATGAAGGGTCGTCTTTACATCAAGTTCAATGTGGATTTTCCAGACTCGGGGTTCCTTTCCCCTGACCAATGCCGATTATTAGAGACGATATTACCTCAGAAATCCAGCAAGCAGTTGACAGATATGGAGCTGGATGAGTGTGAGGAGACCACATTACATGATGTCAACATGAAGGATGAGATGAGAAGAAAGCAGCAACAGCACTACCACGAGGCATATGATGATGATGATGATGAGCAATCCATGCCTCGAGTGCAATGTGCTCAACAGTAGTGCAGTTCATGCTATTGCTTATTTTTCATCTTGCATGGTTATTTTCTGTGTTCATAATGCAGTTATTGCTGCGTCCCAGTTTTTACCCGTAGGCTCCGCTTGGTGTTATTTAATTCACAACAGCTCATAGAAGATTGCCACTGTTTATTTAGATTTTGTTTGTAATATTTAGTATATCAAAATTTAAACATCCCTTCGTGTTATTGTGCAATGGTGTTTGTAGTTCCTGGTTGCATTTCTTCTTCACTGTGGTCCAGTGGTTCTTGGAATTATCTGTGATTTTTCGGATGGAAAAAGAGAGAAAAACAAGGGGGGAGAGAGAGAATGGGGAAAAAAGAAAAAAGAAAAGGGGGGGGGGGGGAGTGGTGAGGTTGGAACATCACACGACGACGGCTATGGCAAAATGAAAATTTCCTGTGTAGTGTTTGAAACCAAATTTATTAATTTTATGTTATTTTCTCTTGCAATAAAAGCTTTCTTTTATTTTCATGAAAATTTAAACAGAACTTATAAGACCATTTTGGTCATCATAAGGACTAATTATTTAGAGATTGTTTGGAAATTATTTGAATGTGAGAAAATAATCTTATTTCTTTTAATAGAATTTATTTTTATTCGAGATTCAATTTTATAATTTGAAATAATTTTAACATATTAATAGAATAAAATTCAGTTTTAGTTTGGAATAATTTACATTTTTTCTTCTTTACAAAGAGAAGAAAAAAGACTAAATAGGTGTGTTAAGACAAAATTGGAACAATTAATTGTAAACATGGATATTTTTTATGTTTGACCTATTAAATTTATTTAGTGGGAGAATTGATTTTAAAATTAATTTTTTTTGTCTCATTTATAGACAAAGAAAAAGTGAAAATTAAAACTCTTAAAAAAATTTAAATTAAATTTTTTTATTTGTTTCAAAGTAAAAAAAAAATATTTCTAATTACTGAATAAGTTTTAGTTCATCGGTTTCCAACACAAGCTCTTAAAGCCCATGTATAATATTTCATTAAGTGCCTGGCCCGTTGTATCCTTCACGCCTGTAGTGTTGCATTGATGAACCCTTCGGCCTGCGTTAAATTCCAGAAGAATAAGTCAAATATACAGTCTCAAAAAAATAAGAGTCCTTGAAAAACAGCAGATTTTTTTTTTATTTTTGAATTATAAAAAGTCACATTACACATCTTTAATATTATTTAAAAAAATTTTAATTTTTTAAAAAGTTAATTCACAACCTTTTAAAAAAATAAAAATATATGCCTTTTTCTTTTTGATAAGTTATTCTATCAATTTTCTAAAAAAAATTGACTACAAAACAAATATATCTACTTTCATTTTTGGCTCTATGAAAATATTTCTTATTTCTATTGAAAATATTGATTTTTCATCACCATTTTTATACAAGGTTCCATCTATTAGAAACGGATTTAGATCCTCTAAAGTTTAAATTTTACTTTCAGAGAGTAAAGTATAATCTTTTATCTTTGAATAGTTTCTCTTTCATATTTATTCTTGGTCCCACTTATAAAATCAATGGTAAGAGATCACAATTTATTTTCTAAAATAAAATTCAAACTTTAGAAGATCTAAATCCATTAGAAACACTAACCTTCTATCATCATTTTCACGAATAGTTTCTCTTTTATATTTATTCTTGGTCCCACTTATAAAATCAATGGTAAGAGATCACACTTTATTTTCTAAAATAAAATTCAAACTTTAGAAGATCTAAATCCATTAGAAACACTAACCTTCTATCATCATTTTCACGCAATGTTTTATCTGCTGGAAGTATTGGCCTCCACCACCATTCATCTGCTAAAAGTATTGACTCTCTACCACCATTTTAAAACAATATTCCATCTGAATCTGAATCACCTCCTGCATATATTCTTTCCGGTTATTTTTTTATCATTTTACCACTCTATTTTTATTATTAAATTTGTATTTAATATTGTGTGTGGTATAAAATTTTAGTTTTAATTTTATTTTTTCACATGTGATTTTATTTTTATATAGATTGCTATTATTTTTAATTTTTTATAGTTAGTTATAACAAGTTCTTGACCCCAATAAAGGAGAAGACTAATAGGAGTAAAAAAAATAAAAAAACAACAACAAAATATATATTGACACACATTTTATATTTATTTTTTATTTTTATCTACTATATCATACACAATAAATCAGCATATACTAACTAACTACACAATAATTTTTTTGGAATTGCCATCAAGATTATTGTGAATTAAAATTTTATTACTATTCACCACATACAAAAACACCCTTATGGGTGAAGGTGAAATAGAAGAACCAATTTCTAATGATATTACGTGGCAAGAACTAATTGTCTAAAAAATGGAACTAATAAGAAAGCAAATAAAGAATGAATTGCCTAAACGATTGTAATCTTATTGATTAGATTATGTAAAATCAACATTTAATATTGAAAAATATTTGTTATCATCATTTATTTTAATTTTCATTTTCTTGTATAAAAAATTGTATTTTTTGAGTTATTTATCCAAACGCTATAACTTTAAAATAAGTACTTCTATAATTAAAAATTTAAATATAAAATAATCTATTTATAAGCTGCTATTAATAAAAGTCTTTATACTTTAGTCTCTTTTTTTTTAAAAAATTATTTAAATTATTTACTCAAATTAAACCTAAGTTAATAGTTATGAATTTTCATCCAAAGAAACAAATATAACGATATGCTTTTATAAAATATTTTATATTATTAATACATCAAAATTCAACTCTAATAATGATAATAGTAATAATAAAACTACATTATAAAAATAAGAGATAAGAAAGCTAGGAGAATAGATCTTTTCGATTTTTTTTCTTTTAAGTGATGTGGTTAAATGGTTTTTGTATCATACAATATCACTTATATATTTTTTTTTTCTCCGATCCCACGTATATAATGAGAGAGCACATTTTATAATATCAATTAAAAGAAAAAAAAATTAAGAATCATTTCTAAAAATCTAAAAACAAATATAATAAGTGAAATTAATTGGTTAATTTGAAAGCGTTGATAAAACTATCGCCATATTATGGGAGTAATACCACTTTCGTTATTCATATTTAACTTTACATAATTAAGTAGCCTACAATACGTAAGAGGAAGAAAAATCCTCTCATATAATATACTTAATCAATCATTTTATAGAGCTAATACGAAATTGAAACTATTACAAACTAAGATTGATGACTTCGGCCATTGAAACAGGCACCATTTCAGCAATAACCTGCTCATTGTGAAAGAAATAAACGAGATGTGCGGAGCTAATGTCATATTTTTCTAATGTCATATTGATGACTACTGCCTTATTAATTAGGCCAATTTTATGGTGCTTATGAGTTTTTGCCTAAATATTGTCTAACTTACTTTTTGTACTAAGTTTTAATTTTTTAAAAATTATTTATTTTTATATCTTTTAAATAAAATAATAACTTTTAACCATTTTTAGTAAATAGACACCACATTATAGGCACTATAGCATTCACCTATTAATTATATCTTTTAACAGAGATTTTGGTTCGCATCACTTTCAGCGTAAATGTGGAGTAGCAACTAGCAAGTTTATAGAATACATTTAGAGAAAAGAATAAATAAATGATAACCATACATAATCAAATTGAGTTGTTCTAGTAGTTAACTTATTAGTCTGTTTAAATAAATATCGAGAATTAAAATCTTGTTTTATTCATACAGTAACCCATTTATTAGTGATAAACTTTTAAATGAAGTTCAATAAAAGCAAATTCGCGACGAATTAGTATATAAAAAAATACAAATATTATTAAAAATAATTAAATATTTTTATATATTTAATTAAATTATTTATATATATAATACACATTTGTATCTTAAATATTATTTTTAGGATGATTTACTTTAATAAAATAAATAGAGTTAAAAATTAAACAGATGTCTAAAATTAGAATTAATTACACATTTTGTTTTAAAATATTTTTATATAAATTAAATTAATTAAAGTCAAATTATTATATAAACTATTAAATTAAATTGACCTAATTTAATTTATTAAAGAAAAAACGAAACAAAAATAAAATCATACTAAATCAAATAAACCTTTTTCGATTTATATAAAGATACCCATACTATACAATGATAAATCTAAATCATATTTATTTGATTTACTAAGTAATAAATTATGCATTTTTATTGGGTGAATTGTGGTTGGAGTGTCCCACCTTATCTAAATATCAGGCAATAATTATTTATCTTATGAATATATATATATATATATATAAAATATCCGACATTATTACATATCGAAAACGACTCAGATAAAGATGCTTAAAATATTTTTTTAAAGATGTTTTTATGTTGTGTTTTAATTGGTTTCTATATAATTCATTCGATGCTTCTCACTACATATTATTAAATTTCTCAAAAGATTTTTTTCCAAAAATAATAAAAAACATTTAATTTGGACTAAAACAAAAAAGTAATAGATTAACTATTAGATTTTTTTTAAAAGATTATTTACATAAAAAAATATATCACATTTATCAATATATATATATAACAAGCTCTTAAAATTTTTATAAATAAAAAAATAATTAATTTTTATTCGTATAATATATAATTAATTGTATATATAAAAAGCTCTTAAAATTTTTATAAATAAAAAAATAATTAATTTTTATTCGTATAATATATAAAACAATTACTATATTATTATTATATTATAGATTAAAATTTACTAATTTAAATTTTGTTTTTATTTTTAACATAAGCATTAGAAATAAATAAATTTTTTATAACAAGATATAATGTAACAAAATATATATAATATTAATTAGTTTTTAAAAAATTTTAAAAAGATGGTTTTTTTTCTAATAAAGTGTTATTAAAAAATTAACATTATAAAAACTAATTTCAACCAATAGGATATAATAGGTTATTAAATATATTTAATACAAAACACATTGAATATAAATTTTTATTGAGTTTAAATTTTAAATAATTTTTAATTGAATTTCGAAAATTTTTATTTTAAAGAGTTAGAATATTTTAACATCATTTTTTCGTATCTTTTTAATTGAGTTTTTGATTTTTTAAATTATAAACCTTATTTATAATTAAGAGTAATGTTTTAACACAATCAATTAGTCACACATATAAAAATACAAGAACAATTCTATTGTCATAATTATAATCTAACTTTATAAGTAATACAATACAATAAAACTATATATAAGTAATATAATTAAATTTTATCTACATCTATAGTCATATTTCATAAAAATATAATTAAATTATATTTATGTTTATAATTAAAATATGAATAAAAATACAAAAATGATCAGGATGGTTAATTTTTTTCGTTCATAATTTTTTTATTATTTTTGTTGTGAAAAGTTTAATTATTTTAATAATTAATTATTTTTTAAAAAAGATAATTAAATAACACAAAAAGTTTTATTAAGAGTAATTTATTTATATATGATTAAAAAATAATTGAATAATTATATACGGTAAAAAATTAATATTATTAAAAAATAAAATTAAAATTTATTTTAAAATTAAAAATAAATTTTATTTAAAAATAAAATTAAAAATCATGGTTTTTTTTCTTTTGTGATGAATAAAATTATTAAACTCGTACTAAAATTTATTCTAATAAAATTTATTTTTATTCTACTAAACGTTAAATAAACTATTGAAAAGAATTTTCTTTCCTCCATTAGAGAAGAATGATAAACTTTCATACTTCTATTATGTTATGACAATAATTTGGCCTGTTATTTTTTAATGTACATAATAATAATAATAATAATAATAATAATAATAATAATAATAATAATAATAATAAAAAACAAGTATATCACAGTAAAAAAAGAAGCACGTCACCAAATAATTTATCATCCGAATTATATATGAATCAAATTGACAATATGAGAGCTAACACTACAAAAATCGATAACAAGGTTAGGGACTTACAAAACCTTTCTTAAGATCATAGAAAAAAAGGTTTATATTTGTGTGATATATAAAACAATTATCATATTATTATTATTATTATTATTATTATTATTATTATTATTATTATTATTATTATTATTATTATTATTATTATTATTATTATTATTATTATTATTATTATTATTATTATTACATTATATATATATATGAGCAAAAAAAGTCAAACTGTTTTAAAGTAAAATTTTCTTTTAATATTTGATTAATTGTTCATGTATTTAGTACTTTTTTTTTACACTTCCTCTTAGTTAAAAATATAATCATTATAGTTTTTAAATTATTATTGCTAGGGGTGTTTACAGATGGGATATGGCTGAAATTTCGATCCAATCCGCACTAAACTCATTAGATCAAATTCGATATTTGCACTTTTTATGTTTGGATCAGATATCAAATATATCCATAAAATAAAAAATATTAAAAAAATTATTTTTATAAAAAAAGTCAATATTTTTTTTGTTTACTTTTTTTTTAAACATATTTACTTCTATCTGATTAGAGTGTGGATCCGATTCGATCCAATCCGATCGTCTTAAAGATCAGATCATATCGTCAAATTATAGATCAGATACAGATAAATACTGTAGATTTATATGGATATGACCTAATTTATGAACACCCCTAACTACTACTATAGGTTTATTGTTGCAAAAGAATGCTTATTTTATTATAAACCATTATTAGATCTTAATTAACATTAAAACAACTTAATTGTCAACAAAGAGATAATATTTATTGGTTTCTGAAATTATGTTCGTATTTTAATCCATAGTTGTAAAAACCGAACTGGATCGGCTGGTTCGACCGAAAAATTAATGAACCGGACTAGAATCAGTTCGGTTTACTCCTTGGACCGTTTAAGGAATAAAATCGGTGTGAACCGATAAGAACCGGTCTAACCGAACTGGTCTACTTGAAAAAATTTTTAAAATGTCTCCACAAGGTCTCGAACCAAGAACTTGAAGTAAAAGCAACCTCTACTTGCCACTCAGTTATTACACTTCTAAGTACTATATTTGACAAATACTTATTATATAGTATACATAAATATCTAATTTAATTTAATTTTTGTTTTTTCTATTTTTAAAATTAATTATATTTTAATTATATACCATTATTAATATAAATATAAATTTCACTAAAAATTTGTTAACTTACTTGATCTATTTTATTGCTAATATTGTGATTAAGGTTATTTGTTTTGATGTTAGTGTTAAAATCTACTGATATTATAGTTAGATGATAGGTTTTGTGAATTAATTATTTTTTTATTGTGTCAAAATAAGATACTATTATAGTATTAAAATTTTATGGTTTTTTATATTAGTTATTTTTAGAAGTTGAGACTTGATTCTTCATAAAATGTTAGTGAAGATATGTATTTCAAATTTTAATTTTAAGTTTTTAACTATTTTATATTTTATATTTACGTGAGACCGGTTTTATCGGTTCAACCAGTGATTTATCAATTGAACCAATAAACCAGTGAACCAGTAGCTTGACCGGTTCGATCACTGGTTCGGTTCTAACAACTATGTTTCAATCTAATTTCAAAAATTTCGATTTACTCAATTTAGTCTCCCAACTTAATAGTTATGACTCACATTGCTTCCTAATCTTATTTTTGTCACTGTCTCACAAAATCGTTAACGACATGTTGAGATGGACTAACGACTGCTACATTATACATTCTAGCGACTATTTGATGTGACAATTGAAATTTTTTTTACCTTATTTTTTTTTCAACTAAACACTTAAAACCCTAATATGAGTTATGGATACCTAAGTTAAAAAATCAAATTAAGTAAATTGAAACTTTAAAAATCAGATTAAAATTTGAATATAACTTCAAAACAGAATTTTAACTTATGTAATGATTAATTTAAATGAGAATCAAATAAATCAAAATTCAACATAATTTTTATCAATGTTTTCAAATTCGAAATTTCTATACCAAAATTAACTAGAATTTTTCTTTAAATTAAAAATTTAATAAAATAGTGACTTTAATTATCTTAACCAATGTCCTAATTAATTACTTTTAGTCTTAAAAAAATTGTATATGAGAAGAAAATAATTAATTTGTCTACTTTAATAAATAGTTATTTTACTAAAATGAAAGAAACTATTTTTTAGAATTTTTTAAGAACTAATTAATATTATATATATTTTGTTACACTACATTTAGTTATAAAAATTTTATTTATTTCTAATACTTATATTAAAAATAAAAAAATTTAAATTAGTGAATCTTAATCTATAATATAATAATAATATAGTAATTATTTTATATATTGTACGAATATAAATTAATTATTTTTTATTTATAAAAATTTTAAGAAGCTTGAGCTTGTTATATATATATATATATATATATATATATATATATATATATATTTTGATGAATGTGATATATTTTTTTTATGTAAATAATCTTTTAAAAAAATATAATAGTTAATCTATTATCTTTTTTATTTTAGTCTAAATTAAATATTTTTTTATTATTTTTAAAAAAAAATTTTGAAAAATTTAATAATATGTGATGAAGAACACTGAATAAATTATAAAAAACCAATTAAAACACAATATAAAAACATCTTTAAAAAAATATGTTTTAGACGTCTTTATCTGAGTAACATCCTTATGTATTAACTCGCATACATTTCATTCACTATTAGATTGGATTAATAATGGATGAAATTGTATGAGTAGCGTGATAATTTAAAAGAAAAATTAAGTATTTATGGCAATGAAATGTTTGAAGCAAGTATTGGAAAATAACGATTGGAATAACCAAAATTCTATAGACCGATAGACGCGTATATTAATATGAGTTGTCCTGGGTATTTTGTTTATAATATCTTATAATTCGTTGTGTCATTCGTGATCATAATGCCTAAGAAAATAGTGTAATCAGTTGTAGGATATTTTTTGGACTATTTCTCCTATTATAATTGAGTTGAAATATATATATCTCTTGCCATGGGCGATAGTCTTTATTAACATTATTATCGTTCATATTTTAAATAATTTCCAAACATTTTAGTGTATGCATAATACATGTGAAAAGGAGCGCTTTTTATTTTTTTCTACTTTTAATAAAATATCTATACATTAATTAATAAATGGTGCTTTTGTGCAAGAATCATGAGAATAGTGCCACAATATTCTAATGAAAAATATAGTTCATACTTTTATTTTCATTGTTAACACATGTATGTTTCGATTATAAATAGAGGTGTCTTAAGAATATTAGTTTAAAGAATTAAATTAAAGTAGAAAGTTTGAATATTTTAATGTATTATAAAATTCAATATATTGAAAAATTAAAGAACTCAAGGTTTGTTTGGCCTGTGATCTGTTTTGTGTTTTTTTTTTTAATGTTTAAAAGGAAAAAGATGAAATGGAAAGAGAAAAATATGATTTTATATATGCTATATATTGTTTTAAGGGCAATTTATTAAAATAAATAGAATGGGAGAGATGTTTACCAAAATGTGCAAATCTGTTTGTTGTTACGTTTATGTGCAAAACCGAATTTATATGTAAACCGTGGCAACCCACCACGGTTTCTAAACACGCATAAACCGTGGGAGGTCACCACGGATTAGGAGCAAATGGATTTACATGTAAACCGTGGTAGGTCACCACGGTTTACGAAGACAAATTGGCTTGCATAAACCGTGGGAAATCACCACGGTTTATGAGGAAACATATTTGAACGTAAAACCCGGTAACCCACCGCGGTTTACGTGTGTCTATATATATAACTAATCCGCGGAAGGCAGGGACGGATTCATTAGGGACATCAGGAAAGAAAGTGGGTTGCTGGGTTGTAGAGAGAGTTTGGAAAAAGTTTGGAGGTGTGAAGGAGAAGTGGGTGGTGGGGCCAATGGAGGATGAGGATCGATTGTACCGACTAAATGGCATCGCTCACGTGGCAGGATATATCGACGAAGAGGTTAGTTACTGTTATTGTTATTATTATTGTTATTAAATTTAATTCTAATATTATTATTGTTATTAAATTTAATTCTAATATTAAATTTAAATTTAAATTGATATTATTAGGAATATTGCTAGTAAAAATATTTTATTACGTTTATTTGTTTTGTGATTCTGATTAATATTATTTACGTTAATATTAATGTTATTATCGGTACTGTTAGTAATGCATATTTTATTATGCTTATTTATCTTCTTAGTGTGGTTAATAGTATTTTTGTACAATATTTTATTATAAATATTAATATTTTATTCAAAGATATTTTTTTCTGTATTTATATTGTTAATTTGTTGTAATGAGTGCATAGTTTTCTTAGCTTCAGTATTTACTACACAAAAACAGAATCAATGAATTTAATGTGAGCAGTCTAATAATTTCTACGAAGAATATGTTTGTTGTTGTTTGTAATGGTTGTATGTTAAGGGATTTTGTTACCGACGTTTTGCAGCCTAGTAGGGTTATTACCGCCGTTAGGCGGCAGCAGAATATGCCCTTACATGACCGGATTATACCGTATCTGGAGACTGCGGGCTTGTATCATCTTGCTAGGCTAAACAGTCAGTGGTTCTGGGTTGATGAGTCTCTGCTTAGCGCATTTATCGAGCGGTGGCGTCCGGAGACCCACACGTTCCATATGCCGTTTGGTGAGTGCACCATTACTTTACAGGATGTTGCGTATCAGCTGGGTTTGCCGATTGATGGTGCACCCGTTAGTGGGTGCTTGACTGAGTTTGAGAATCTGATGGAACACGGTAGACCAGCATGGGTCCGGGAGTTGTTCGGGGAGTTACCTCCACAGAGTAAAGTGAAGCAGATGACAGTGTGCTACACATGGTTCCACGAGAGGTTCCGAGTTCTCCCTGCAGATGCTACTGATGAGACCGTGCGTGTATACGCACGCGCTTATATCCTGATGCTGTTGTCGTCTTAGCTGTTTGCGGACAAGAATGCAAACAGGGTACACCTTCGCTGGTTGCCTTATTTGGCATCATTGGACGACTTGGGCAGATATAGCTGGGGCTCCGCTGCACTAGCCTGGTTGTATAGGTGTCTTTGTCGTGGTACAAACAGAAATGTCGTTAACTTGGCTGGGCCGCTACAGCTACTACAGTCTTGGATTTTCTGGAGGTTTCCCACTTTGAGGCCCACTGGTTTTGACCAGTTCGGTTTTCCTCTTGCTTCTAGGTATGGTTTAAAAATATGGCGTTCATAAATTGTAAAAAATGCATGTGTTATGGTTTGTTTTGACATCATTTCAATTTAAATTGTAGGTGGGCCGAGTTTGTTCCGAGGAACAATGCAGGGGCACAGAGATTAGTTTCCGCACGCCTTGCACTTGATCGACTGCGTGTCCACGATGTGAGTGATTTATTTATTACTGATAGTTGTACTAGTTTTTCTTACATGCCACTGCCTCATGAAAGTCTTACTGTTTCTATGCAGTTTGTGTGGGAGCCTTATTCTTCTGCCGATGTTGTTGCTGTTATTCATCCGAAGATACTAGCTGACGAGCACCGACGGCTATGGACGGCCGTCACTAGCCTGATATATTTTGCTGCGATCGAGTGGCTCCAGGTGGATAGGGTTCTACCCCAGTTCGGCGGTGTTCAGCATCTCCCAGATGTAGCTTTGAACATAGATTGGCTACATGCGAAGGATGGTAGGGGTGGGGACCGGTGGTTTCCAACATATTATCAGGAGTGGCACCAGCTTTGGGAGAACAGGCATCAGTCAGTCCTATGGGTCGATCGAGTGCTCGACCCTGGTCCATCAGCAGATTACCTAGAGTAGTGGTGCCGTGTGGCGCACAGGTTCCTATCCCCAGATGTAGCATTTCAGGATCCGAGGCCGATTGTGTTGACTGAGGAGGCGCGTCACAGAGGGTTGTCCCAGGCACCTCCTAGAGTGCACGTTTATGACAGACCAGATAACAGACGAGTCGATCGGCGTCGCCGTATTGGGACCCGGACCACCGATCGCGAGTGGAGGGAGTTTGCCGACCGATTGGAGCAGGACGTTCCTGGAGCTGAGGCTGGGGATCCAGTGGACTACCGTGTTCCTCGACGTAGAGGCAGACGGCCACCTGCGCGGCCTGACCGTCGAGGTGCGCCTGATGGAGGACCATCCGAGCAGGGGGGCAGCACTGGTCACGTGGCCGCTGAGGATGTAGTTGGATCAGCATCAGCTATGGATCAGCCGACGTTTGACGTGGGTTCTATGACTCTGTACTCAACACCTCGTCGGATGCTATAGTCCTTCACACTGAGCACAGCTTCATCTTTACTCTGGAACGATTGCCCAATCTCAAATTCTGTAGAAGATCTACCCACTCTGTTACCACTGTCTTCCTGTTGAGCAAGAGCTTCCAAGTTTAGTGTGGAGAAGTGTGGAGGGTATTGATGAGAACCAGAACTTGAAGGCCGATGCTGCGCATGTGGATCGCCGCCTGTGTTTTCGTCGCTGTCACCATCGATATCAACAGGCTCCTGGTCAGACTCATCGTCATGCATTGCATTCTCTACTTGATCAGGTCCACCAAATTCTTCGATATAAGGCACGAGGCCACCACCGGTGCCCACAACGTTGGGAGGCTCAATGACTGCTGCATGCTCCAAAGGGACAGAACCAACAACCTCCGTTTGGTCTAAATCAGCCGCAAAAGAAGGTGATTGAACCGGCGGAAGATACGGTCTGACCGCAGGCATCGAACTAGATGCACCACCCGCGGAAGCTGCGCAAGGAACTGGAGCGGATGCCCCAGAACTATCGACACCAACCTCCAACTTCGCGAACAACTCATGGATTCTGATCTCCGGAAAACTCCTTACACAGTAGAACAGAACCCTAATATCTTCATCAGCCTTAACCGCAAAGGTTTCGTACTGAACACCGGTCGAGACAACCGCCATGGGAATCTTGTAGAATAGTTTCTTCACCCACTTGCAACCCAACACGCCAAGCTTCTCCAAGATGCTGTTCTTCAAGTCTGACAAAGTCATCGAGGATCTGATAAAAATACTTAGTGGTTCTCTGTCGGTGAACTTCACACCTTGGCTTTTGCTTTTTTTTATTTTTCCAGAGCAATGCACCAGAGCAAGAAAGCTCTCTTCCTCACTAGCCATTGTGAGAATGATCTCTTATGCTGCTTGAATCACCCACATATATATAGAATTCCCGTCATAGTAAATCGTGGAAACCTACCACGTTTTCTGCCCATTATTCTACATAAACCGTGGTAACCCACCGTGTTTTATGTGCTTAAATCTTTCCTCATAAACCGTGGTGACTCCCCACGATTTATGCTTGCCAAATTCCCTTCATAAACCGTGGTGACCTACCACGGTTTTCTCTTACAAATTTTTGCTCCTAATCCGTGGTGACCTCCCACGGTTTACGCATGTTTAGAAACCGTGGTGGGTTGCCACGGTTTACATATAAATCCGTTTTGCACATAAACGTAACAAAAAACAGATTTACACATTTACGTAAAGAAATCCCCCTTTTTATTTATTTAAGTAAATTGCCCTTGTTTTAATTATTAATACTTGTACAAATAAACATTGCAAAATTTGGTTTTACTACTTTTTATATATTTTTCATGTGCACCACGCGGGCTGCAACACTACTAAAAAGTAGGAGTTAATTCCGTATGAAGTAAAGTTTAAGAAAGCATTTCTCGGAGTCCAATGCCTTATCTAGAATTTTTATTAAATTTAAATTAAAAAATAATGTTACATATCTAAATTTTTTTATAAATAAAATTTAATCAAATTAAACAATAAAATTTAGAATAATATTAATTATAAATTATTTTTATTATGCTAGACTCATTTAATTAAATTTAATTAATAAAAAGATTTAAATATGTAACAGTACTTATATATAATATGTATTTTATATATAATGCGAAACTGAATAGGGGCGAGCTACATACAAAAAAGGAAGAATAATGACTCTTTAATTTTAATTTTTTATATATAAATTATATGTAAATTTTAGTTTAATTCTCTTAAAATTTTATTTTATTTTTAATTTCTCTAATATTTTATGTAGCTCCGCCACTAAAAATTCGAATATAGCATCATTATTATGTACGTAGAAAAACGAAAGTAAAATCAAAGACATCCAACTAATAAAACAAATTAATAACGAGTGTCTTTTGTACGTACGTTGAAAGAGGGGGAAATTATTTAGAAGATGGGATCAGAAACGAGTTAAATAATATAAATCAGAATTTTGTGTTGAGGATTGTCATTATTAGATGCGTTTGGGCCAAGCGAATAATCAAATTTAAATGTTCAAAGTGTGCAAGAAAAGGTCAATGTGATTGCATAAGTATTAATATAAGGGTTTTACAAAGTAGGAATCACTGATTAATGAATAAGAAAATGAAAGGTGGTGATTTTTTTATTTTAACATATAAAAACTTAAAATTTAGGATAAGTTACGTTTTTATTCCTTAATATTTGAGTTAAATTTTAATTTTATTTTTAATATTTAAAATATTTATTTTTGTTTTAAAGTTTTTATTTTTTTATTTTAATTATTTTGTCAAAATAATTTTTTTTAAAAAAATATTCTTTTCTTTTATATTATCTTCTTTCAGGTAGTTGCAACAATTTTAATCTACAAAGTACGAATATTTTATTGAATTGTCGTATCCATGTATCGAACATGTTTTAAATACGATATTTATCGACACTCGTTCGATACACATGTCTGCTGTATTCAATCGTTTTTTAATAAAAAATAAAAAATTCTTCTCTTCTCCACACATATTTGAACACACCTAAATACCATCATGTATTAGCGTGTCTAAACTTATTTTTAACATATATTCTTGAAATAAATTTAGAAATAGAATATATTATTATTTATTAAAATAAAAATATATTTTAAATACTTTATATAATAAAATAAAACAATAAAAATAATTTAAAAATTTAAAATCTATAAAATATCAAAATATTATTATAATTTATCTAAAAAATACTTTATATTTTATATATATACATGTCTATGTGTCTTATAAGTTTTAAGATATAACTTTTAAAAATTAGATTAATTTAAAAATAAAAATTAAATTGATATTATTTTAATCGTACTTTTTTTAGTAAACGAGATAATTATGAATGTATCTCGTTTACACAGTAAATGAGATAAATCAATATGATGTAAATTAGTAAAAACGCTATAAATTATATATTTCAGTAAATAAAATAATTATCTTGACTAAGAGAAGGGGATGGTTGAATCTTAGCCCATTTTTTGCTTAAAAACACTTGTTGTCCTTTTAGAGCACTTGAGGAGATATTTTTTGTTTTTGTTTCGTATCTAGTCAAGAGACTTTTTTTTGTCTCATAACCAGCCAAGAGATATTTTTCAGTTTTGTCTCCTGAGCAGCAGAATCAGAAATGGAGTAGAAGAGAGAGAGAAATCACACCAAGATGTATCCTGGTTCAGCTGTTAAGTGCATTGCAGCCTACATCCAGTCTCCACCACAACAATGATGGATTTTCACTATAATCATCATGATTATATAAACCAATTCTCCCTAGGAACTACCCTTCCTATCCGGGACAAGTCTAGAATCTAACCCCAATCCTGAACTTGACTTGGTAATCTACTAAGCTTTCAACTGCAAAGTGCTAACCCAACTTGCAAGGGGATTCCCACAGAATCATGAAACACAACACAGATGTACAAAGGACCTCTAAGGACATTTATGGATTTTTTTTAATTTTGTATACTCTGCCTTTTTCTGCTCTATGGTTTTTTTCTTACAAACCTCACTGTTTGCCTTTTTCCATGAGACTCAAGACAGACAAAATTAAACAGAAAAATATAAAATGAAGAACATTGAAGGAGAAGAATTTCTGTTAGCTTGGGTAGCCATAAGAACACTGTGCTTTCACTCTTTTTCTTGCTTCAAGCCCTGGCTGTTCTCCCTTATTTATAGAAGGGGAAGCCTCCAAGGTTGAAACTCTTGAACCGAGCTAAACTTCTTCTTCTTCATGCAAAAACCGGTTTGGCCAAAGAGAGAGAGAAAGTAGAGATAACCGAATGTAAAATCCAGGCCAACATGCAATTACCTCTGTGTCTTTCCTTGTCACCAAACTTCATCAATCCGAGCCTTTCATCTTGACTTGCACTCTAAAAAGGATTTCTAGCTCTTGATGCGTTCTTGATGATGATAGCTCCATCTGTTCTAACTTCTGCCTCTTCCATCACGTAGCTACTGTAGCTACCTCCTGTGGTGGTTGATCAAAAGCAGAGATGAGCCATGCCTCCAAGGATCTTCTTTCTCTGACCGAATGGATCTTCTTCCATTTTTGGTTATGGAAAGCTTAAGCTTACTTCACCACATCTTACCTTTTGTGGTAAAGATCTTAGCCACTCCATACCTCAGATTTTCTTTTTCTTGATGCCATCATCACAATGGCTTCATGCTTGCTTCAAGCTTATTCTTTTTGCTTCTGATAACTTGCATTAGCTTCCATCTTCTTCTCTATGAAGTGATCAAAAGAGAAGAGAGAGAAGAGAGAGAACTTTGAACAATAATCAATGAAGCTAAGAAAGAGAATTAAAAATGAATTAAGTCTCCCACTTTCCTTTGTTTAGTAGCGTGTAGTATTAATGATAGCAATCAAATCAATTGCTATTTCTCTCTCATATTTCTAATGCAATTAAAGCAAGTTGAATAAATTTAAAATCTACCACATGATGGAAATGAGATCCATTGGAAGCATGTACAAAACATTAAAGAAATGGATTTCATCATATTAAATGAGTAGAGAGAGTATTGTGCCCCATTTTCTTTTTCTTTGATTTCGGTCCAGCCACCTTATTGGATTTTAAATTGGTTTTTCTAGCCCAACAAACATAACAATTCAGCCACAATTTATATAACAATTTTGGCACAAGGCTGAATGTATTTTTAGCACAATTGGACTTTTATTTATTTTTTATGCCCAATATACATAACATGCAAAACAACAAAATTATTAATCAACACATATGAATTAAAATAAATTAATAATTTTGCAATTTGTTATATTAATAATGTTTGATCATCACTAATTTAATTTAAAATTTTTCAAACTCATCAATATATATATATATATATATATATATATATATATATATATATATTCAATTAGAATAGAATTTTATTCTAGTTTCTAATATTTGGGTTAAATTTTAATTTCCTTCCAACGGTTAGAAACAAGAGAGTAATCTGAAGAAAGGGTAAGTTGCACAATAATACAATATACAAGGTTACATATAGTTGCTAGATGAATTAAAATAATAAAAGCGTAATATCCTATAATAAATATACAGATATGCTAAATAATTATAATTAATGCCAATTGATCCTAATTATACTCTAACATCCCCCCTCAAACTCAAGTGAGAGTTAAAGATACCATTTTGAGTTTGAACACTAGAGTCCGAAAATGAATAGGATGATGAGCCTTCGTGAAGATATCAACAACCTGATCCAGAGTCCAACAGCTACAAGACGAGCAACATCAATAAGGAGACGGTGCCATATAAAATGATAATCAATCTCAATGTGTTTGGTATGTTCATGAAAAATATCATTATGAGCAATCTGAATAGCACTGTGGTTGTCACAATAAACATCAGTTGGGGATGACTAAGGGGCACCCAAGTCTTCAAGAAGCCAACAAATCGAAACAACCTTAGTAGTGGTGTCAGCGAGAGCACAATATTTAACTTCGGTGCTTGATCGAGTAATGAACGTTTATTTCTTGGCTCATCAGAAAATGAGAGAGTCATCAAGAAATAAACAATAAGCAGTAGTAGAATGATGATCAGTGGAATCACCAGTCCAATCAGCATCTGAGTATGCTTGAAGGGTTAAAGATGAATGGGCAAAAAAATAAAGACCATGAATGCGAAGAAGTGCAACATAATGAGTAGTACGAGGAGCTCACAAGAACTGGATAGGCGACGTCTAGTCTTGTGATAGTCAAGTAGACGAGACTTCCAACTAATAGTCGATAAAGAGTAGGATTATCCAAAATAGTGTCATCCATAGGAGTAAACCAAACATTCGGCTTAAGAAAAGTAGAATCAGTTCCACTATCTGTAATTCCAGCTCGACTAAGAAGATCAGAAGCAAATTAGCTTGAGAGACATAGATGTCGTCATCTGAGGATATGACTTCAAGGTCAAGAAAATAACTGAGAGAATCAAGATCTTTCATCTTAAAAGTGTGGTGAAGGAATACTTTAAGATAAGAGATATCATCAACATCATTTCCAGTAAAAATCATGTCATCAATATATAAAAGTAGAAGACCAAATTCACGTTCACTTTTACGAATAAAGAGAGCATTCTTATGTGGGCTATAAGTGAAACTGACATTGCATATAGTGTTACTGAACTTTTCAAACCATTCACGAGGAGGTTGCTTAAGACCATAAAATGTCTTATGAAGGAGACAGACTTTGTTAGAACGACAAGGATATCCCAGAGGTGGTTTCATATAGACATTCTTTTTTAAATCCCTATTAAAAAATACATTCTTCACATCCATCTGACTGAGAGACTATTTTTTTACTGCAACAATGACAAGGAGAGCGCGAACAGATGTGAAACGAGTAACAGGGACAAAGATCTCTTTATAATCAATATCATACTCTTTCGTACATCATTGAACAACAAATCGTGCCTTATAACAGTCAATATAACCATTAGAGCAAGTTTTGATCTTGTATATTTGTGATCAGAAGGAGGATCAACCAAGTTCCAAGTATATATTTTTCAAGTGCTTGGATTTCTTCCTGCATTGCTTGCTGCCAATTTGAATTTATTAAGGCTTCTCGAAATGACTTAAGTTCATGGTGATGAAGAATAGTAAAAAATCAATGATAATAAAAAATATGAGGAAGTAGATTTCTTACCCTAGAAAAACGATTAGAGGGAGGAGGCATGACCGCATGAGTAAGATCATCGCCCGGTCTAAAATCATTGGGAGATGAAGAAGGCAGGAGAGTAGGAGGCTCGAGAGGGTGACTTGAGATAAAACCTGTAAAATCATCACTAGAATAAAAAATATTTGGGTTAGTGAAAAACGATGACTGAGTAGAAGGAATAGACTCAAATGAAGAGAATTTAGAAAACATGTGATGCTCCCAAAATATATGACGAGAGATACAAATATGTCTAGAGATAAGATCCCAACAATGATAACCCTTGTGTTCAGTGCCACAACCAAAGAAACAACACATGCAAGCTCGAGATTTAAGTTTACTATGTTCATGAGAATTAAGAAGAACAAAACAGATACAACCAAAAGCTTGAAGAGAGATGTAATATGGAGGAGTATGATAAAGAAGTTCAAAGAGAGTAATGTTACCAAAGACAAAAGAAGGAAGTCTATTGATAACATGGATAAAAGTGAGAACAGCTTCACCCCAAGTACGCTTAGGGCACGAAGAAGAAATAAGCATTGTACGAACAGAGTCAAGAATGAGACGGTGTTTGCGTTCAAACTGTCCATTTTGTTAAGACGTACTAGGACAAGAAAATTTAGACAAAGTACCATGTTCAGCAAGAAAATTTAAAAGTTTGAAGTCATGGCATTCCATAGCATTTTCGTGTTGAAAAACTTTAATGTCTTTGAAAAACTGAGTTTTAATCATAGTGGCAAAGTTAATATAAATCTGAGACAACTCATGTTGATTAGTCATCAAATAAATTCAAGTAAAACGTGAATAATCATCAATAAAAATTACAAAATATGAGCCTCTCCCATAGAAACGGTAGGAGTGGGACCCCAAATATCAAAGTGAATAAGATCAAAAGGAGAACAAAAAAGAGATGGATTATTGTGAAAAGATAAAACTGGTTGTTTTACAGTTTGATAATAAATGCAATCAAAAGACTCATTATTAACCTGAACTAAAACACCCTTAGACACAAGAGGACGCAATTTTTCTAAGGAACTGTGGGCAAGATGGTGATGACATAAGTGAAGAGTAGATGGAGAAAAAATAGCACAGAGATTTGATGTAGGAGGAATATGAAGATTCTCGAGGTCAAACAACCTTCCGACCTTACGTCCAGTCCCAATGATTTGTCCCGTTCGACGATCATGTACACGACAACCAAAACTAGAAAAATTGACATCAAAATCGAGATTACACAAGTTGACCAACATAAATAAGATTAAATTTTAATTTTGGAATAAAATAAGTATCAGGGAGATGAAGATTTGACTGTGAAATAAAATCCTTATTTGTCGCATGCAAGAAGAAACCATTTGCGGTGTTAACCAAAGGTGAATTTGTAGTGGTAGATAAGAACGAGAAAAGATGATACAAAGCAGACATATGATGAAAGCAACCGGAATCAAAATACCATTTAGAATTACTTGGAGAATTAGAAAAAGTAGCAGGAGTATTACCAAAAAAGGAGAAAAGTTGCTTAAGAAGAGACACAATATCATATAAAGAGACTGAAGACGGGTTGAGAGATATAGAGCTGGAAGATTTAGTAGCAGCAGTAGTAGAAGTAGGCACATTCTTAAAAATGTTGGGACAAAAATGATACATGGTCTGATCAGGACGTAATGTGAGTAGGACGGATAGTAATCAAATGTTGCGAGAGCTTGTAATAATGGCAAAATAATATTGGACAACGGAGAACAATGCGTCCTTTCTGTTTGTATTTTTTACATTCAATAGAAAGGCAGTCTAGGAGTAGGTGACCAAAATGATGACAATTTTGGTAAAATTTACCATTCTTGTCTGTAGGCCAAAAAAATTCGATTTTTCTATAATAGCAGAGACTAAGACGAAAGAGAGAAGAAACTGCAAGATCAGAGCAAAAATCGAGAAAACGGAGAGCAAAAACGAAAAAAACTCACAAAAAAATCTTAGAATAGGTCCCACTCTCTGCCACATCAGCAGCCACGTCAGCAGATGGATGATACGTGGTGATATCTAAGCGAAGGGTGAAGCCACATCAACAGTGACTTGGCACGCAGGTGAACGAGTCGGACAGGCTGGGTAGAATGCTGGTTGAACGCGGGTTGGTGGGAAGTGCTTGAGGCTCGACACATGGGACATACTAGACCGTTGATCGTTGCTGAAGATCGAACGGTGCTGGATACGTCTAAGAGAAGGAAAATGATGGAAGTAGACAACGATCTTGCAGCTGCACAGGCGGCGCGTCTGGCTGTTTCTGGCAACGGGGCTGGGCTCTGTGAATTCCTAACAATGAGATATGGTCAGTGATGAAGAAAAAATATCAGGAAGGTAATAAAAACGGACAAAAGACTGACGGGAGAACAAAAACAAAGAACTATGAGCCTTTCAATGAAAAAAAAAATTAATCTATGCTCTTGATACCATATTAGAAACAAGAGAGTAATCTGAAGAAAGGGTTGTCTATTATTGAGTAGGTTGCACAATAATATAATATACAAGGTTATATATAGATGCTAGAAGAATCAAAACAATAAAAGCGTAGTATCCTATAATAAATATATAGGTATGCTAAATAATTATAATTGATGTTAATTGATCATAATTATACTCTAACACAAATATTTAGAACTTTTAATTTTTATTCCAAACATTTTATTTCTTCTATTTTAGTTCTTGAATAAAATGAAATTTTTTCCCATTCAAAAGTACTATTTTTTCTATTATTATTATAATTATAATTTTTGTTGTTACCCGAAAAAAAATAATAACAGAGAAAATGATATTTTTGAATCTTTTAAATTTTGACTAAAAAATTAAAATAAAACGACATGAAGCGTTTAGAACAAAAATATAATGTTTCAAACATCAAGAACAAAATTAAAATTTATCTCAAATATTAGGAACTAAAACTATATTTTACTCTTTCGATTAACAATACTGAATAATGCAATTCGTGCTAGCAATTTAAGAGTGATAATGAGTAGGGTAGGATAGAGTTTAGAGTCTTCAGACCTAACACTAATTCTACTCGCAAGTTGATTTTTTTACTAAAATTTAACCATATTCTATTTGTAGGTTTATGATATGCCAACTCTAACCCTATCCATCCTCAATCCGTGGGTATTCAATCCTGCTACCAACGAGTCAAAAAAAGATGCAATATTCAATAATTTGATGAGATTTTGGTATTATAGTTTAGTATGTATATATCACTAAATAAATTTAGTTTTTATATAAATAAAAATATTAAATTTTTAATTGAAGATCTTAATTTAGTAATTAAATTTTTTTTATGAATAAAAGATTTTTAATTCGATACTTACCCTTAATATATTTTTGATATAATATATATAATACGTAATTATTTTTTAAGACTAATTTATTTAAAGTGTAAATTGTCAAAAACTCATTTGTCATTTTACTCATTATATGTATTTATTGATACAGAATAATTTTGTGCAGTAATATTACTATAATGTTATATGTATAATATAAAAATGTCTTTATCATTTTAATCACTATATATACTTTCTTTTTATAGATATTTTGAAATGGACAGACATCCTAATATTATTAATGCAAGTTTTGTTGTACGATGACTACTTAGAAGATCTTTAGGACGCGGAGAGTTTCATAATTCATATTACTTACGTATAAGCATCATTAAAGAAGTTTCCTAATATTATAAAATATGAAAATCTCTGCATCGTGCATCTTGCGCAGATTTAACTCACCTACTTGTTTGCTAAATCCATTGATGATGATTCACAATGCGGAAATTATATATAAGTATAAAGTATATATTTGAATATGTTCCTAAAGAATATTATATATATATTGAATGTTTTTGTTTTTAAAAAAATTTATTATGCTGAGATTTTTAAATTTTATAAAAATAATATATATATATATATATATTCTTTTGTCATATTTTTAAAGATTTATCTAAATAAAAATAATAAATTAAAAAATAGAAAATTGTATATTTTACTTTTGTAAATTTCAAAAACTTTAATATAATACAAATTTTTAGATAAAAATATATGAGCAAAATTTCTTAGGACGTATTTGAGTATATACTTATAATTATATATAAAAAAAATTTAATATGTGTTAACATATCCTCAAGAGTTTGACTTGACTAAATAATTTTAGTTTCTAAATTAAAAAAAAATATTAGAAAAAATAATATTAAGGACCTCTAATAACAAGATTCAATTAAGAAAAAGGACTAATAATTAGACTGAAATTATTAAGAGAACTTTGAATTTTATTTAAGGAAAACCAAAAAAGGTTTTATACAAAGGGACAATTGTATTTTTATAATTTTTTTATAGTCTGTTAGAGATGTAATTTTTTTAAAATTTTAAGAAAAGTGGTATCATAACATGGTATCAGAACTTTATATCTGAAAGATCTAAAATTCAGTCCTTGATAAATTTCAAAAGAAAAAAATAGCATAAGATAAATAAAATGAAAAACAAAAGTTTATATAAGAATTAAACAAATTTAAAATAAACTTTTACTTAAAAAAAATATTAAAAATATAACCGGTTACTTTTTTTTCCCATCAACTCGAAGGGAATGTATTATTGCTGTAAAATTTCCCTCTTCCATTTCTTTCTTTCCTCTAAAAATCTTAAATTTGATTATTTGAAGTGTAAGGTTTTCAAAGGAAACATGCAATAATGTTTCTCTAATATAAATGTTGAACCCACACAAAGTGCATATAGATAATGACAACAAAAAGATCGACCAAGTAAAGCATTCAGTTTGATGTACTTTTAAAGATGACATAAATGAAATGAGATCATCATAAATTGGATATTGAAATTCTTTAAAATGTAGGTCGATTGATCCCTAATGTGAGCTAAGGTTAAATCAATGTGGCTAGCTAGGTATTAATAAGGTATTATAGGATATTATTCCTCCTTAGTCCTTAGCTTAATTGTAGCATGGAACCCAAAATGGGGACCAATTAATTAATAAGAGGATCATGAATTTACCTTCCCTACCTTCCATAATAATTAAACTCGAAAAGGAATCATAGTAACATATATAGTACAAACTAGAAGTTATCCACCCACACACACGTTTATTAATTATAGTTATGTTAATATAGTATACCATTGTTGAACCTACCCCATTAAATGGTCAAAGGCCGTTTCATAGTTACTTAACTTCTTGTGCTTAGTTAAAATTCTTCCACCTTCCCATTTCTTATCCCTTTCGTTGCACATAGCCAAATTATTTTTAATTAGGTACATATATACAAACTTTGATTTAGGTAAATCTTCACCTAGCATTTTGTTCTTTATACTCCGTCCATCTTCAATTCCCACAGTTCTTTACCAGCACACCACCTAATTTCTCATTAATTATGGATTTCTCGCTAATTTAATTCTTGGTACACACGCATAATGAGAAACAAAATATCTTTTTCATTTTTGATATATTAAAAAAATCAATACATTTAGATATAAAATAGATTTAAATACATTAATTTTTGGATACACCACACAAAATACACCCGAATAATTTTGTCTGACAAAAATACATTATAATTTTGTTATCGACAAAAATATTCTCAAATAATTTTAAAATGTGACAAAAATACCCAATATTAAATATGTATTATAAAAAATTACTTTAGAGATTGAATTTTGATATGGTTTTTGACAAGCATGATTAAAAGAATCAGATATTTTATTCTTAAAATTTGGTGATTTTTCACTAAGTATATATTTTTTTTGGTGTTTTTTTGTCAACAACAAATAATAATTTTAAAAAATCACAAAAAATATATACTTAACAAAAAATAACCAAATTTTAAGAATAAAAATATCTCATTTTTTCTAATCATGTTTATAAAAAATTGCGTCAAAATTCAATTTCTAAATTTTTTTTTAAAAAATACATATTTAATGTTGGATATTTTTGTCGCATTTTTTAAATTATTTGAAGGCATTTTTATTGATAATAAAATTCGAATACATTTTTGTCGGCTACAAAATTATCGGGTGTATTTTTTATAGTTTACCCTTAATTTTTTTTAAAATAACTACTCACATAGAAATATATTTATGTGTATATAATAATTAAAACTATTAGACAATAATTTAATTAAATATATTAAATTATATAATAATTTTTATTTATTGTCTTCGTATAAAGATAAATTTATGTGAATAATTATTAATATTTTAGTTTTTCATAATATCTCGTAAGTTAAGAATTAATTTATTGTATATCGATTTTTTATTATTTAAAATTTAATTTATTATTGATTAATAAATTACTGCATATATAATGTGAAATTTAAATTTTTAATATTTATTTAAGTGAATAAATAAATTGATTATTAGACTAATTTAAATTAATTATAATTATTATTTTTTAATGTAACAAAAAAATCAAAAAATTAAACGAATATCATAGTTGACCATATGAGAATAAAAACAGGTCTTGGAGCAATGATTGGCCCACAATAAGAGCATGTGCAGCAGCAGCAGCATGTGTATGTCAGCCATGTTTCGTGTTAGAAAGCAAATCCACCTCTCAACACTCTCAAATTAAAGCTTTGCTCTGTCAATATTATTCTTAGGCCTTTCAGCATAATACACACATATATTTAGTTAAATAAATAGAAACATTATTAATATTATTAACAATTATATAGAGATATGCATATGATACATACATGTTGCTGCACCGTGATTAGAACAATTTGAGTTTTTATAGTTATTAGAACGGAATAGTGATATTAATGTGTGTTGCGTTTGTTGTCTTCTTTCCTTAGTACCAAAACCAAGCCACGTGGGTTGGCTCAAGTGGTGAAACTCCAAGCATACCTCTTTTGAAATTAAAGAATTTAATTTCAACCAGAGATTCTAAGACAAGAGTCTTGATTCTATTGGTTATGCTACGCATGCATCACAACTGTACCTAAATTAAATAATAAGTATGTCTATGTGTATGTATATGGAATTGGAACTATCTCTACCAGAAGGCCAGATCAGTAGGTTAATTATATTAATTAATTAATTAAGACATATATACAATTTGGTCAAGTTGAAGAGGACATACCAACGAGCTCATGGTTTTTTAATTTTCGATGAAGGGGAGCATTGATATTATGATAGTATTTGTTTTTAGAAACTAAAAGTAAGACGAAAGATTGAAATTTATTATTATATTTAGTGGTTAGTAATTGAAATTAAAATTTAATTTTAAAATATAAAATTTTAATTAGTATTTATAAAAATAAAATTTTTTAAATTAAAAATTAAAATTTTAATAATATTTTTTTAAAATTTCAATTCTATTTTTTAATCTTTATATTTATTTTAAATTAAAATAATATTTAAACATGATTCAGTCTATTACAAATATAATGTAAAAACTTAATTTAGTTTTTATTTCTTAATTTTTATATCTGACTTTCGGTTTCAATTTCTTTTTTAAATGTAATCTATACATATATGCTAAGCTAACTAATAATTGAATATTTTATAGTTAAAAGGGTATATATGTATTCATAACCAACAAGGCTAGAGAAATAAATAAAAGAAGATATTATATACATTATATAAGTTATACATAAAGTTGAAGGTATTGGTATTAGACGAATAATAAAAGAATTTATCAGGTCTCTGGTTAGCTGGATCCGCCACAAGCTAAGAGTGTGATAAATATATATAAGTCAGAGAGATCATGATGCATAGACCATTATATTCATGTAATTAAATCATGATTGAAATCAATTCATATATATTATATTACCAATTAAAGGGCCTACCACTTACACATCAACTAACACACAGTGAGGAGTTGTTCATTCTTAATAGGAGAAAACTGTACAAACACATGGAAAATAGAAACGGAACGGATATGATAATAATAATAATGGAAATAATGTATTATATGAATAATGGTTAGAATTTAGACACTAGGGACGAAAGCACAAAGGTTAATAGTACCATCCAATATAATTAGTTATTCATATAAAGATGTTTTTACGTAAATATTAAATAATTTAATTAAATATATTAAATTATTTACTCATTTTTAATTATTGTATTTAAAAATATTATTTATATATTAAAATTAATTATCAAAATCAATTAACTATATATTTATGTAAATATATATAATTTAATTAATTTTTAATATATATTTTATATTTTAATATATATTTTACGTAATAATTAATTTTAGTGATTAATTTTAATATATATTTAATATAATTAATTATTTTTATATAAAAATATTTTTATTGAGTTTATTAAATTGCCACATGGGAAAGAAATAAAATAGCTGAATGTAGCACTGTTGTCTCTTTTTCAATGGAGCCCATATCCTTTGGTAATTACAATAACATATGCATTCCTTTTTCTTTTCTTCTTTATTTTCTTTTTCTTTTTTTCTTTATATCTTTTTCTTTTCCGACTCTCTCTCTCTCTCCCTCTCTTTGTATAAATGGTATTCCTTTTGAGAAGAAAAAAAAGCCAAACAAACATCGATCTATATCGATCTATACAATATAGATCAGAGTCGAAGGCATCATGGAAGCCTCATTATCCCTCTCAATCTCTAATAATCTTCAAAATCAAAACATGGAAACCAGTAGCAATGATGCTCCTTCTCCTCATCAAGTAGAACACAACAACACAAGCACGACGAGTTCATCAACAGAAGAAGAAGAACAATTAGCAGGAAAATCAAAGAAGAGGAAGAGAAGTAGTAGCAGTAATAGTTGTTGTAGGGAGAGTGAGGAGCACGCGACATACAGGGGCGTGAGGATGAGAAACTGGGGGAAGTGGGTGTCAGAAATAAGGCAACCGAAAAAGAAAAACAGAATATGGTTAGGCACGTATCCAACTGCCGAAATGGCGGCAAGAGCGCATGACGTGGCAGCCTTGGCGATCAAAGGTGATTCCGCATTCCTCAACTTCCCTCAACTTGCTTCTCTTCTTCCACGCCCTGCAACCACTTCGCCTAAAGATATTCAGGTTGCTGCCGCCATCGCCGCCAATGACACCGCCTTTCAGTTTCATCAACCACCACCCTCTTCTTTTCCTTCTTCCTCCTCTTCCTCTTCTTCGTCATCACAATCATCACAAGAGCGTGATGACGATACTTGTGATGACGATGGTGCATTGTTTGACTTGCCAGATCTTTTTCCTGCTGATGAGGATGGACTATGCTCCTATGCTTCATCGTCTTCTTCATCTTCATGGCAGTTCCGCATTGAGGATCCGTTGTTATTCTTCGCTTTCGACAACTACTAATACCTACATGCACCTTAGGTTTTTTACCTTGTTATATTTAAATAAATAAATAAATAATAAAATTAGATTTTCTTTTTCTATTGTGTTCTGTCGTCCAATTTTGTTCTAGAAATGAAATCCATCAAAGATATAATTATTTAAAAAAATACTATTTACATACTAAAATTTATATTAAATTTAATTTATTTTTAATAGGTTATATTATATTAATAATTAATTTAATTATTAATTTTATTATATATTTAATATGGTTGAATTATTTATATATTTTTTTATTAATTTAAATTTTTTAAAAAATAATTTCTTAAATCATTCAAAATAGTTATTAGCAAACAAGCTTACTTGGGCGAGCATCCATCTCTCTTTTTCTCTCTCATGATTTTTTTATTTTTTATTAAAAATAACTTTATAGGGAAGACTTTCTAGATTTGTCACTATTTTGGACTTAGTAACTTACCATTTGTACCAACAATCATATATGTCTAGCAGTACAAAATATCTTAAAAAGTATTATTTAGAGTGTTTTAGAATACAAATAAAATAGATTATAACAAGTAGTCACAATTATAATAAAAAAATATATAGAACAATTCTAAATCAGTTAAGAATGGAATAACTTAGTTAATTATAAATATAGTAATTAATTTTGTTTATTTATAATTTAAAATATTGGTTATTAAATATTTTACTACATTCAAATTAAAAGGAGATACATTCAGTATCATTACAATGTAAATCACAAAAACTGATTCAATTAGCTTCCGTCTCTTCACCATCTTTCCTTCTTCAAATGTCTAAAATATGATAAATAAAAAAACAGATTTAGAATTATCCAATTTATAAAAAAATAAAACATCTTAATACCTAGCATAAACACCGTCCACGTAAAAATTTTAGATTCACTTATAGATATTTGGCTAATTTTTTTCTAGAATCATCTTGATTCCTAACATTATTGTTATAATAAATAGTGACAATCATAAATAGACTTTCTAGAATTGTCATTATTTCGTTAAGGAATGCATTATATATGAATATATTTAAAGTCCAAGTTTTATAATATATTATAATATCATAAGAGAAAAAAATGGTTTACCATGGTGATGAAATATTTTTTAAAAATTTATATAAAATCTACAAAACTACAACTCCGATCCATAAATGTAAAGAAGTTTCTTATTAATTGTACCATCCAATAGAAAAAAAATATTTAAAAAACAGATAATAAAAAATAATTCTAAAATAATTAAAGTTATCTTATTTCTTAATTATTATTAGAAGAATTAAATAATTTTAAATATAATAAATATATAACTATAAATATTATATATATTAAATAAAATAAAATAATTTTAAGTTATTATTATCTTCCTAACTAAGTGCCATTGAAAATATATATCATAATAATTTCGGGCCATGTTTACTTTTTGGATTGGGTTTACATCTAATACTGCTTGAGCATATGTAACTTACTATTCTATTTCGTTTCAAATATTATATAGAATTCACGAAGCTAAGATGATGAGGTGCCCTTTAAAAATTTACTTGTCAATTCTATATATGCAACCGAATCATTATCCATTTTATCTCTGATTAAAGCGTGATGTTAGTTTAATGATTAGCCACTAACATAAACTAAGCTAATCAATCATAATATGAAATAAACATGAAAAAATGTTTCTAGGTTTACTTTAAAATAGAACGTCACATATATATTATAAGAATCTGACTTCTTTCTTTTCCGATACCCTACCTTATTAAATGGTGGTGCTCATGTATTTTTAATTTTTAGCCGGCGCACACCGATAAAAATATATAGAGGTGATTTGGTGCTATCATTTTGTAATTAAATTTTAAATTAAAGTATGCGTTGACGTCGTCAAAGCCAAATGTGATACATTGTTTTTACAATGTTAGGTTTCGATATGCCGATTCAATAAACATTGAATACACGATGATGTATTAATTACGACAAACCAAAATGTTTGGTAATCAAAATAATTACTAAAAAATAATTAGAATTTATTAAATATTAAATAAAATATTTTCTTTTAACATTGCCGTATAAAATTATTATCTTGGTCAAATTTCATAATTGAAGCCATCATTCTTTATTTTAGTCTATTTTTTCAATATTTGTAACAAATATATAGGTTAAAAATAGGTTAAGAATAATATAATATATAAGGTTATATATAGATGTTAAAAGAATCAAAACAATAAAAATATAATATCTTATAAAAAATATACAGATATGATAAATAATTTTAATTGATACTAATTGATTCTAATTATACTCTAACATCTCCCTTAAACTCAAGTGGAAGTCAAAGATACTATTTTGAGTTTGGATACTAGAGTCTGAAAATGAGTAGGATGATGAACTTTCATTAAAATATTAGCAGTCTGATCCATAGAGTTCCAATAGTTATGAGACAAACAGCATCAATAAGAAGACGTTGTCAAACAAAATGATAATCAATCTCAATGTGTTTGGTGTGTTCATGAAAAACATCATTATGAGCAATCTGAATGGCACTGCAGTTGTCACGCTAAACATCAGTTGGGGATGGCTAAGGGGCATCCAAGTTTCGAGAAGTCAACAAATCGAGACAACCTCAGTAGTGGTATCAGCGAGGGCACGGTATTCAACTTCGGTGCTTGATCGAGTAATGAACGTTTGTTTCTTGGCTCGCCAGAAAATGAGAGAGTCACCAAAGAACAAACAATAACTAGCAGTAGAACGACTATCTGTGGGATCATCAGCCCAATCAGCATCTGAGTATGCCTATAGGGTTAAGGATGAATGAGCAGAAAAATGAAGACCATGAAACATAGTGCCTATGATGTAGTGAAGAATGCGAAGAACGGAAACATAGAGAGTAATACAAGGAGCTGACAAGAATTGGCTAAGAACATGAACTAGATAGATGATGTCTGATCGAGTGACAATCAAGTAAACGAGACCTCCAGCTAACTATCGGTAAAGAGTATGATTATCCAAAACAGTGTCATCCACAGGAATAAACCGAACATTAGGCTCAAGAGGAGTAGATTTAGTACGACTATCCGTAATTCCGGCTCGAAAAAGAAAATCAAAAGCATACTTAACTTGAGAGAGATAGATACTGTCATCTGAGTATATGACTTCAAGTAAAAAAAAAAAAATAACCGAGAGAACTAAGATCTTTCATCTTAAAAGTGTGGTGAAGGGATGCTTTAAGATTAGAGATACCATCAATATCATCTCCAGTAATGATCATATCATCAACATACAAAAGTAGAAGAACAACCTCACGTTCACTTTTACGAATAAAGAGAGCATTCTCAAGAGGGTTGCAAGTGAAACTGAAATTGCATATAGTAGTGTTGAACTTTTCAAACCATTTACTAGGAGCTTGCTTAAGACTATAAAGTGCCTTACGAAGGAGACAAACTTTGCTAAAAGGACAAAGATATCCCGGGGGTGGTTTCATATAGACCTTCTTTTAAAATTCCCATTAAGAAATGAATTCCTCACATCTATCTGATTGAGAGACCATTTCTTGACTGCATCAATGGCAAGGAGAGTGTGAACAGATGTGAGACGAGCAACAGGAGCGAAAGTCTCTTCATAATCAATACCATACTCTTGCGTACATCCTTGAGCAACCAATCGTGCCTTATAATGGTCAATAAAACCATCAGAGTAAGTATTGATATTGTATACTCATTTACTACCCACAATTTCGTGATCAAAAGGAGAATCAACCAAATTCCAAGTGTGTGCTTTTTCAGGTGCCTGGATTTTTTCTTGCATTGCTTGCTGGCAATTTGGATTATGGAGGCTTCTCGAAATGACTAAGGTTCATGGTGATGATGAATAATAGAAAATAATGATAATCAAGAAGATGAGGAGGTGAATTTCACACCCTAGAAGAACGATTGGAGGGAGGAGGCATGACAGCAGGAGCAGGATCATCGTCCAGTCTGGAATCATCGGGAGATGAAGAAGGCGGAAGAGTAGGAGGCTCGAGAGGCTAACTTGAGATAGAACCTGTAGAATCATTACTAAAAAAAGATCAACATTGGGTTTAATGAAAAACAGTGACTGAGTAGAAGGAATTGACTCAAATGAGGAGAATCGAAAAAACATGTGATGCTCACAGAATACAACATGACGAGATATACAAATATGCCTAGAGAGAGAATCCCAGTAACGATAACCCTTGTGTTCAATGCCATAACCAAGGAAACAACACATGCGAGCTTGAGGTTCAAATTTACTATGTTCATGAGGTTGAAGAAGAACAAAACAGACACAACCAAAAACTCAAAGGGAACTGCAATCTAGAGAAGTATGATAAAGATGCTCAAAAAGAGTAATGTTACCAAGGATAGAAGAAAGAAGTCTATTGATAACATGGACAGCAGTGAGAACAGCTTCACTCCATGTACTATTAGGACACAAAGAAGAAATAATCATTGCACGAACAGAGTCAAGAATATGACAGTGTTTACGTTCTGCCTATCCATTTTTTTAAGATGTACTAAGGAAGAAAACTCAGACAAATTATCCTGTTCAGCAAGAAAATTTAAAAGTGTGGAGTCACGATATTCCATAGCATTATCGCGTCGAACAACTTTAATGACCTTGGAAATTTGTTAATCATAGTCATGGCAATTATTCATCAAATAAACCCAAGTAAAGCGTGAATAATCATCAATGAAAACTACAAATATCGAGCCCCTTCTATAGAAGCGATGGGAGCAGAGCCCCAAATATCAGAGTGGATAAGATCAAAAGGAGAGCAAGCAAGAGATGAATTATTGTGAAAAGATAAAGCTGGTTGTTTTGCAGTTTAACAAGAAATACAATCAAAAGACTCATTATTAACCTGACCTAAAACACCCTTAGACACAACTAGACACAATTTTTTCAAGGAACTGTGGGCAAGACGGTGATGCCACAAGTGAAGGGTAGATGGAGAAGAAACATCACAAAGATTTGACGTAGGAGGAATTGAATTTTTTGAGCTCAAACAACCTTTTGACTTATGTCCAATCCCAAAGATTTGTCATGTCCGACGATCCTGCACACGACAACCAGAAATGAAAAAATTGACATCAAAACTGAGATAAATAATTTGACCAACAAAAATAAGATTAAAGTTTAATTTTGGAATAAAATAAGTATCATGGAAATTAAAATTTGACTATAAAATAAAACCCTTATGTGTCGCATGCAGGAGGGAACCATCAATAGTGTCGATGGAAGGTGCATTTGTAGTGGTAGAGAAAGACAAAAAAAGATAACACAAAGGAGATAGGTGATGAAAGTAACCAGAATCAAAATACCATTTATAATTACCTGGAGGAGTGGAAAAAGTAGCAGGAGTGTTAACAGTAAAGGAGAGAAGTTGCTTAAGAAGAAACTCAATAACAGATAGAGAGACAGAAGACGGATTGAAAGAAGCAGAATTAGTAGATTTAGTAGCAATAGTAATAGTAGCAAAGCAAGCACTGTCTTGGAGAAGTTGAAATGAGAATGATACTTGGTCTGATCAGGATGTGGTGGGCGAGTAGGACAGATAGTAATCAAATGTTCCAAGAGCTTGTATTAATAGCAAAATAATATTGGGCAATTGAAGCCGATATGTCCTTTTTACTTGCATTTTCAACATTCAACAAAGGGACAGTCTGGGAGTAGGCCAGGTGACCAAAATGATGACAATTTCGACAAAATTTATCCTTTTTGTATGTAGGCTAAAAAATATCTGGTTTTTTCATAATAGCAGAAGTAAAGACAAAAAAGAGAAGAAAATACAAAATCAGAGCAAAAATCGATAAAATGTAGGTCAAAATCAGAAAGAGCTCACCAAAAAATCTAAGGAAAGGTCCCATTGTCTGCCACATCAGTAGCCACGTCATCAAAAGAGGATACGTGGCAATGCTGAATTAGAGGAGGAAAACACGTCAATGCTGACGTGGCGAGGATGTCGCAGACGGGTCTGGAGACTGGTCGGGCTAGGCCGAGAGGGACGCGAGTTGAAAAGGGGTTTGTGCGTTGCGCCGGTGCATGACACGTAGGACACTGCTAGCTGTTGATCTTGGACATAGATCCAACGGTGCTGGAGGCGTCTGTAGGGAGGGAGAATCTGAAGCGAACAACGAGCTTTAGGCGGCGATGAAGGCACGTCCAGTGGTTGCTTGCAACGATTTTTGACTCGTTGAACTCGTGACGACGAGACAAAGACGGTAGTAAGGGCAGTGCATGTCGAAAAAGGATAAAAAATCAAGGGCAAAGAACACTGGCAAAAGAAAAAACAAAGGGACTATGAACTAATTTGCATAGAAAAAAAACCTATACTCTTGATACCATGTTAAAAACAAGAGAGTAATCTGAAGAAAAAGTTGTTTATTATTGAGTGGGTTAAATACAATATACAAGACTATATGTTAAGTTAAGAAATTAACTAAATTAATTGATAATGGCAAACATTATTTTATTGGACTAATTACCTAATTAGTGTTGATTATTTATGATTAAGTGTTGCAGGCTAAAATTTATTGTTGCAATAGCCCAATATGAAACAAATGGAATCTGCTGGTGGGCTGTCAAAATAATGAAAGGCCAAAGAAAATAAAGCAAGGAATTCAAATGGGCTGAACCTGAAAAGAACCGATTCAAGCCCAGTTGCATTTCTTAAGCAAATCCCTTCAAATTGCTTTCCCTAAAAGCAACGTTCACTTTTTCCTCTTTAGTCAGAACTTAGAAAAAGAGAAAGAAAGCTTAGTTTCTAAGCTGTTCACCAAAGAAGAAAGAAAGAGAAGGATTAAGCAAGAATGGCAAAAGTTTAATCACCCAAATCAAGCTAAGGCAGAAGTTAAAGGTAACTTATTTCTTCTAGCATGCATCGCACTTTCTTCTCCTCTTCCCCAACTCTCTGCCAGTCCAAATTGGAATACATGGAAAAGATGACCTATGATCAATACTGCTGTGGATCTATGGTCAAAAGTGTATCTTGGGGACCAAGTAGTATTTCAATGGCTCAGATCTGTGTTTACCATTGAAAATATTTTTTTTTTGCTGTCCTGAGACTTTCGGTCAAGAAAGAAGGTCAGAACCAAAGTTCCTAATTTGAGAATAAATAGAAGAAAGTGAAAAAAAGTGAGTTGGTGAAGCACTCAGCTCGAGGGTTGACCTAGGACAGAGCAACTCAGCAACATGCAAGGAGATACAAAAGAAGATTTTTCATCATTCTAAAGCCAAGGAGAGACAACCAGTGTTTTGAGGTTTATGTTCTGAGAAGAGTTCTCTGAAGAAGTTCATCAACTTGGACGGTGCTTCCTAGTCAAAGGAGCATTCCACCAGAATGAGGAACTAAATCAGAGGCAAGCAAATCTGGTTAATCACATAGCAAAGAGGCTGTTGAAACATTAATCTCCTTTATGTTTTACAGATTGTAATTTAAAAGGCAGAATGAGAGAGCTCAAGTAAAAGCCTAAGAGTGGAAAGAGGCAGAGTGATATACTTGAGTGAAAAGTCTAGAGTGATTTCAGATTTCTTTAGGTTGATTCTGTGTATTGTATCTTGTACCAATGAGGTATTCCTTTCTTAGTTGGGTTAGCACTAAAAGTGAAGAGTTAGGTATTAGCATAACCAAGTTAAGTTATGTTAGAACTTGAGTGTGAAAGGATTGTGTCAATCTCTTGGAATTGGTGTATGTAATACTTTAACTATAATAAAAATTCTACCACTGTTGTGGTGGAGACTGGATGTAGGTTGCATTGCACAAGACAACCGAACTAGGATACATGATGGTGTCAGCTTCTCTCTTCACTGTTCTGTTCTGTTTTTTGATATTCATGAAACAAAATGAAATTGTCTCATAAATTTTTCGCTGCTGAGTTCAAACAGATTCAGACTGAGTTTGTTTTAAAGGGTTAATATATTAAAATTAAAAGAAGGTCATAGATTCAACCTTCCTTTCTCTAAGCCTTCTACAACCTTCACTATATATAAATGCTAGAAGAATTAAAGCAATAAAAACATAATATCTTAAAATAAATATATAAATATATTAAATAATTATAATTAATATTAATTGATCTTAATTATATTCTAACATATATCATCCTTTTTCTTTCGAAAGATTTTTTTTTTATTATTTTCTTTGTTTATTAAAGTACATCGTTAGAAATGGTTGGAATCATTTTCTCCCCAGCAGCCATAAAAGAAATTTTAAATCATGAAATTTTTTGTTGTGAATGTAAGCATTATTCTCCTGACCATTCAAAATGTTTAGTCATTTTATATATATATTTGTGATGAGCAATATGTCTAATTATTTTTCTGGGTCAACATATACCTTGAGTAAGTTTTAAAAAAAAAAATTCATACAACTTGCTACGAGATGATAATAGCCATCTCAAATATAATATGTTGTCATAGTATCATTTTTCAAAATTTAAACCAATATATATATATATATATATATATATATATATATATAATTATATTTTTATATATTTTTATTGTAAGAATTTTTTTTAATATGAAAATTTTTTAATATATATTATATATGTTATGATGTTATTTTTGTTTAAATATTTAAATTAATATAAAAAATATATAAATAATTATATTTCTAACAGATGTTTATATGCTCGTGAATGGATAAAGTCAAAAATTTCATATACGATACTGAGTATAAAAAAGAAAAGCATATATATGATGCTCTTTATATATGGTCTATGTTTACTGTGAAATAAGTACTTAAGTTTAAAATATTCCAATTATCTCCTTAATCCTTACCCCGATTAAATTTAAGATTTTCTCCCATTTTTTCTTTGCAGACAAATAAAATGTTTTATTGAAAAAAGAAAGTGAGCGACAAATTAAGCACTTAAATAAATTTTTAATAAATTAACAACCAAAGTTATCCTTTAGAAAAATGCTCGTTCATGATATCAATAGAGGATTTTTTTTATTAAAAATAAAAAAATTTAAATTCATAATTTTTTAAGTGAGTATAAAAAAATTATGGCATTCGAATTATAATTCATTAGTAATGCCAACATAAGATTGTCTCTTTCACAAAACAGTAGTCGAATAAAACATTTTATTCGAAAAAAATAATTTATATATATTTAATATATCAAAAAGTAATTTATGTTTCGTAAAATGGTTCATAATGGGAGACACTTGCAAAGTGGACTAAGTGGCATAGTAAGTATGGTTGCCAGTTTTAAAGGAGGAGGCACATCGAATATATCCATATCAACTTTTTTTCTTTTTTTCTTCTGAAAAATAATAAAAATCTCGTCAATAATATACCGAATAAATTTTAGATGTGTAGCTTTTATTTGGATGTAAAATTTTTTGTTAGCATATTATTAGTTGATTTTTGTCCCCTATGAAAACATTTATTTTTGGGGATCTGGATATGTCAACTTGTTAGAAAGCATTTTTTATTTTTCTTAATGTCCTTGTAAAATTTTTATAAATTAAATAATCTTTTATATTTTGAAAACACAAATTGTTTTACACTTTTAGCTTTCTTTTTCAGAAAAATTAATTTGGACCCTCAATAGATGCTTATGATGTATAGACATAGATATAGAACACGACACGACACGGAACACACAAACACATAAATTTTAAAATAAATATTTACAATAGTATTTTAATTTTTATTGATATTAAAATATAAAATTAACTGTTTTTAATGTCTTCTTTTAATTATATAAAGTATTTAAATTTTTTTTATTTTGATAAATAATAATATATATTATTTTTAAACTCATTTCAAGAATACATGTTAATAATAAGATTGAACACGCTGACACGTGGTGATATTTAAATGTGTCTAAGTGTGTTTGAAAAGAATTTTTTATTAAAACACGGTAGGTTAAATACGGTAACGCATGTTGGACGAGTGTCGATAAATATTGTATTTAAAATATGTCCAACACACGAACATGACAACTCAGCAAAGTGTCCGTAGTTAATAAATAGATAATATTATTACCATTTAGCTATATAACATCTTTTTATTGGATTTTAAGTTTTTAATCTTCTATAATATACATATACATACATACATAATCCAAATTCCATATTTAACTAGGGATTTTTCTGATCTTCGATGCTATAATTACTGGCCTTTCAAATCAAAATATATAAGTATGATGTCCTAACCTAATCTTTTTGAAGTTAATCAATACACTGTTAATTATTCAAAATTTCAAACTAATGTATGATTACTATGGTAGCATTTAGAAACAGGGATTAGAATTGATATTGAGTGATTAAAATTTAGTATTGTATTTAATAGTAAGAGATTGAAATTTAAATTTTACTTTTAAAACATAAAATTTTAATTTTTTTAGTATTTTTAGAAAATATAAATAAAAAACTAAAATTTTTTAGACACAAATTAAAATTTTAATAACATTTATTTTTAAAATTATCTTCATCTAATTTTTTAAATTTTAAATTCAGCTCTTTTTTTAATAAAATATTGAGCATAACTTAATTTTTATTTTGTAATTTTTATTTCTGCGTCCTACTCTTTCTTCTAAACAGAGCTTATATGTCATTATCAATTATGAGATCAATCACTCATAATCATCAGAAGCCAAGTAATTAACTAAGTAATATCGTGATGTGTCGCATTGTTCAGATTCTCTTTGATAAAGGATTGACGCATTTGATAGAAAGCGCATGACCTAATATAAAGAATTTTAATTGTTTCTCTTTTTCTTTTATTATTAATATTTTTTCTTTAACTTTTGGTTGGAAAGATATATATAACACAAAGAGTAGTAAATGCTTCGTAGACATAATTATGTCCTTATCACTTGGCTTAATATATAGTATTTAAATTTTAAACCAACAACATGTTTATATATAATTATATACCCAGAAGGATCCAGATAGCATCACTTTTTTGCATCATAATTAGTCATAAGAAATTTATCATTCTGGATAGACACACATGTAGGTACCCAAAGAAGGCGACAACATCATCTAACTAAAGAAAAAAAATATGTAAAAGAAAGTGTAAATGAGCATTTGAGGGCACTGTTTTTTCCTATTAATTAAGTTATTCAAACCCACTAAAATAAAAAGTGCTAAATGACCTCACCTATGCGCAGACAAGAGAAAAGAGAGAGAAATTGGGAAGAATCTTATCTTATTATTTTATAAAGAGAAAGTATGGAGAGCCAATAAATTTAGTGTATAATATATACAATAAAAATAAAATTAAAATTAATATCAAATAATAATTAAGTTTATTAATTTTTAATAATTTTAAGTTGAAATTTAAAATAAATAAGGATTCGTAACAGTTACATACACTACAAAAACCATCTCCCTCTCTTCTATGTGATGTGACTTCCTTCTCGTCCAATTTCTTCCTATTTCATCGGTGTCACGCCACCACCGACAGCAGTCGTTGTCGCTTACAGTTCCATAATTGCTCATAACAATTAAACTCATTCACAATACGGACAATTACTTCTATTCTCATCATATGTTCTCAATTTTCGGTGTCACTCTTGCTACCGTATTCTCATCTGTGCCGTTGCAACTCCCGGCCGACCGTGTCGCCGACGCCGCTACAGACTCCGGCTGATGCCATCACGAATTCCTGCATATGCCGTCAAAAGTTCAACGAATAAGCATAAGAAATTACCTTTTAATTTTTATGTTTTTTAAAGATTTTACAGTTTAAAATTAGAATTTATAATTTAAAATTTAGAATTTAAAATTAAAAAATTTAACAATTTAAAACTTAAATTTAGAATAAAAATAATTTAAAAAATTAACTAATATTAACGAAAAAATTAATAATTAATTTATTATAAAAAATATAAAATAAAAATTTATATACAATTATTTTTATGTGAAATTAATAATTAAAATTATTAAATAATTTAATATATTTAATTATATTATTATTTAATAGTTTTCGGCTATCAATTTCATATAAAGACAATTACTTGGAGTTCTACCAACATATAATGTAATGGAACTATACATTAGTCAATTAATGATTTAATTGAACATACACGAATTGCTTTGTCATTGGCCATTATGTTTTCTAGGTTAGTTTGGGATATTGGGAATTCATAGTACGACAATGATGATTAATCCCAGCTTTTCCGGTCATAATAAATTTTAATTTGATTAGAAAAATAATCGCCACGCTAACAAACAAAGGGTATTTATATTTTACTATTTTCAGGTCATACGATACAGAAATATTATAAGCTATATAAATAAAACTAGGCTAGAGTTTAAGATTAACCTCCAGATAATTAATTAGTACTAAAAAACTTGCAAAGAAGCGGACATAAACCAAAGACAGACAATTGAGCTCTAAAATTATTGATTGGAATTATATACTACTCTTTTTCTCGTATGAGTATGAACATGATTATGATTATGAAAGCAAAACATATTACTAGTACACCATAGCTAGTACGTAATTAACTACCATAATGATGATATTATTGAATGGGTGATATAATAATTGACTAATATATGACAAATCTAGGAACTATTAATTATTTGAACGATTTTAAAAAGTGTGAATAGGTATGAAAGGAACATTATTAGACTTATTGATTACTGTATTATTACTTCTGAAATCAACCCATTATTTGAAAGGGATTTCGCCCAAATTGGCGGAGACACATGCCTTCAACTGTTAATTAATTTTTTTTAGGGAAAGTAGGAGGAGTCAATGAAATATTTATACAATGTATACAATGGAGGTTTATGGAGTATTAGAGATATAATCATTAGTGTTACATTTTTCCATCAGCTGAAGCTTTTTGGATGAGTGGTATTATGACATGGTATTAAAGCGCTAAATCCGAAAGGTCAAGAACAATAGTCATTGTACACATTGTACAAATAGTCCATTATCTCTCTAGCGAGATCCTTTTTTTATTATTATTGATGATATATATGTTGCATTGAGAGTATATGTAAGTCAGGAACCCGTAACAATACACTAAAATCAGTCACTAATATATTTAAATATATATATAATTTAATTTATTTTTAATATATATTTATTTTTTAATATATATTTTATACTAATAATTAAATTTAATGACTGATTCTAATGTACATGTAACATAATCGCAACTCCCAAGTATATTTATTCATGTGTTGGGGGTTTTATTTGTTTTCAAATACATGCATATCAAACTTCACAATGAAATGTTGATCGAGGAAGATATGCTTCAACGGGGTGAGGGAATATATAATATTATATTTGTTCATCTATATGTTGCAAGCGAAGCTAAAATTTAGCATTGAGATAGGATTAGTAGGGTATAGTTTTTAATTAGTGGCGATGATGTACACCTTTATTATTATGATAGGTCTAATATTTCATTTTATTCCGTACACTTATTTACTCAATAAAGTTCCGCAAATAGAAAAAGTAATTTTCTAAATCAACCATTACCTACTTATATATATATATACATTTATACATAACAGAGACAGGTCAGTTTCACGTTTGTCACGTCAGAATTTTTTGTTGGATCCAATAAAAAGATTAATTTGTTCACATTTTACAGAAGTAAGGAACATGAATATATTTTTCATTTTTTGATGACGAAAATATCCACACAAAAAAAGGTCAGAGACATATTTGTTTTTTTTTTTTATATTATTTCATACATTTTTCAACAAAATAATCAAACATTATTAATAATACTTTTTTTATAAGCACTTCGTATATTCAATAGTTAATTAATGATTAATTTTTTATATTTTTATTTTTTATTTGATTTTTATTACTAAGCAGCAAGATAGTTAAGAATAGTCAAATTTTTATTGTTCAAACTTTTTATCTCTTTTTTAAGTTTAATTATTTTTTTAGTTTTTATAATTTTATCAAATTTTTAATTAAGTTTTTATATATATTTTAAATTAAGTTCTTAAACCAATTAAAATTTTTTTTTAATTAGGTCTTTTTTTTATAACAAATTTAGTCCTTATAATTTAATTAAATTTTGAATTAAGTTTTTATATTTTTTAATTAGTTTCTTGAACCAATTTTTTTAATTCGGTTTATCTTGACAATTTACAAAAATATATAAAAAAAATTAATCATTATACTCATCATTCATTTTTAATAGAGTTCTAACTCTCCTCACTTTTTCCTAACTTTTTTTCTCCTCTATTTTTTTCTCATATCTTGTAAACACAGATTCAAGCCAGCTATTTTTAGGAATGTTTGGCTAATAAGTAAATCACAATAATAAAAAATGCTACACTACACGCCACATTCAGTAAATAACATAACCTCCACAACAAAAATAAATAAAAAACAAGTTTAATAAAAGAAATCTATGTGTCAATAAGGAATGCAACTAGGGATGTCAATGGGGCGGGACGGGGGCGGGGATGCTTCCCTACTTCCCGTCCCCGCCCCCAGAATTAATCCCCGTCCCCGCCCCATTCCCCGTCATGGGGGGATAATTGTCCCCATCCCCGTTCCCCGCATTTCCCGCGGGGCCCCATTCCCCACTTCCTATGTTTAACATTCATATGAAAATTATAATATAAAATATCAAAAAAACAAAAAAATAAACTAAAAAATATTATTACAAATACACAAACATATCTTATCTAAAATTATAAGTCCAAAAATACAACATAGCAAATCATAGTCCATAAAATAAAATCTTAAAATGCAACTTCCATTATAAAGAAAGCAATAAAACAAAGTCTTTAACATCAAATATTCTTTCATTGTCGGCATAAAACTTCCAACAAACATCTCCATGTTCTCTGTTAAAACAATAGAGACAAATATGTTAACATACAGTGACGAGAATGGAAGCAAACACGCAGACGCAGAAGTGGAGAGGAGAAGGACGCCATGCCTAAGGAGAGAGAACGACGCGGTGAAGCTGCTAGGGTGACGGCGCAAGAGTGGCCGGTGGCTAGTTGTGAGGGTTTTGAAGTTTGAACAAAGTGGAGAGTGAGTGAGTGACTGGAGTCTGGAGAGTTAGGGTTTGGATGGGAATAGAGAGTTAGAGAGGGCGCAGCAACAAAGGTGAGAAGGGAATATAGGGTTAAGGTTTTTTAATGGGTGAAATTACTAAAATACCCCCTATGTTAAAAATAAAGTAAGAATATTTAAGTAAGTTTAACAATTCGGGAAATTATCGGGGATGGGGCGGGGATCCCCGCTCGGGTCCCCGCGCCTGTCTCGGGGGAATTTTGCTCCTCATCCCCATCCCCACGGAGAAAATTTCCCACCATCGGAGCCCCATTTGGGGCGGTCCCCGCGGGAATCCCAGCCTGCTGGGGATTTTTGACACCCCTAAATGCAACATACCAATGTCAATACCCCTAATTAATACCCAATTTTACGCATTAGTATTTTTGATATTGATATTACCGATATACGTCGGTTACGAATTATAGCTCGGTGATCTCCTTATTTAATCGGTACGTTACCCCTTTTGCATTTATCCCGCCGACTTTATGGCATTAAAACCATTGGTCGGTTACATACAATAAGATCAATTCATACCTAAACGGTCATTATCACCTCTCAATTATAAAAACGAATGATCAGGGTTAGCCGAGGTATGTTCACTTTTAATAAAATAGAGAGACTTTTCCCAAAGAATTATCTTAAGCTGACTTGAGCGTCGGAGTGCTTTTTGCAGGTACTCCCCTCATTGTCTTCACTTGGCGGCCGAGCTTCGTTGCGACACACTAGAAAATCGGCTGGTAGTTTCCAAGGGACGAGTTATAATTCGGCCACGTCCAGGAAAGAACATTTGGCGCCCACCGTGGGGCCGAGAAGTTAAAGATCTTTCTTTGCTCATTTCTCGCAGGCCCCAATGGCTGATGTACCACCACCTACCCCTTCCGAGCTTCTCCGGATGGTTACCGAGCTTCAACAGGCAAACCAGCAAATGGCTGAGGCAAATCAACGTATGATGGAGGAAAATCAAAGGATGCAACAACAAATTCAACAATTAGCCAATGCTCGCATCCAGCACAATAATGATCCCCATGGACGACAAGACAACGATGAACGACAATCTGCACCAACGCATGTCTCGGAAACACCTCAAGATGATGAAGGAGGCGGCCCTCGCAATGATGAAGCCCCTCCTAAAGACGAGGATAATGAGCCCGACAATTCTGCAGGGCCATTCACAGCTGATATAATGAACTTTCAGCTTCCCAGGCAATTTACCTTGCCTGCAACATTAACCCCCTATGATGGCCTGGGAGATCCGAAGCAACACGTCAAAAAGTTCCGATCTATTATGATCGTTAATGGTGCATCCGATCCTATTCTGTGCCGATGTTTTCCTTCTTTTCTAGATGGTCCTGCACTTGACTGGTTTTGCTCTTTGCCTGCAGATTCCATCTCACGTTTTCAGGAGCTGGCGAAGCAATTCGAAGACCACTTCGCGGCATCGGCGATATATCTACATGACTCGGACTATTTAACAACCGTTAAACAAGGTCCTCAGGAAAGCCTGAAGGACTACATCACCCGCTTCACGAAGATCGCCATGAAAATCCCGGACCTTCATCCGGAGGTCCATTTACATGCAATCAAAAGCGGCTTACGCCCAAGGAAGTTCCAGGAAACCATTGCTGTGTCCAAGCCGAAAACACTAGCCGAATTTCGTGAGAAAGCTAAGGGGCAGATAGACATCGAAGAGCTTCGTCAAGCCAGGAAAGCTGAAAAATCGGCAAGTACCAAGGATGACGATAAATCTCGGGATAGCAAGAAGAGTTTTAAGCCTACCCCACGATATGACTCGTACACGCAGTTTAATGCCAAAAGAGACGACATTATCAAGGAAATACTGAATTCTAAGTTGATCAAACCACCTCGAAAGGCTGGCAGTTACCCTGAACCCAAGAATGTCGACAAATCCAAGTACTGCACATTTCATCAGAAGTACGGTCATACAACTGACGAATGCGTGATCGCAAGAGATCTCCTTGAACGCCTGGCGAGACAAGGACATCTTGACAAATACATTGCAGAACATATACAGAAAAGGACTACTCCCGCACCGGATCCATCTCCTATGGGGTCATCATCCAGGGACAAAGAAAAAGCCCCTGCTCAACCGCGGGGTATCATCAATTGCATCTCCGGAGGATACGCTGGCGGCGGGTCCACAAGCTCGGCCAGAAAGCGCACGTATAGAGCCATGTTGACTGTCGGAGATACCACCAATAATGCTCGGCCTGTACAAGACATGCCAGAGATGACCTTCCATCCAGCCGACTATAATTGCACCGACACAAACTTGGATGATCCTGTTGTTATCTCTCTCCAATTGGGAAACTTAATAGTTCGGAAAGTACTGCTGGATCCAGGCAGCAGTGCCGATGTATTATTTTTCGCTACATTTGAGAAAATGAAATTAAGCACTAACATTTTGCAACCTTCTGTAGGAGATCTAGTCGGATTTTCAGGAGAACGGGTTCCAGTCATGGGTTCAGTGTGGTTACAAACCACACTCGGTGAGCAGCCACTTTCCAAAACTCAAGATATTCAATATCTCGTTGTTGATTGTTTTAGCCCTTATAATGTTATTCTCGGGCGACCTTTCTTAAATCGATTTGCTGCAATTGTTTCTACTGTCCACCTTTGTGTAAAGTTTCCTGTGCAGGACAATATTGTTGCTACGGTACATGGCGACTTACAGGAAGCTCGGTACTGCTATAACACAAGTCTTAAGCCCATCAAGAGAGGCAATGATCGGCGGGTTAACTCCATCAGCGCCGAGCACCCAAAGTTGACCGAGCTAGACCCCAGAGCTGACTTCCAAGATCGTCCTACAGCTAACGATGAGTTAACAAAGCTCTCCCTAACAGACGACCCTACAAAGTTCACTTTCATAGGAACTTCCGTCGAAAGTGAAGAGAAGGATAAGCTCATTCGTTTCCTGCGCGAGAATGTCGATTTATTTGCATGGACAACAGGGGACATGCCCGGAATAGATCCATCCGTTATCACTCACAAATTGGCTATTAATCCCACAGCCCGGTCAATATCCCAGAAGAAAAGGAATCTCGGCACTGAGAAAAGATTGGCCTCCATGGCCGAGGCCAAGAAGCTCATTGATGCAAACTTTATCCGAGAAATTAGGTTTACGACTTGGTTGGCCAATGTCGTCATGGTAAGAAAGAACAATGGTAAATGGCGGATGTGCGTCGACTTTACTGACCTTAATAAAGCATGTCCTAAAGACGCATATCCTTTGCCTTCTATTGACACTTTAGTCGATAACTCTTGCGGATATGGTACCTTGAGTTTTATGGATGCTTACTTTGGTTATAACCAGATTTTCATGCATCCATCAGATCAGGAGAAAACAGCTTTCATTACTGAATATGGTAATTATTGTTATAATGTCATGCCTTTTGGATTAAAGAATGCAGGTGCAACTTACCAGAGACTGATGAATAAGGTCTTCGACCAGCAGATAGGCCGAAATATTGATGTATATGTGGACGATATGGTCGCCAAAACAAAGGACGGCCATTCCCACGTCGACGACCTTGCTAAAATTTTCGGTCAAATTCGAGCTTATAATATGAGGCTTAACCCCGAAAAGTGCGCCTTCGGTGTCCGAGGCGGCAAGTTCCTCGGCTTTATCCTCACCAGCCGAGGAATTGAAGCGAATCCGGACAAGTGCCAAGCAATTCTCGACATGACTAGCCCAACGAACATCAAAGAAGTCCAACGATTAACAGGACGCTTGGCGGCATTATCTAGATTTCTGCCCTGTTTAGCATTCAAATCCCTTGCCTTTTTTAAATGTTTACGAAAAAATACTACTTTTCAATGGGATGGAAATTGCGAAACAGCTTTTCAAATTTTAAAGAAATTTCTTTCCGAACCGCCTGTTTTACAAAAGCCCAAGCTCGGAGAACCGTTATACTTGTATTTATCAGTCACTGACATGGCAATTAGTTCTGTCCTTATTACAGAAAATGAGAAAGCACAGCAGCCAGTTTATTTCGTGAGCAAATCACTACAGAATGCCGAGCTTCGATATCCGAGGTTGGAAAAACTCGCCTATGCACTGGTCTTCTCGGCACGACGTCTTCGCCCCTATTTTCAAAGCCACACAATAAACGTCAGAACTTCTCAGCCACTACGCCAGATACTAGCCAAGCCCGAGCTAGCAGGAAGGCTAATCAAATGGTCTATCGAGCTTTCTGAATTTGACATTCAATACGAACCAAGGGGATCTGTCAAGTCACAATACCTCGCTGATTTCATCGCCGAATTTACAGGACAAAGCTCGGATACTGATATTTCAATCTGGAGGCTATTTGTAGATGGAGCCTCAAACCCCCAAGGATCTGGCGCAGGGATACTTCTGGAAAATCCTGAGGGGATTGTCATTGAGCATTCTCTTCGGTTTTCCTTCAAGGCCAGCAATAATCAAGCTGAATACGAAGCCCTAATTGCTGGGCTCAGGTTAGCAATAGAATTACAAGCTCTTAACATACAAGTTTATTGTGATTCTCTCCTAGTCGTTCAACAAGTAAATGAATGTTTTCAAACAAAGGATCCTGTTCTGTTAAAATACCTAGACATTGTAAAACACCTAATGAATAGTTTCTCAAATATTGAAATTGCCCACATAGCTAGGGATCAGAATCATAGAGCAGATATATTATCTAAGTTAGCCACGACCTAATCACACACTGCATCACTACTGCAATCAACCTTACATGAACCGAGCATAAATATCATCGGCACTTTTCATATAGACAGTCACAATAGCTGGCAACAGCCATACATACAATATCTAAAGAATGGAAAACTTCCGTCAAATAACCAGGATTTGAAAAAATTCAAGCGACAAGCATCTTTTTTCACACTGATAAATGATAGATTGTATCGGCGGGGTTATTCCCGACCATTATTAAAATGCCTGAACAGGTCAGAGGCCGACTTAGCTTTAGCCGAAGTTCACGAGGGTATTTGCGGGACACATTCCGGCGCAAGAACTCTAGCGCAAAAGATCCTCCGCACTGGTTTCTACTGGCCGACCATATGGGACGACAGTAAGGAAAAAGTCCGGAGTTGTGACCATTGTCAAAAGCATGGACCGAACATTAACGTCCCAGCTGAAAACTTACATCAATCAATGGTAAGTTGGCCATTCAATCATTGGGGAATCGACATTCTCGGCCCCTTTCCTACAGCTCGGAGACAGGTAAAATACTTAGTGGTGGCAATCGATTATTTTTCTAAATGGATTGAAGCTCAGCCACTAGCTAGAATCACATCAGCACAAATGATATCATTTGTTTGGCAAAAGATAATTTGCAGATTCGGTATACCCAGTCATATAGTAACTGACAATGGTCGCCAGTTCACTGACCATAATTTCAAGAATTTTTTGCAGAATTTGAAAATTAGACAGCACTTTTCATCGGTAGAGCATCCTCAGTCTAATGGATTAGCAGAAGCAGCGAATAAGGTCCTCTTACAGGCTCTAAAGAAAAAGCTCGACAATTCCAAAGGTCTATGGCCCGAACTTATTCCAGAAATTTTGTGGGGCTACAACACCACGGTACACTCATCAACTAAAGAAACGCCATTCCGTCTAGTATATGGATCGGAAGCAATGATCCCGGTTGAAATATCACAAGGATCGTTGAGAACAGAAGGAGACTCTCATGATGATGCTCGGCGAGCCGAGCTTGATTTAATTGAAGAAGTACGTGACATAGCTGCAATTCGCCAGAAAGCCCTGCAACAACGGCTCGGCCAGCGGCATAACAGAAGGGTCAAACCGAGATCCTTTCAGGTCGGCGACTTGGTACTAAGAAAGACCGAGGAAGCTCGAAAACCACCCTCACATGGCAAGCTTGCAGCAACATGGGAGGGACCTTATCGAATTCATCAAACACTTGGCAAAGGAGCATATGTTTTGGAGCAATTGGACGGCACCAAGTTACCCAGCACTTGGAATGTTAACTCCCTAAAACAATACTATAGCTAACAAATTGCAGAATGCTAGTACTCTTTTTCCTACCTGGAGATTTTTCCCAAATCTGGGTTTTGCTCAAGGAGGTTTTAACGAGGCTAGCTTACCTATTCAAAGTTGTAAAGGTACTGCATATATGTCAATTTCCTTCCAATAGTCTATTTTATGCAAAGGTTATTCCCAATATTTGCTTTAATATATATCAATTTCTTCAGTACAAAAAGCAACAAAATATCAAAACATAAGTCGCATTGTTTTCACATGCGCATGTCCGAATGCTGAGAAACCCTCAGTACAACATTATGATCAAACCCTAATTGGGATATACACCAGACATTCAAAGCACACGCATAAAGACTAACAGCAAAACAAAAGAGTGTAATTTAACGATCATCAAAAAGTCAATATACCCTACCCAAAATAAACAAGTTAACAAAATACTCATGTCTGTCAGCCATTACAAAATAAATACGGAAGTAATACTTTCAAATCTCTCAAACACCTGGATTATTATCACCCTCTTCCTCAATAACTTCCTCATCATCCACCAGCTGACCATCCCGAACTATTTTACTCGGGTCCATGGCAGCAAAATCCTCTCCAGGATGCAGAAACTTTGCCTGAATGACAGCACGCTCAAACCCCTCCGCAAACGCATCAAGGATATCAGCTTCTCTGCTAGACTCCATCTGCTTCAACTTTGAAGTTATCTCAATAATCTGATCACTCATAGTAGACAGTTCATTTCCTTTTTTTCCTAAAGACTCAACTGCCTTTTCATGCTCCTCTTTTTCAAGTTTTAATTTTTCCTTCACAACAGAAAGTTCCTTTTTTAGATCAGTAACCATAGTGTCCCTCATTCTCAATTGTTCTTTTAGGTCGGCAACCTCCGCCATATCCTGTAACACTTTCCTATGCCTTTTTTCTTGGCTTCGCCCTATACTAACCAAACGAAAACCCAAAACCTGCAAACAACACCCATTCAAATCGAATATATATATATATATATCTATATTTATAACAACAAAACAAAGCCGAACCAACCTGCATAAATTGGTCTATCCCAACATCACCGACTTCCTCGATTCGGGCAACATCGGAGGCAGATTGAACAACCTCGTCTGCCACAACATTAAATGGGAACTTCTTATCCCATACAGATGACCCATCGCCTTCTTCCTCAAAGGAGTGAAGCTTCTCCTGTTTGATAGTAAAGGCCGATAATTCATCCAATTGAACAACCTTCTCACCTTCATCCAAGTTGACAACCTCAGACTTCCTCTTTTTGAAGACAATCCCCTTTTTCTTTTGTGCCGGCTGGTTTACTTCAGCCTCCCCTTCTACCTTCTCTGGGTTTGAGGAGGAAGTCTCAAAGTTCTTCATTTTGAACCGAGCTCTCATGCTCGATGCCGAAACCCCTGGAAATCTGCCACCTGAAAACAAACCAAACTCCAATCAAATCAAACACAGTAAAAAACGCTATATAATTGCAAAAGCAAAACGAAATCTCACCAAAATATCTTATAACAGAAGCCCTATCTTCCTCCCAGGGAAGCAAATCCGACACAGATATCAGACCACCCCGATCAACCATTTCCATCAAAAAACTAATAATACACTCATTCCGAGGTGTTATAAACTCGGGACCCAAAATATGGTTCGGTTGACAGCACCAATAAAGGGGAAACTTTTCCCCTAAGTTTTGATCTAAATAAAAGGGAAAATCCTCGTCAACAGACTTCACTTTCAAAAACATTTCCTTGAAATCTTTAAAGGAAGATTTATATAGTTTGAACACAGAAAAACCCGGGGTACTGTTCAAATTAATCCAAAGACCCTTCCATACAGCTTTCACTTGAAACAGGGAGAAAAATAGCTCTAGTTCAGGCTCAATCCCCAGAAATTCCATTAAAACTTGGAAGCATTTAACAAAGGCCCATCCGTTAGGATGAACCTGAGACGGTGCACAATTCATTTGGGTCAACAAATTACATTCAAAATTCGTAAACGGGAGTTTGATAAATAATTCCTCAAGAACGCAACTATACATATAAAAATTTTCAAAGTGTTTTTCTCTATGAAAAACGCGATCCAGGCGATTGCATGGCAATAATTCAACCCGAAACCCAGGTCTGACTATCTTTGATAAACTCAATTTCCCAACACTCTCTTTATCAAAGAACAGCGAGGCCCTTATCTTTACATCTGTATCAACCCACTCGTACGAACCATCATCCACTATCTTAGTTACAGATTTCCCCTTTTTGTCACTCATTCTTTTCTCTCAAAAAGAAAAAATCAGGAAAGCTATAAGGTAAAGAACTGTGGTTACTAACCTCTTCCACTCATTTCTTTTGAAGAAGAACGAAGACAAAGCAACAGCGAAGTCCACGCGTAAATGTAACTCAAGGGTAAATTTTCGACACTCATTTAATTAAACCGCTTCAGTTCCAAGTTTTGATCATGACCATCAATTCAAACCGCACTTGTAACGGTTCTAAAGCCACTTTGGAACTTGAACCCTTCATTTAAAAACATTAATAACTGTTAAATCACACCAACAGGATTTATCCGGTTCCCAATACACGTCATTCTTTAACCTTCTTATTTGAAATGAGTCAAGTTGAACTGGGGGCTCCATATTCCGAGCTATAACTCAGCCACGTAGGTCTAAAAGCTCAACCTGACCCATTCAAAGTCCAGGCTAAGCTTGGGGGCTGTGATATTACCGATATACGTCGGTTACGAATTATAGCTCGGTGATCTCCTTATTTAATCGGTACGTTACCCCTTTTGCATTTATCCCGCCGACTTTATGGCATTAAAACCATTGGTCGGTTACATACAATAAGATCAATTCATACCTAAACGGTCATTATCACCTCTCAATTATAAAAACGAATGATCAGGGTTAGCCGAGGTATGTTCACTTTTAATAAAATAGAGAGACTTTTCCCAAAGAATTATCTTAAGCTGACTTGAGCGTCGGAGTGCTTTTTGCAGGTACTCCCCTCATTGTCTTCACTTGGCGGCCGAGCTTCGTTGCGACACACTAGAAAATCGGCTGGTAGTTTCCAAGGGACGAGTTATAATTCGGCCACGTCCAGGCAAGAACAGATATGATTGATTACACTTTTTGATTTATCTTATGGTAACAACTCTTTATACAAAACGAGAAATGCACAGTCCCAAAAAAAGAAAAAGAAAAGAAAGACATACAATTGAAAAATAAAAAACCGAGTGATGTAAAAATTCAGCCAGCAGTTATTGTCAATTTGGTTAATAACTGAAAGAAGAAAAAAAAAAGAAAAACCAACAACTTATGCCAATTTTGTCAGAGTTGATGAATTTGAAGAAGGAGAAGGAGAAGGAGGCAAGAGCGAGAGTGAGATGAGATTTGCCCGAACCATTGACACTAACAATGACGACAATCTTGTCCTTGCGGCAGTGGAAGGATGTGTCCATGGGAAAAACGGGGCGTGGTTGTGATGATATTGGAGGTGGAAGAAAAAGGTGTAAAAAAGGTGTAACAATAGCAGCAGAGTAAGAGTGAGAAGGAGGAGAGTAAAGAGACAGGGTTACTTTGTTATTTTAAAAGAGAAAGGGGTCAAATTTAGGAAACTTTACTAAGGAAAAGTATAAGAAAAATGAGTTTAGTGTACAATAGAGATAAAAAAAATTAAGATTTGATGATGATTAATTTAATTAATTTTTAATAATTTTTCATTTTGAATTCAAAAAAATAAGAATTTGCAACAATAGCAGTTACGTATACGCAACCCCTTCTCCGCATGTGATTTCACTTCTTCAGAATTTTCTTGTTGTCCAGTCTCTTCCCTTCTTACCGGTCTGTCGCCGCCAGGAACACCAGCGCCCTGCTCATCGTGGACGTCCGAGCACCCCCTTTACGCACAAAGATTCGTGCAGCCTCCCAACACGGCGGTAGTGCAGCCCCCCGGCAGCCGGCGTTCCTCGCGCACATTGCATCCCTCATGCAGCCGATCAACGCGCCAACCGTGCAGGCCCCACCGCAGGCCGCCACCTCCCGTTGCGCCGTTTGTGTGCCGCCCTTCCTCCCATCGATTCAACTCCTCCTCCTCTTCCATCTTTGGCCGCTGCGTGTTCGGGTTCGAAGCCCACGGAACATATTTACAACCTCGCCTAGCTAAAGTTGTCGTTGTGTGGCTACTCCGTCGCCGGATCTCCTCCCTTGTTTCCATGCGTCGATGCGTCGACGTCGACTCTCTCCATCCCGCAAATGGGCTGGATGTTCAATTCATTAGGTATGTAGATGGTTATTTTAATTCTTAATTGGATGGTTATTTTGTTTGATTCAATTTAAGTATATACAATTAACAAATGATGGATTGTCATTTCACTAAGTAGCCAGATGATTATTTTAATAACTACATGGATGGTTGTTTGATAACGATCCCACGACGATGACGGGGAGGGGCTACAGGGAATGAACGATGATGGCCGGTGAGGGAGCTTCTAACAACCAGAAAGGTGGGATGATTGATGAGAGGATGGGGGTGGGAGACGGTTTAGGGGGAAGAAGATGTTTGGGTGAATTCCTTTGGAAATTAGAATTGGGATGGTTACTTTTCTGAAAATAACTGTTTGTGTTTCTTTTTTTTTTTGTATTGAGCCAAATTCAAAGCTCATTGTTCACATTATTAAAATTTCTCATTGTCTTTTTAGCGAAGTTCCTTTACTAATTACTCATGGTATTTTTAATTTAAAAATAGAATATTCTGTTAACTAAAAACTTTTTGTCACACAGGAACTTAATTAAAAAAGTTTAAAATAGTTTAGAGATTTAATTAAAAAAATATAAAAATCTAATTATAAATTTAGTGAAATTATATAGACTAACAGAATAATTAAATTTTTTATTTATTTTTAATAGTAGTGTTAGATGAATAGAGTTAGTTGTAATAATTTTTTTATTCCGATTAAGCTATTTTGTTTTTTTATAACTAATTTCCTAATAATCTATTATAACTGCCTCAAATGCAGTTAGGAAGCTTCATCAATGTATACTCCTATGTTTCAAGCTTGAAATTGTCAGCCTGCAGATTCACTTGTCCTAACTTGGCCTTTGTTGTTAGGAAAGCGTCACAATATATGCACGGTCCAAACGTTACAACACTGAAAAAGTGTTAAAGAGAATGAGATATCTAAAAGACACAGTTTTTTATGATTTGTTGTTTTCTAAGTCGCCTGATTTCAGATTTTTTGCATTTGCAGATACGAACTGGGCTTGGAGACTTGAATGATAGGAAGTTTATGATTAGATTTTGTGTGTATCTTTAGAGTAATTTGATATCTTAGAAGAAGAATAAACAGACCAAACTCAGTAGTAGCACTACAAAGGCAAAATGCAAGTCAATTGTAACTGCCCAAAACTGAAATTATGGGATTGCCACATCTTTTGAAGGAACTTAACATACTACAATTGCTTTCACCAACGATTTATTATTGCGATAATCAAAGTTTGTGTCTACTAGTTGCTAATCCAACTCTCTACATTATATGTAAATATCTGGAGATTAATCTTCATTTTGTTGGATTTTAGTGGCTAAGAAGCTCTTTTATGTTGTTATATTCCAACATTAGATAAAAAATTGTTGGTATGCTGACTAAACCATTGTCTCTAAGTCTCTGTAATAAGATTAGAAGCAAATTAAGGTATTGTTTGGTTTGAGAGAAAATGAAAAGAAAGAAAAAAAAAGGTGAAAAGAAAATGAATGACAAGATTCATTTTCTCTTGTTTGGATATCAAAGAAAATAATAAGAAAGAAAAAAGTTTGTGTGGAATCCACTTAAAAAAAATTTCTATAAGCAAAAAAATAGGGAAATTTTTTTTAATATATTTTTAATAAGAGTCAGAATCGATACCGTCCCCAGCGTAATTTTTGATTTAAAATCATCCTTAACGTTTTTTTCGTATTAAAATCGTTCTTTTAACTTTTTACGGACAAAAATACCTTTTACTACTACCAGCACCTTTACCACCATCAGCACCTCCCTTACTCCACCACCACCACCTCCCTTACTCCCATCAAATACTAATAATCAGAATCAGAATCAAATTCAGAAGTTGAAACAACATCAAATTCAACGAGTACTCAATTCAACAACATCAAATTCAGAATCAACAACATCAAATTCAACAATAAAATCAACACACAAAATCAGAATCAGAAACAGAAACAAAGCAAAAGCAAATACAAAAGCAAAAGAAAATGTAGATGCAGAAGATGAAGCAAATACAGAAGAAGAAGCAGATGCAGATGCAGAAGCATATCGGAATCAGATGCAGAAGAAGGAGCAGATGCAAAAGGCGAAACAGAACCACCGGTGCTTTCTCGAATCGGCGGCGACGCCTCAGCGGCGTGGTCTCCCTTCAAGGCCTAATGACGATGCTTGATAAACCCCATTTGTAGGGTTTATCTTGTATTGATTTTAGGGGATTTTATAACCTTTTACCCACATTTATTCAATGAAATAGCATGGTTTTATAACTTCTCCTTTAATTGTGCTTAAGAGTGAAAACATGCTTTTTAGGTCTTAAAATAACTAAATCTAATTCTCCTTGATTCCATTAGATGCCTTGATATGTTTGTTAAGTGATTTAAGGTTTAGAAGGCAAAGATTGGATCAAGGGAATGAAGAAAGAAAGCATGAAAAGTTGGAGAACTCATGAAGAAATGAAAGAACCGGAAAGCTGTCAAGCCGACCTCTTCACACTTAAACGACCATAACTTGAGCTACAGAGGTCCAAATGATGCGGTTCCAATTGGGTTAGAAAGCTAACATCCGGGGCTTCGAAACGATATAAGATTTGCCATAGTTTCTACACGTATGGTGGCGCGCACGCGCATAGTATGCGCACACGCCGTTGCTGCCACCTGGTTCACTTAAAGCAAAACGTGGCCAGCGATTTTAGAAGCCTTGTGGGCCCAATCCAACTCATTTATGATGCTATTTAAGCCAAGGATTGAAGGGGGAATGAAGATATTTTTCATGCTTTAGAAGTTAGTTACCATTAGCATAGTTTAGTAGTTAGAGTTAGTTTCTAGAGAGAGAAGCTCTCACTTCTCTCTAGAATTAGGATTAGGATTAGGTTTAGTTTTTAGATCTAGATTTTAATCTTTGCTTTCTTCTACATCTACCTTTCAATTCCTTGTAGTTACATTCTTTCTTCTTCCATTCTTCTATTGTAAATTCCTTTATGTTGTTCTTACACTTTGTTGTAGATCTACTATTGTTCCTTCCATTTTCTTTCAATTCAATAAGAGGTAATTCATAATAATTGTTCTTCTTTGCTTTTCTATTGTTGATCTCTTGCCTTTGTAGTTAGATCTCTCTTTAATTCTTGCAATTTATGTTGTTTACTTTTATTGCCTTTTATGTGTTTGTTGAAATGCCTCTTCTAGATATAGTATAGATTTTGCTCCTCTTGGCCTAGGTAGAGTAATTAGTGACACTTGAGTTATCTAATTCCTTTGTTGATTGGTAATTGGAGAGATTGCTAATTGGTTTGGAGTGCACTAAAGCTAGTCTTTCCTTGGGAGTTGGCTAGGACTTGTGGCTCAAGTCAATTCATCCACTTGACTTTCCTTTATTTAGTAAGGGTTAACTAAGTGGTAGCAATGAACAATTCTCATCACAATTGAGAAGGATAACTAGGATAGGACTTCTAATTTTCATACCTTGCCAAGAGCCTTTTATAGTTGTTAGTTTATTTTCATTGCCATTTACTTTTCATGCTTCTTATCCAAAAATCCCAAAATAACTCACAACCAATAACAAGACACTTTATTGTAATTCCTAGGGAGAACGACCCGAGGTTTGAATACTTCGGTTTATAAATTTAGGGGTTTGTTTTAGTGACAAACAACTTTTTGTATGAAAAGATTATTGCTTGGTTTAGGAACTATACTTGCAACGAGAATTCTTTTGTGAAATTCTAAACCATCAAAAATCCAATCATCAAAATGGCGCCGTTGCCGGGGAGTTGCAATGGTGTTATGTTATTGGTTATTATACATATGTGAATAGTGTGAATACTTGCTTTTTGAATTTTGTTTCTCTTGTTTTCTATTAGCTTTTGATTTTTTTTCTCTTTCCATCATGAATTCTCACTTTGGCTATGAGTGTGATTACAATTATGTTGTAGGTGATGAGAACTATAATGAGAATGTGTATCAAGGATGGGATAACCAAAGGTGGGAGGAGTCATATGCATATGATCAATCTTCATGGCAACAACCTCCACCAATGCACTATGAAGAAGAGCCATTCTATGATGCATACCAATCCAATGGCTATGGTGAATCTCCTTGTGACTTTCAAGAACCACCACCATATGCCTATGAATCATCTCCTCAACATGATCATCAACCATACTCACAAGCCCCTTCTTACCAACCACCTTCATATGACCCTAATCCATACCTATCCTACCAACAACCATATGAGCCATATGAACCATATATAGAGCCACCACCATTCCAACATCAATATTTTCAAGAGCCACCTCCCCCACATTATTACCAAGATGAACCACCCCCAATATATGAAAATTTTCAACCACAAGATGAATCCTACCTTCCACCACAACCTCACATGGAAGAATATTCATGTCCATCGATCCAAGACCTATATGATCCCTATCATGATATCCAAGTGGAACAAGAGTCAAGGGATCGTCTCAAGAAAGCATTGGATCAATTTCAAGCAACCATGGAGTGTGTTGTGCAACAAGTGGAAAGAGTGGAGAATATTGAACCACCACAACTTTACCAAGAAGAACCATCTTCCTACTATGAACCTTTCTCCCAAAATGATGAATCCTTCTATCCACCCCAACCTCTAATGGATGAAACCCTTGGTGTTCTTGTTCAAGGGCAAGAAGAGATGAAAAGGGATGTGCAAAATTTCATGGCCGCCTTGGATGCGGTAACAAATCAATTAGCCTCCCAATGCTTGAACACTCAAGGAACTCCCATGGCTACATGTGGAGAATCAAATGAAGAACATAGCATGAAGGAGAGATTGGAAACTCCGGTGGGAAATGAGGGAAGTTACTTTGTATTGGAACAATTGGAGGAAGCTTTAATTGTTGAAGACAAAGAAGAAGTGGTAGAAGACTTAGGAGATGCGGAGCCTCCATGGGAACATAGAGTTGAAGAAAATCCCTCCAAAATGATTGAAATTGATGCTAGGGAGGAAAGTGCACACCTTCCAAGGCATATTCCATATGAAGACTTGGATGGGATAGAGAAAGAATTGAGTTTCCTTGGTGATGAAGAGCAAGCATCAAGTCCTAGTGGTGGAGAATCCTTTGAACTTGAAGAACCTTCTCCCGGTGCATTCGAAAATGTTGTGGAGGTAAACTTCTTTCACCCTCCCAATTATAGTTTGATTAAGGGAAAAGGCTTAGATAGTATTAATGAACAAAGGATTGAATTAGAGAAATCTTGTGAAGAGGTGGAAGTCCTTAGAAATAGAAGGATGGGAGTGGAATACACTTTGTCAAGATCGTTGAAAGCATCTTTGCCTAGGTTGCCATCTACTCTTTCACTTAAGTGGGTAAAATTCATTTCTATTAGCTTTATTGTACCACTTGAGTATGGCTTGCTTGAAACGGATGGTCAACTTAGGATGCTTTGTGGGATGAAGCGTAAGCGGAAGATGTTTCGTGGTTGGCGTTGCAAATCAAGGCTCATTTTGGTTGATACTTCAAGAGTTGAATACAAAGGTGGGAATAGTGCTCAAAAAGATGGGTCTAGGAGGATTGTTGGGCACTTCATAGAGAATTCATCTTGCCCACCACCCGGTTGGACTAATAATGATGATCAACCTCAAGACGAGTGTAAAAACAAAGTGTGGGATCCCGGATCACAAAAAGAGGATCAACTTTGGGAGCCCCAAGCTTGTGAAGAACTCCATCAACACTTGGCTCAATCCATAAGAAATCTTGGGGCACAATGGAGAACCAAGCATTGGTGGAAGTTCCAAGATGAGTACAAGCACAAGCCACCTTGAGAGAAGCTCCCCATAAGTCCAACTTAAGGACAATAAATAAAAGTGCTCGGTGGGAGACACCCCACCATGGTAAACTCTTTCCATACTCTTTTAGTTTTGTTAATAAGGGAATTGAGTTGCCATTGTAGGTAGATTCTCATTTTCATCTTTTGTAAATATTGGTAGAATTAGTTTAATTTCTTGTTTTTATTGTTTTATTGAGTTTAGTTAGTAATATAGTATGTTGAATAAGGTTTTAGGGTGTTATGGTAGCTGTTTGGAGGTTTGGAATGCTTGGATTGGTGCAAGAACATAGAAAAATTTTGAAAAAATAGAGCACCATCCACGCGTACGCGCACTGTGTGCGTACGCGTACATTGAGCATTTTCAACCATCCACGCGAGCGCGCCATGCACGCGTACGCGTGGGTTGAGAAGTTCCACCTTCCATGCATTAACCCGAGAGTTAGGCCCGCACTGTGCGCGCGTTATGCCTTTGGCACAACCCCACTTGCGCGTACGCGCACATGACGCGTACGCGCCACTCTCGAAATAAGCCATCGACGCGGACGCGCCAGGCATGCGTACGCGTGGATGCCCTTCCTTCACTACATTTCTTTTCTTCTCATTTTTCCATTTCTTTCCTTCTCCTTTCTTCTTTCCTTCTTTTACACCTCATTCAACACTTCCAAACACCATGGATAACCATTTATTTTAGTTAGTTAATTAGTTAGTTAGTTAGTTTGTTAGATAGCTTTAGTTTAGTTTTCATTTTATTTTCTCCATTTTCATTATAAGTGTTGGATTATTGACTTTGTTTACTATACATTGCTGCCCCTTATTGCCTAAATGCTATTTTAGCATGAATGTTTTTAAATAATCTTTGTTGGACTATTTAATTGAGGTTATATTTTGCTACTTGGTTTTGAGTTTTTCATGCTTACCTTTTAAAAATACCAAGTGATGAGAATTGCATTTGAGCTTGTAACCCTTTTGAATTGCATGTTGTAGCTAGCCATCATGTGATTTGAATCTTTTTCCTCGATTAGGCAACCTCTTGATGGATGATGTTGTGCATTTATCTTAATGCATTGTGTTTCATGATCATATGCATCCATATACTTTAGCTTGAATGCTTTCATGCTTCTTTAATGCTTGTCCTACCTTACAAGTTTACTTAGAGCATCTCAAGCACACTAGGATAAGTGAAGTGCATGCTTCTTTTGTGACATAACTTTTATGCTAATGTGTGTTCTAAACCGCGCAATTTAGAATTCACACACTTATTTGTCATTCATGTCACACTAATTCACTCACTCAATTCTAGTGATTTACCTCACTCCAACAAAGTATGCTTCCTTGATTTTGTATTGTCTCATCTTATGGTGTTATATTTTTGTTTTTCATGATGAATGCACCACGAGCAATAACGGAAGCAAGACTAAGAACACGTAGCAATCCGGAGAGTCGCCGTACCCCCTTGCTCATCTTTGAGTGCACCGAGGACGGTGCAAACTTTTAAGTGTGGGGAGGTCGTCCGACCGTTCGGCGATTTTGGGTGACAAAATTCTAATCCCAACACTTTTGCATTTCATTCTAGGATTTTAGGATTTTTACTTGCATTTTAGGATTTTTACTTGCATTTTCTTAATTTTTGCATATGTATACACAATAAGCTTAGTCAAAATAATGAAATTTTTCAAGATTTCTATCTATAGGGCACCAATTGATTTGAGTAAAAACTTTTCATAGAACTTGCTTGAATTATATATATTGTGGATCATGTTTTTGAGCTAAGAACACAAGCAAGTGAGATTTGAGCCTAATGGTGTGGTTACATCTTATAACCACTTATTTTCCTTCTTGTGTGCATTATTCTCTTTCTATGATTTTAATATTTGATTTGTTTGATTCTTTATGTCCATTATTTTGTGTATTCATGCATTTATATGATTGAGGCCATCATTTCATTGAGCTTACTTACCCAAATAGACTTACCTTTTTTTCTTCCATTGTTAGCCAATTTGAGCCTACGCTTAACCCACTTGTTCTTATTTTATCACATTACAAGCCTTTAAGTGAAAAACAATAACTGTTCCTTATTTGAATCTTTGATTAGCTTAGGCTAGTGTGTGTAAGCATCATTCAAGAGTGGAAAAACTTGGGACATTGGGTGAATAAAAGGGTGTATTTTATATTTTGTTGAAAATATTGAGAATTGGGTACATACTCATATATTGATCAAATGTATAGACCTTATGCATTGATGCTCTTGTATATAGAAAGAAAAAAATGAGAAAAACAAAAGAAAAAGAAAAGAAAAATAATATGAAAAAGAAAAAAAAAGAAAAAAATAGAAAAAGAAAGAAAAGAAGAAAAAAAAAGAAAGGAATAAAAAGGGAACAAAATGCCCAAAATCAAAGTATAGTCCAATAAAATCAATGCATAGGTGTTGTGAAATTAAAAAGGAATACATGAGTATGTGAAAAAGTGAGGAATGGGTAGTTAGATTAGAACTTAATTGTATAGGATGTCATAGGCTAGGTGGGAAGTTTAAGCTTATCAAAGATTCAAATTCCAAGCTCACTTAACCAAATATGCATCCTACCTTGACTCTAGCTCCATTATAACCTATGAAAAGACCTCATGATATATGTATGCATGCATGAAATATTTGTTGATTGTTAGAAGAAAAAAAACAAATCTTAGAAAGCATGATTAGGAGAGAATTGAGAGAATCGACCCTAAACACTTGAGCGAATAGAGTGCAAACACTACCGGTGAGGGTTTGATGCTCAATGACATGTTTCCACCTATGATCATCTCTTTTCATGCAAGTTTGTAAAAATATTTAATAACTCTATTCAATTATGGATTAGACTTGCTAGTCCTTAGCCCTTGTGCATATATGCTTCTTGGGAATTGATTTATTTTGACCAAGCAATTGCATTCATTTAGATAGTTGCATATAGGTAGATTGCATTTAGTTAGTTTTCATTGAATAAATGTTGATCCCTTTGCTTTCTCTTGATTTTAGCATGAGGACATGCTTGGTTTAAGTGTGGGGAGGTTGATAAACCCCATTTGTAGGGTTTATCTTGTATTGATTTTAGGGGATTTTATAACCTTTTATCCACATTTATTCAATGAAATAGCATGGTTTTATAACTTCTCCTTTAATTGTGCTTAAGAGTGAAAACATGCTTTTTAGATCTTAAAATAACTAAATCTAATTCTCCTTGATTCCATTAGATGCCTTGATATATTTGTTAAGTGATTTAAGGTTTAGAAGGCAAAGATTGGATCAAGGGAATGAAGAAAGAAAGCATGAAAAGTTGGAGAACTCATGAAGAAATGAAAGAACCGGAAAGCTGTCAAGCCGACCTCTTCGCACTTAAATGACCATAACTTGAGCTACAGAGGTCCAAATGATGCGGTTCTAATTGGGTTAGAAAGCTAACATCCGGGGCTTCGAAACGATATAAGATTTGCCATAGTTGCTACACATGTGGTGGCGCGCACGCGCATAGTACGCGCACGCGTCGTTGGTGCCACCTGGTTCACTTAAAGCAAAACGTGGCCAGCGATTTTAGAAGCCTTGTGGGCCCAATCCAACTCATTTATGATGCTATTTAAGCCAAGGATTGAAGGGGGAATGAAGATATTTTTCATGCTTTAGAAGTTAGTTACCATTAGCATAGTTTAGTAGTTAGAGTTAGTTTCTAGAGAGAGAAGCTCTCACTTCTCTCTAGAATTAGGATTAGGATTAGGTTTAGTTTTTAGATCTAGATTTTAATCTTTGCTTTCTTCTACATCTACCTTTCAATTCCTTGTAGTTACATTCTTTCTTCTTCCATTCTTCTATTGTAAATTCCTTTATGTTGTTCTTACACTTTGTTGTAGATCTACTATTGTTCCTTCCATTTTCTTTCAATTCAATAAGAGGTAATTCATAATAATTGTTCTTCTTTGCTTTTCTATTGTTGATCTCTTGCCTTTGTAGTTAGATCTCTCTTTAATTCTTGCAATTTATGTTGTTTACTTTTATTGCCTTTTATGTGTTTGTTGAAATGCCTCTTCTAGATATAGTATAGATTTTGCTCCTCTTGGCCTAGGTAGAGTAATTAGTGACACTTGAGTTATCTAATTCCTTTGTTGATTGGTAATTGGAGAGATTGCTAATTGGTTTGGAGTGCACTAAAGCTAGTCTTTCCTTGGGAGTTGGCTAGGACTTGTGGCTCAAGTCAATTCATCCACTTGACTTTCCTTTATTTAGTAAGGGTTAACTAAGTGGTAGCAATGAACAATTCTCATCACAATTGAGAAGGATAACTAGGATAGGACTTCTAATTTTCATACCTTGCCAAGAGCCTTTTATAGTTGTTAGTTTATTTTCATTGCCATTTACTTTTCATGCTTCTTATCCAAAAACCCCAAAATAACTCACAACCAATAACAAGACACTTTATTGTAATTCCTAGGGAGAACGACCCGAGGTTTGAATACTTCGGTTTATAAATTTAGGGGTTTGTTTTAGTGACAAACAACTTTTTGTATGAAAAGATTATTGCTTGGTTTAGGAACTATACTTGCAACGAGAATTCATTTGTGAAATTCTAAACCATCAAAAATCCAATCATCAATGCTACGGCGGCGGCGAGCCCTAACAGCACCGGCACATCTCCTTTCTCTCTTCTCTTTTCCCCCTCACAACCCCTCTCTGCATTCTTTTCTTTTGGCGACGGCGACGGCGACTCCTAGTTTCTCCGGCGCCGTCCCCCCTCCCCCTTTCCCTCTCCCCTTTTCCTCTCCCCCCCTCTCACGCCTTTCCCCTTTTCCCCTCCCCTCCTCCCTCGCGTTCTTTTGTTTTTTTATAATTTTTTTATTAGAATATGGGTAATTTAGTAATAAAATTAAAAAATTTATTAAAAAGGACGATTTTAATATGAAATAAAACATTAAGGATGATTTTAAATAAAAAATTATGTTGGGGATGATTTCGATTCTGATCCTCAAGGTTAGGGACCAAAACAATACTTATCCCTTTCAATAATATTCTTAGTTATATTATTATTAACAATTATTAATATAAATTTAATTTTAATATATTATTATAATAGAGATTTACATTTAAATATTATATGTATTAGATAATTAATTTAAATCAAATATATAAAATTGTAATATTTTATAATATTTATAAAATATAGTGAAAAATAAATAAATAAAAATATTTATACTTTATTTTATAATAAAAATAGATTTATTATAGTTACCAATATTTTACATATAATACACACTTTAATTTACATATAATGTAAATAAGAATATTAAAATAATTTTATTCTATTGTGATTTTTTCTCTTCTTATTTTTTTTATCCAAATAAAAAAATTATTTTCTTTTCATTCATTTTTTCTTTATCCAAATAAAATATAAAAAATTCACCTTCTTTTTCTATTTACTTTTCTCTCATTTTCTTTCTTTTTTTTTTTTTCGTTATCTATCCAAACAAAGTACGAGGGTCTGTGACAAACCCTGACCTTAGTTTGAGGGGTGTTAGATGAATAAAGTTAATTGTAATCATTTTTCTAATTGGGTTAAACTATTGTTTCTGTTATAACTGATTTCCTAATCTGTTATAACTACCTCAAATGCAGTTAGGTAGCTATAGGAAATGTGGCTACATTATTAAATAGTCTCGGTCAATTCACTAGTGTATCATCCTTTACTTAATCATTTCTCTAATGTTTACTTCAGTTCTTCTCTCTTGTTCTTTATCAATGCTCTCGGCACTTTCTTTCAATTCCTCTCAATCATCACAGGTTCATCGAGGATTACACACACCATTAAATAAATAAATAAATAAATATATAACTCGCCCATACTTTATTTTTCAAGCTTTTTTATTTTTTATTCTTTTGTAAACATTATTGTGATATATATAGATATATTACACGTAGTTGTTAAATATTTGTAGGATCCAAAAATATCGGCTGCGAATCAATACAATCAATCTCATCAGATAATTGCATGAATTGTTAACATCAGATTTTGCATCTGATGCTCCAGCTCTGTATCACAATATATGCCTGTATATATGTCAAAACTCAACGATATCTGAACAATAAAATTGTAAAAATATTATTCAAATAAAAAAGCATAGTAAAATGTTATAATTAAAGCTAGACCTGCTGAAAAATACTGTGAAGAATGTATATATGTGAAATTGTCAAAAATATACTGGTACTATATATGGCTTAAAAGATCCTAAATTCCTTACTAAACTGGAAAAGTGCTATGACAGTGGTATTACTTTCTACAAAGTTCAACTTATTTGCAATTAAAAATGTTTTCTCGTATTTAATAGTCAAGAGAAAAAAGAAGAAAAAGGAAAAGGAAAATCTTGCAAGTGGAGAATTCTACGATACGCAATAACCTTTCCTTACGAATATTGATATGATGCTGTGATGACCACGTGATTCATCGTGTTCAATTCATTCATATGGCTATGGAATTTTAGTTCATTATCCTTGAGATATATATCACCATTCCCAATGAAAAGAATCCGCATTATCATTTCCATCAAAATATATATAACAATTTCAATAATTAGTGCATAAGCACAGTGGACACATGAGAGGCTCGATCAAATTATTGGAAACCCTAATTAATACAATTTCTGATGAATTAGCAACGTTCCTAATTCTATAGGCCGAAGGGGTAACCTTGGAGCAATGGCCTTCGTGTGGAAAAGGGGGACAGGATTCAGTTTCATTTTTCTTTTAGGTTGGAAAGAAAGAAATGCATCTGATGCTTTTGTCTCAAATGTGAACGTACTTGTATGCTTTCCATGCATGCATTTTTTTTTCTTGTAGAGAGAGAGGACGGGGATCAAAAGTAATAAAAACGTTGAATAATGATGATTACCTCAACCTTAAAGTACTTTTTTTATTGGTTGCGAATACTGTTTCTTTGAACTGATTGCTTTTTCTCTTTTCCCTGGAGTTAGTTTAGAATCTTTGTAAGTAACTAGTTTGAAAAAGTTAACTTCTTCCACACAACTATTTGGGTAGCTATTTATGTTTCTAGTTTTTTCTATTAGATAAATAAGTAAATAAACCTCTTTCACTTCAACTGAAGGCATATAATATAAAACTGATAAGGATGGTGATGGAACAGTCATGTGAGATGCGATCTAGGAGCTTCTTTGTCCAAGACGATGGCGATTCCTCTTGGAGGATTCACGTTCCACCTAGTTCGCAACTTGTCTGCAAGAGATAGATTCGCAACCAAGTGAGCTAGACCATTACCTTCTTCCACCAGTAAATAAAGCTTGACCCAAGGAAATCAAGGGATGGGGAAATAAGAGGCCGAAAGCCAATACAGGGTCGAAGCAAAATCATAGGTTTTGAAAACTGAATCGATCATCTTGGCTATTGAAATTCAGCTGTGATTCAACTGAAATAAGTGATTTATAATAAAATAATAAGATATTGTCACTTTTATTTTTGATAAATTTCACTTTCCATGTGGTTTTTTATTGTATGTTTGTATGAATTTGTAAAAAGAATGACATCAAAATAAGAGTGACAATATTTATTTTCTTAAATAATATATAAAACTATAAATAAATACATAAAAATATAAATATATTCTAATATAAAACTATTTTTAATTAATACTATTGGTTCATATTTAAAAAAATAATCATAATTAAAGCTAATTCTAATAGCAAACAATAAGAATAATTAACACATCAACAATAATAAGGTAAACCCAATAACATAGTAGAAACTGATGATGATGATGAGTTCCGAACAATTTTGAACTAACAACAAACTCCAAAGATATTAATCATCATTCTTTTGAGGGTCTAAATTTCTCAAAGGACCAACTTTGACCTCATGTCTGACTCACTAATTTCCAGCTGATTTTCTGGTTCTTACCCAGTTCTTGAACTAGACGGTCTTTGCTATAGACTGAACCGGACCAGAACTGGTTTAAACTGATTTTCAGAATCATGGTTCAAACAAGGGTATAGTATGTGTTCTGTGAAGAATAGTTATATTTTGGGTCTGTTGTTGTACTTGCTTTTGTTCTGTGCATAATGAGACCATATCATTAAACTGAAAATATAAACGTGAGCTACATGTATATGAATGTATATTCATGTATATTCTCATCAACTATAACCTACCTTTCAAAATTTTCCCTTCTAGACGAGCAAAAAATAAATTGAATATCAAATTTTGGAGAGAAAAATATATACAGGTACAACAGAAAGATTTTAGGCTTCATTCACCTTTCCTTTCAAGCCCGTGCCTCTTTTTCTGACCAAGTTCCACAAGTAAATACAAGAGAGCCTCGCACACCTGAGATGCGTCCCCTTCTTTAGGGTCATCATTTAGTGATGAATAAACCATCCACGCATGGTCCAGTTTTCGTTTAGGTCGCACCACAACAGATCCTGGAACTTCTGCATCCCGGCATGTCACAAGCCCGTCACTCTTCTCACCATATCTAACCTGCAGCAACTGTGCGCAAGCAGCCATAGCAGCACCTAAGGGCATCACCACAGGAAGTTTTTTAGGTTCGCCAGCAACTGTGGGTAGTTCAGCATGGGCAACATGAGATAACGTCGCTAAAACGGCAGGGGAAATACTAGCTTCAGTACGAAAGGAAACAACAGGAAGTTCATCTGGTAGATGATGCTCCTTTAAAAACTCCCTCCGCCTTTCATACGTCAAGTCTTCTAAGGCTCTCATGTCACCCTTTGTAATAACAGATAACATGTTAAATGGTATAAAGGGATTTTAAGTTGACATTCATAGGAGCTAAAAGAGAATAACTTCAAAAAAAAAAAAAAAAAAAAAAAAAAAAAAAAAAAACAAAACATAAAAGTAGAACTTATATGATAGAATTAAATTAAACATAAAACAAACACTAGTAAACTATAGCAGCAAATAAGTAAAATCATGCGCTATACCATTCAATTATGTAATGACTGTATATAGGAAAACTATTTTAATTGACTCGAGACGAGATCCTTGGACTACTTAAATAAGTTAGCCAAGAACAAACTTAACCCAATCTGAAAAGAAGGAAAGATATTATAGTGGAGGAGGACATTAATTCTGATGTCCATTCCTTACGTTTGTCAAAGAGAAGCAACTACTAAAGGAATAATGTATTTACTTTGTACTCTATAAATTTAATTCAAGTTTATGCCTATCGGAAAAATTGTAAATTACAGTTTACAGGCATTTTAACCTATTTAAACAAACTTATGAATTTAAGCCTTTTGCCTAGCTGAGGCACCTATGCATTCACCCAAAGTCTTAAAGGCTAGGCTCGGCCTCAGAGAAGGCATATGATAGTAGAAAGCGAAGCTAAATAGATTGCCTTTGGAAAAAAAACAAGGGCAGAGTCTATTAGGCAAAGCTATCTAACCAATTTCCATCCTTTCACAGTTTCACCACAGCTTAATAGAATTAACACCAATGAGATGTAATGCAAGTTGATAAGCTTGATATGGATGTTATGTCTGAGGCCTGCTCAAAAAACTAGAAGTTCATATGTTCTCACTGATGTTAGAAGTGTTGTGTGCCCTAGGTCAGAAAAAATTTTGCTGATTAGCTTATATGGTTTTCATAATAAACAGGCTAAACTGTTTTTGTAGCCATGTGCAAACTACGTAAACATCGGTGCACAGAGTAGGAGTATTTCTCCAATATCTCTGCAAGGAGGTTACTTTGGAAAACCCTGAAGAAAATTCTAGATAGCAGTGGTCAAGGAAATATAATTTAATCAAGAACAACGAAGAAGAATGGAAAGGAGATAATAGAAGAACTCAACATACCTTAATTACTTTACAGATAAGAATCTCAGTAAGTTTTCGTATATTTACATAATCGCCAAGTTGTCCTTCTCGCAGTAGATCTGAAGCTATTGGCGTACCACCATATGGACTTTGTGCTAGTGCCAATCCAGCGACCTTATCTTTCAAATCAGACCAATATAATGATAAAGCAGCTGCTGCATCTACTCCTCCCTTGCTATGTCCAAGAAGCAAAACACGTTTGTTTGAACCCCAACAAATTTCCTCAATATACTCTTTTAGCTCTCTGGCATTTTTCTCAACTGAAGCCTATAATTAATGATCACTCAACATTCAGTAATAGAACATAATAAGAATATGAATGAGATATCTGCATAAAAAGTAGAGTTAGCATTTTCATGAGAACTAGTGAATAACTAATATCCTCAATCATTGTTATTACTATTATGATATACCTCACTATGAATCTTAGCAATATGACAAGTCAAACCCATTTTTGAGAAACTGGCTTTTGTATTGACAAAGTAGAGTGGGCCATGATTGCTAAAAAGACCTGACAAAAGGCAGAACAGTTAGTAGCACCAAAAACAAGGTTGCATGGTTGATCTCATATTGAGCATAAGCAGTCACTTTACCTGGTATTAACAAATAAATCATAGAATTTGGTAACCTATGAACACCATGCCTGTCAAAGTAAGAACAACTAAGTTAGCAAATCACTTATAGCTAGCATTTTAGGGAAAAACAAAACAAGATGCTCACTTGATTTCATCAAGAATCTCATGAAACCTCTCCGTTCCATCTTCAACTGGGGGCATTCCAGGATCACGTCCAAGCCATCCTATATCATCGGCAGATCCACGCACAGTCCTCCGAGCACGCTCAATCAAGCTGAAGCAAGTAGAAGAAGGAAAATGTGTAGTTTAAAAACATGGTGACCTATACAAGAAGTATTTACTAGGTACAGTATGTGTATATATATATAATGAAATAATTGAACTGAATGCAGACAAAAATGATGCAATATTAACAGTCAGATTCATGTTTGTTTCTTGGCAAACAATACCTTTGGAAGAGGGGAATTCCAGTTTGTCCAGAAGGATTTGATCTTACTAGTGCACCGGCATTTCCTGATGAATCTCCAACAGAAGTCTCTGTGATGTCCTCATTTGTATTCAGAGGTGCATAAGAAGATTGAAATGTTTTATTAGAAGAAGATGCCTCAGTTTCCCCTGAAGCAAAAGACACAAGCTCTTGTGCATGAACGCCAGAAGAGTCACTGGAATCTCCAGAGGAATGTTCTACTGAAAATTTGATAATAGCCTTGAGGTCAAAATTGCAAAACTAAATACTTTGTAGTGAGTACAATATATATAATATGATTGTACAAATAATGATAACATGAGGAAAGGTAACGCATCATAGAATTGTTAGGACATGACAATAAGTCATTCATATTAAACAAATTTATGTATTCAAAACTACAGACAGCTAAGATTCAAATATTTAGAAAAGGAGCATATTGAAAAGAATCTAAGTCCTACATTCACACTTCTAGACCATCATCATCACAGGCATGAACACTTAAAGCGTAAAACTATATATTTCTAAAAAATAATTAGATCTCTAATAAACTCTATCTAGAAAAACCATGTTTAAGTTAAAGGCCAAACATTTTACTGGAGAGTAACATTTTGCTATCAATATGTCTCTATTAGTTTTACAGAACCACATTAAAGAAAACTAATAATAATCACATATATTATGGCTTTGCCAAGGCCTGTAATGGCGAACATTCATTTTGCCATAATTCCAAAGCAATGTGATCAAATTCTAGAATCTTCAATTCCCAAGCATAAATAAATTTTACAACAGTTGAAGTGTCATAAAACGTATATCATCTTTTCTACTCCAAACTGAAGTCAGATGACTAAGTACCTCCATATTTTTTTTAACTGTTTTCTTTAATACTTAAGCTCAATTATTTCCTCTTAAAGTGACTGGCTGCATAATTCCCCAAACTCATGAAAGAAAAAATGGATTCAGCTACACCCTGGAAGAAGTAATTAGAAAAGAAGCTTGCCTGAATAATCATAGAAACAACCAGTAAGGAACGACGTTGTTTGTGAAAGATAAGCAGCAGCTTCAGTGAGAGAAGGAACAGATGAAAATATCTGAGGAACAAGTCCATCATTTGCCAAGTCATTTCTTTGTCCCTATAAAAGATAAGTAATACATTCAATCTTCAATTTTTTTAGAAAAAAAAAAATGATAAAAACGTCAATATTGTTTTTTGATCATAAAAGGCCACCTCCAAAGGAAAGGGGGGAAAAATGGAAAATCAGCACAATATTCAATTAGCAAAAAATCAATTCGAACCAAATTAGCATTGATAGCGAAGATTATGTGCAAATTGAGCAACAATAAATGAAAAACCACTAAATGCAGCTCACTGCAATATAAAGGAATCGAAACATTGATGATGGGAAAATGAAAGCTCTATATAGAAAGCCCAAAGAATAAATCAAAATAAAAAAGAATTGAGAAAAGAAAGGGAGGAAAAAGTTGTGTTACCATTAAGGGCGTGTTTGAGTCCGTACGCTGTATATTGGGAGATTGCGCCATGGAAGCAAGATTCTGCAGAACGCCGGAAATTAAGTTTGTGTTCATATAATAATTATATTATATTATTGAATAATAAATAAATAAATTTATAAAAAAAAGTTACCTTTGTGGTGTTGTGAATTAGCGATGGGATTGTAGCAAATCGAAGTTGAATCAGCGCACGGAGAGGGAGAGAGGGAGCGTTCTTAGAAATCGAAATTGAAATTGAAAGATTGAATAGTTAATAGTTAATAGTTAATAGATTTAAATTAATTAATAGTTGGTTCTGCCTTCTGCGTTCCATGTTAACGAGGGGTAACAAAAAACAATTTAGGAAAAGGATAAAGGAACGAGGAAAGCAGACGCCAAACGAGACTACGTCGTTTTGGTTTGCAAGAATTTTTCTTCCGTGCATAATCATTTCTGACTGTATTCGATGGGGCCGAAATAACAAAACATATTTTTTAAATTTTTTTAATAACTATTAAATATTTTTTATTTAATTTTAATTATAAATTAATTTTTTATATATTATTTAATTATAAAATTTAATTTTTATTTTATAAATTATTATTTTATTATTCATTATCATGTTTATTGAGAATAAAAACTAAAATAATAACAAATTAGATATTTCATTAATTGTAATAAATATTTTGCAATTTTAATCAATCATAATTTTATCATTAATCCAGTTACATATGTATTGGATTAGAAAAATTATATTTGTTAGAAATTCAATCGATTGGATGCATAAACCAATCGATTGAAATTCAAGCTTTCCATACTTTAATCGTTTGAAATTGATACACAATCGATTAAATTTTACAAGGCATGTGGAGTTTTTCTTATTCAATTGATTGGTCATATTAGCCAATCGATTGAAATTATCAAAGCAATCTGATTTAGTTAATTCAATCGATTGGTTCTGTTATTCCCTCGTGATCACATACTAGCTCTTCTTGTTGGTTAATATCATCGTCCTCATAGTATTTCTCATCCATGTCAGTGTTCATAAATATACCTAATATCTTCAAAATTTACCAATGAAAACATTTTTTAGTACACTTCCTATAACAATAAAATTATTTTTACTTATCATTTAAAAAAATATCATTTTTCAAAACCCCATTTTTTAACTTTAATTTTTTAAATACGATTTTTTTTATTTAGGGCGAGTTAGCACTCTATATTTTTTTATAGAATTCGCTAGACCCCGAACTCTAATTTTTATAGAGTTTACCTAACGCGACGAATTATAGTACGACGAACTTGCTTTGCATAAAAAAAACTCGTATTTGGAGAATTAAAGTTGAAAAAAATGGGATTTTCAAAAATAATAAAGGGGCAACAGAACCAATCGATTGAATTAATTAATTAAACCCAGCTTGCTTTGATGATTTCAATTGATTGGGTAATATGACCAATCAATTGAATAAGAAAAATCCCGCCTTGCAAAATTCAATCGATTGTGTATCAATTCCAAATTTCCAATCGATTGAAGTTTGGAAAGTCTGAATTTCAAACGATTGGTTTGTGCATTCAATCAATTGAATTTTTAACAAACACGATTTTTTTAACCCAATACGTATGGAATTGGATCAATGATAAAATTATAATAGATTAAGATTGCAAAATATTTATTACGATTAATAGAAGATCTAATTTATTATTGTTTTAGTTCTTTATTCTCATTAAATATGATAGATGAATGATAAAAAAATAATTTATAAAATAAAAATAGATTTTATAGTTAAATAATATATAAAGGACTAATTTATAATTAAAATTAAATAAGGACTATTTAGCAGTTATTAAAAAAATTAAAAAATATGTTTTGTTATGGGACCATTTAAGGGTCCAAATGTTTTCGGACCATCGAATCCTTTGCCATCATTTCTGACCATGAAAAATTTGGATGCTAACATTAAAACTAAAGTTACGAAAAAGGGTAAATAAATCTCTAACCTTTTAAATTTTGATAAATTCATCTTTGACAAAATTTAAATACAAAAAAAATCTCTAATCTTTCCGTCAATTTGTCTCTCACACACCAAATGAAACTGGCTAACATGGTTGAAACGGTATCCGTTATGGTGCCACGTTGGAAGGAGGATAAAGTTCAAAGGACAAAAAATCCTTGCTGTTAAAAATGGTGTCATTTTGAATGTTAGCCCTAATGAGATTTAAATTGGATAGAAAAATGGCGTATGCAGTAGCTGATCATAGTTGTTCATGGTGGTGTTAATTAGATTAATAGTCAGTGATGAATGCTCCTCAAATACGAGAGGAAGCAGAGGTGGAGATGGCGAACGACACGAACGCACAGTTGGAAATGCGATCCCATATTCGGTGCAAGTTGGGAATGAGAAAGATGGTGTTGCCCTAAAATGCTTCTGCGGGGTGTGTGTCATATTTTACATGTCGAAGACAAACACCAACTCGAATAGGCTATTTTTTGGATGCCCATTCTTCAAGGTAAGCTCGCAATTTTTCATGTATGTGGATGAAGTTGAGTGTTTTTTACCAACACATTTTTATTGTATTCGAATCGATTTAGGTGAAACAACCACATTACAAATTTTTTGTATGGGTTAATGACCACATTGGAAGAATTGGACGCATAGAATTAACAAGGAAATTGGGTGACAATCAGAGCTTTGATGTTGAAGAATATTTCATAAAGAAAGAACTGGAAAACATAGTAGTTGATCTAAAGCAAAGAATAATTTACCTAAAGAACAAAAAAAAGCAATAACTTCTATGTCATAGTTATAGCCTTGATTGTTGTAGTTGTTAGTGTTTATTTGTTTAGGGTATGAAAAATGTGAAAAAAATGTAAATTTTAATGAACTATGTCTGTTGACTGTTTTGGTTAATATGAATGGAAGAATGAAGTTTAAATTATCCATCTAGATTCTATTGCCATACAATGTTTGTAAATTAATATATTTATTTTCATTCAATCAATCTAAGACAAAAACAAGCCATAACATAGTCAAGGACTATAACATTAAACAAGTATAATTCATTCAATCAACCTGAACCATAACATAAGAATGTTGTCGTATCGTAACATAATTAAGTCTGGCAAAAAGAAAATCAATCATGCTACGTTACCAATATTTTTTCTGCCAAGATCTACCAATTTTAGTTGGGTTGGACACCAAACCCATTCATTTACAAAAGCCACATCCAAGTTAACCCAGATTAAACCTAATTTACCTCGTTAAACCTAATTTACCATAGACCCACATTGACTTACCATGGACAATCTCTCCCAACCCCCCTATCAGCATCCAGCGCCGTATAGCCTCCATTGTTGCCGTCTCTGCCGTCAAGGGAAGTCAACGCCGTCGGACCACCTGACCACGACGTCAAAAGTATGTTCCTATAGTCACCGTGAAGCCGCCGACTCTGGTGCATGTCATCGTTGGAGGTGCCTTGAAGACGCATCTGGCTGTCCGGCCTTCAACACCACGTAGCAACCCCGCGCTGCCTCACCACACGCCACAGCTGCATTCATCGGGCCGTGTGGGTTCGCTAGAAACCCTGTGGCTTTCTGGCTTCGCCCCTCCCACCAAGCGCCGCTCTTTGACTCGTGGACGAGCCCAACTAGAATATCGTCTTCCCTTCGGCACCACCGCGACACTAAGAGGTAAGTGGGTCTTTGAGAATTAAACTAGGTGCTGGTATAGATTTCTAATTCTAAGCATTACATTTGGATTGAGAAGGATTAAACATGGGTCTGTGTCTGTTGGCTGTGAAAGAACTTGGAAATTGGTGAATGAATTGTTGTTTTTGTTGAACTTGTTTCCTGGACCAAGGTGGTTTCACATGCTGTTTTCTATCAGTTATGTGACAAAAATGGTGTTATCAGTTATTGAATAATTTTTGTCGTTGGAACGGTTTTCAGTTTATCCCTGTGACTGTGTTGTGTTATTTGGAGACTCTAAAACATTGTTTGGTGTAGTGCCTCTGTGGTCACCCTTTGTGACAAAGTTGTTGTCTCATACTATTTAGTACATTTTCCCCATATTTTTATTTATAATTGTTTCAGATACTTTAGTACTATAATTTATTTAGGATAGATGCATGTGATAATATAATTTAATAAATTTAATATAATTTAGTAATATAATTTATTCAGATGTGTCTTGATTATTCTAGAAATTTGGGTAGCGATAGTGTTCAATAGCTAAATTACTGTTTCTATTGTTGTTGTTCAATATGGGTCTATGTTGAATTAGAAAATATAGAAACTGAAATGTGATCTTAATTTAATGCCTTAATATTTTTTTTTTAATTTGCATAGCTTATTGTGTCTTGTGCTGAACTTTCTTATGACATATAAATCAGGAAATCCAGTTAAAAATTGGGGTCTCTTTTGGGGCATATTTAGCCTTTTTTAAGTATGCGTAAAAGTGTTTTTTCCGTACTCAGGTTGGACATGTTATTATACAAAGAGGTTAAATAATTGTTGTCCTCATTTTTTGTTTTAAAATACATTGAGATCTATGTGTTTTTTATTAAATAGTTGGTTGATTCATGATTCACCGAGCGACAAGTGTAACGGTGCAAATTGATCTTATAATTGGTGTGGCCTGTGTTAACATTTAGCTTTTATGGAAATGTTTATATGAGTTTTTTATTAGCAAATTGAATTTATAATTGGTGTGTCTAATAATTTGTTGTTGAGAGTACACCAATTTAAATATCATATGTGTCTTGTTCATTTTAGTAATTTTTCTTGATATATTTTTTAGTTTAATTTGCTTAATATGTCTTATTCATTGTAGCTTAATGTGTCTTATGGTGTATTTTCTTGTGATACATAGAGCAACAAATTCAGTTGAGAATGAGTATATATTTTGAGCATATTTAATCTTTTTGTAATGTGCAGAAAAGTATTTTTTCATACTCAAATTGGACATGTGATTATACAAATAGGTTAAATAATTGCTGTCAACTTTTTTTATTTTAAAAATCCGTTGAGATCAACATGTATTTTTGTAAATATTTAGTTGCTTCATGATTTACCGAGCGACAAGAGCAATGGTGCAAAATGATTTTACAATTGTTGTGGCTTGTGTTAACATGTAGCTGCTTTGAAAATGTTTCTAGGAGCTTTTTCTTAGCGAATTGAAATTATAATTGGTGTGTCTAATAATTTGCCTTTGAGAGTGCACCTTCTTTACATCAGATCTGTCATGTTCATTTAGTCTACAATAGTGTAATAACTGTTGGTATTGTTATTGTTCAACATGTGTCTATGTTGTATTAGAAAAGATAGAAGTTGTAGCGTGATCTTGTGGTAATTCCTTTTTTTTTAATTTGCATAGCTTGTTGTGTCTTGTGCTGAATTTTCTTATGACAGACAGAATAACAAATTCACTTTAAAATTGGTGTATTTTGTGAGCATATTTATCCTTTTTGAAATGTGCGTAAAAATGTTTTTCCGTAATCAAATTGAACATGTTAGTTTATTAATAGGTTAAATAACTACTTTTCCCATTTTTAATTTTCAAAATGCAGAGATCTATGTGTTTCTTTAAATATTTGGTTGCCTAATGATTCACCGAGTGACAAGAGCAACGACGTAAATTGATTTTATAATTGGAGTGCCCTTTGATTACATTTAGCTTTTATGGGCTGTTTCTTGGTGCTTTTTGTTAGCAAATTTAATTGCTAATTGGTGTGTCTAAATTTGATGGTCAAGTTAGCAATTCTCTGAGTGATACTATACGTTGGTTAAACTTTCAGTTTGTATTGTTATTCTTAGTCATGTGTCTATGTTGAATTAGAAAACACAAAAGCTGAAACATGGTGGTGTTAATGTCCTATATGTTTTTTTTAATTTGCATAGCTTATTGCGTCTTGAGGTGAATTTTCTTGTGACACACAACAACAAATTCATTTTAAAATTGGTGTATATTTTGATCATATCTAACCTTTATGAAATGTGCATATAAGTATTTTTTCATACACACATTGGATACGTTATTATACAAATAGGTTAAATAATTGTTGTCCTCATTTTTTGTTCTAAAAGTGCATTAAGATATATATGAATTTTTTAAAATAGTTGGTTGCTTCAGGGAACGGATCCTCTCCAGTGGAGAAAAAATTGACACTGTCCAGTAGAAGATCTCAACCCTTAATAAAATCCAACGGTTCTAATTATAACTATAATTATGACTATTACTTTCTACAAACCCTTCTTCTCTTTGATTTCACTTTTCACGAGTCTATTTTCTTCTATCGCAGTAACAACACCAAGAAGAAGCTCTCTCTTCTCAAATTCTTTAAACTTTTCTTCTTATCTTCAATTTCACACTCTACTTTTCTTATTCTCTTCCCTAGCAGTAACAACAAGAAGAAGAACCTTCATTCCTCGTTTTCTTTCTCCTGCTTCAATAGCTTTGCGAGTAGAATCTAAGATTTGAATACCTTTTCACATTCTTCTTTCTCTCTCAATCACTAAATTCCTAAATTAATAATTCTTGTTGATAATAATTGGTTAGAATTTGTGTGGTTGATTTTGTAATTAGGCAGGTACCTTAAACATTTGAGATATGAAAGGATGACAAAATAAAAAAAAATAGTTTTTTTTCTTTAAATTGCCATAGTTTGTGTTTGCTATTCTACACTATTTTATTCAATTATTTTGATTTTTTTTATTTGTGTTTGCTTCTAAAAATGTTGTCTTTTTTTTTTCAAACAAAATTATTTTCAATATTCTGTTTTTTGAATTAGGCATTTGATGTTATTTTAAAATAAGTAAAGGAGAACAATGAGGTTCTGAATGATATGTGTTGTAAGTTCTACCTGCATAAATAGTGTTACTGTTCTTACAATCATCTTATGGTTTAAGAATTTAATTTATAAAAGATTTGATAGACTTTACTTATTTGTAATGTTGGCCATTCAAGTAGTACATGTTTTTATTATTTAGACCTTAATCATATTTAGTGTTGATTGAATTTTGATTATATTATTTTGTTATGCAAAGTACCCACTGCTTTTAATTGATATGACAGGATCTAAGTCTGCAATTTTAAAATTCTGCAGATAATTGTCAATTTTGTATATTATTGACAAAACAAATGAGTTAGCGAAATCAGTTTAAGCGAACAAGCGAACGCTCTTGTGAAAAGTTCCACCAAGACATTATAACACTTAATTGTCCGACTCTTATGAAAATTCTGATGTTGAAGATGAGAAGTATGGAAAGAAAATATCTGTTCAAAATTGTAATAGGATATTGAGTACGAATTGGTATGGATATAAATTTATTGTGCATGAATTTATTGTTCAAAATAATTGTATATGTTATGTAATTTGAGATATGGTATTATAAACATACCAATTGAAATAGAGGAAAAAGATTATATACAAGTGCAGGAGACAATCAAATAGTAAAATTACAATATAAAATTTTAAGATAAATATCCCAAAAAATAAATTATAAATAATAGGTTCTTCTTCTCTTTTACATCATTCTGTTTTTGTGAGATCTATTACAACTCTAATTTCAATCATTCAGTCAAATATTTTTCAAAATCAATAGCAATTCAAGCATATTTGGCATCAAAAAGCTCTCTTAGTATGCATCCAAGATTCTACAAAATATATATATATATATATATATATATATATATATATATATATATATATATATATATATAATTGTTATTAAGTGAAAGAAGTAAATAAAGTATTACTATACTAATTTGTCTACAATGATGTAAGTAATTATTTATTGAGATATTTTATAACTAAAAATTACCTTAAATTTTATAAACTTTTTTTATTGTTCACAAATGTATTTGGTTGAAGAAATATATCCAACGGTTTCTATTGGATATAGATAATCATAGTAATATTAAACACCAATAAAAAAGATTCATCATGTTAAACAATATATAAGTATCATTTTACAAATAATTAAAAAAACTTACCATTAATAACCTATTAAAACCATGATTATCTTCTTGAGATATTGAACTATACAGCTTAATGACCTATATAACATGAGAAGAAGAATAATTTATAAGAGTTAAAATAATCAAAAATAAATATAAAAAACATAAAAATTTAAGGTACTCAACATTGTACTCATACCACCTACTCTATTTTACTACTTAATTATAATTCTACCTTGTCTTGTTGTTGTTGTGAAGTGTTGCTATTTTGACTCTTCTTATTTTTGGGTTGCTTTTCAACCCAACTTTTTGGATGCTTTCTAAAATTTCTCACACCATTTCTCATTTTCAAACCTCTGACTTCTAAGGGTTGAAAGTTTGTACATTGAATTGGGAGGGAAGAATCGGCATTGTTGACTTCTAATCCCAAATTTAGTTTACAGATATCATCAACTTTTTTACTTAACTCCTCCACAGCTTTTCCCATAAAGACACATGCTTTTTTACAATCAGAGACTTGTGTGACTGTTCTTACTAACTTAGGACATGTTTGCTTAAACCATTGTGTGCTAGTAAGACAAGTATCTTCCTCAACTATTCTTCGATGCATATCTTTTACTAATCCCCTCGTTGCTTCTCTTGTCCACCTCTTCAAAATATACTGGTTAGGCAGTAATTTAATATCTTTAACATCTAGAACTTTGATTGTGTGACAACACAAAATGCCAAAAGTCTCAAACTTTCTACAATTACATGAAATTGAATTCAAGGAAAGATCAAATGTTACTTTAAACTCTTTATTCTCATTGCACAATCCAACCAGATATTCATAAACAAAGCCTCTCTCATTTACTTCTCTTATGCAAGCTGTAGAATATGTCATACTCTTCTTGAAAAAGATCAAACAATGGCAAGGTATACACTTCTGAAACTTGTTGCAATAGTGGTGAAGTTACCATCTTCAATCTGGGTAACTTTTATCTGGATTGAAATTTTCCTTGTAGCTCATTGTATCATTTATCATTAACAACTCTTTCAAAGTGATTGAAAAATTAAATTATGTTTAGGTTTGGTTTCATATAATTTTTTAGGTCTGCATTCAAACTTTCACTAAGCTGTGTACTCCGCATGCCAATAGTGAATGTATTGTTCATATAGCATCTTGCCCACTTCTCCTTTAATTTATACAAGTTCATCAACCACTTATTTTCCTTAAGATCATAGTCATCTAATAATTTATTCCATGCTTCTTTGAAATTAGTTTCATCTACATATTCATACATACATGCTTTAAAGTCTCGCAGAAAGTAAGAACCATTCTTCATCAAATTACCAAGATGTTTTATGCCATTTTGCATCAAATGCCAAGAACATAAAGCATGATATGTTTCAGGCATTACCTTAGCCAAACCATTAGTCATTGCAGGAGCTTGATCTGTGAAAATAGTTCGAGGCTTCTTGTTCTTGTGTGTCTTCAAAAACTCTCTAAACAACCATTCAAATGAATCTGAACTCTCGTCATAAAGAAGTGCAGCTCCAAATATCACTACCCCTCTAAAGTGATTAAATCCTGCAAACACAACCAAAGGCCTACAAGCATTATTAGTACTATATGTAGTGTCAAGAGTAACCACATCACCAAAATATTCATAATCCATGATCATTTTTGCATCAGCCCAAAAAACATTCGTTATTTGTTCTTCCAGATCTAACTGAATAGCATGACTGAATGATGGATTTTCTAGAGATTCTTATTGAAAATATGCTAACAAGCCGCCTGCCTCCCCGTATGCCATGCTTCTCATTCTTTTGGTACGGAGATATTTTTTTAGTCTGAACGTGTATAACCAATATTTTCTCTTCCACCAACTTGTCTACTCATCAATTCAAATGAAGTCCGTTGTGTGATTCCTGAGTCATCTACCAATTCAATTTCTTGAGCATGAACCTGAGATATTTTTTGTTGACATGATAACATGTGAGTTGTCTGTGGAAGATGCAAAGGATGATTATGCTCACTGAAAAAATCATGAATCTCATATTTGTCATTGCCTTTAATATATATGATTCCTAATTTTACACCACAATTAGTCCTTGTTTCAAGTCTAGGACTGATCGTCAAAGAATCCCTCTTGTTTGATTTACGAACACCTTCTTTGGCACAGACGAACCTAAGACTTAGAATTTTTCCATCTGCATTTTTGTTAGAATATTGCTTGTGGACACCAAATCCCATCCTCCCACCATAATCAATCCAAAATTGCCATGCCTCTTCTACAGTGTTAAAGATTTTGCCCAATTTAGGTAGCCAATCAAATTCTACGTCCATATTTTGGGCATTCAAGAATCGTTGCACATCCTAAAATGAAAACAAGAATGAAAAGAAAAATATTAAAAAAGTACATCTTTTTAATTGTTAACAGAAAAACTAATTTAAATATTCAATTACAAGAACATGAACATTAAAAAACAAAAGTACTCATATAGCACAGTTTATTAATGTCAAACTGAACGTATTATCAAATGATTGGGAAATAAGACTTGAGTAAGGGAATTAGATAAAAGAGAATGAGAATGAAAATGAAAGCACAAAACCTCAATGTCGAAGGAGAAGAATTGTTATCCTCAAAATGAGTCTGTAATAACCTTCTATTAGCATCACAAGATATTATTAAAAATCAACTGCTTGAAAAGAAGAATATAATAGAAGTTCAAAAGTTTAATTTTGCAGAGAAGATGGTGACAAGAAAATAAGCACGGGAAGATAATAAAAATAAAAGAAGCTAGAACGTGAGAATATTAGAAAAATAAAAAATAGTCATAATTATAATTAAATTAGGACCGTTGGATTTTATTAAGGGTTGAGATCTTCCACTGGACAGTGTCAATTTTTTCCTCCACTGGAGAGAATCCGTTCCCGTTGCTTCATGGTTCACCGAGCCACAAGTTTAATGGTGCATTTTGATTTTATAATTGGTGTATACTGTGATCACATTTAGCTTTTATGAAATGTTTCTAGGAACTTTTTTGCCGCCTCAGTTTGATTATGTTACTATACATGTAGGTGTTACGTGTTTGGTAGGACACATTGGATTTTCGCAATCTAAATTTATGTGGGTGTTTTCAGTTTTTTTCGCTATCCGTTCCACTATAATAGGTTCTTATATGTTGACTCTATTTTCCCCAATATTTTGTACTTCTAGCTTAGTTGACTTTAGGCAACACAAAAGAAGTTTCTACTTGGAATCAATTTCTGCTCTTTACGCAGAAACCACCTTATATACATGGGAAAGCCGGTAAAATCTCATCCACAAATTTGTGCTCTTGTTATAGCTTCATATCAGTTGTTTCCTTCTGATAGTCATGTGGTATGTTTTACAGAAATTACTAGAGATAAGATGCTCACCATGTTACATCGCAGACTTGTTCAAGGAACTGGAAACCAACCAGGCTCAAGCAAAGCTTGATGAGATAGAAGAAATTGGTTTTGGTTTCCTGAAGCTTGTCCCAAGGTGGCAAGTGAGGCAAGGCATAATGGTGATGTTGGCCAAAGTCTATGACACTGAAACGAGCACCCTCAAGCTACAAAATGGGAACATCTGCATCATGCCCGAGCTTTTCCAGCGTATTTTCGGTATTCCACCCGCGAGTGAGTATACCTTTACCTATTACACACCATTGAATTGGTTATATGTGTTTCGATCTCCATGGTCATTGCTATGTTCTACCTATGGCACTGTTCATTTTACCCTATTTTATACATATCCATGTTGCAGTTGACGACTTCCCACCATTCGACGGCAGGAATGCTGCTTGTCAATTAAAAAAAAAAAGATATCACCGATTGAAAACTATACAACTGAGGCATTTTGTCAATCAATGTGCAATGGATACTGAAGATGACAGGATGGAGTTCAGGAGACACTTCATCCTACTGGTGCTGAAGATGTTTTTGTGCCCGACCGTGCAACATGTAATCTCGCCGTGGCAGAAACTATTCAACCGGAGGTGTCGCAGTGCTATCGTTGTCCTGTGTCCCGCATAAGTTGTTTAACTTTTTAAGTTATTGGTTGTGTTAAAATCGTCAATTTTTAATTTGAAGCTCATTTTCTGATGTAATTGACTACAAATGGACTTTTTGAATTCATGAAATTCATGGTTTTGCATTTTATTATTAAGCACTGGAAGATGTCGTTAACGGGTGTGTCGTTTATTATGTCTGTATTTTCATGTCATCGAACATGATGTTGCTTTAGCTGTATGTAGCTTCTGACTCGGTAATGGCCAACAACAGGATTGCAGCGAACCTGGCCGGAATGAAGATGGGAGCATGGAAGGTGCCACACTACACAAGTGACCCAAGCCCTGAACGAGAAGACGTCGACCACAGAAAAGTGAGTTAAGATTAACATTCACTAAATCTTTCTTTTTCATGTTTAAACGTAGATCGAGTAAACTGTTCAGTTTATGTTTTATCTTTCATTTATGTTAAAGTTGTGTTATGATGTAATTTCAAGAATCTATTCGTAGGGAGGGATTTACAGAGGTTCTGATGCACCCGGATACACATGCAGTTGCATCGGACGGTGATGACAATGAGGACGAGCCCATTGAAAAGAGATTGCGCCGAAGATCTGATTCAACGAGGACACCTCAACCACATATGAGGGATGGGGAGGCAGACACGACTAATAGGACAAACAAAAAAAGAGAATCCTAAGGTGAGCAAGATGTTCCTTCTTAGAATTTGTTAGTTGCATCAATGCAGTTTGAGCATGAGCATTGGTTTATGTTATGGTTAATCAAGTTAGTGGTTGTGCCATTATTTAATAAACCTAAATGATATGCTCTATCATTTAATCTTGGGTTCTTTGTGTCCTGTGAAAGCACTTCGAGGTTTTTGTGAACCACTTGTTTGATATTGTGGTTTCAGGAATCCACCATGAGGGGGGAGTTAGTAGCGCATCATTGCGCACAACGCATCATTCAGTATCATCAGAAGCGAATGACGATGATGACCATTCCATTGGCATCAGACTCCGCATCAAAATTCTTCAAAGGAAAACACATCAGCATCACAGTATAGAAGGAAAAATCATCACAACCATCCTATCGGAATCAACTAATCAACCAATCGAGACAGTTGATCCTGAACCAAAAACACCATCAACAACATTGGTTGAGTATGCAGGGGTTGAGGAATATTCTACTGAATTTTTTGACAGGTAAGTGATTACTACATAACTTTGTTTTCGGTAGTAGTATACCAGGTTTTTTTTATATCCTCCTAAATAATTCCTGAAGGTTGATCACCGCAATTCTTTTTTTATTTCAAACAGACATCCTAACATCTTATCTCAGCGGGATCCAGAGAGCGAAATAATATGGGCAGATATAGAAAAGGGTGTTTACACCTCGAGACCCATTAGCATAGATCCGATCTAAACAATCATTCCAAGAGGTTCTTCCTACCGCACACCGAGTCCATAGCGCCCCTCTTTCTCTCTTGGGATGACGCAACTCTTTAAATCACCCACACCTTCTCCTCCCCGACCTATTCATCCGTTACTTTAGGAATGGAAAACCACCGAGCGGGATGAACAACGAATCAGAGGATGGGCTGTGGACACTTCTCTTGATAGCCAGCAAACTTTGGCGTCATATGAGGGTAGACCACACCTATTGCTGTCGAGGGAGGACTTGTGCACACTGAGGCCACGACAGTATAAGTAACGGAAAATCATGTTACTCCACTTTGTTTTTTGCTTATGCAGTGTCGACATTTATGATTTTACAAGCTAGTTATGTAGGTTGTACACTGGATGTGTTGCGCATTCAATGACTCAGGGCTCTGGTAAGGAAACGTCCATATTAATCATTTATGTATAGTACAGTTTATGAACTTTTGATAATTCGTATTTGTACAGGAAATGGTATTGGTCCCAAAGAATATGCTAAACTTTCAAGATGGACCGAATCCAGCGTATGTCGGATTGGGTCAACACTTTGGTGTCGATACTAGGTATTTTGACAAGGAAATAACTTCAAATAGAAAATGGATATGTATGTTTGCAGTATAATAAGTTACTTTCATCATAGCACCAACACAATAGATATGTGTTTTTCTTTGTAAATGCAAGTAATATACCTAGTTACAATTATTGGTTATGCAGTGATTTTTTTCTGTATATCACCTGTCACTGGTGGGTGTATGCATTCGATGTCTCTGAGAAAAAGGTTGTTCGAACTGGATAGCATACATAGTAAACCACCTAATACAGCACGGAGCATGCTAGATTTATATGTGGTACCACAACAGCTCATCACTCTTAAGCTCTATTTAACATTTTCTGTTGTATTCCGTTTAAGTTTAGTTGTTTGTATCTTAAGCGAGGCTCATTAAAGATATTACACAGGTGGCTATCCCGACTTATAAGTCCATTCAGAAAGGGCCGCCTTACACATATGCCTCTGTTCCAATACAACTAAATGGGTGAGTCTTCCCTCCAAAATCTTGCAATGTATTAATTGTTTAGTTACATTGAGATGTTTCACTAATAGAATTGCATTTTTCTATTCTTAGGTTTGACTGTGGTGTGTATGCAATAAAATTCATGGAGTACTGGAACAAAAACGAAAAACTATATGACTGGCATTATATGAGCTTCCAAACCTATATACCTTATTAATATATTTTTTATACACAGGTCAATGTCTGTACCTACAAGTGGTTCTTTAATATTGATTTTCATATGTAGGACATCATCAAGTTATACAGGTTGGAAATAATGCTGGACATCATCCTATCTCACAAGAATATAGCCATTGGAGCTGCCTTGAATGCCGTTGACAGCCGTGCTCGACCTCCTGTGCGCCGCAACCAACCAAGGAACAAACGTATGGAGGTTAGGACTCCATTCATAGCACCTAATACAAAGAGCATATTTCGACGAGCTGGAGGAGAGCCGAAGAAAAAGTCCACCAGAAGGAGCTAACCATGGGAAGAAGAAGGCTCCATATTACGTCCTTGTTTACATCGGGAGGGAATATCCTCACATCCTATGCTATATTTTTTTGGGACTACACAAATTACTTGTCTTACACAATGTAACTATTTCTTTTGGATTCTTGGGTTGTTTATGGAGAGTTACACTTTGGACCTTGACGAACTTTTCTGGTTAATTCAACGATAATGCTTGTACTGTTGATATGAATTCTGTCTTTTACACATTGGTTTGAGATAATTTTGTGCACAGGCTCAACAACTTATGCGTTTTGAAGTATATTATTGTCAATGAATAAACCTATTGAGGTTCTTACATGTCTCTGGATGTCTCTACTTATCTTAGTCATGCATTGTTAGTCATATTTTGTTCGCAGCTGACTGAAATGGAACTGTGTTCTAGTGGAAGTGTAACTTCTGCATTATGTGTCTATTTTAGTCATGTGTCGTTAGAGGTATCTTTTCACAGATGTGTCTTCCGGGAGAAGTGTCTTCTGCCAATGTGTTGTTTTGGATATTGTTTAACTTCGGATGTGTCTTTCATGAGAAGTGTCTTTCTGCTGTGACTTCCTCGGATCTATCTATTGACAGATGTGTCTTCAATTAGAAGTGTTTTTCCGGGAGAGATATTTTCTACTGTGACTTGTTGCAGGTGTCTATAGATGGATGTGTCTTTTTCAAGAGGTGTCTTATATCAGTAATTTTTTAGGAGGTGTCTTCATAAGGATGTGTCTTTTTCAAAAAGTGTCTTCTAGTAGTGACTTTTTAAGAGGTGTCTTCATAGGGATGTGTCTTCTGCGAGAGGTGTCTTTTGTGAATGTGTCTTTTGTATTTTCATGTTATCCTGGATGTGTCGTCTGGGAGTCGCATCTAATTGTGTCATGTCTATCTTCTTCGGATTCGTCTAATTTAGATGCGTCTTATGCATTGTATTTGTTTTTTACGTTCAAACGATGACTTTATTGATTCATTTATAGGTCTAACTGACACTTTTTTTTAGGGTGATAAGAGTAACAAAGTGAAAATCCAACTTAGATTTAATAAATTTAATGGCATTTGACTTCTACATCAATAGCACATAATATCCATTAGTATTTGGTAAAGGAAAATTCAAACTTAACAAACTTGTCAGGGTTTGACAATATTAATCCATGAACATAAACTCAATAAGTAATGATATATCGTTGGCTTAACAATGTTTATTTCTTTAAAAACCAAAATAATTTGTCAATGATAAGTGAAAAAAAGTTACTAATAAAGAAAGGGATATCTCCATACAAATCTATAATCAAAATTCTTCTAAGTAGGCCGAAATGAGTTTAACAACGACAAGAACCCGCCATGTTCCTGTGATTTATTCGCTCTTCCAGCATAACCCCCACGATATCTGGATTCATTGCTTGATTAACTTCCTAAAAAGAATAAACATGCATAAATATAAAGGGAATAACAGTTACAACTTTATTCATCTAGTCATGTTAACAAGTGGTTCGAAACTAACAAAATGTTAAACACATACCGGCGGTGGATTCTTCTTCTTTCTACGCATAGATTTCTTGATTGAGGTGTCAAGTTCAGATCCAAGCCTCTTCAATCTCAGGCGACCCTTCGTTGAAACTTTTGAAAGACCTTGAATGTCAAATTCACCAAGAGTGGGATCACACTATGACCGTGCTATTTTGTGTTGTTGGAACACGCCTGGACCCCAAGTTTGCACGATAATCAAGCAACTTTGACCTTAACTAATCAAGATCCGAATGTAACATGGCTGCTTCTTCTTCGTATGTCACAAAATCCTGGGCAACATTATAGAACTGTGAACACAGTCGTCTAAATAAGTTGTGGCATTTTTCTGATCATTTCTCGTTGTGGCTACTCTTGATGAAAGTGTGTTTTTGCTCTACATTCTTGCTCCAGCGAGGGATAACATAGCAAGATGGTTCTCTGTCTAGTCCATAATAAAAGATCACAGCAGATAGTGGCAACAAAGAATACCTCTTGATCCAAACATGTTGCATTCGCACCGAACCTTGTGTGTCTCTAGGTCAAACTCGACAATGTACGTCCAGGACCTAGGCTCCCCATATAGTAGGTATTGCTCGTTCACGGTCACCCGAAACAAATCACCCTCTTGAGTGACACCACGGACTAAACAATCCCCTCTTTTCCTGAATTCATGTTGAACTTCCCTAAACTTAGAGGTTGTGTACTCACGCTAATATTGTCTTTAAATTGTAGAGCTCGATGAACATGGGACAACTCCTTTAGAGTCTACAGCATCGTCCTCCAATTCCTTTTGCTCTTTGTTCCCAAGCACATTGTCATACTCATGAACAAACTGAACCAGTCCACTTTTGCAATGCAGGTAACCACCGAAAAAGGCGTAGATACTCTCACTCCGTTGGGTACTTCTCATACCAGCTCAAATTCACCTTGAAAATATATTGGAACCCACATTCGACAATCGTCATAAAGGTCTACAAAACCAAAACATATCAAAGCAAGAATCACCATCATGAATAAGTAGCTACATCACAACACACAACTAAAGACTTAGTGAACCAACTATACATCGACGTTTCAAACAGAGATATTCCATAAAATTACCCAAATAGGTTACCAATCATCCGATGACGTTGGGAACTAAAATCGAGTAAAGTAAAAATAGAACCTGCATAACAAACCTACCATCCAAAAAGAACATAAGAGCACAATACAGAACAAACATAATAGCCATTTATTTTTCTCTAGGTTAAACTAGTAATGAATGCACACCAATCCTTCTCGAAAGATTCTTTAGAGTGGGCATTCCAAACAGTGGCATGCATTTTAGCATCTATTTCTCTGTACCGAGCATATCTTTTGAGCTTATGTGGTATCTTCTTCATTATGTGCCATATGCACCATCGGTGTCTAGTATCTGGGAAGACATTCCTAATAGCACCAAACATAGATTTGCACCGGTCTGTGATGAAGGCCTGTGGGAGAGTTCCCATGCACTTCAACCATTGTTTAAAGACCCACTCAATGCTACGAATTTCCTCATTTCCCAACAAAGTACATCCGAGTATAGTGGACTTGTCGTGATGATTGACACCAACGAAAGATGCAAATGGAAGTCAATGCCTGCAATAAATACAACCAAAACCTACTAAATCACAATAGTGTGAAAAAAATGTAAAAACCCTTACAATGAAGGCAGACACACAAACATACTTGTTTCTACTGTATGTTGTATCAAACGATACCACATCTCCAAAATATTCATAGGATGCCCTGCATTTTGCATCTACCCATAGCGCACTCTTAAACTTGTTAGTTTCATCCACATTAACTGCATAAAAAAAATTAGAGTTTATATCTCTCATTCGCATGAAATAGCTAATCATTTCCTTCACATCCGCGTTTACGTCAACACAGCGCAGATTCCTCGCTATGTAGTTCCTCACATCCTTTTCTGAGTAACCCAATTTTGATGACCCACCAACCTCGTTCGCCAATGCGAGATAAGTCTTGTTAGGGCGTATTTCAGCCTCATCGTTGTTCTAAATCACACTTGGCGTGCATGGTCAGTTCCTTGTACTCACTGTAATGCACAGCTTGCTTGGCAGAACACGTATGGGTGTGCTTCGATTCTAATTTGGACACCATCCAATTATCCTTCTGCCTATCAAGCATCACGTACATCCTTGCTTTGCATCCGGATGTTGTTATTCTCTTTACCCGCGATGCTGCCTTCACTTAAGACTCTCGATAACCTTCACAACTGTAGTGTATCGATTGGTTAATAAATACCTTTAATTCCTTTTTGGTCTTGTCAAAGTTGGTATTCCTAATCCTAGTCACAAACCCAACTTTCTTTCCATAATTAGAATAGAACTCTTGTGCCCGCTGCAACGAATCAAATCTCAATCCTACGTACGGGATTTCCTCTATTGAAATTCCAGTGTGATCCGGCAACTGCAAATCCCTTCAGAAAAAGGTATCATTCAACACAAAACACAGCAAACTAATCAATTTCCAATATCTCGCTAATTTTGTGACGAGAATAAAATATGTTTCACACTTCATCATTAATTGCCATAGCATCATCCTTTTTTTGAATAACGTCTTCAGATTCTTTCCCCTAGAATCGATAACCGAGAACATATCACCAAACAAGATAAACATCGACCATCGACACTCAAAAAAACACTTCCAACAACCACGTATCTTTTGATAATACCTACTAATAAACAACCCAAACTAAACTGATAGAAAACATTACTATCTATGATCATAACCATAAAAAAATGAAAAAAAAAATTAATCAAAGCTACAAACATCATCTCAACATGGTGAACTACAAAATAGTAAAAAACAATCCTTGCAACAAAGTGTATCTTTGTTAATAACTCAACAATTAAAACATTAAAAATAATTTGCAGGTAGGCATAACCAAATACGCTACTAAAACACAAATTACCTGTTCCACAAGTGGTGTGTCATCTTCACTCAAAGACAGAACATTAACGTCGGTGGAATTAGAATGCTCACTCACGTCATATGCAGTGTCATACAATGCTTCTTCAAAATTGATGTATCCATGGACGTAATGTGATACACTCGCCTTCAACAGATACACATACACTGGAAATCGCTTTTCGATGAAGGGTCTGCGTTGCAAATGGAACGGCTATTGCAGATTCTTATTGACATGAATAAAATTAGGACGGAGAGATTACCGGGTATGGTTGACGAGACGATGGTTGCGCAACACCTTCATGCGCTCATGTTGCATCTATCTTCCACGAGGCTGTTGGTGCAACCAATTGGGATCCGGGGGAAGAGGCAGTCACCGTTGACTAGTCACGGCGGTGTCCTGGTGACTAAAAATGTTCCACAATGGAAGGAGACATGGTCGGCGATGAGAACTAGGATTAGGGTTGCGTGATCAGGTTGGTATCGCAGGATTCTCTTCCAAGGTTCTACTCACCTCATGCACGGTTACAAGTTTCACACTCTTTCTCAATGTTATTCATGGACCCTGCATTAAACCTAATTAAGCCATATAAAATTATTTTAAATTCTTTTTTATTTGTGTTGGTAATAGTTGGCAGACTCTCCTCTTGGCAACGTATACTTTTCCAAAAAAAATATAGCAGATATATCAAATAGTTTTTCAAAGTACTAACTCCAAAAGTAACTAAATTGGCTAAAAAGACATTTTCCAATATGTATTATAACCAAATAGGTTATTAAAAAACTAATATTTGTTTTCAAAATAAGTTAGGAACAACTATGTCACTTTTTTCTGATTCTTAAAGCTTGAATTTGGTATAAACTTGAACATCCTTGTTGTGGCACTACTTACTGCTGCCGGAATCTCCTTTGATGCTCCTCCAGTTGATATTGTCACATTTGTTAAAGTTGGTGGAGCAACTTGAGTGTGACTTGGTGTTGGTGCAGCTGGTCTGATGATTGATTGCTTTGGCCTAAATTGAGTTGGTGCTTTAAAATGAATTTGGACTCTTGTCTTGGTTGGTGCCGCTAGTCTTGGAGTAGTTTGTGTTGGCAGAACTGGTCTTGGAATTGTTTGGGTTGGTGCAGCTGGTGATGGAGTTGGAAGGGTTAGTACAGTTGTTCTTTCTAGAGTTGCTGATGGACCTAGTAAGCCTTGAGGTGGGACTGTTGGATTGTCCTGGCCAACTTGCACCAAATGAAGATGTACAAAGAAGTTATATTGTAATAGTGTTTTAAGACATATAAATCCTTCAAGATCTTTAACGAAGACATATAAATCCTTGAAGATTTTTTATATAGACATATAAATCCTTTAAGTTTATTAATGAAGACACATAAATCCCTTAAGTTTTGTAATGAAGTCACATTAATCTCACTAAGTGAATTACCTTTGGCTCTGGAGCTAATTGGGATAATGGAAGTTCCACAAATGATTGACTAGTTGAGTTAGGTTGTTTTGATTTTCTGGTCTTAGGCTTCTAGTTGGGATCAGATGGTGCTCTCTTGCACGTCTTGTAATTATGACCCTTCTCTCCGCACTTCCTGCATGTTACGCGAAATGTATTCTTTACCTTGTCCCCTTGAATCAAATCCTCCACTGGATCTTTCTTTCTTTTACGTACCTTTGGCTACCTATCGGCTTCTTGATGAGTGGAGGATCTTATTTGATGTAATTAGTTTTATGCCAATACTCTTCACTGAAAACTGGTTAGATAAAGTGTGCATAAGTGAGATGGATGGACTCCATGCAAAATAATTTGCGCACATAATCTTGGGACTTGTCATGTCTCTTCGTAATAGTAGCAATGACATAAACACAAGGTATTTCTGGGGTGCAACAATCAGATAAAACAGACAAATTTAGAATATATTTGGCAATTAAACAACATTCTAAGCAAAGTGAAGCTAAGTTAACCTATTAGTTGCCACATATTGCATGAACAAATATGCTTAATCAAATCGACATCAACTTTTGATGTCTTACGGCTCACTTCAAACTGCTTTCTCTCGCTGTCACCTGTCCACTTTGCATTCTATCTGTTACTGGGCTTAATCATTCGGCCAAGTCTTTTTTGCTGTACAGGGGCAAGTTTTTCAGGATATGTTGATAGTAGTGTGATATGCTTCGTCATTTTTCTCATGATATACTAACGCAAGTCTTCACACATTGTAAGAATGGGCTTCACTCTATACTTACCTGTTTTGGCATTCCAGAATTCACACATATTATTTGTGAGAGAATCAACTTTCGGCCCATGGTTAAGGTAAGCCTTTACACATACCTTTGGATCAAATCTTGTAAGATACTCCCATGCTTCCTCATTAATTTTCTTAAGTTTCTCTATGGTCTCCACAAACTCAAGGGATTGAACAATTTGCACACTCCCAACCCATATTTCTAAGTTGCATATCCTTAAAACGGTTGATGAAGTTTTTCCACATATGCATCATACAATTTTGATTTGGTGCATCTCCCATTACATCTTTTATTGCCTCAAGTAGGCCTTGAACATAGCACAATACCATACCATAAACATAAGCAAATTAATTAAATTGTTCAACAATAACAAAAAAAACTGAACAAAATTTTAGAACCACAAGTTTAAACAAATTAACTAAATTGCATGAACAATAACATTATCCAAACATATAATTAAACATCTTCACTTTTATAATCAATCAAACATAAAACATAATCCGAAATATAATTTAGAACATCTTCAATTATCATCTCCATTCTCTTGCAGATCAATAATATCATAGAAATTTGTAAAAATAAGCCCTGACCAAAAAAGCGTCTGGCCTACCAGGGAAGCCCGCCCCCCGCCAAATCCCACGGATTTGGCAGTGCGGGTTATGCGGACTTTTAAAGTTTGACGGTTTTGAATTTTCGGCCTATCCCGCCTTTTTTGACTAGTTATGCGGGCCGGTCCGACAAATTTTGGCCTGTTTACCAACCCTACTTGGTGTGGACTACACCAGGAGATACTGGAGGTCTACGAGTGCCTGAGGAGGCCGAGCTACGATGGAGGAAGAAGAAGGAAGGAAAGGAGTGTGGAGGAAGAAGGAAAAAAGGAAAGAAAGAGGAAATGAAAGGAAAGGGTATTTATGGAATTATGAACAAAAAATTAACAATTGGTCATTTTTATCAAACGAAACTTATCTTGTATGGGTATAACTTTAGTTTCAAATTTTTATAGTCATTTTTGTCAGCGTTCGAATCTTTAATAGTTATAAATGGCTATTTACTCTTTTCTTTTCGACAGTTTACACCGCTCAACTACCATGTGCCAATTTCACATTTTCACGACTAAACTACTAAAATAATATTCGAAAATTTATATTGTTGACATAAAAAAATTTCAAAACATGCTCACGGCAAATAATTTTAAAAGATTTAAAAATTCTATAAAAATAAATACATATTAAATATATATTCTAAAAAATTTACAGATCAAAGTTTGATACAAATTTTTACAATTATTATTAAAAATATAAGATAGTTTTCATCTTTAAAATTTGGTCATTTTATGTCAAGTAAAATTTAAAAAAATTAGTGTGGATGACCATATTTGTTTGAAAAATAAAAAAATTCTAGAGATTAAATTTCACTTGAAATTTTTTGTATATCTGCTAAATATTTATTTAAATATTGTCACAAAATTTTGAATTAAATAGATAAATTATTTTTTAAATATGAAATTTTTATCACTTACAAAAAATATAATATTCACTGATTATTTTTATCGAATTTTTAAATTATTCAAGAGTTATTTTATGGATAATATATTTCAAGAATCTTTTAATCGATAGCTGAATCTTTTAAGTATCGAATTAAAAGTTAATTTATTCTTTATTTAACTACTTTCTTGTTAGCTCTTAAGAATTTGCCAATATCCAAATCAAGTTAACAAGTTTTAAATTTCTAAAAATATTACTCTCAAAGTAAAACATTTTATTTAATTTCACATTTGTATTTTATTATCATTAGACACATCTAATAAATAAAATAGTAAATTAATAAATAAAAATATTATATATTATTTGTGTGTAAATACATTTTTTTTAATTTATTTTTAGTACATATTTTGTATTTAAAAATACATTCTATATAAATACAAATAACTTGTTTTTTTTTCGTGTGTGGATAATATTATCCTTAATAAATACATCTTTTTTAATTACAAGTTTACAACAATAATAATACAATCCAGTTATACATTCAAGTGTTTTTGACAACTAAATCCAACCAAATTGGCTCAAACTCAACAAAAAATTACTTTTATCACATTAGCGTATATCACACGTGCGTTTCAATAACGCAACTTCTTCGTCTTTGTCTTCTTCTTCTATTTTTTCTTTTCCTCCTCCTCCTTCTTCTTTTAAATTCGCGCACGTAGGTTTTTAGTCTTCTTCTTCTTCTCCTTCCGTTATCGTAATCACCAACAACACCAACATTTTGCTAACAAAAACTAATATTTTTTTAATTTCAATTTATATAATGAACAATATTCAGTTCAATTGGTATTATACAATAATTTTGTTTTAATAATATTTTCAGTTGTTCAGGTGTGTTGTTAATGAATAATTTGTCCCAATGGTTGGAATGACTTCAAGACAAATTGAATGAAATGGAATGAAATCTAATACAATTGAATAAAATAATTTTATTCTTTTTCACTAAAAAAAGACTCAATCATTAACAAAAACACATTGAATTCATTTCTGGATTCAAATGAATCTCAATTAAAGTAAGAAATAAAACGAAATTACTTAAAAAATAAAAAATTTGGTCAATAAATTAAAAAATAAACTGAAATTATTTAATTGTGGCAGTAGAGAAAATCAGAAGTAATAAAAAACATTCGTAAAATATTGGTATTATTGGTGATGACGATAACAAAAAAGAAAAAGAAGAAGACGCAATATTAAACAAGAATTTGCATGTGTGAATTTAGAAGAAAAACCTGCGCGAATGTAGAAGAAGAAGAAAGACGAGGAGGAGGAGAAGGAACGGGTGATTTAAAAAGTTGTTATAACAATTTGGTTAGACTTAGTTAAGTATTTTGTTTGGATGTAGAGCTTTATTCATAATAATAATTGTTCTTGCTTAATTAATCTCCTTTGATCTATAGCTTGTCCAGCCTGGGTTGAACTCAATTTCTTCTATATTGATAGAATAATAAGTCAATTGATAAAAAATATGGAATATGAATATTTATAAAAACACTTCAACACTCAAGTTAATATTTAATTAGAATTTCGAACATACTTTTCTTGCCTAAAATATTTCTCTTATAAGTGATATGAAGTTATTATAGTCATGTATAGGTTACAATTAATCTATCATGTATGGATATTAACACGGACACAACACAGGACGAATGGATACACAAATTTTAAAATTTTATAAAACACGAAGATACAGTATATATATATAATATAAAATATTTTTCAGATAAATTACAATAATATTTTAATTTTTTATTGATATTAAAATATAAAATAATTTTTTAATTACTTTTAATATTTTCTTTTAATTATATAAAATATTTAAAATATTTTTTAATTTACTAAATAATAATATATATTATTTCTAAACTCATTTCAAGAATATATGCTAAGAATAAAATTGGACACACTGACACATAATGATATTGAGGTGTATCTAAATGTGTCTGAAGAATATTTTTTATTTTTTATTGGACACAGCAGATACACGTGTCGGACGAATGGCGATGAGTGTCGTGTTCGACTCAAAAATGAATAAAACTCAATGAACACTCTATAAATATATAGTGTTCAGATCTACACAGTCACCCCCACATGACGACATGGGTCTGACCCTACTTATCTAAATAAGTAGGTGAGTTCTATAATGTCTTTTACTATGGTGTCTAAATTGCTTAACTTGCTTTTAAAGGTAAAAAATAAAATATTTAAATAAAAAATAGAATATTTAAAATTTATTAAATATTATCTATTTATTTTTTTTTTGGTAGATTAGGCACAATCTCAAAGGCACTATAGCATTTACCAAATAAGTAACTAACTCATACAATATCTCCAATTAATCTATAAAGGAGATTTCAACAACCTCTCTAACAAAAAAAAGTAACTAACTCACCATCAAAAGTAAATCTACTTTAAAGGTGACTATTAACTCTACCTCTATATATATATATATATATATATATATATATATATATATATATATATATATATATATTGATTTCCTCAAATATTCTTCGAACTTCAATCTACATAAAAATCTGTCTAAAATCCTTACCAATTTAAGTTGTAAATACTATCTCCCACCTTGATCAATACATCGGATGGTGATACTTCTACGACAGAAAAAACATCAGACACAACCACCAAAATAACTTAAACCTTACTTTCATACCTAAATCACAATTCTACGACAGAAAAAACATCAGACACAACCACCAAAATAACTTAAACCTTACTTTCATACCTAAATCACAATTTTAAATAGGTGACTTCTCCGGTGGTTAAGTCTCCCGTGACTAGTGATGGCTAGGTGTTGACCATCTAATTCAAACTTGACACTTGGCATAGGTATTTGAAAGAGAATTTTTTAACCAGCTCTGTAATTAATGATTATATTACAGTAATGTGAGATAAGTTTTATAAAGTTACTGTGATCGTGAAATTGAAGAGTGCATCAGTTAGAATTTTTTAGTTTCTCACCGGCGATTTTCAATCCAAGCAGTGGATCGCAAAAACACAAGGCTTATTGTCACAATTCGTGAAGCTTCTAAACAAAGGAATTGAGGGACTTCACGGGACATTTTGGCTCGATTTTGGTGACTCAATGCGAAACCCGAACATGCCCATTCAAAAATTGCCAAAGCAGTTTCAAAGACGCTATAGATCACCGCCTCCAGCAGTTCCATGATAGAGAAGTGCCTAAGATTTCTGGCATTGGTGGTGACATGTGCGGATGGTATAGGGTAGCAATGGGTGGAGATATTTCATGCGCTGCGAAAGTGGTGGAGAGACTGACGAAAGCAAGAAAGGCGATGCCAAAAGATGCTGTGGTGATACTGTGGAGTATGTGCTGCCTTTACAAGTGAAACGACGTCGTGATGGTGCTTTTGTTTTTGCAGAGAAGATAAGAGCCACGTGAAGAGCATGTGCCTGGATTTGATTAGGCCTTATTAAATGCTCATTCTTAAGTAACATAAAAAAAAATATGCCACTTTAATACTCGATTATAAATTAAATTCAATTTATTTTTTGGTATGGTATTTATTGAAAATCCATTTGTTCATTCCAAAAATTTTGAATAATCAATTTTTTTTCTTTTTGGTAAATCCAATGTCTCAATTACAGCCCACATGATATCATCGTAGTAAGTTAGTAACTCACTAAAACTTACCGCACATTATCATCATAACCTAACTATTATTAGAGCGTTGGTTAAAAAATTATTTTACAAACACCCATGTCAAATATCAAGCTTAAGTTGGATGGTCAACACCTAGCCATCACTAGTCACGAAGGCTTAGCTACCAAAGAAGTCACCTTTTAAATAACCCTGGAAACCATATCTATCTTAATTTTGAGTTTTTGACATCAGAAGAGTAGATTTGTTAAAATATGAGTAATCTAATCGTGGCTCCAATTGCATCCAACGAAGTTCCTTAAGGCTTATCTATGACACGAGATGCAAGTCACAATGCAATGCGTCAAAGACAACAACACCCACGTCACATATGTTCCAAGAAATTATATTTATACCATTATTTGGTATATTTTTTAAATATATATCTTTTTATAATATAAAATATTTTCAATCTGCATTAATTATTTTATAAAAAAATAAAAAAATATACACATAAAATATAGAACGAAATATTGCATCTAATAATTCTTTTTGTTCTGTTAAGGATACTACGAAATGATAAAGGAATGAGTATTGATATATAGGACGTAAAATTTCAGGTCGAATTTCTCCATAAAAAAGTTCAATTTACCAATTATATATATATAATCAGTTAAAATCCAAAAGAAACTTTATTTCTTCATCGCTAAATTTCAAGAATGTGAAGGGGAGTTGGAGGAGAGAAGGGGTTCTTCAAAATCAGTTGATTCAATATTATTATTATTATTATTAATATTTTTTATTATGTGGATCTTCACTTCCTCTTCCGCTGGTGTTATTGGATCGGTCGTCACATTATCATCATTTTCAGCTACTTCTTCAGCCTTACCCCACAGCACAATATACAAGCCAATAATAACTCCAATTGCGCCTATCAAGCTATGAATTAATTCAACATATAAATGATGAACTTCAGTCTCATGTCATCAAATCAAATGTGTAACAAATAAATGAAGGGAACGAATATTTTTATTTTTATTTTTATTTTAATAATGTCATTTTTTTAAGTATGCCGAATGATATTATCAAACAATAATACTAAGATTCTAACAAGACAATAAAAAATCAGTTTAATCAATTTAAATTTATCTTATTTAATATTTATTAATTCTAATGATAATTAATGAATGATAAATAAAATAATTTTAAATTATTTTTTGTTAATATTTTTTTATTATTAAACATTTTCGATTATTAAACAGTAATATCAGAGAGACAATAAAAAGTCAATCCAAACTTACTTTATTAGTATTCATTAATTTTAATGATAATTAATGAATAATAAATAAAATAAATTTAAACTATTTTTTTTAATATTTTTTTATTATTGAACATTTTTTATTATCAACAATAAAAAATCAGCTCAAACTTATTTTATCAGCATTCATTAATTTTAGCGACAATTAATGATAAATAAAATAAATTTGGGTTGCTTTTTGCTAATATTTTTTTGTTACTAAATATTTTTTATTATCAAACAGTAATGTTAGAGAAACAATAAAAAAACAAGCTCAAACTTACTTCATTAGCATTCATTAATTTCAAGAACAATGAATGAATTCTAAATAAAATGAATTTTAACTGTTTTTTATTAATATCTTTTTGTTATCAAAATATTTTGGTTATAAAAAATAAAAAAAGCAATATGGTACATATATATAATGTATAACGTACCTTCCAGTGTATAGGGTCTCGTGAAGCATTATGGCTGCGAATATGGTGGTAATGACAGTATACAAGGGAGTGAACATTGCAGAGAAGAGAGGACCTCTTCTTGAGATGCACCATGCTTGCACAAAGAATGATACTGCAGATCCCATAACTCCCTATATATATGATCATGATCATGAGTTAATTAGCTATATATCAGAATTAGTTAACATTATCTATGATGAATTTGAAGATGATGCATTTATCATATGCATGTCTTACTGCATATACAGTGGAAGCAAATTCAAGAAGAGTGTGAAACTTCCAAGCAGCAGGGTGTGGCTCCAGGAATAGTGTGACTGTTCCTGATTGTAATGCTGCCATCAAACACATCCATGCTGATAGAGACAAGTGATTAGGGTGGCTTGCAGATGCTGGAACCTGTAATGAATTAAAGACTAGTTGAATTTAAGCATGAATTACACTCATGTTTATTATATATAGACAGACAAAAGGTATTGGGAATCAACCATTTTTTGCCAATAATGAATATTAAAAAGAAATATTCAAAGATAAAAATAATAGAATATCTAAAAAAACACAAGTAAAAAGAATATTTGGGGGTGAAATAAAGTAAAACTAATTTAGGATATAAAATTAAAGGTTTAGAATTTATAATTTAAAATTTAAGGTGAACAATAATAACCGATGGCGACAGCATACAGGTAAGGCTGGCAATCTATACCCTATCCGTTGCGGTTAGGGTAGGGTAGGGAGTAGAGTACGGGTTCAGGGTATACCCTATCTTACCCTACCTGCATCCCTAATATATTATATAATATATATGTAAAAGTTATATATGTAATGAAAAAAGTGAGTGTTGAATCCACAATCTTTTTTTTTTTTATAAGAACTTAAAATAACTACTGTACTAGTTTAGTTGATTATCATATTATTTGTAATTTTATGTTAGATTTTTTTAAGATTTTATTATTTTTAATTTTAATTTAAATTTAGTTTTTTTATTTTCTATTTTATTAATATGTATGAAATTTGGAATGGTTGAATTTTATATTTGCTTAAAATTTTTTTATTTTTCTACGGGTAGGGTAAGATAAGGTAAAGTTTAGAATTTTAGAGTGCAGATAGGATTAGGATTGAAAAATTCTCAACCCACGGATAGAGTAAGGTAAAATTTTAAAAAAGTTTTCAATCTACGGGTAGAGTTAAGGTAGAGTTCAAATCCTATCCTACCCTACTCATTGTCAGCCTTACATACTTGAGATGGTGGGTGGTAGTTAGTGATGAATGGATGAAATTATTGTATCAAAAAATTAAGGAAAAAATGTGAGCAATTGAGTTTGTTTGTTTATTGGTTGATATAGTGATATTGGTTGTTTTTTTTTGGTTAATTCCATAATTGGATTGATAGATAGATTGATTATAAGTTTATAACTCAAAGTGAAAATCTAATCCTAAAATTAAATAAATCAACTCAAATATTATACCTGCAAAATCAGCCAAAGTGACCAGCAAAAACTGCTTCCAAAGAGAAAGAGACAACCCAGAAACCAATTGTTGTCAGGACCACCTAAACCTATGAGAAGTGAATTTGATGGTGGAAGCTTTTGTGAATTATTGAGTAGCTTTGGACCCTTCAACAATGCCATGGACACTGCTCCACTTACACATGCCACTGTCCCTACTATTTTTGCTATGCCTCTCCAGCTTCCAATATTCACACTCTCCATTCTATTCAAAGATAAAAGGTGAAAACTCACGTACAGTTGTATTCATGTGAAGTTGATAGTTAAAAATCGTTAAATGATTTAACAAGTCTGTCATTTAATAATTTTCAATTATTAACTTCGTATGAAGACAATTGCATGTGAATTTTCACCAAGATAAAACATGCACACTTCTTCATGATACTATTTTCATTTTAACTCTGTTTATATATATAGATCAATATGAAGAGCATAATGGAAGGAATTAATGGGCATTGATTAGTTACCGAAGAAGAGCTGCTATAAGAAAAGTGAGAGCTGGGAGAAGATTGGCCATTGCACTTGCAATTGAAGAGGAAACCAGATATAGACCCTCATACAATAGATTCTGATTCAACGTCACACTGTATGTATTTATATACAGGAAAAGTATGAGGAGCCAATGAAATATTTATACAATGTATACAATGAAAGTTTATGAAATATTAGAGATATAATCATTAGTGTTACATTTTAAAATATTATCCCTTGTACTCGAATGGTTATTCTAAATAGTATAGGGGATGTTCATTTCATAACTCAATAGCCATTGTACACATTGTACAAATAGTCCATTGTCTCCCTAGCGGGATCCTTATATATATTCCAAATATTATAACATAAATTAAATTTGTACAAATAGTCTATTGTCTCTCTAACGGGATCCTTATATATATTCCAAATATTATAACATAAATTAAACTTACACTAAGTAATCTCACATCACTAATAAACCATCATTATTAACATACGGATATAGAGGGAGAATGGAAACTACAAACCCGACTAGTGAGGCAAGGAATATGAGACAAAAACTCCTAAAACTTAAGGACCACGAGCCAGAGTTTCTCCTGCATGAAATAAAATTAGAGAACAACTGTTACAAATATAATTACGGGTGATAATGGTTAGGGTAGGATAGGTTTAGATTCCATTTTAACACATCTCGCAAATTTAAAATTTCTATAAAGCTCAATTTCACCTTATTAGTACTCTAAAATTCTTCATTTGATCTTACTCGCAACAAAATTAAATTTTTTTATCAAACACAATATTTAATTATTCTATATATTTCATAAACAAACTAATAAAACAAAAAATACAAAATTAAGATCATATTAACATTAAAAACAACAAAATTATAATAAAATTCATGTTAAAATTACAAATAACATCATTATCAATTCATTAATTTTACCATACATGTATAAAACTATAAAATGAAAAGAAAATATCTTTATCAAGGTTAATTTTTTTTTATATGAAAAAAATATTGGTGTTTTTGTTAAAAATGAAATTATTTGATATAATTACAGATGAGTGAATTTTGCAGATAAAAAGTCAACACACAAGATGTATATTGTAACACGCAAGATGCGTGTTAGACGCGTTTCTTATACATCCACAATACTATAATACACTTTAAATATACATCTTCAACTAAAATACCATCTTCATTTCTATATTAAAAATAAGGCAAATTTTATGGTGCCTATAACTTTGGTACCAAAATTGTCGAACATATCTTTTATGATAAAATTTAAATATTAAAAAATTTATTTACTTTTATATTTTTAATTTAAATATTAATTTTTATCTCTTTTTAATAAATTAAGCAAATATATATAAGCATCGTAGCATCCACCTAAAAATAATTTCTGCGCTATCAACTTCATTATACATAAATTTTTTAACTACATATAATAATATATCAGGAATACAGTACGAGTAGGTCGGATAGGTATAAGCCTAAATCCGTACATAACTTTATTCGCTTCATTCTCAACTCAATCTCATAGCGAATTAGTTGCCAACTCTACCCAAATGGATTGGGTTAGAATATGTACTTGTGGATATGACTAATATTTCCAACTTTACTCCCTCCTATACATTTAACCTTTAGAAAAAAAGTCATTTCATAATATGGTATCAAAACGGAACTTAAAAGTCTAGAAAAAATTCACTTAAATCCAAAAAACTAAGAAACTAAGTGATTTCATGTCATTAAAATCATCAAGTAATTAAGAAACTAAGAAAGTAATTAGAAGAATAAGGAAGAGGTAGTATACCCAGAGAAATAAGCAACGGGAACAATGACAAGAGTTGCCATAAGTTGGCGGTAGACAACAAAGACCCTTGGGCTCATTCCCTCTACTAAGACAGTCCTTGTTCCAATGGCAATACCTGCATATATCACCTGTAGCAGCACCATTGCCACCACCGGCAGGTACTTATTATCTACCCTACTCCCCATCTTTTGATCTTTTTCCATTCACTATGTATATATTCTTCAAGACTCCAGAAAGCTATAGTTCGGTTGCACTTGTATATACATTGAAACAAGAGGCCCACATTCTATGTAGTATTATCTAATTAATTTATCTCATATATTTATTTCCTTTTATTATGCATGTCAGATTCGGATCTGTCTGTGTAGCTGTAACGTGATAACTACATACTATTTTGTAGTGAAATTACATATGAATAATCAATTATTAATTATTAATTGTATTTATACATGGGAAAGATGTTAATTATTTTCCTATATTAGTCACCTTGATAAAAAAAAGTCTAGCACTCAATTTAGTTATATAATATTCAATCGAAACTACGAGATAACTCGCATTTTAATACAAGGTATAAACTGACCGCCGAATATGACAAAAAATAAAAAACTGACCGCCGAAGAAAAGAACAGAAAGGTGTGAAAACCTAAAATGATCAGACATTTAATAGGCTAAGGGTTTGCCGCATGTATAATGAGTAATATACACATGGGAATGATGGGATAGCAAATATATATGATATATATGGAGAGAGTCAGCAATGCAAGCAAGCTGCACATAACATGCGGCACCGCGTAGTCAGTCATTGGATGAACAGAAACTCAACATTAATTTCATAGAGAATGAATAAGTTTACTATGATTTAAGATTTCGGATATTATTACCCTGCATAATATTATTACCACAGCTTGGAAATCCAAGGTCACTGGGAAAGGGGTGTGATCAAATATGAGCAAAATTTCTATCCACACTAAAATCGTTTTTAAGTTTAAATTGATCCACATATTTGCATATCGGATCGAATATATTCGCAAATCATAAAAAATTTAAAAAAAATTATTTTTATTAAAAAATATCAATAAAATCTTTTCTTCTTTTACTTTTCTTAACATGTTTATTCTTAAAGTATTATTAAATATAGTTTTTTTAAATAATAAAAATAAAATAATACAACATATATAACATATATAATAATTATTAATTAAAATAAATCATAAAAAAGAATATTTATTTATTTATTTATTTTTGCAGAGATATGTAGATATACGGATCGGATTTGCTGATACCCTACCTCAAATCCGCGATCCTAGATCCTATTAGTATGCAGTCGGATTAATATTCGTAATTTTCGGATCGAATTTGAATAAATACCGCAAATATGTGAATCGAATCCGAACCATAAATACCCCTATTTAATTGCTAGGCAATAGTAGCAACAGTACCAATAAAATCTCGCTAAGACGTACATTAAGAATTGCTTATATGAATATCAATTTCGTCATTTCCTTTTTCGAAGACTAAAGATGTTCATCCAAAGAGCCACTTTCAGAGACATCAATCCTCCAATTTTCTCTCTTATCCAAAAGGATTGTTTATTGGAGAGCAAGATTGACCAATACCAATGGTTGTACCTTTTGAAGCATTTCAAGATAAAGAGAAACTACAAAAATGCTTCTCGAACTTTTGTGGGGAGCCCTAGACCAGGTTCAAATTCACTTAGAGGTGAGAAGTACTGATCCACCATGTCTTGAGACACCTTTTCCAATGTTGGAGGATCCCACTGCATATATTTGGATATCAATTATTATATTATAGTGTTTAAAGATAAATAGGAAGAAAACCATTGACGAGATTCTTCGAAATGAATTATTTGTGTCAAAACCAATGATATGCATAACACTGTTGTCTTTAACAGATGATATTATCAGAAACTTTGATAAGATCTTCAACTTGGTACCTTTGGTGCAAAGTCCTTGTCCACCACACGAGCCCTTATCCCCTAAAAACAATTAAAAGCAATTCACGTTAAATTAGATACAAGTAGTTTGTTTCGTCTAGAATGTGAATATTTGCAAGTAGATTACCTAACAATATTGGATCAGATAGACTCTAATATCATATTAGAATTGAGATTGAGTGAACCTAACTCAACCCCAAAACTAGTTCATAGGGCGAGGAATGTCACACATTTATAAACCATCTAGAAACCTCATCTTTGAGTGATGTTGGATTTGTACTACTGGCAATGTTCATTACCTCACAAAAGTCACCAGAAATCTGCTTAGATGTTGCTTGTAAAGTCATATGGTACTCACGCGACAAGCACTGGTCAAGAGTCTGAAATCTACCCTCTCGTATCTGCATCAGTTAGACGGTTTACATTATAGTAAGCGGCTTCTCGTATGGAAGGAAGAAAGCATAGTAATCAAGAACTCAAATGAGTTTTGACAAGAAAAAGAAACTCACTGATCTCAAGGAAACCTTCAAGCTCAATGGCGAAGCTTCTTTAAGTCTATTTAGGGTAGAAATGCACCATGCATCATTTGTTTCACTTGCCACTCTTTCCTAATGGAAATTTAAGTAATTAGATGGAAAAAAGAAACTGTGCACTGTTACCAGAAAGTTAAGCCACTCACAATAGATAGATGTTAATCAAAGATTAGCTGGTACAAATAGAGTTAACCAGATAAGAGACTACACTAAGAGCAACACTAAAGACATTTTAGCAGCAGAAGAAATGAAATTCTAACATAAAGCTGTGCTGGAGGTACTTAAATTTAACGGAAGATGTAAAGCTCACCAAAGAATCAACAATCTCTTCCACTGTGTCATGGCAAAAGCATTTATCTACAATTTCAATCCTGAAGAAAATGAAAAGTAGAAAAAAGGGCTATCTTAATCTGTGAATCAGAATATAAGAAATAAAGTTAGTAAAGAGAGCATCTAAACAGCTATGGGACTTTTTCCTTATTTTCTTGTAGGCTTCTGCTACTAACAACCATTTAGGCTCAATTTAAAAGCAAGGGAGGGGTATTTCGTGATAGGTACTAATTTGTTTAGTTTGTCAAAACGTTGTCTGTTTCCATTTTGAATGTTTATTGACGTGAAAACAAGATATTTAAAAAAAAATATATATTCTTTTCACTTTTTTCCTTGGCATAATCCTAAAAAGAGTATATTTTCCTCCCCTCTTGTAATTTCTGCCTATTTTTTGTATTATCTCTTTTGCATCCCAAAATTAAAAAGAAAGAAGACAACACTTAAAAGATAGGACAAACCTTTGAAGTACACTACTGCTATCTGGTTGTACAAGGTCACCATACTGTTCTAAAGTGGTTTCAATTACAGAAGGATCATCAGTAACTAATTTCCCCAGCTGTTCTTCAATTAACGGGAGCCTCTATAGAACAAAATGATAGCTTGAGCTTGAAAAGTCCATTAAATTTTGAAATAAAGCAAGCAAGCAAGCAGGGTCTAACAGAACTAAACTGCACTTAGTGAGTAGTGTGTAGCAAGTCCACAAGTAACCATCTCTACTCCATTGAGCTTTTCCCCTGTTAGGGCCAAGTATTCACCTACATAGTACATACAATAACAACCTATCAAACAAAGAAAGGCTAGAGAGGAATTTTATCAATCATGTTTTCAATAGATGAATAGTTCTGATCTTCGGAACCCATGAAATTCCCTTCATTAGTTTTCACATAAAATAGGAGGATTATCCCATTAACCATTTTGTCCTATGAACATGATGTCAGAAACAAGAATGAGTAAGCATTGGGAATCGGAAAAATAAATTTCATATCTTAGTCATCATTCAGAACCTCAGCGATTCTTTAACTTGCAAAAGTAGAAGGGGAAAAAAATTGAAAGTAGTGTTTCCAAATAACAAATTTTAACAACTAGGAAGTATCTAAATGTCCAAACTTGCAAATTAGATATACACATAATCATACCTAAATGACCAGGTAAATGTGAAAGGTAGAAAGATGCTCCAGCATCAGGGTGAAATCCAATAAGAACTTCAGGGGTAGCAAAAATCTGAAAAATAGGGATATGTATCATATGTTATAATCATTATATTTTGGTTAATTCAACGTGATGAATTCTGTTGAAGATTTGTAGAGAATCAATATTCATAGACTCAATGTGTGCCTATAACTTATGAACCCTTGTGCTGCTTAATTAGTTTTATCAGGCTTTTAAGGTATCTTGAATTAATTAGATGACCAAACCCCCAATGATAAAGTTAAAGTGAGGGATTAAATTACCATTGAATTTGTAATTTCCATCTTATGTGAAGCTCATTATCTTAATTTAAAAGTAAGAGTAAGGTTACAAATAAATCCCTGAGGATTTACACTTCGAACAGACTAATCCCTAAAGAAAAAAAAATACCAATAAAATTTTTCAGGATAGCAGATGTAGACACACTACCTTCAAATTAACCCCTATGATTATGGTAGAAGGTCTTAATTTAAACTAACTTGTCTACGTTTGTTATTTTGGAGGACCTCATTGATATTTTTTTTTCTTTAAGGATTAATTTGTCCGAAATGTAAATTCTCATATGTTTATTTGTCACTTTAGTCTAAGAGTAATTAGACACTTATTTTCTCACTCTACCAACCTCCTGATGCTTGATCCATACATATACATGAAAAAATCCATAAATACTATCTCACATTTCATGAAATGCTAGAGAACGAGCAAGAAAGTTTGTTATGTTACATTTACATACAGTTTTGTCGGTTGCAACTCGAAAAGTGCCGGGGATTGAAATTCCAGCTCCACCACCCATGGTAATGCCATTCAGAAGAGCGATCTGCACGAAGATCACAGCTTACAGTTGAATATAAAGGAACTGAATCATGAGAAGCGGCAATGCATGTGATGAAAGAAAGAATCGAAAAGTAGTACTCACATGTGGCTTCATATATGTACCTATGACGTAAATAAAACGATATATTGTTCGGAAGAATTCCTTGCAGGCTTCCATGTTGGCTGCGTGAATTGGAAGGGAATAAGAATGATATGAAAAAGAAAAAGGAAAGTAAAGTGATTAAGATGAGTTGGACCTCTGTTGATGAAATGGTAAATGGCGACAATATCACCGCCAGCTGCAAATGCCCGACCACTGCCCTTCATAACAAAATTGAGAACAAGAGTGTCTAAGAAGCTAAACAATACAAGCTTTAGTTAGTTAGTTAGTTAGTTACCTTGATGGTGACAAAGCCAACGTCGGGGTTATCTTCCCAAGATCGGTAAAGTTTGCTGAGGGTAGCCACCTGAGTTGAGTCAGTCAGCGAGACAAACCTCAAATAATGATTAATTAAACAGAAATTATCAAATAATAATAATACCATGGAGGTGTTGAGGGCGTTGAGAGCAGTGGGTCTGTTGAGAATTGCCATTCTCGAGTAACCGTTTCCTTCAACAACCACAACTTCCTCGTTCGAAGAACACAGGGTTCGGCTTTGGAATCTGTATCTGTATCTGTATGCGATTGGATTAAACCTTGTTAGGAGCGATCTTGCGCGTTGCATTATTGCTGCTTCTTCACTCTTCACTCTTCACTCTTCACCCTTCACCTCACCTGCTTCCCTCACGCGCTCTCGCGTCTTCTACCTCTAGTTAACTTATTATTATTATTGGATTCGATCGGAGTCGTATCCGGCTATCCGCCTATCCGGTAATAAACCCGCTCATGTATTAACCATGGGCTCCGCTCTTGGCATAACAGGCCCACTTAACTACCACCCAAATATATTCTTTTTCACATTTTTGCAAATTCTTTTAATTTTTTCCTCAATTCATCTTATAAAATGTAATTTTATATCATACAAAATTTGGACTTTTTACAGAAATTATTACAGAAATACGTTCCCAACCATATTCCATTTACAGTGTAAATGAGATAATCTTGCATGTATCTCCTTTACACTGTAAACGAGTCAAGGCTAGTACACGTGACACGTATATATCTAGTTTATAGTGTAAACGAGATACGTGCAAGCTTATCTTGTTTACACTATAAACGAGATATGTGTTAAATTAATGCGTTTACAGTGTAAATGAGATACAGTAAGACGAATTTCCAACTGCTATAAAAAGATGTGCAACCCTTGGCATTCTGCACATACATTTTATATCTTCTTTTTCCCTGTTTATCTTCCAAAAAGCAAGCAAAAATGTCCAGTAGTAATGGATATGTAGTTGTCTGTGTGTACCCCAATTGTCGTATGAGAAATAGCGACAATGAGGTGATATTTGAGTGTGAGAATCCATTACTATTGCGCAATCGGCGCGTAAGTTCGTTGTCTGAGTTGAAGAGTTTGATATTGAGCAACCTTGGTGGCACAGGGAGAAGAGAGATCGGAATGGTGGGGTATAGGTTGCTAGCACCGTTGGGTAAAGGAGTTTTTCATTTTCGAATGTTTCGACTCCAGGGCGACAAGCATGTGCAACTCATGTTTGACATCTATGGGAGAATCATAGCGGAACAAGTGATGGAGCTTTTTGCCGAGGTTGGTGATGTTGGTGGTGGTGATTCTGTACACTCGACATTTGTGCAGGATTGACCCACCTCGCACACCACCACCGATTCATGTTGCCAGTCCAGTGAAAGACATTGAGGTAGGTGAGAAAGACTCCAATACGTTGTGGATAGCAACGATAGTGATTCGTCTGAAGATGATGATAAGGACGAGTTTGTACTGGAGACGCTAGTCGAGACAACGGTGCGCTATATTTTGGATCTGGACGCCATGCATGAGAAATCTCCATTTTCTAACACTGGAGAAGACAATTACAATCTAAACGGTGGGGTAGAGTTTTAGATCAGCCACAGATTCAAATGCCGAGATGCAGTAATGCAGAGTGGGAAGAACTATAGTATTCGCAAAAGTTTTGAGTACCAAGTGGTCGAATCGAACCGATTAAAGTACCATGTACATTGCTGTCCTGTCAAGTTGCAAATAGATGTCTATAAAGTCTCCATGTTGCCCTCCCACTAATAGCTGCTGGATGGCCCGGCATCATGCCATCCAGGTGGTGAGGTGTAGCAGACGGCCCGATGCTGCTAACCTCCAGAATCAGATGGATCACGTGGTGCGGGAGGTGGAGAAGGTGGAAGTGGTGGCGGTGGGGTGAATCATCACTGCCTGCTCGGATGTCTCCATGATCCTTATGTTTGTCGAACTCCGCCTCCTCGTCCGACTCCATATCCAATCGCTCCTGGTGAGGCCAGACCCTCTCCCTCCTAACCCATGCGCTTGATGTGCACTCTCTGGCACCCCCTCTCCCGCCTAGCAGGCCACTAGGTGTCCTCCCTGACCTCCTTTGCGCACCTACGCCGATCAAGGACGTCTCAGGGAAGGTGGAGAACGTTCCTTGGCAAGCTGGCAGTAGGCTGGATGTCAGCAGGTAAATCGGCTAGTCTCGAATCATCGAGTACGTTCTGGCTTAATAGGTGCCTAAGTCGACAAGTGCCTCGCCACCAATTCCAATACTCTTGGGTCGGCCTGTAGTCAAAGCATGGCTGAATGGAGATCCTGTGGCCCTCTGTAAAACGTGTCGTCCAGCTGGCATACCATACATCAAGTCTGTCATGCCTCCACACATCCTCGCCCCGTCTTGTGGATGTCAGAAACCTGTCGACGTTGACCAGGGCGCCAGGCACCGGCTACTCTCTATTGAACTGGCGCTTCATCCGATCAACCTGGTGAAACTCGACGATGTTGAAGAAGACGAGGGAGATGACTAACATCTATGTCCTCCACTCTACCTCCTTGACAAACCACGGCAGGCACAGAGCCTACAGAGCAGGATCATCGTACGGCGTCCAGAAAAACTGAAACAACAATTATGGAATAAATAAATATTTGATATCCCAAAAGGTAAATAATGTTTCAAACCAAAAAATTCAATAAGTACATACTTTATTTAATTTATTTAAACAACAAATCCTATATAAATTATTAAATTAAAAATTAGGTTTTCAATCGTAGTGCTAACCTCATCCCAACGTAACTGATCTATCGCTAGACGCCATCGGAGAACCCTCGCCTCATCCTGGTCTCTGCTTTGCTGCATCAACCCTATTAACCTGACACCATTTACAATAATAACACAAGTTCGTGTTACGGAATGTCATAACGAGTGACAAATTCAAACCATAAGCAAGACCCTAAACAAGTGTTACCTCGCAACCATAGGATACATGAAAGATGTCGGTCAGGTGGACACCACTACGAAAATCTCTGGTATATCCAGGACATCAACAACAGAGTGCAGTCGACAATGTCTGTCATGACTCGGTGTGATGCAAAGCACAGTGAGTGGTATGTCCATGCAAGCACCGCCGAGCCCCAAGACAATCCACGGCACCGCTGAAAGTCCTGAAGTAGTTGTAGCCACCGTAGATGGACAAAGTTGTTCGACTTGTTCGTCATCAGATACTCTCAGACAGTAACAAGATATAACACCACGCATACTGTCGGAGTGTCTCCGGGTTGTCCATCTGTGGCATCTAGCAGACATGGTCACACAACTATGTAAGCTTTAGCAAGAACGACTCCTTCCTCTACGTCCCCTACTATGAAACCACTGGAGGTCTAGCACCGAGCAATCGCTCCACCAACTCCCACGTCTCCATGCCATGCCACCTGTAGAAGTCATGGAAGCACCCCCCAATTGGCTCTCCATGTGCGCGTAATCCCAAGTGATACGCCACGTCCTGCAAGGTGATAGTGGCCTCACTCCACGGTAGATGGAACGTGTGGGTCTCTGGATGTCATCGCTCTACAAATGCCGTGATCAAAGAGTTGTCGAAAATAAAATCCCTGAGAGGCACCTTGTCACCGAATCCAGCCTCCCTCAGATACGGGAGGATGGCGTTGGGTGGTGGAAGCGTGTGGCTCACTCGCCGGGGCAAGAGTAGGCGAGGCCTCTGACAAAAATAAATATTTCAAATGATTAAAAATTAAAATTTTTTATAGGTCCATCAACATATCAAACTTTTTTACTATTCTATACATTTGCTTAATAGAATTTTACATGTATATACTAACTGATTTTATGTCGACACGATATTTTCTGTTAATATACACTTACTTAACTAATACAAATTTTTTCAACACGTACGTGAAATTAAAATATTCAATAAAATAATTAATAATCTAACTATCAAACTTTGACTTTTTTTAATAATCTAATTATCAAACTTGGATATTTAGTAACTAAATTAATAAATGTGTGACCAATGAACTAACAACGGTTGAAAAACATCTACTCCAGCATTTAAACTCTAAATTAATAATTATGTACTTAACAACTAAATTACCAAAAAATGATAACTACATTTCTAGAATTATCAATTACTATCAGTCACCTATTCCTAATGATACAAATTGTATTCTAGTTCTTGGCAAGTACCCTAATCATGGCTATATATATATATAGGATTACATAAAATTCAAGATAATAAAACTAACCGCAAAGTCAGCTGCCCCAACATAGTGTTATGTCGCGTTTAGCTTGTTGATGTCCCGATCATGTGCATCTGTGCACGCCATCTTCGTCTTACTCAATAATATAGTTAGAAATGAGTAAAAGAGAGGAAAAAGTGGTCTAACTGGGGCCATAACCTTGCTGTAAACGATATCTATATATAGGCATCCTCTAGCCTTATCTTGTTTATAGTGTAAACGAGATAAGCTTGCACATATCTCGCTTGCACTGTAAACGAGATATACATGTGTCACGTGCACTAATCTTATCTCGTTTACAATGTAAACGAAATACGTGCAAGCTTATCTCGTTTACACTGTAAATGAGATAAGTCTGGAGGACGTATTTATGTAATATTTTTTATAATTATTTATTTCGGTAAATAAAACATTTATTTAATTTATTTAAATTAAAAAAATCCTACAAAATTTAAGTATGACAAAAAATACATACAAATAAATTTCATATAATATAAAGAGTAAAAGATAAATAGGTCCCTGACCTTTTTTCTCGCAGACATTTTTGTCTCTAACCATTGAACAATATTTTAAAGTTCCTGACGTCCTTAAAAGTTGGACGGATCAGTCCCTCCGTCCAAATGCCTCCGTCAGACCCAACAGAAAATTCTGACGTAGCTCCCGTAATGCTTGTCACGCGTACGCGTGGGTCACGCATACGTGTCGCCTGGCAGACTTCCCTCTCACGCGTACGCGTCGCCATGAATTCAACAAATCCTCATTTCTCCATGAATTATCCACTTTGCATGTTTTTTTTTCCATTTTTTTCAAGTCATTCTTGCCTTCAAAACTTTAAATCACTCAAACAAAGATATCAAGGTATCGAATGAGAGAAAAGTAAATTAAATTTAGCAATTTAATAGCCTAGAAAGCATATTTTCAATCATTAAGCACACTTAGGAGAAATTCACAAAATCATCCTATTTTAGTGAATAAACGTGAAAAAATTTGATAAAATCCACCAAATTCAATCTCCAAGAACATATATGAACAAGTAGAGCTAAAATAGTATGATGATTTATGAATTCTACTAATTCGAATCTCAAAATGAAGTATAAATATACTTGCAAGAAGAAAACTCGTGAAAGCAAGGAACAAGGGATTGAACATCGTATCCTCACCGGAAGTGTTTGCACTCTAATCTCTCTAGTGTTTGAGGGACGATTCTCTCAATTCTCTACTAATATTGCTTTTTAAGGCTTTCTCTTCTTCTACTAATCAACATATATTCAATGCATGGATACACATATTAAGATGTTTTTTCAAGGGTTGTAATGAAGTTAAGACTAAATTTAATTTACTTTTCTTCCATTTAATGCTTTGATATGTTTGTTTGAGTGATTTAAAATTTTGAAGGTAAGAATGACTTGAAAAAAATGGGAAAAAAAGTATGCAAATTGGAGAATTCATAAAAAAATGAGGATTTGCTGAATTCATGGCGACGCGTACATGTGTGTCACGCGTACGCGTAAGAGGGAAGTCTGTCAGGTGACGCATACGCGTAACAAGCATTACGGGAGTCACGTTAGACTTTTCTGTTGGGTCTAGCGGAGGCATTTGGACGGAGGGACTGATCCGTCCAACTTTTAAGGACGTCGGGGACTTAAAAATATTTTTCAATGGTCAGAGACGAAAATGTCTACAGAAACAAAGATCAGATACCTATTTGTCCACTACTCTAATATAAAAGTAGATGCAGTTAATTTCATGTAAACTTGATAATTGAGAGTCGTTAAATAATTTAACAAATTTGACTAAATTATCATATAATGTTTTGAACTATCAACTTCACATGAAATTAACTGGATGTGAGTTTTACCCATATAAAATAATATTTTATAAAATCAATTATGAAAAGATACAGAAAATATATTTCTTTGCAAGTATGCTTGTTTCATAAATTTTAATTTCTAATGCATTATTGTTTTTTTTCCTTTTGTCCTTATTGCATTATTTTATTTATTTATTTTTTGTCATTATTGCATTATTATATTGTTGAACTTATTACTATCTCTTGTAGCTTTGGAACTTGGTCGACCTATTGTATCAGATCCATCTGGTTTAGCTTTTTTATTTTTTATTAGATCGGATATGAATGTTAAAAATAGAGTGGGTAAAATATTAAGATGGGCTCAAAACTTACCAAACTTTACCCGATTTATATAAACACTGATTTTTTTAGGAAATTTGTTATGAGTTGAATAACTAATTTTAGTATATAAATATATTTTTATTAAGAATTTAACTAATATGTGATTTTAGAATAAATATTAAAATTATTAATTAAAAATTTATTATAAAAAATAGTACAACTTTGATTTTCAAAGCAATTATTATATATCTATTAAAATAAGATATTTAAATTTTTTTATTAATAGTGATTTTAACATGTAGCTAGGATACATAACTAAATCCTTTTGTTGAATATAGTTAGTTTAGTTAAGTGATAGTTTGTGTATTAAACTCTGTATATATTATATATGGATTATGTTACGTGTACACTAAAGTCAGCTACCAATATAAAATATATGTTAGAGTATAAATATATATTAAAAATAAATTAAACTACACATGTATTTATACACAAATACATTGATGACTGATTTGATGTACAAATAGTATTTTTCATTATATATAACTCACCTGTATAAACTCAAGTCTTACAGAATAATACACATCAATTCAGTTTTAATTATGCTCGATCTCTTTACTTCAAATTGTCTTCTCTGAGATAGATCTCTTAATTATTAGCACATTATGATTAAATTGAAAGACATCAATTATTCAATTAGAAAAACTCGTAGCAACGGTTAAGCGACTAACAACTTAAATAATAATAATAATAATAATAATTTGTATTTTGGAAAGCATGCAAGTGCAGAAAAAGAAAATGAAACGAACCATTTTTTTCTAAATTAATAAACATAAAACATCAACTCATCAGAGAGCGAAACAAGTGAAGGTACCAAAAGATAGAATAATAAAATAGGTAGAATTCACTTGCAATTGTTTTCATCTGTTAATTTCACATGAACACACGCACACACGAGTTTTCACTGATAAGATAACCACTCAAACACCAATATCAAAGTGTACTAATAAAACTGATGAGTTATTATATTCTTCTACGATGAAACGTCATCAGTGGAGACATGACTTAGCCAATTCTTTCTCTTCAATGAGCTCTTGGGCAGTTTTATCCATCTTTTCCCTTGAGAATGCATCGATCTCTAGCCCTGAATTATTGCCAATGTGTCAAAGAAAAGGAGCATGATGAATATGAATATGAATATGAATATGATAATAATAATAATAATAATAATGTGCCTACCCTGTACGATGCTCCATTCTCCTTTCTCACATGTAACCGGAAAAGAGTAAATTAGACCAGGTTGAATATCGTATGAGCCATCGGAATATACTCCCATTGAAACCCAGGATCCCTTGGGAGTACCAAGAACCCAGTCACGTATATGATCACAAGCAGAGCTTGCTGCGGAGAGTGCACTAGAGAGCTTCCTAGCTTTGATGATGGCAGCCCCTCGCTGCTGAACGGTGGCAATGAAGTCGTTGTTGAGCCATTCATCGTCGCCGACAACTTCCCTCACAGGCTTCTCCTGAACGGTGGCATGGTTCACATCCGGATACTGGGTGGAGGAATGGTTGCCCCAAATGATAACATTCTTGACATCCGTGATATGAACCTGAAAAGTTATTTTATCAAAATTTTCATATGATTAATATAACTAATCCTAATAAAATAAGGGTGAAAATTCAGGTGAAATCCACTTCAGGTGGAATTGATACTTGAGAGTCGTTAACTGCACCTGAGTTTTTACCTAAAATAAATATTTACATCTAAGCAAAATTCATAATTAAAAGTAATTAAATAATAATTTAATTAAATATTTTAAATTATCTAACTATTCTTAAGTAACAGGTCACACGAAGGCAAACCTTCGTCCTCTCAGAGATCTGAGCGAGGGCTCTATTATGGTCGAGCCTAGTAAGGCAAGTGATGTTCTTGTCAGGAATGGACGGAGCAAACTCCTTGAGTATGAGAGCGTTGGTGTTGGCCGGATTGGCCACCACCAGCACCTTGCAATCGGCGGCGGCGTGCTTCTCAAGCGCGGACGCCTGCGCCTTGTATATGGACACATTCTTGGACATGACGTCTTTTCTTTCCATCCCTTCTTTTCTCGGGAAACCACCAAGCATGACCGCAATGTTGACCCCCTTGCATGCCTCTGCCACGTCGGTGGAAGCCACAATCCCTCTTAGAAGCGGCAGCGCCGCGTCCATCAGCTCCATCTTCACTCCTTTCAATGCCTCCGCTGCTGGCTCAATGTCAAGCATGTGAAGAATCACCGGCTGATTTGGCCCTAGCATTGCCCCTCTTGCTATCATTGCTACCAGTGCATACCCTATTTGCCCTATTTTTTCATTCAATTCATACATACATATATGGTTAATCATTTTATAACTCAAATGTAATACATAACAAAAATTCAATAAGTCAACAACTTTTAGCTAACATGTTTAATTTATTTATTAACAAATATACAATGACTAATTTAATAAGTGAATTTTTTCCATTACATAGCCTTTTTAAGTAATGAATTAAATCATGTCATGCCTGCAGCACCCGTGACCAATACTGTAACGGGTTCCTTCTCTTGATGGAGAAGACCACACATGTATCGAATCATCTTCCAAAACAAAGAAACACAAATCAAAACAAGAAGAATTTTTTGAGCGATTGTGTTGTTGATAATCTCCCATATCTTGTTTTGGACGAGTGTTTGGTCCACATTCACAATCTCCCAAAGAGGAATTTCCATGGTCAAGTTATTCACACGACCAACACAAATTAAACAATCTACTTCATCGATATATATAAGATCAATTTCAAAAGAATCAATGAAGTGCATACTTGTTCACCAAGGAAATCATCATATACCAAAACTATTTCCTCACGGAATGCATGCGGGGAAAGAGAATCAGTCGCCTTAGACGAAAAGGAACGAATAATTAAACATTATATACAATAAACTATACTACAATTAAATTAGTATGTATTTTGGTACGAAGTGAAGAAGCAAATTAAAATGAATTACCAGCGGCGCCAGTGACGAGAACTCTAAGTGGATCCACCATTGCAACGAAGATACTTGTTATGAGGAAGCTCACTCACTAGTGTTAGTGCCTAGTGCGTGATGTAATATGAATATGAGAAAAATAATTTGGGTACGTAAACAAGTAAAAATGACGGAGAGATAGGAGGGATTAAGAATAAGAATGAATGACGGTAATTGCGGGTATTGATTATACAGCACTACTAAGACGGTTGCTGGAAAGTGTCACCAACCAACAATACCAAAGAAAAAGTCTCATGATTTCCTTCCACGTGATCTTATATTCGATTCGCAATGCTTTTAGTTCGGAGTTAACTCCTACATTCGCTAACACTACACACTATTTTTAAGAAAATGTTAGGTAATAAAATAAAATTAGCTAAAAATAGTATAAATTTTTTTATTAACTTTTTTAATTATAATACACTATTATTGTTCGGTGAAAATTTATATGCAATTAAATAGATCATAATTTAATATTTTAATATTTTTAGTTCATAACTATATTTATTTATTAATTTTAATCTGATCAGTTAATAATATTATTTAATAATTTATTTCATAATTTTCTTTCATATTTTATTTCTATTTTTTATTTTATAATATATAATCTATATATAAAAATATAATTTGTATGATAGAAATTATTAAAATATTTATAATTTAATATTTATATTATGATATTTTGATATGTATAATAATATCTATCATTTATGAAGCAACGACACTTCATTGAGTTGTCGTTTTCGTGTATCGGACATATTTCGGACACGACACTTATCGACACTCGTCTGATTGTCTCAATAAAAAATAAAAAATTCTTCTCCGGACACACTTAGACATACCTAAATACCGTCACGTGTCTGCGTGTTCAGCCTTATGCTTAACATATATCGTTGAAATGGGTTTAGAAATAATATATATTATTATTTATTAAAACAAAAAAATATTTTAGATAATTTTATATAGTTAAAAAAGACATTAAAAATAGTTAAAAAATTATTTTATATTTTAACAGCAATAAAATATCAAAAATTTATTATAATTTATCTAAAAAATACTTTATATTCTATATATATGTCGTATCCCCGTGTCTTATAAGATTTTAAAATTCGTATGTCCGCATGTCCCGTGTAGTGTCGTGTTCTGTGTCCGTGACAGTGTCCTTACATCATAGTCTATAATTCATAAATTGAAATTGATTTGTTATTATTTATTATTTATTATTTATTTTGTAGGTCATAAAATAATATTTTTATGTTTCTAATTTTCAATAAATTAAAATTAACGAATTTGAGATTTTGGATTTTTTATAAAATATGTTGTGTTAATTTGAAAATATTTTGTAGGATTAATGATATAACAATTTAAGACTTTCATTTGACATAAAGATTATATAATTGTAAATGTAATAAACTAATAACGAGGGTGAGATTTTTGGGATTTAATTCTCATAGAATTTGAAATTATTTTTGGTGTAATTAAATAAAAAAATATCTATAAAAAATTAATTGCATCAATTAATTAAGCATTACTCAACCTTGTGGCTAGTGCAACAAAATATAGTTTACCTTAGAACATATATGATACAAAGCAATTATTGTTCTCTCGAGTGAATATCTATTCCCATTTTTGATAATTTTTTTTGAAGGATCACACTACAAAAAATAGAGTTATTTTAACATTTTATTTTTTAACATTATAATTAAATGTCAAAATTAATATATATTTTTGACAAATATCACAAATATCAAATTTTTTATATTTTCTTGATGAATAATTTGACCGTAGAAAATTACTCCTCAATTTTGACACTCATATATTTTCAATTTACTCCATTATTTTTCTTCTTCTTTAGACTCTGTTAATTTTGACATCACACTGCTCTCAATTTAGGATTATACTAGTCATTCTTTATCTTCAAAATTTTAATTTATTCTTTAGTTTTAAGATCTCATCTCATTCTTTGTTAAGATTTTTTGTTGAGAATATTTTATAGTCAATAAGTGTCAAAATAAATAGCATTTTTGACAATTAATAAGTATCACAGAAAATATGTTCTCTTTCTAACAAATTATTTTTGACAGCCAATATTTATCAAAATAAGATTTAAATTTTTTTCACAATCATTTATATGTTAAAAATATAATTTTTGACAAAACTTTTATTAACATATTTTTATAATTAAAATAGTATTAAAAATTTTTTTTGACAAATTTTAATTTTTTTTACACATTATAACCCTAAAAAATAATCTATATTATTGTAGTGCCATGAAGTCTCAATAAAAGAAAATATTTATTTTGGCAGCTCATAAGATTGGATGGCTTCTCTATCAATGATCTTTTTTTAGAACATGTTTATGTTACACACTAATTATTAATATGTCCTTTATTTAATTTTTATAAATAAAAATAATTTTAAAATTATTAACATTTCTTAGTTTTAAAAAATAAGTTTAGTCAATATATTTAAAAAAGATGACAAAAAAAACTAACAGTCCTAACAATTATTCCTAAAAAAAAGAATTTGTTGATCTAGATCAATAATTTAATATGTTATGTAGATTTATTCTGTTAATACAAAAAAAAATATTGACAAAAGAATTAATCAGTCTCACAAAAATAAATATCAATAGCCAAATTTTTTTTTATTGAGAGTCTCATCTTTTAAAATAATTATCAAAAACCGTTTATATTTTTTTTATCTAATCTTTTGTAAGTCTTAATTCTTTTATTAACGTTCGAAACATCATATTTTTAATTTATTATAAATATCTTATTTCGTCTTACTTTAATTTTTTGGTCAAAATCATTTGTTTTAATATCCTTTCATCTATTGATTTTCTTTTAGACAATGATAAAAATCGTAATAATTGTAATAGTTATATTAGTAGTTGCTGTGTTTTTTTTTTTCTTATGGTTATAGTGATTTGAGAATAAATACGATAAAATAATAAAATAATAATAATAATAATAAAAGAAAAAGTATATTTTTTTAAAAAGTATTTTTTAATAAATAAAATAAAATAAAATATTTATGATAGAAATAAGACTTTCAAAAACATTAAGGAGAAAACTAATACTTAACTAAAGTGTTATAGTTTTTCTTTGCCAAGGTTATGGATTAAGATATTAAGACAATAATGTCAACTGGGATAACTCTCGATCCTAAGTACACAATACACTTACATACTCCTTACATATTTATTATATTTTTTTTGAGAAAAATACCAAAACGGCCCCTGACAATAACATAAAAAGACAACGAGGCCCCTAGGAAAAAAAAAACTCCTATCCAGCCCCTATTTTTTTATTCCGTTAGACAAGTTAGCCCTTCCGTTAATAATTTGTCTCTAGAGCTAATTCATCATGCCTACATGGCACGTTAAGTTAATGACGTGTCAGTTAAATGCCAACCTGGATGGGCAGATTAATGGGCCATCCAACCCGGCCCCTAACAATTCCAATAAAAATAAGCAAACTTCACATGATGACACAGAACTCCTCTTCTACTCTCCTGAATTACAAAAAACCCTAATGCTCTCCCTTTCAAAATTCGTTGAAGACGCTTGACTTGGAGGAAGACGTTGGTCTTGACGGAGCTATTGACAGCGCCGTGACGGAGAATTGCATAGTTGTGAGGTAAGCTTTGTTACTCATTCTCTCTGCCATTGCATGTGTATGATCAAGTTGAAGGTGATTTTATTCACACTCTCTGCCACTGAACATGCTTTGAAATCTATGATTTGGAGTATTGTTTATATTAAATTTTGTATGAAGGGTTGAATTAGAATATGGCTTAGGATTCAATAACAACAAATATGCTCTGTATATTTTGGCACAAGGGTTAATCAATATTTTGAGAGAGAGAGAGAGAAGGGAGGGGGGATTTCAGAAGCATTTATAAATTCAAGTTATTAATATTATTTTCTCATGTATCAATTCAGCTTTCTTTGGTCTACCAAAACGTAACGATAATGGATACACCAAGGAATACCAATAGAAAAAGGAACATTGTTATGCAATAGAAGAAAGAATCAAGCTAAGTAGTATGTACAGATGACATATAAAAAAAATTGCTACAAAGATAAATCAGAATTCGAAAAGCACATTTACTAAAATCCAAATTCAAGTTTCTCTTTTGTAATATAATATTGTGACCATGTTCTGATTATAATATTGTGACCATGTTCTGATTCAAAGCCTCAAAGTTTAATAATTATTTATTAAGATATGGCCTTTACTGCACACTACAGATTTACTAATTTAGTAAAGCAAATTTACTAATGTAGTCTATTACTTATTATTATTGTTGCTAAATTTTAGATAAAATTGATATATAATTCACATTGTCCTGTTTAGTGAATAATCTACATTAAAATTTGTCTATCTATGTATTAAAATTTGATAAATTGATATATAATTTACATTAAAATTTGATATATCAATCATTAAAATTACTAAATAATATACATTATTTTCAAATATATATCTATCTATTACCTATTGTTATTGTTGCTGAATTTGTCTTTCATTGGTGCTGCAGATGTCTAACTTTTCAATACCCGTATTTCACCATGGTGGAAGACTTGGGAAGGATAGTAATGGGGTGTTGAAGTATTTGGATGGAAAGGTACATAAATTTCCTCCAATGGACTTAGATTTAGTGAACTTTTTTGATCTAGAAGAACTACTAAAGAGTTTAGGATATGCTGATTATGCTGTAATGTACTGGTTAGAACCCACAGCTCAAAATTTAGAATTTGGTCTGAATGTGATTAAGGGAGATGCTGAGATAAATGATTTGAGAAACATTTTATTGGCGAATGACTGTTTAGAATTTAATTTATACTTTGAACACCCAGTTGGTGATCCTTGCTATGTTAATGAGGATTTAGGGCAGGCTGCGACTCAAGTTAATGATTCTTCATCCTCATCCTCATCTAATGAAGATGATGAAAGTTCAGAGGATGAGGCATACAATCCTCCTTCAGATGCATATGATGAGAGTAGTGACACTGATAGTGATGAAGACAGAATGAAATTGAGGAGACATACTAATAAGAAGGCTGCTGATGAGAAAGATGATTGTGATAATGGGAAGGGTGGTGCTGACGGGAAGGCTGCTAGAAATGTGAATACGGACAAGAAGATGGCTAATTCAAGGAAGTATGCAGGAAAAAGAAAGAAACATGCTTGGCCCAACTTCAGTCCTAGTGGAAGGGGTAATGTTAGATTTGGTTCAGGGGGCAATATAGGTGGACAAAATACTGGGCTTAGTGGTTCTAAGGCCCAACCTGGTTCTAGACAAGATAAAAGTGGGTCAACTCACACTAAGGGTGTTGAGCCCATTATAGAAGAAGTTGATTCTGAAGAAGAGAATGAGTATGCTTATGAGAGTGAAGCATTTGTGTCCCTTATTTCATCAGATGATGAAGGAGGTAATAAACACGAATGGCCGGAGCACAAAACCGGTTATGGCTATGGAGAAGTGTACTTTGAGTTGGGCATGGAGTTTGACACAATGGCTGAGTTCAAGGAGTGTTTGAAGGATTACTTCGTTTATGAGGGAAAGGAATGCCGATATATTAGGAATGAACCAAAAAGAATTAGGGCGACATGTGCTGACGAAGGATGTCCGTGGTTAATCTATACCTCATACAATTCTAGAGATTGTTGCTATCAGATCAAAACCTTTATAGATAACCATACATGTGGGAGGGATTTTGTTTCTAATCTGGCCGACTACAAGTGGGTTGCAAGCAAGTTGGTTAAGGTCTTAGAAACTCGGCCGGACTTGACACCAAAAGAGGCTAAGGTGCACATGGTTGATGAGTATAATGTGCAACTGCATGACAAGATGGTCGCAAGAGGCTTGAAGGCTGCAAGGGAACAAGTAATTGGAAAGGAAGGAGAACAATACGGTAAACTACAAGACTACTTGAGTGAGTTGTTAAGGAGCAACCCAGGTTCCACTGCAATGATGTGGACAATACCTCAACCAGAGGGTCTGCCACTATTTGATAGGCTTTACATCTCGCTTGAGGCTTGTATGCGTGGGTTCAAGGTTGGCTGCAGGCAGTTGATTGGCCTTGACGGATGCTTTCTGAAAGGATATTATGGTGGACAGCTCCTATCCGCAATAGCACAAGACGAAAACAATCATTTCTTTGTTATATCTTATGCGGTGGTGAACAGTGAAAACACTGAAACATGGAAGTGGTTTCTAACAAGGTTGAAAGAAGACTTGGGTGATGTTTGCAATGAAGAACTAAATTTCATCTCGAACCAACAAAAAGTAAGCATTCTATAACATAAATTCTGTTATTAAAGTTATGATTTCATTTTGTTATGATGTTATGATTTTCCTGAAGTCTGGTGTAGGAATTTATTTCTGAAGTTTATCTACTTTAATTATGGTCTTGCTGAATTCTAGTATAAGAGTTTATCAGTGAGGGATATTTGGGATATTTGTATTAGTTAATTTAATTTGTAGTGCTGTTTGTTAGTTTATTTTATTAGTGAACTTTGTTTGTGAATTTTGTTGATGAACTAAATCAGGGGTTGGCAGCTGCCCTTAATAATGTTATGCCCAATGCAAATCATCGAAACTGTGTACTTCACCTTTGGAAGAATTTTACAAAAAAATTTAAAGACAAAGAGTCCAAAAGCATGGTTTGGAGGTGTGCAAAGTCAACTACTAAGATGCAGTTCAATAACAACATGGAAAAGTTGAAGCAGATAAATTGTCATGCATGGGAGCATATGATGAGATTTCCTCCATCATGTTGGTCAAAATCACACTTCAGTCACGGACCAAAAGTAGACAACATAACCAACAATATGTGTGAAGTATGGAATGCTAAGATTGTTGGTTATAGGGGAAAATCAATATTAACATTGTGTGAGGAGTTGAGATGCTATATTATGCGAAAAATGGCCAATCACAAGAGAAAACTAGCTAAATACAATGGTAAATTGGCTCCTGTGCAACAGATTAAGTTGGAACAAATTGTTATGCCTGAAAGCAACAAGTGGAATGCAGTATGGAATGGAGATAATGACAAAGCTATCTATGAAGTTCAAAAAAATTCCCACAAGGTTGGTGTAAATCTCAAAGAGCACACCTGCACATGCAATGTGTGGCAGCTCACAGGTAATTCATGTATACTATGCTATTTGATTTATTAAAATTGTAAATCTCAAGTTTATCTGCTATGTCATTATAGTATTTGATTTACTAAAATTGTACGTAGGGCTTCCCTGCAAGCATGCAGTTGCTGCAATTTTTAGATTGAAAAATATGGGATACAAATTAGAAGACTTTGTTGATAAGTCACTGACAATGGATGCTGTCCGAGCAGCATACTCCTATGTGATCCAACCAGTAAACAGTGATGAATATTGGATCCCCACAGATTGTCAAGGACTCCTCCCTCCTCCAATCGTACGTCCAGCTGGCCGGCCAAAACTTAGGAGGATGAAAGCTCCTATCGAAATGGTAATTGGCAATAAAGTTAGGGGATCACACCAAGTAACTTGTAGTAAGTGTGAAGAGAAAGGTCATTATCACAAGACTTGCAAAGGTGCACCTAAGGATCCAAATTGGCAGTCAAAGACTAAAAAGAGAAAGAAGGAAAGCAAGACTCAATCAGAAACTTCCGTTGGAGCAGCAACAAACAAGCTAGGACAACAACATGATCCATTGGTTGCATTTTGTTATTTTTGGGTATTTTATTTTTTTAATTTATTTAATTCTGCTAGGTTTGTTCTATGTTGTTGATTGCAAATTGTTGAATCTATATGTTATATTTGCATCATCATTTTCAGGCAAAGACAAAAAAGAATAAGAAAAAGATGCCAATACTGAAAGCCTCGCCTAATGTAGACTTTGGTGAAGAGATTGATTTATCTCAATCTGCCCCTCCTAATGATGGACCTGTGAGTATAGGATTGTATTTAGTGACTTATGTCTTGCTCATTTTTTGTGCTGAAATGGTTCTTCTACATTGTGCAGGCTACACAGCAAATTCCTGAACCTCCTGTTGGGTTTCGAATGAAGCAAACCATTGTGAGGCCGCCAATACCACCCACTCAAAACTATTTAGAGCCACTTGGACCAGCTACCTCAGAGGCCTCTGGCAGCTTGTTTACCTTCATGCCAACACCTGGGTTTAGGCCTCCAACTAACACTTGAGGAGATTCATTAATGGATTAAAAGCACCAAGTGAAGACTCATGTATTTTGTTGGTCTATAAGTGAAGAGTCATATGTATCTTATGAACTCAATTAATTATCTTTTGGTTCCTTAATAGTTGTAAATGAATTCGCTGGTATATAAGTTAGACAACCGGCAATTTAGAGACGTATAATTTTACTATTGCACAGCACAAACAATCATACTTTGGTGCTAAGTTTATTATAATAGATTATGGAACTATTTTGGATTGTGTTTATAGCTCCATCTTTATTATCATATAGCACATATGAAAATCATATTGTATAGACTTTTTTTAATTTGATGAAACATATATTTAACTTACAATCATTGCATACCCAGATTTTTAAATCTTCATCCATCAAAATATGTGATTACACATTTGTAATATAATCTAATTTCTTTCAATACAATATCATATCAGATTAAAGTGATTGCAAACTCATTAACATAAAACATAATATTACACAGATTCAGTTACATCTTGAAAGCATTACAACGCAACATAATTATCACAAAATGTCACAGCTAAGATTATGACAAGTACTTAGGACATGTACTAAAGACTACATCAATTAGGATACTAATTATACCCAAAATTATAAGCCTAAAACAACTGAAGTAATATCTACCACCTTGAGATCTAATTTTGTTTTGATTTTTCAAATTCAATTCCATCTCTAACTCCTTCAATCTATGTTCTACCTCCTTCAATCTCCTTTCCATTAAAATAGCATTGCTAGAAGTAATGTCATCGTCCATATTTTCATTAACTAATACATCTAGCCACTTGAAATACTTGCAATGTGGGATGGGTGCCTGGAAATAAAAAATTTTGATTGTTAAAAAAAATACAAAAAAATCACGCAGGTTACAAATTTAAGAAATATTACATAAATTTTTCAAATTTAAGAAATATACAAAAAAAATCAATACTTACATTGTAATTAGGGCATCCCAAGAAGAACCTATTCGGATTAAGTTCTGTGCAAGATTGAAAGAGAATTGTATAGGACCCACAGTGACATTTTGGAGATATGAATTTCTTCTTTCTTGGCTGCTCAACTCTTCCGGAAGAAAAGGTGCAGCACTTACTCTCTCCACCAATACTATAACCACGCAGGTTGCGACTCCTAGTTTCCGAAGAATGATCTTCATGGCTCATGGTGGTAGACAGTTAGGGTTTTACACAAGCAGGAAGGAGGAAGAGGCGTTTAGAGTTCATCATATTCTGTGAAGTGCAGATAAAACACGAAATTATATTTTCAAAAAATTGTCAGGGACCGGGTTGGGTGATTCATTAATATGCCAATCCAAGCTGGCACTTAACGGACACATCACCATCTTAACTTGCCACGTATTCACGTTCCGTTAACCCCAAAAATAAATTATTGACGTAGGGGCTAATTTGTCTCACGAAAAAAGTTTCAGGGACCGGAATGTAGTTTTTTTTTTATAAGGGCCTCGTTGTCTTTCGCAAAAAATGTCAGGGCCGGACCGGGTATTCACTCTTTTTTTTTTCAAATGTATCTTCTAGATGGTGGAAACAGGGTAAAACACTAAAATGCCATCTGAGCTAAGGCTCTTTGGCTTCTTTTTTTTCTGAAACTGAGAATTTATTCGTTAATAGTGGGCCGAAAAATACAATTAGGTTCAACGGGATCTACCAAATAATCACCCATCTATGTTGATGAATTTGGGCCAACGCTGCTTTGTTAAAATTAACTTCTCTTCTTTGTTGGGCTGAGTTATTTTCAAATGTTTTTACTTTTTACAATAGTTTTGTTAGGTCTTCCAAGATTTAATACCTGCCTTCCTGGAAAAAAAAAAAAAACTAAAAAATAGTACACCAAAGAAAAAATATAAAAAGTAAATGGACACACACACACACACACACACACATATATATATATATATATATATATATATATATATATATATATATATATATATATATATCTTTAAAATATATGTTAGCTGGGACCAAAATAAAAAAGATATCTTAAGTTCATTCGTTCCCTTGATAAAATTAAAAAAAGGAATTAAGAAACATTTTCCTTTTTCTTTCAGTAAATTAAGAAGATTGATATGAATCTTGAGTTGCGTAGAGATTGAAATCCACGTGTTTGAAAGAGAATATCACACGTTAAATAGATAATTATTAGTTAAAATATTTTTTAAAAGAACACTTTTAGCTTTTAATATATCAATATTTCAAATTAATTCTGAAAATATAAATGTGAGTTACATATGTCATTTTTATTAATTAGATATACCATGGCATATCACAAATTATCTAACTTGAATTATTATTTTATATTTTAAAAAGTAATTTAAAATGTCTAACTTTTGAAAATTAAATTGGCACACATATATATAATCTTTCACTAATTTTTTCCATGAATTAATCCTTAAATATAATAATATATTTCTGTAAATATTATTGCTATGTTACACCATTGAAAGTAAAAATAGTAATCCACAATTTCACATCGTAAGGATAAAGATGGGCAAATATATCTGCTACTTCGCCTTAAATACATGAGTTAAAATATATTTGGATAGAGTATTTCAAATTTTTTAAAAAATTAAAATATTATATAATTAAATTGAGAGAATGTATATGCGATAAATTTGATTCTAAATTCTTTTCCTTTTATATTAGTCAAATTTTAAGAAAGGAAAATAATTGAGAATTATACTTTTTTTTATAAAAATATTTTAAAAATTTAAAAAATATTTTATAAAAATAACTAAAATTTATAAAATTATTTTATTGATATTTAACTATAATTATTTTTCTCTAAATATCTTATCCTAATGAGAAAGTATATGGAGTCAATGGAATATTTATACAATATATACAATGGAAGTTTAAGAATGTTCGATTTAATATAGAGATATAACCATTAGTATTATTTTTTTTCATCAGTTGGTTTCATGATATAGTATTAAAATTCTAGATTCAAAATGTCAAGAGTTTGATTATTGATGAACCCAAACTCAGCTTAAATTTTTTGGATGAGTGGTTTCACGTGAGGTGTTTATTATTCTAATACCCAAATAATTATTCTGCATGATATAAATAATGTTTATTTTTTAACCCATATTAAACCAAATAAATAATTTATTGTACAAATTTCATTGCTCTCTAGCAGTATTCTATCCTAATACACTCCTATGCACTTTTGAGTATCTATCAAACAAGATTATTTGGATCTTTTACTAAAGTATCGCCGGCGAAATATTATGTTACTACTATTTTGCTGGTGTTAACTAATTTTATGAAACCTATTGTGGGAAAGATTAATTTACAGGAACAAGTGGTGCACTTTCTATTTTGATATCGGAAAGGAGCTTGAGTTTTGTTGCGTTATTAGGATGAAGGATGTATCGCAAAAGTTATGAAAGATTGTTAGAAGAAATCTGAAGGTCAAATTTAAAAGTTATATTTGCATTCCATAATTTAAATTTCAGTATCCATAAAATTAAATTATCTAATTTTCTATTTCTAGAGGACAACTATGAAATCAGACCTTATTTAATTATTATTAAAAACATAAACTCTATATTGGAAGAGAAAAATGAGAGCTTATATAATAGGAAATAAAACATAAATACATTTCATTTAAAGAAATTATTCCAAGTAGTGTATAAAAGTAAAGTATTGTGAATAAATATTTTAAAGATATATTTTAAGAATATTATATAAAAAGAGGTTTGATAAACAATTTTTTTAAAAATAAAATTTTATACTTTTAACACATTAAATATATAAAAATTTAAAAAATATTATTATATTCTTAAAATACATATTTGAAGTAGATTTTGTATTTATTTGAATCTTATTAAGTTGTTAAAAAATATTTTTTACTTTTTAGTGTATTTGACAATATTTTAGTAGTAAAAATTAAAATACTAAAAAAATAAAAAATATTTTTTAAAGTTATAATTTATATATTTTTATTTAAAATAATATTTTTAATATAATAAATAAAAATTATTTTTATATAATATATTTAAATATAAATTTACTTTAATTTTTTTTTAAATTACATAAAAACAGATATTTTAGTAGAAACTCGTCCAAATAAATCTGTTTAACTAAGTTTATATAACTAAAGCAAGTTTGTCTTAGTTGAAGTGGATTAAATTAAAGTAAAAGCTAGGAGGAAATAAAAAAGAAAGAAAAAAGATTCATGTAAATCAGTTAGTAGACATTCCGTACAATGAGTCAACGTCTGTGTCAGGCTTTTCATCAGCGAATGCCACCCAAACACTTACACACACTTTCTCTCTCTTCATCTTCCACTGCTCTGCTCATTAATTTTTGGACCATAATGCCCTCTCTCACTCCCACACGCAATTACTCATACACTCGCCTCCCGTGGATGACAGGCACTCATTTTGGGCTCACAAACTCACACATGTCGAATGCCTGGGGCGCGTGCATTTATTCCCATGGCCCTCGCGCGTGGCGCTCGAAAGGTAGCTCCCATACCGACATACGCTCAGAAATACCCATAGCCATGGGGATACGATCAGATCACCCTTCCTTTCCTGCAACTACCCATAACACACCTCTTCTCTCATTTTACATTTTTCTCCTTTTAACTCTCTTCCTCCGAAGCAAATTGGTTTAATAGTTAATTTATTAGCTCCTTTACGTAAGTATTCGAGTAAATATTTAATTTAATTTTTGTCTATTTTTATAAAAAATAAAGCGATTTTTATTCAAAAAAAGAATATTTTAATTTTTAATTTTTTTATTTTAAAACAATACGATTTTTTATTTAAAAATTTATTAAATAATAATAAAAATTAATTTTATAAGAATTTTATTTGTATTTTGTAGAAATTTTAAATTTTCACAAATTATTAATAAATTTATTTTTAAAATTTTTTTTATTAATGGTGGTTATGTGAAAAAAAACTATTAATAAAAATAATGTCACAAAAAAAGTAATTGTAATACAAATACATTTTAAAGGAAAAAAATAACATAAAATAAAAAATAAGAGAATTTTAATGTTAATAATATTGGTATTGATGATGATGACCGTAGAGAAGATAATGATGATAATAAAGCAATAAAAATAATAGAGGTATGAGTGATAATAACGAGGATAACGAAGGTAGTAATAGTGGTAGTAATTGGTTATAATGTTGAAAAGAATTTTGTAGAGGTTTAAAACCCCCTAAAAATACAAATAAAACCCCACAAAACTAATTTTTTATTATTATTTAACGAATTTTTTAATAGAGAAGATCGTATTATCCCAAAATAAAAAAATTGAGGATTAAAATGTCCCCTTTTTTTGGACAAAAATTACTTTATCCTTTATGAAAATAGACAAAGACCAAATTAAATATTTACTCTAAATATTCAGAGTATAAATTCTATTTTATACATATAATAATTTATTAATTAATATTAAATTTTTAATTTATTAAATTAAAAAATAATATAAAAAAATACCCTCCACCCCCTTACACTAATCTCAGATCTTAATATCTTTACTTAACATAAAAAAGGTTTTGTTAATATAAGACACATAATAAGAATACTTTTAGAATACATTTTTTAACTTTTTAATTTATAACTATAAAAGTAAAATAAATATTTTGATAATTAATAACTAAACTCTAATAATTTTATATTTTTATAAAAAAAATTTTAATTAGTAATTTTATTATGTACTCTTAAAACACATATTAACTAAATTCTAATAATAATATTATGTTAGTATTTGTATTTTGTCAAAACAAAAATAAACATATCAACATTAAATAAATATAAATTTTTAATTTATTAAACATACTTAATACCTCAATAAATATTGCTATACTTAAAAATTTGTCGCTTAATAATGCGTTACTATAAATACAAGACAAAATTTAAATTTTTAATATTTATTTAAATAAATAAGGAAGATAACCACTTAACTAATTTAAATTTAAGGCAATTTATTTACATAAAATAATTAGAATATGTATTTATCCAAATGCAACAATTAAAAATTAGTTACGTTTTTGTTCTATTTATATTTTATGTAAACCATGAAAATTCTACCACTTTTCACAAATATATATAAATCGCAGAACACCTTCCACACTTTATAAATAAGAAAAGGTGTGCATAAAACATGGAACTCCTTCCACGATTTATAAAGAAAAAATTTATGCATAAACCGTGGAACCTTCTACCGTTTATAAAAAGCTAGGTGAATACATAAACCGCGAGACCAAAGAACGGATTGAATGATGTTGCTCATATGGCTCGAAGCATCAACTAAGAGGTTAGTTTTTTATATGTTGTTCTCTTTAGGTGTTAGTTGTTTTTTATTTCGTTCATGTCTTAGTCTAGTTTGATTTTGGGTTAATTTATGATGACAAACATTTACTTGGGTTGAAAGCCCAATATTATTTTATGAGTATTTTTATTGTTGCAGACTCAAGTATCCTAATTCATGCTGCATCAACCCATCACAGCAAATAGAAGAACAGTTCACTTTGTTCCTTGGTGCTGTAAACAAGTCCAACACTTTTTATAGCACCATTCAGCAAATTAAATGATTATATATATTTGCTAAAAGTAATATGAGGATAGCTGTATCATACAAGGACAGGTGTGGCTCTGTAAAAGCAAGAAAGGACACAAGGGCACACCCACTAACCCAAAGATATCAGCAGAGCACTGATGTGGATCATGGTTGAGCAAAACACAAACTTGCACATAGCAGCAGCAGCAGAAAAATAGAACAAAATGAAAAAGGAGAGCATGCCTTGGAAGAAGGCCAAGAAAGGACCGCAGAGGTAGTGGTCGAACTCCTCACCCAGTACGGGTAGTGGAGCATGACGAAGAAGGACAGCTTGCTAGATAGCTCCAACGGGCAGCAAGGACAAGCAAAAGGAAGGAGCAACAATGAATCCCAGTTTAAGATATATAAGTAGCTTGACTCCACCAATTCAAAGTAAGAAAAAGAGGACACACACTCAGAGCACCATCTTTAACATAGAGCTGGAATCTTTTTCTTCTACTCAAGCTTAATTTCTGATCTTTGTGTTATGGTTATCTTGTGTCATTTTCTTTTTTTGAGAAAAGGCTAATCTTGTGAGGTTGAAAAGCCAATGAGTGAAAAGGCAAGAGTGATGCAAAAGAGCCACTGATGTAATTTTGGTTTTTGAACTAGGATTAGTTCCCCTTACCAAGTTGGGTTAGCACTTGGGGAGATTGAATTTGTTTGATTCCCCTTCTTAGTTGGGACAGTACTATGGAAAGATAAGCTTTGGTGATGAAAGCTTAGGGGGTAGATACTAGTTGAATTAGGAAAAAATTCAATAGTATTGGTGTATGTAATCTGTGATAGATTAGTAAAAATTTCACCATAGTTTGTGGTGGAGACTGGACGTAGGATTCACTGTACAAAGAATTCGAACCAGGATACATGCTGGTCTTCATCTTCTCTTCTCTACTCTTTACTATTCTGTATGAGACAATTTCAAATAATTTCCTACTAATCGTGCTACAGCAAAAATAGAGTTTGAAGCTTTAAGTTTTAAGCTAACTTGATTCAACCACCTTTCTTAAGTTCAACAAGAACCATCAGTTCATATCCTATGTCACTTTGGTGTGTGGTTAGGATATTTTTATACATAATTTAAAGATGTTGGTGAGTTATATGTTAAAATCTGATTGGTACTATGTTCATTTTTTGTTAACTTATGTGTTAGTTTTTTTCTATAAATTTTTTTAATTTATAAAAAATTGAATAGGTGTTAGTTGATTTATATGTTAAAATTTGATTAGTATACCGAATTAATTTTTTTGTTAATTTATGTGTTAAACTGTTATCTGTGCTTTGTTTAATCTATAAATAATTTATAGTGCAATGATTTATATGTTAAAATTTGATTAGCATGGAATTAAACTTTTTCGTTAATTAATACGTCAGAATTTTATCTATCAATTATTTAATTTATAAATAATTTAGAGATTAGTGATTTATCTTTTAAAATTTGATTAGACCTGAATTTTTGTTTGTTAATGTATGTGTTAGACTTTTATCAGTGATTTTTTTAATTTATAAATAATTCATATGGTAAAGATTTGTATGTTAAAATTTGATTAGTATCAAATTAATTTTTTATGGTACTAAACGTGTTAGACTTTTATCTGTCAATTATTTAATTTATAAATAATAAATAGTTTACTGATTTATTCGTTAAAATTTGATTAGTTTTTTTTTTTGCATGATGTAACCGACTAGGTGTATTTGTAGTGTTAGGAGATAATAGAATGTGCCTCTACATGATCAAATAAGACCTTATTTGAAAATCGCGGGTTTGTATCACTTGGTTAGACTGAACAGTCATTGGTTTTGAGTGGATGAGCTTCTGCTGAGCGCATTCATTGAGGGGTGGTGTTCTAAGATTCACACCTTTCACATGTCGTTCGAAGAATGCACCATTACGCGGCCTGAGAAGTTTACCGTTGATAGGGAGGCTATTAGTAGGTGCCTCACTGACTTTGGTCAGTTTATTCCCGACGGAAGACCAGCGTGGAAGTGGTTTCAGGAGATATTCGATGAGATACCGCCATCGAATAAAGTCAACTAGATGACGGTCTACTTCACGATTACATGAGAGGTTTCGGTGCTCCCAGTCGATGTGGGTGAGGAGATAGTGCGTATATACGCACATTTTTACATTATGATGTTACTGTCTACTTAGCTTTTCAGTGACAAGAATGAGAACCAGGTTCACCTTCGGTGGTTGCTGTTTATGGCAAGACTTGACGAGTTAGGAAAATACAGCTGGGGCTCAATTGCACTGGCCTGGTTGTATATATGCATGTGTTGGATGGCCAACAGAAATATCATTAACTTGGCCACACCACTTCAGCTACTACAATATTAGATTTTTCTGGTGGTTCCCACGCTGAGCCCAAGTGGTTTTGACACATTTGAATTTTCGCTGGCCTCCAGGTACCACTTAATGTTTTCTATGTGATACATGTTTATTTTAATGTACTATCCTTTTTTATGCAATGCTTACAACGAAGATTGTAGGTGGGCGACATATCTACGACCTCCGACGCGAGGGAGTAGGGGTGTTCACAGTGCGGTTTGGTTCAGTTTTAAGAGAAAAAGTCATCTAATCCGAACGCTTAATTTATGTGCGGTGCGGTTTGGATTGGATAAATTTTTTTTTAAAATCCGATCCGATCCGATTACAAGCGGTTTGGATCGGTTTGGATTTGCGGTTTTTTAAATAAAAAATTAAATACATATAACAAGTCTCAACATCAAATTTTAAATAACCAACAATGACATAACAAGTTTTAACAATATCTTAAAAAGCCAACGATAACATAACAATAGAAATAAAATTATAGGTTAGTTAAAATAAATAAATAAATAATATTTAAACATAAAATATTTATTAAAAAATAATAATACATGAATAATAGAAAAATGTATAACAAATTAAACATGTTATAAGTATAACTGTAAATATAATAATAAAATAATAATATTATAGCACATTGTGCGGTTTGGATTGGATTGGATCGGTTATGAAAAATACATCCGAAATCCGATCCAATCCAGTGGTTTGCAAAAAATAGAATCCAATCAAATCTGAATTAGGGCGGTTTTAATCGATTTTCGATTTGAATTGGATTATATGAGCAATTTAATTTGGATCGGTTTGGATTTGAACACCCCTACGAGTGAGCAAAGAGTGGTATCGCACATCTTTTTTTAGACAGATCGTGTGATTGAGACCTAAGTTGTTTAGTTGTTGCTTTTTGTTGGATTTTACAGTTGACATCATGCATCTTTTTATGGTTTTATCTAAGCTTAGCTTATCCTATACAGTCTTTGTGGGAGCCTTATGCTACTACTGAGGTGGTAGCTGTGGTTCATCTGGAGATACTGGCTGAGAAGCACAATATGTTATAGAGGGTGTAAAATCTATAAAATTAGTAAATAATTAGCTAATAAATTAATTATTTTAAGAAATTAGAAAATTAAATTTTATGGTTTAATAAAGAAAAAATAATTAAAACATGAATTTTGACACTACGTTTAAAGAATTTGGCTCAAGATTAGGTCGAACGGGTCGAATTGGGCGAACCAGGCCCATATTGGGCCCAAAGTCCAACCCACAAGTCACACACACTTAATAAAAACCCCTTCCTCCTCTTTCATTCAGCAAGAATGCTGAAACACATTTGGGGAAGAAAAGAACAAGAACACCAAACCTAACCCTAGTATTGATTTCAATTTGCCATAACTTTCAATCCGAAATTCCGATCGCTGCACTGTTTGCGGCCATGCGAAGATCTCTACAAAGCCCAGTCCTTGATTAGGTTTGGAATTCAGTTTTTGGTTTCAGTTCTCTCCTTCATAAATTTCGAAATTCAATGTGTAATTATGTTGAATTTTGCGTAATCTCGGTGTTTAGGTTCGAGTTAGCTTGCGGGTATTGTCGGGTCTAGCTCACTTGAGCTATGGGTCAGGTAAGTACCCTCAAAACCCTTGTGTAATAACTATTATGTTAAATTGAAATTGGTTATTGAATGGAGTCAAGATTGAGAATGTGGAGTTTGGATTGAGCTTTGGTGGCTAGAGGGCTGTTTGGTGAGATTTTGGGGTCTTGGAAGCTTGGAAAACGCTGAATTGTGAGGTGTTTTGTGTGTTAGGAGGAATTAGACACAGTATGGTTTCAGTTTCTCATAACTAAAATATAATATGTCGTGAAAACTAAGGCTAGACGACTTAGGATAAGTTGAATCTTGTGTTTGATACATATTATTTTAATTGATGTGTTATGTTTGGCTGATGATCATTGTGCATGAGAGAAGTTGATGATGGTGGAAAAATGATTTAGAGGTGTATGATGATGTAGGTATTGATGAGTATGCATATTGTATATTAAACATGAATTATTGTGTTAAAATTGTTGAAATGATAAACTGGAGTGTTGTGGAGTGATTTAGTATGGTGGAGGCATAGTTTGGCTGGTTTGGTATTGTTGTGGTAAGGTTTGGTGAGTTAAAAATGTATTGGATTGGAAAAGTTTGGAAAAATTAAAACTTTAACCTTTGGTAAAAACGTGATTTTAACAAACTTCGGCGGTCCATAACTTGAGCATCGAATTCTGGACTTGAATGAAATCCATTTCAAATTAAAGATATTTCAATAGCTTTAAAATGGTATAAAATTTGAGGAAAATGGAATTTTGTAGAAGAAGTTATGGACGTCGAAAAACAGGTGCAAAAAATTGACTTTTGTTAAGTTGCTGAATTTTGAAAATGCTTGCGTGTGTGCGCACGCACCGGGCAGAGTATGAGTTTTGGCTCGTGCGCACACACGAGGGGTGTGTGCACGCATACTACGGTGCATACGCACACACATGAGAAGGCTTGCTGTTGTCTGCATACGCATACCCTTGTGCATACGGACACTTTTAAGAGATTGAGTGGAGTGTGCTCACGCACAGTACCATGTTTTGTACAAAAACTCCGTTTTTTAGCGTTTGACCTTCCTGGCAAGCCTGTAAACCTCCGATTAAAATTTATTAGTAAGGTTTTGAGTCACGAAGTAAGGGTTAGTGAGTGAAAAAAGATAGAATTGGCAACGGAGGAGTTGAAGAAGGGAATACTCAATTTGATGAGATGATGAAAGTAATTAATGAGGCAACTTTGAGAATAATGCAATATTGAGAACGATGAATAAGACAATTTATGAATGATAGTTAATGTGAAAGAGATTAATTGAACTTGATGATGATTTATTGAAAATGAATGAATATGATGATTGAGGTTGTTAATGATGAGTATGTTTAAGTTTTCTCTCTGTGTAAAGTGTGTCGGGGACTATATTCCATGAGTGTGTCAGGCACTATATCCTAAGAGTGTGGGAGAACTTTACCCTGGAAAGTATGTCGGGCACTATATCCTGAGAGCGTCGCGGGCGCTATATTCCAAGAGTGTAGGAACACTTTATCCCAGAAAATGTGACGGGCACTATATCCCATGAGTGTGGTGGGCACTATATCCCGAGAGTGTGACGGCCACTATATCCCAAAAGTGTGGAGGCATGCCAGATAGACAATAATCGGGTTAGCTGCCGGACGTGTCGGATTCTGGCGATATAACCGACACTTGAGCTCACGTCTAGTAGGATAGACATAAATCATATGCATATGTGTGCTTTGTTTGATTGTACATTAATTGGGCCTGCCTATGTGATTATTATGCTTACCTGCTATATTTGCTACCTACCGTATTTGTATTCTACTTGTGTTTGCTTTGTCTGCTTTGTTTGTCTCTGTGGTTCTACTGGTGTTTTGGAGGATTGCAGAGGAGGGGAATAGTCGAGAGTTTTAGTTAGAGTTTGGTTAAATTTAGAGAACCTTAGAGAACCACCCTATTTATGGTTTCCATTTTAAAATTTTAAGTTTTATAATCTGAGTGTCGGAGTTCTAGGATTGCTTTTGTCTTTCCTGGGACCTTATATATTAGTTATGTAGGCACTATTACCATGCTATACAGATATTTGTGTTTTTCAAATGCAGGTCAAGAGACACCTCGTTAGGCGTCTGGAGTTCTCTACAGCGAAGTCGGGCTTTTGCGATATTACATTTTGTTCTGTTTAGATATATCCATGTATATAGAACTCTCCTTACGAACTTGTTTTACTTTTGCACCTCATATAGGTTTATGGAGAACTAGGATTTTTTGTGTATGTTGGATTATAGATTTTATATGTATGTATGTGAATATTCTCCAGCTAGCCTTAGCTTCGCAGGCTAAGTTCCGAGCTTGAATATTTTGTCACCTTGACTCTCTACTATCCTTGAATATTTACGTACCTAAACTTTCTTCGTACGCAAGTAAACGTTATTTCTGAGCGTTGCGCTTTTAATTTTTAAGATATTGCTTTAACCATCCCCTCAAGGCTCCTCGTATATCACTTTCTTTCAATTATTATACATATATACATTTTATTTTAGAGGTCATAATACCACACCACCTCTGTTTTACGACTTAAGCATAAAGTTCTGTGTGGTAAGGTGTTACACAGGACGGTCACGAGTTTGATATATTTTGCCGTGATAGAGTGGCATTAAGTTGATAGAGTGGTACCGTAGCTCGGAGGCGTACAACATCTCCCTCAGCCAGCTCTAAACATAGACTAGATCTATTAGAAGGATGGTAGGGATGACGATCGAGGGTTCCCCACTTATTATCAGACATAGCATCTACATTGGAGTAATAGGGTTGATTTAGTCCTTTAGATCCAGAAAGTTACTGATCCAGGTCCATCGGAAGAGTACTTGGATTGGTGGCATCGGGTGGCCCACAAAATTCTGTCCCCGGATGCCACGTTTAATGATCGTAGGCCGGTAGATATCTCAGAGGAGGCTCATCGTAGAGGGTCATCTCAAGCACCTGTCAGGGTACAAGTGACGGACGTGCATGATAACAGGCATGTTGAGCGGTGTTAACATGTTGGTACACATACCTTCGATCGGGAGTGGCGATGGCTAGACGACATGATGGATGACGATGAAGGTGGTGATCATAGGGGAGACAATGACAATCATCATGTTCATCAAAGTAGAGCTAGACGATATGGTGAGAGAGGTGGCCATGGACAGGTTGGAGACAGCGGTAGTTCTGCTAGTGCAGACCAGGGAGGTCATCCTAAGGGTGTGGGCGTTGGAGACGTCGAGACTGAAATTGGCGGCAGCAACTACACAGTTGGCACCAGCTTTCAGGTGTTCGAGGATGTCAGCACTCGGGACTTCACTAATTTTGCCTCCAAGTTTATAGTTGAAAAGTGCGAAGGAAACTGCTGTGTGTCGGAACTTGATGGGTCATGCTGTGTACATATATTGCGCCTTGTATCCTCATAACTGTTCCCAACTATATCGACAGGCTCCTCGTCTGAATCATCCTCCCACATTACATTCTCAACTCAATCAAGTTCACCCAACCCTACACAATCAGGAATCATGACAGGAGAACTAGTTATCTCAATTGCCAACTGCCGGAACGAACGGTTCTCCAAGGTTACAGGACCATCTTCTTCTGTATGGTTCAAATCAATCGTAAAGAATAGAGATGCAACGAACGGACAAGCTGGTGCAACTGCAGCCATCAAATTGGAAGCACCCCAAGAGAGTCGAGTGAGGATTTGGAGTTGATTTCCCAGAACTGTCGACACCAACCTCCAACTTCGCATACAATTCGTGTATTCTGACCTCTGAAAAACTCCCTTGACAATAAAACAGAACATGCAGATTTTCATCAGGCCCTATCACAAACGTATCATACTTCACACCGGTTGATACAATTGCGATAGGGATCTTATAAAATAACTTCTTCACTCACTTAGTCCCAAATACCCCAAATTTATGCAATGTATTGGTTTTTAGATCTAACAAAGTATTCGATGAACGAATAAATACACTCAAAGGTTCCTTGTTAGTGAACTTCACACCCTCTCTTTTGCTTTTATGAATTTTTTCAGAATAATGTCCTAGCACTAGAAAACTCTCCTACTCACTAGCCATTGTGAAAATGATACTCTTCTAAACAATTGATTTCAGTTAGTATAGAGCTGTAACTCTTCATAAACCATGGTTGGAATAGGACAGTTTATGTATTCACTTCATTTTTCAAAAAATCGTAAAAAGGTTTCCACGTTTTATCCACACCTTTTCTTCTTCATAAACCATGAAAAGAGTTCCACAATTTATATGTATACTAATTTGTTTATAAACTGTGATAGTTTATATTATTATTTGTAAAAAGCGGTAAAAATTTCACGATTTATATAAAATATAAATAAGACACACATGTAATATTTTTAATTGTTATATTTAAATAAATATAATCTCTAATTATTTTATTCGAGTAAATTATCCTCAAATTAATTTAATATTTAACTCTTTAAAAACCTTTTTAAAAACATTTGTTAATACACTCGTACATAAAGATTAGCAATTAAATTAATTATGCAAAAAATATGTTTGAATAAAATATACACATTAAAAATTAGTCAACTACACATACATTGATATAATTTAGTAATTTATTTTTTTAAACGCATGATATTTTGTTGTTAATAAAACTCTTAAATTTATATTAAGAAAAACGATAAATTAATTTTAATTTTTTATTAAGAAAATAATTAAATTAGTCAAAAAAATTAATTACGAATAAATTTCAAATCTTTATAATAAAAAATACATAAATTCTTGTATCAATAATTTGAATTCGATACAAAAGAATTGAGGTGTCTTTCATTCACACAGATTAAAAATGTATTTATAATAATTAAATTTGATAAAAAAATTAATATTTTCAAACAATAAAAACTCAATAACATATTTATCCTTTTATCTTATATCTATGTAGAACACTATTAAATTTAAAAGTACAAAATTAGAAAATCAATTTTAACGGAGTATATAAATAGCATTGCTCTATTATTCTTAATTACGTACTTTTGATTTAATGATGTTTTACTTGTGTACTTGCTTATACGCGAGACAGGATCACCTAACATTCCCTCCTCATACTATGTTTTATCAATTTCTCTCCTCCCAATGCACACTAATTACTACTCGTATTTTGTTATATTTTATTTTTTAATTATTGTGCTGTGTGTGCAATACGTTTTAGGTACAAATAATTTTATTCTTATTATTAAAATTTCCCCCTTCACCCTACCTCTATGATCCTTCTGAAAATTGGCTTTCGTCATAAGTCTTTATTACCTTTATTTTTACATTAAAAATGTAACTTTTAGATTTGGAAACTACAAGATTCAAATTTGTTATGCATTAAGTAAATTAAAAGTTCCATTTTTTGTAATTTTAGTAAATTTATTATTAATTAAGTAAATTAAACGTTCCATTTTTGTTTTTTGTAATTTTAGTAATAAATATCTTTAAAATTAACATAGTAAACAAGAACTTTTTTTATAAAATTTTAAAAAGTCCTTTTAGTTTAAAATTAAATTTTAATCGTATACTATTATTGTTGACACATAATGAATATAATTTTAGAAAGTATTATCTAATTATATAGAATAATACCATATTACGATGAAAAATTAACATATGATATTTCATTATTAGTAATTACCATAAGGAATTTATACTATAATAAACACGGTAAATTCTTTTTAGTTCATTAAAAAGTTAAAGAGAGTGAGCGAAGTAATAAATGTAAGTTTTAATAAGTAAACTATATTTAGTTATTCAATGACACTAATCTCTCCAAAATTAATAATTATCTCAGGGTGATTAAAAGATGGTAATATGATGTTTTAATTTTAATAAAATGCTTTATTTTTTTCCTCCAATAATGTTATGCTCGTTTGTATTTCTTGATATTTTTTATTTTAAGTAATTAAAAGTACTTTTGTGTTAGAACTTTATGTTCTTAGTATCTCTGATCTATGTTAACTACAACTAATATATATAAATCTAATTAACTAGAAAAAAAAAATAATTAGCTCATAGTTAATTTTATATAATCAGACCAAATATAGATCACTTATTTCATATTATTTCTTTTTCAAGTGATTTCAATTTCATTCTTGAAATTAAAGTAATTCTCTGAAGAAGTAAACTAAACAAACTCAAAATGAAGGATATATAACGATATTAAAAAAAACATTTTGTGAAAAACTTACCTTTTTAGAGAAAATTAATATGGTGTTTAAGTTTTTTTTTTAGGAATATGAGATATATAATAAGATGTAATTTTTAAGAACAATTATGTAATTATGAGTGTAGTTAGGGAGTCAAGAATTTTTTAAATCTTTTTAAGGTTTAATTACTCTACTGGTCCTTATAATTTCATTAAATTTTTAATTAGATTCATACACTTTTTAAATTAAGTCCTTACACTAATCTTAATTTTATAATTAGATCCTTTTTAGTGTAAAAAATATTAAAATTATTAATTGAATATTTTTTTGTAAATTAAAAGTATCTAAAATTAAGAACATAATTAGATCTTTGGTCATATTTAAAAAAAACATTCTATTAATTTAATATTTTTTATATAAAAAAATCTAATTATAAAATTAAAAATAGTATAAAAATTTAATTAAAAATAAAAAATATAAAGACCTAATTACAAATTACAAAACTATATAGACTAATAAAGTACATAATTAAACTTTTTTTAATCATAAATTTTAAACTCTAAATCTTGAATTTTAAATTTTAAATTTTAAAATTTAATCCTTATTCCCAAATTTCAAAAAAAAATAATTTAAAAAATAAATTTATATTAAAAAATAAAATAATATTAACTAATTAAAAATTGATTATCTGATCTATATGTATTCTATAATTATATATTACAGTTACAATGAAGAAGATAGAGTGAAAAATTATAACGCAGGCAGATAGATAGGGTTTGGAAATAGTAAAAGAAAAAAGAAATGGTGCATGAGAAAGGCTATAGGAGTAGCATAGTGTTCTATTTTCGGGAGAGTAGGAAGAGAAAATTCAGGTGAGGGATATACTACTTTTGCGAAGCATGAATATGATTACTGAGTAGCATGCCTTTTTGTGAAGCTGTTATTTTACTTACCATATTGCTGTCAATTAGGATGCAACAACATGCACCCCTCTTTGTACCTTCTTCTCACCCATATCATTTTCCATCTTCTCTAAATGTTCAAACATTAATATTGTTGGATCATTGTGCTTCACCCCACCGAAGCTTCCTTTTCTAACTAGTTTCCACATAAGCCAGCCTTTCACCACCCCTTAATTATTATCACCCTTTTTAATTTTTCTATCTCCGTTTATACTCCCAATGCAACAACAACCACCTAGCTAATTTTTTATTTAATCATTAACTTAATTATTGGTCTATGTATTTATTTAGTGAAATAAATACTCAGATTCGTTCTTAAAAAATTATTTGTTTTTTAAAATATTCTTTTAATTAAATTTGTCTTTTAAAAATTTTAAATTAATCAAGTTAGTTTTTCTATCATTTTTTTATTAATAACACCAAAATTTGTTACCATAGTACGTTAAGTGATACTATATACATATATAAAAATCTCAATTGACGATTAACACAATAAGTTTATAAAATTAGCTCAAATCAAAATTTAATTAAGAAAAAATTTAAGATATTAGAATTCTTCAATTTGAAATTGATTTTATCTAATTTCATAAATTTATCATATTAATTGCTAATTAGGACTATTAAATATATATTGTGATGTTACTTAATATGTCACATCAACAAATTTTAACGTCGTTAATAACAAAACTGACAAAAAAACTAAAATAATTAACTAAAAATCTTTAAAGTACAAATTTAATTAAAAAAAATTTAAAAAATAAATAATCTTTTTAAATATTAATTTAACCATTTACTCTTAACTTAATTATTGGTGTATGTATTTAGTATTTACCTCCCTCCCATACGTACGTACACCACAACATATTTGTAGCTTCGTAGTATGTATAATACTATACAAATAATGTTCGCAATTTCGTGGAAATTCATGTATATGTGTATAATTAATTAATTACCTAATTAAGCAAGTTAAATATCGTGCACGCTAAGGGGTTTTTCGTTTTTGGCCTCTGATGATCTTAATAATTAATTGTCTTTTGGTGGGACCTATATGTGTATATGATATGCTTTTTTTATTTATATACTCCTATAGCTGGTTGCAGATATGCACGTTTTGATCAAAGGAAGGACATAATGATTGCATAATACGGATGAAGAATAGGTTGCTAGTGCCCAATTCAGGAAAATTGATAAGATATAGGCACAGAGGTTAACCCAAGTGGGTAATCAATAGGGGTATTTCCCTCATTTGTTCATTTGTAATTGTTAATTACAACCCCAAGGACCTACTTTGTTGGGTTTCTGAATTGCTAAACGTCAATCTTACTGAACCACATATAATCAATTAACTTTACTTTTTATTTGTTCAGACAATCATGTTTGTTTAGTTTTCATCAAATGATCATTTATGTCATAGTATTATTGTTGAATCTTGTTAATTAATAATCATGTTGCCAATTAAATAGATGAAGTAACGATGTTTTATTGTCCCAATCAGAATTTGGTTGGGTGGTAAAATTTAGGTGAACTAAAAATTTTAAGTTTAATTATTTTATTGATTTATAATTTTATTAAATTTTTATATTTTTTAATTAAAATCTTGTATTATTTTTATTTTTGTAATGGAATCTATTTTATATAAAAAATATTAAAATTAGTAAAATATTTTTTTCAAAATATATACGGTAAAAAATACAGGAGTAATTCTTACACTGAACTCGACTAAGTCGATTTTATATACGAAATAAAACTATACTATTTTAGTAATATATAAGTCTCATATAGTAGTTAAGCGTGTCTCATAACTAGTTATATATATATATATATGAAACAAAATTAATACATGTCATAACATGATTACAGTAAACTATTTTTAATGACGATACTGACTACCTGACCAAATTATTTTAATAATTAAATTTAACTAAGTTGATTCAATAACTAAAAAATTCATAATAAAAAAATGTTCATTAAACAAGAAAGAAAAAAAATGAGACATAAAAAAAATTGGTTAAATTTAGTCACAAAAATAACTTGTTCATCTAGTATTTTTTTATTTCTAGTTATAAAAGTTTAAAATTTTGACAAATATATTTATAAATAACTCCAACACGTTAAAATCCCTTAAGATATCTTAAATAATGTCGTTTATGTTATATTTAAATGCTAAAAATAAAATAACGATATTTTACCAGTTTAGCATAGTTTCTAGCGTAGTCTCCATCCAACTACGCCATTATTTTGTTATCAAAAAATATTTCAAGCACGAACATTGATAAATTCAAAGACAAATTTAGAATAATTTTAAATTTAAGAATGACATTAAAATTCGACTACAAATTTAAAGATCCCATTAAGTATTAACTCAAAAAGTATGATGTAATAAAAATATCTAAAGTTTAATTTTAGTAGTGAATAAATTTGTCCATCTTCTAAAACTTTATAAATAAAATAATAAATTATTTATTTTTATAAGTACAAAACTAATTTTACTTACTTATAAATTAATTTATCAATATTTTAAATTTTAAAAAACAAAAGATGGTTTATTTGTAAGACTGTATAGGACTTGTGTGAAGATCTTATTCGACGTGTATCTCGTTGCTCTTGATTTTTTAATGTCTTATAACGAGGTATACTTCAGTTTTTTTTTTTTTTTGGAAAAGACCGGGTAGATATTTGTAAAAACACTTTAATGCACAAGTTAGCACAAAAAATGTTTTGGGGAGTTTTTAGAGAAGGAATTTAGAACATATGAGAATCTCTTATAATTAATTATTAAGTTCAGTGTTTTCTTTAGAATTTTCAATTACTAATGTGAATGCCGATTAATGATTAACTAAAATAAAAACAAAAATTTAATTTTAATACACTATCAGTATATCTAATTACATAATATTATATTAACAAAAATAACTATTTTTAATGTTAAACCGAGTGAATGATTATTAAAAAAAAAGATGTGATTACACGACTGTATAAAACGTTTTATATTATCAATGCATAAAAAATTAAACTCAAAAAATTATGAGTTGTTTTCATGTACTATGCTGCGTTTATTTACAGAGACGAGACATTGAGACATAAACACAAAATCGTGTTTGACAAGTGAGATATGGACAAAGACATTATGTATAAATTAGTGTATTTTGTGTACATCCTGATAAAAAAGACACTAACAACAAACACAACTTATTTTTTATTTTTTTTTATTATTTTTATTAATTTTTTATAATTATATTTTTATTATTATAATTTTATTCTCAAAATTTTTAAATAAAAAATAAAAATAAATTAAATTTTCATAATTTATTTTAGTTCATCACCAAATAAAATATAAAAACACTAAATTTTGTATCTTTGTTTTTTGTGTAGTATTCTCATCATTTTATCTTATTCTGTTCTAAAAAACAAACACACTCTTATAGACTTTAACATTAAAATAATGTTTGTGTGGAATATATTTTGCATTTAAACTAAGTATATATAATGAGCAGATAACTGTGGTGATGATATGGTAAAAAAAAAAAAAAAAGTTTGTAAGAATTTTCACCGTGTGGAAGGTAACCCACGTGATTGTCTCTGAAATTCCGGCTGAATTTGGTTGAATGGGGGCCGGGGATGGTTTTGGCCAAAGAAGGTCCCTACAGTTTGACTCGTAGAGTCATTGAATTGACACCTTTCCCCTTCCATCTTCTTCATGTGGTACCACCATCTCTATTCTCTCCCCTATAGTGCTTTTCATTAATGACTCTTGTTTGACACATTCGGCATCTTCTCCCCCTTTCTTTTTTATTTCCTTAATTATTTTGCTTGCAGTACATCATCATCACATGATATGTAATTAAGCATATTATATTATTAGTCGTTGTTGTTGAATGAGGCATCAAATTCAAAAATGGTCTCCGAAGAAGGAGCAGGTATGTGTATGTACAATAGTTGAAATGAATTAGAAATAGCTAAGTGAGTGAGTGAGTGAGAGTGAGAGAATATTAATAGTCTCATCTTATTGGATGCCGCTGTTTGTGCAAAGTACTATTCCTACATTCAGAATAAGATATGTCACCGTTTTGTTACTAGCTGCACCTAAAGAGAGCCCTTGACTTGCATGCCCTTGTCTAGCAAAATGTCAACACTCTTTGCCATTCATTATTCTTTCTTTCAAATCCTTATTCATCTCATACTAATCAAGATTACTTTTTCATAATTCAAAAATTAAAATATCATATGTTAAATAATTTATATCAAATTATTTTAATTATTATTTTCATAAGTTCCATGTAAATATACGGTTAAAAATTTTTGATATAAAAACAAAATGAGTGATATATTTTAAGATGATAATTTTTTGTATTTTTTAAAATTATAGGAGTACATAAATCAAACCTTCAATTTGTGTTTAAAAAATTGAAAAAAATTCAGAGTATACAAATTGGAGGGTCCGATTTGTGTTAAAAAATAAAAAACTCAGAATAAACAACTCGGACCATGCAAGTTCTTTGATGATAAAATTTTACTTCACAAATCATATAGTCCGATTTGCAGTTGATGAAATTTAAAATCTGAAACGTAGAATTTTTTTTTACATTTTGAAGAACACAATTTGCAGGATCCAAATTCTAATTCTGCTTTCTCTAATTCCATAACAAAATGAAATACCCCTCTTCTCCATACAGGAATCCAACACTTTCTTTACTTCCATATTCAAATTAAATTTCCTAAATATACATATAATAAGTATAACTAAAACTAAATTACACCCATAAGGCGATAATAATCACCGCTGAATGGACTTGAAACCCCCAAGGTAAACGGTAAGTCAGTCATTGTCAAAGACATGACTTTTTGTCCTTGGTGGTTAATTAGTCATACTTTTTTAATTTTCGAAATATTCTTTGTTAAAAGATTAGTTTAGGGAACCACTCTTCTAGAAGTTAAATAAATAATAATCAGTAGGTTTAACATTAACATTGATTATTATATGTCAAAATAAATTAAAATAATTTTTGAATTTTTTAAATTAAAGTTTTTACGATTTTTATTTTAGTTTAACTGTATTATTACGTGTATACTAAAATTATTTATTAAATAAGTTATTTGTATAAAATATATTATTATTTAATTCGTATTGGACACATAGCATTTTTTTGTTTTACACCGTAAAACGACATCACTTTTTAGTTTTGAGTTTAAAATTTAGTTTTTCAATTTTTTGAGATTGGAATAAGATTTTTTAATACATATACTATATTATGAATAAAAATTTATGATGTACGGATACTGACATGGACACGAGACACATAAACATACGAATTTTAAAATCTTATAAGATACGGAGACACGGTATATATATAGAATATAAATTATTTTTTAGATAAATTACAATGAATTTTTAATATTTTATTGTTGTTAAAATATAAAATAATTTTTAACTGACTTTTAATGTCTTCTTTTAACTATATAAAAGTATCTAAAATATTTTTTGTTTTAATAAATAATAATATATACTATTTCTAAACCCATTTCAACAATATATGTTAATAATAAGGCTGGACACGCGGACACGTGATTGTATTTAGGTGTGTCTAAGTGTGTCCGAAATTTTTTTTTATTTTTTATTAAGACACGGTTGGACACGACAAATACGCGTGTCGGACGAGTATCGATGAGTGTCGTATCCAAAATGTGTCCGACACGCAGACACGACAACTCAACGAAATGTCCGTGCTTCATAGATAAAAATTAATATTAACTAACACTTTTACTTAATATTTTATTTTTATATTATTAACATTTGAGTATAAAATTTAAAATTTAAAATTTAATACTTAAAATTTAAAGTATTAACCACTAAATATATTAATTTTATTGGTAATGTAATATTGTTCACTATCAATTATCGAAATAAAAGCAATAATTATCTCATACTAGCTAGAAACACATTTTGTTCATTATCCATCATTATTCACATCAACAACGAAATTCAAGTTCATATCTTTAATTTATTAAAGAGAAAGTCTAGGGCCAGTAATTTTTGTATTTCTTGGTTAGTATTTAACCATCAAAATAAAAATGAATGATCTTCTACCATTAAATATAATCTTACACCATTAAAAATATTATTGATGGCCAATTAATAATTATAAAACACCCAAATTACTAACCCCTAGCATTCTTCTTTATTAAATATTACAAGGTTCTCTTCTTTGGAATGCAGGCATGCTGGTGTGAAAGTGAGTGCAGAGTTCATCGCTTGGGCTCAAGGTGCATCCATGCCGCTTAGGTTTTTCTATGGAGTTTGAAAAATGTAATACATACTATAATGTAAAAGTGGGGAGACAATTGCTTAGTTACTATTAATTCTCGTAATGAATGTATGGAAAAGAAGATTAATCATGATCAATTATAACTCTAAAAATATAAGAATAATGATGGATAATTTTAGTTTGAGTTTGGTTTTCACTTTTCAGATGTACATTTATTAGTTTAATTTTTGTGAGAAAAAGTTTTAGGAAGGTTTGATTTAAGAAAGGAAACAGATTTTTTATTTTTAGTAATTTTATTTTTCAAAATTTTGTAAATAAATAATAAATTTTTATTTTTATTTTTATTTTTATTTTTTATTTTTAATTATTATTTTTCACCAAACTTTAAAAGTAAAAAAAATAAAAATAAAGACAGATAAAAAGAATCTTTAGCTTTTCGTTTGGTGACTAGTACAGAGTTTAACTATGATGTCTTCTTATTTGTTACATAAGACGTTTATAAAATATATATGCTAAAAGTCTAAAACAAAACTACGTTATATATGTATAATGATAATTAGCCATTAGATTAGTTATTTGTGCAAAATATATGTTAAAGGTTCGTTAAATAGATTTTAAACTATTGAACAAACTGATGTTGTATGTGTATTTAAGTATTTTATAGAAAAGATGCCGAAATGATATAACATTTATTTGTTAATTGTAAATTTATTTAACTCGTTTTACTTAACGAAACTAATATTTCAAGGTTTTTCTCGGTTTTAATTTAAAAATGATCAGTCATAGGGGTATGTGGATTTTGAGATGGGTTAGAGTGGGTGGAATTTTCAATAGAAGTGTGAGCTTTTCTAATGGGAGTTGGAACTAGTAAATCAGTTACATGACACTCTAAAACCGGTTAAACTAGCTTTTGACAGAGAAAATAGAGTTATATGAAAATTTGACAAACAAAGAATTTTTTCTACTAATAATTTTGTGCAAGTGTTACAGGTAGAAACGCTTCCAGATAATGTAACCAATTATAGCTTCACCAAGATTGTTTGGAGAGGATTAGTCCCTCTAAAAGTTGAGCTGTTTGCATGGTTTGTCTTTATAGACAGGGTGAATACAAAAGAAAGATTAGGTCGTCTCGGAATTATGAATTCGAATGATAATGTCTGTGTTTTGTGTAATAAGGATGTTGAACTTGTTCACCACTTGTTTCTTGGATGCGACTTTACTTGGCAGGTGTGGTGCGCTTGGGTATCTGATTTTGACAGACAATGGTCCTTCCCGGGTACAGTGAAGAAACACTTTCTAAACTGGACAGGTGTAACTTCTAGAAAGGAGGAGCGTAAGAAGTGATTATCAGTTTCTTTGCGGTGATTTGGAACATCTGGTTGAAAAGGAACAAGAGGTTGTTTCAGAGCACAGCAAAATGTGTAGAGGAAATAATCAATTTGACTATTCTTAGCTACAAGGAGCGGAGGAGTCAGGATCCCTTTAGTTGTTGATCGCAATGTCAGAGATGACATTGGAATAAATTTTAGGTGTTTAAAATAGGTGCTATTTATTATCTTTTGTTTTACAGACTACTTCGCTCCACTATCGTGTTGAGCTTCTTTATTTTAAAAAAAAAAATATTATCGAATATTTTTTATAAGAAATTCGATGATAAATCTGCCATAAATTTAAATGTGCACCTCTTTCTTCATTTTTTCATTTTTTCTCTTTTTTTCATCACCACCAACTTTCATTGTCAGCGTAGTCACAATCTCTAATCTCTATTTTTCTTTTCTCACCATCACTAGTTTTTATGTTACCACAGCCATCGTCACTGTTTCCATCTCTGTCGTCGTGAGTGAGTGTTCTATAAGAAAAGATCGTGTTCAACCTTTATTAATCGCTGTTGTCACCGTTGTTGTTACCACTGCAAAAAAAAGTACTTTCACGCTTTTCTCTAATGCATGGTAAGCTTCTGATTTTTTTATTAAGTTTTTTTTTTTCAAAATCCTAACTTTAGGTTAATATGTTAATTTAAGTTAGATATTTTGTTAGATTAGGTTAAGTTTAGGATTTAGAATATTAATATATTATTTTTTTTAGATTAGGGTTGATTAGGATTTAATTAGAATTGCTTAGGATTAATTAGGATTTATTATTAAAATAAATTAGTGATTAATATAATTTAGTTAAGATTTAGTTAAGATTTAAAGTATTTTAGAGTAACTTAGAGTGATTAGTGTTTAGTTAGGTTTAGAGTAATTTAGATTAGTTAGAGTATTTATTCTTTAGTTTAATTTGTTATTAGTTAGTTTAATTTGTACATTAGGCTAATATGTAATTAGTTTAATATAGGTTAATTAAATTAGTATAAAGTAATTAGAGATTAATTTTCTATAAAGGTTCGATATAGAATATTAATATAATAATTTTTTTGGTTTTGGTTAAATTTTGAGAGGATTTAATATTTAACTTAGTTTAGAATAATTAGGATTGATTTAAAATTTATTGGTAAAAAATATAATTAATTTGTTTACTAATTTTTAGCTCTTATTAATTTAATTTGGTCGAATATGTATGATACAATAGATGTATGACACAATAGATGTCGAATTTGTTGTAATTAGTTAAAGCCCAAATAAAGGAATGAGCTATCTAATTTATAACGTTAACGGTTATCGATTTCATTCTTTTCAACAGCCAATAGTTAAAGAAGTAGATAACACTTAAGTTTAGGTCCGCAAAGACACGGACAATGGTTATTCGGACAAATTTGGTGTATTGTACAACATAATTCAACTAAAATATTTTTGTCACACTATTTACATAATATTTGTATTAAATGTGAATGGTTCGAAGAGAACAACAAAAAAGAAGGAATTGATGGAGACGAAGAAGAAAAAAAAAATTGATGATCAGAAAGTAATATCCAAAGAGGATGATGAACAAAGAGTTGATGAGGACGAAGAAGAAGATGAATCTAAATGAGAGTAAATTTATATTCAATTGTGTTATGGATATTACATTTGGATTATGATGTTTTTAACTATTTTAATTATTTGTTTCAGGTAGATATGTCTGGTAAAAATAGTGTTTGAAGTCGCATCAAGACCAGCAGTAAAACCATCAGGAGAAGGAGGATGACGGCGATTACAATGACTCATAAGATCTAACGTTTTCATTTGTACAATTTTCTTTTGACGATATTACTTTATTATATTTTTAGCGTCATAGTTTTTTTAGATTATACTGTAATTTTTTATTTTAATGATGTATTTAGTTTTCATTAATTTTGTTTATGTTATAATTATGATAGTTAAAAAATATTAAATAATTTTTTTATTTTAAAAAAATTAAAAAATATTATTGTCGAATTTGTGTCGAATAAATCCAACATTTTTTAAAATTAAATGTTATTGAATAATATTACCGTCAAATTATCAAAAAAAAATTTCGATGATAATAAAGGCACGAATAAAATAAAAAGGGCGCCAACGATACTGTCGAATTTTTCTGACAGTAGACACACCAAAATGACTATTTTGCAATGCCTATCGTCAAAATTTTTCGACGATATTTAGTGTCAATGTAACACCCTAATATTCAAATCCTTATACTCGAGTCATAAGTCAATCATAATAAGGTGGTACAACTCTCAAGGTGGATTTTTAATACATAGTTATAAGTATAACTGAAAGGAGTATTAATCAATAAGCCTAAAAAGAGTAAAAATAAAATCGCGAAGTCGTATCACTCACGCATCGACAACTAAAAGATAAAGCGTAAAGTCGAAAGCGATATATAGATAAAAGCATTAAGGAGAATAAGAGAAGAACAGTATATAGGTATATAACATAAGTAAATAGTCACTAGCCGCCACCCGCAAAGTTTAGACCGGCTAGGGTACAGTATAATAGTAGTTGATAACAGTATCTCCTAATCTCTCCCAAAAGAAATATAAAAACATCTATAGGCAAGTTCAAAAGAATTCAATAAATAATATAGGCATTTCAAGATAAAGGTAGAGAGATTCTAAGCAAAATATAAAGTAGAGAATATAAAGGTCTTCGCTATCTCTCAGATGAACCACAGCTCACTTTTGGGCACCTGGACCTGTATCTGAAAAACAAGAGATATATACAGAATGAGAACCCCGACCCATGGGTTCTCGGTACGGTAAAAGTGCCAAATAAATACAATGCATTGTAATAAAAACTCACTAAGCATCCTAAACTTCCTTTCTCCAAATATTCGTCCCATGTTCTCGCTAATCCATGAATAGGCAACTGTCATAAGAGAATGCTAAATCTGATTCATATTCCTTATGCTTCCCAACTTTCTAACTCTCCGACAATTCATAACCAGAATTATAAACAAAACCATCCCCAGATATTTTGTCTCAATAATTCTATATCATTACCTCATATCCTCACCTGAAGCAAGTGAAATCACTTCACTGCGTCTACCTAAAGAGCTCAAATTATCTCATTTTCTACCTGAAGCAAGTGAAATCACTTCACTGCGTCTATCCAGAGAGCTCAGTTACCTCATTCAATCATCATCATCATTATTTAATTACATCATCACTCCACTGCATCTATCCAGGCGGGTGTATCTCACCTCATCCCAGAGCAAGCGGAATCATTCCACTGCATCTACCTAAGAAGATATATCTCAATATTTAGTATCATTTCCATAATCATTATCACTTTCTTCATTAATCTCATCTTAAAATCATATTCATTCTCAAAGCTACCTCATTCATTATCAACCATCCATCGTCACTATGGCATTACATATATTTCATATATTCACATCTTCCATACGTAAGTCAGCCCTTACCAACCTTACTTCCCACCAAGATACCTCTTCTCCCTTAACTTCTTCTCGTTACTACGCATACTACAACGATTTAAAACTTAGAGGGTGGAAATGGAGGTTTAGAGGTATGAAATTCGGTTTTAAAACACAAAAACTCATTTTTGCTGAAAAACGGGTCACGTGTGTGCGTCGCCCATGCGCACGCGTGGAAAGCAGAAAAAGGGAGTGACACATGAGCGTCGTCCATGCGTACACGTGAAAACTAGAGAGGGGGAGTAACGCATGCGCGTCAGTCACGCGTACACGTGGAAGCGGTTTGTGCTCCGCGCACGAATCCGGCACAATATCATCACAACTCTCTGTTTTTTTTCCCACACAGCAGCATCAACACAGCGACGCATACGCGTCGACCATGCACACGCGTGGGGGGGGGGGGTAAATTATATGGATTATGCGTGCGTGTTGGCCATGCGTACGCGTGAGCGTACGTTTTCTTAATAATTTTACTAAGTTTGAAAAGGTTGCATAATTTCATTTTCAAATCTCAAACTTCCGCCACACATAACTTCTTCTACAAAATTTCTTTTTCAACTATTTCTGAACCATTGGAAAAATCGTTGAATGAACTTTCATAAAAATTCAATTTTGAAGAATTCATAACTTCGAGGACCAAGTTACGGATCATCGAAGTTGGTCAAAAATCAGTTTTTACCCAAAAACAGAAATCACCAATTTTTTTAATGTTCACAAGCCAAATTCATTTCCACACATCCAAATGACCACAACCCAACCACATTCACATAATTACACTCAACCAAAATCAAACCTACCTCATCTACACAATTCAATTCAATTTCGTCACCTTCCTCTCCTAAATTCCTAATTTCTTATTATTCCGCATTTCTCCCATTTATTCACACACGCAATATTCAATATCCATTCAATCTCATATGACATCACACAATACACACACCACTTATATTTCTTACCTCTTTTCGGCCTCCGACCCACATTCACAATTTAAATGAATATTCCACAATCCAATATTCATTATCCAATCATCAAATTCTCAACACACCAAACATACAAATTCACACAATTCTCAACCCAATGATTAATTTACATTACATATCAACTATACATATTAGTACCAACCATTTACACAATCCAAACTTAAACCTAGGGCATCTAGCCTAGGAATTCTCATCACACCACACGGTACTTAAATGAAACTTAAACCGTACCTCTTGGAGCCAAACCAATTGAGCCTCTTCTTTGGAAGTCTCCACCAACCTTAGCTCCAAGTCTTACCAAAGCACCACAAGCAAAACCAATCTCCCAATTGTGCACCAAAATCAACCAATACTCTAACATAACCAATTTCACACTTACAATCAACGTAGGGTTCATGAAAATGATAAATCACAAGGGTTGGAGAATTGTTTTACCTTAACCCACTGTATTTTATGATGAATATCACCAATGGATCATATTAGAGCACTCCTAAATAACCAAAATTACAAGATTTTTTTAAAATCCAAACCAAATTCGAATTTAAAGAGAAAAACAAAAACTAGCAGAGGACAGTGGAATACCCACCACAAAACTTAGATAGAAATGTAGAGGATGAGATGAGCGACGCGTGGCTGCAAACGGCTCGTCAATTGGATTTTCTAACTTTATTCACTTATAATTAATTTATTCAGCTATAGTACTGGACAGATCTCAATCGCTACTGCTGGTCAAATTTTCAGTGCGCATTTTTACGCATAAAACTATATTTTTTGACTCAGAAAAATTCACTGAATCTAAATATCATATTTAAATCCTCAAATTTCGATTGCTAAATTTTTTAATCATATTCGCTCATATTTAATTTATTATTTAATTAATTACGGTTTGACCGAAAATTCATAAATTTGCCAATAATCATTTATTGGCGATGTTTATATTGTTAGAATTTATTCAACAGTAAAGTCTCCAATAATAATATTATTGTTGAATTTTTTTAAGGAATCTGATGGTTTTAAACCTTTTTTTGTTAGTGGTTGCAGAAGTTCTTGACAGGACGTTTAATAAATATAAGGAGTGAAGCGTGATGCTTGATTCCTATTTTGTTGAGGACAATGCCATAGATAAAATAGGAATTAATGATCAAATTAATTTTTTAAAGATGCGTCATTTTCTAAATTCGTCATTGAAAAATTTTATTAATTAAATTAGTTCTTTAGAGATTATAAATTAATTATTTTTGTCTTTTCGTCGTTCAATTAATAATTTTCAACAACAATTGATAATATAAAACGTTAACTAACAGCATACATAATATCTAACATATCCAATTGGACTGAACAAATACAATACGTCAATCTGTCAATTTAATCCAGTTTTTCAATTATATAAACTCTAATCTTAATATAGCCTATCGATACTAAATTGATAAATTTTTATAAGTATATTTGTTTAGCGTTTAATTGGATATAGTAGGTGTTATGTATGATGTGAGTTAACCTTCCGTATCATTAATTGTTGACGAAAACTGCTAATTGAGTGACTGAAGGACGAAAATGATTAGTTAGATTTTGATCTTCTAAATTTTGAATTTCACTTTAGAGAATAAAGTGTAATCTCTCACCATTTATTTTATAAGTAAGACTAAGAAAAAATATGAAAAAAAAAATATTTAATAGTGAAAAATAACATTTTACCCTCTCAAATAAAAATTTTAAACTTAAAGAATCTAAATTCATTAATTTATAATTTTTAAAAGACTAATTTAATCAATAAAATATTTTAAAACCAAATTTAAAAAATGGACCTTTTTCTAAATATTAATTTGACTATTAATCCAATAAAATAGGAATAAAATTTTGTTGTTTAATTCCTTAGTTTGTCATGTCCTTTTGTATACTCCATTTTTTCTGGATGGGCTCTTACGTTCAAAAAAGGCTAAAATATAAAATAATTATCATATATATATATATATATATATATATATATATATATATAAAATTTATCACCAAATTAATTATTTGTATAGAATATATATTAAATATAAAATATATATTAAAAATAATTTAATTAATATATATTTTTACATAAATATATAATAACTTATTTAATAACTAATTTTTAATATTTATATATTATTTTTTAATATAAAATATACTGAAAATTAAAATAAATCACATATCACTCTTTAACTATAATTGAAACAAATGTTTTCTCCAAATTTTAAAAGTTTCCTCCTTCCTATTATACATTACTAAATGAAAAAAAGTTATTAAAAGTTATTCATTTTTTTTAATTTTTATAATAAAAATTAAATATTGACATTTTATTTTAAAAATTGACTATATATAAGTAAATATTCTATTATATTATTACAAACATAAATACTAATATATAATTAGAATAAATTATTATTTTAGTCCTCAATATTTGCACTAAATTTTAATTTAGTTTCTAATATTTTAAATATTTTATTTGTCAAAAAAAAGTTTTAAACAGGTTTAATGTGGTCTTATCATTAAATTTGACATTAATAGTTAACAGAATGAATGACATGGACGTTGTTAACATTACTAGTTAAGTCATATTTACTTCCACGTGTTAGAAAAACATAACTAAAATATTTTTGTAACACTTATTCTCTTTAATTTTTTTTGTACAAAATTTTAAATCCTAACCATCAATTTTAAACTTTTTAAAATTATAAAAAAGTTTTTATATTAGTAATTATTGGTATATTAATTTTACTTAGATTCTAAAATTGAATGCTATTGACTCTTTAATATACAAACTGTTTGTATCAAATTTAATGATAAAATAAGATTGAATCCACTTAAAATTTTTTGAGATTAAAATAGGACATTTAAAATATTAGAAATTAAATTAAACTAAATTAAAATTCAATTTAAATATTGAAGGCCAAAATAATACTTATTCTATATAATTATTTTATATTTTTGTACAAGTTATGCAACTCTACCACACTGAAGGGAGATAATAAAGTAAGTAATTAAAATATGACTTATGTGGTGAAAAGTCCCCCTCTCCCATCCCTCTTTTTCATTATTATTATTTCTTCTTTTTCACTTCTCTTTTATCCTCAATAAAGCAGCTGGATTAAGAGGAAGGTTCTTTGTGTGGACTGAAACTGTACAAAATTATTAAAAAGATCGGACAAAGTGAAAAGGGTGGAATTATGATGGTAAATATATAGCTTCAAATTAACTCATTATTCCCTGAAATAAAAGTTGCAACTCCGAATTCCAACCAACGGAAAAGACCTAAAAGTTTTAAGGATTCTAAAATATATAGAAGACAAAATAACGCGAGAGAGAAAATATGAGGAAGCATAAAGTTAATTTGGAACATGAATGATTTAGATTGAGATGGTTGCCAAAATTAATTAATTAAAGTTATTATATTATTAGTATTGAATATGGGGAGTCAAATCAATCACTTCAGGAACTAAACTGAATCGTTAAGGAAGTGTTAAGGGAAGTAATAAGAGTAGATTAAGGAAACCCCGTAACGGGGAATGGCCTAAAGTTATTATTGGTGAGAATTGAAGAATGAATCACATGGGTTTGGAGGTTTAGCATGGCATTTACACTGAAATAATGAAACACAAGGAGTTGCACTTACTCTAAAGAGTCCCTATCAAGTGTTCAAAAACAAAATAAAGGGTGCGTTTTATAAAAGCAAGAAAGCGAAAATTCAAAGAAGGAAGCGCAAAATCCACCTAGCCATATATATGAATTAATCATGACGATCTCCTTGCCCTTTGGGCCACTGACCAAGTAGACCAAACTCACAAACAGATTGTGGGTCCCATCCATATTTAATGTCTTTCTTTAATTTCCTTCTTCTTCTCCTCCTCCTTCTCTTCCATTTCTTTTTTTCATTTTTTCACTTCTCACCCCCTTTAATTTTTCCCTCCTTCATTCCAATTGCAATCCCCACGGGGTTTCCTTTCTTGTTTGTATTATTATTGCCTTACCTTCCTAATAATACTAATAATGTTTATGTTTATTATTGCACATTACATAAATGGTTAGTATTCTATTAATTACTAATAAGTACTTAAGCTGCTATATGCTGTGCTGTGCTACCCAACACAACACACAAGATAGATAGAGTGAGTGAGTGAGTGATCGCGCTTCTTCCTCTAAGTTATTATTATTACCTAGCTTACTCAGTGACTCTGACTGAGTAATTAAAGCAGTGTTGAATTATTGGAACAAGAAACAATCTCCATTCAATTGGGCAAGGTGGTAATTGTAACACATCCAACATCCAAGTGGTGGTACAATTTCACCACCAATTACCCACTCTCTGCACAAGCCGCCTCACCTAATAATAAACTCAGTTTTCCCTCAAACACACACTCTCACACACACACATGCACTACCCCTCCTATCCTACAAAGAGAGAGAAAGAGAGATGGGGAAGGGGACAAAAGGGTTCAGCTTTTTGAGGGTGAAAGTGAGATCTTTTAAGCACACATCCATTTAGCACCAGAAGAGCAAGGAAAAGACTCTGAGACATAGAGAGAAAAAAAGAGAGTAAGAGAGACAAGTAATAATAATAGACTTAATGCACACGCCATTAGAGGGGGTGGTAGACTACTACTATCACTGTGTAGTGGCAAATTGAAGAAGGAGACTAAGAAGAAGGAGAGGTAGCGGCTGAGAAAGAAAAGAAAAGGAAAAGAAAAAGGCGAGTCACAGAGCTAGCTAGCTTGTGCAGTGAGGAGCAGGTTAGGGTTTTCGGTATTTGAAAATCGAATCCCACTTCTTCATCACTTCACTTCACCACCAACAACAACAACTGCCACTACTGGTAATAAGAGCTACTTTTGGTTTCTCAAGAATAATATAATAATAAGGGAAAGAAAAAACACATATACAGATACAGAACACAGTACACCATAAACAGTAGAGTAGAGAGAGTGGTATAAAAATCAGAAACAAAGGAAAAAAAAAAAAGTAACCATACATACATTATTATTTCTCTCTCTTTGTCTCTTTTGTGTTAACATAACATAACACTGACTTGCAAGTAATAACGTGCAGGAATTGAGAGAAGAAGAAAGAGATAGAGATCGAGATAGAGATAGAGAGAGAGGGAGACATGTTGGACTACGAATGGGGGAACCCATCCATAATGCTCACCGGGAACGAAGACGGCGCAGCGCCACCGCCCTCCGACCAAACTCACCGCCAAATCTTCGACCACTACGCCTCTCACGCCCTACTGCCCGACCACTTCCTGCATGGGCCCGGCGCCACAACCACAGCTCACAATAACGCAAACAACCCCACCACCACCATCGACCTCTCTCATCATCACTTCAGCCCGCAACAAACCCATCACCACGTCCCCCACAGCTTCTTCGACCCACGGGCCTTCCATGCGGCCTCCTCCACCCACTACCCACCGCCACAGCCCCAACCCCCGCCTCCCCCATCCATGCTTTCCCTTGACCCGTTACCCCACCACGCCCACTGCGGGCCCGGCCATGGGCTCATGCTGGTGCCGAAATCTGAGGATGTCGGTCGGCCCATGGACTTCGTGGGCTCTCGAATTGGGCTGAACCTGGGAGGGCGCACCTACTTCTCGTCCTCGGAGGATGACTTCGTCAGCAGGCTGTACCGCAGGTCTCGGCCCGCCGAACCGGGGTCGACGGCGTCCTCTAACTCCCCTCGGTGCCAGGCGGAGGGGTGCAATGCTGATCTGTCTCAGGCGAAGCACTACCACCGCCGCCACAAAGTGTGCGAGTTCCACTCTAAGGCCTCCACCGTCATCGCCGCCGGGTTGACTCAGCGATTTTGCCAACAATGCAGCAGGTTGTTCTTTCAAATGCCTCCCCTTCCCTTGCTACTACCTAATCATTCTTCTACCCTCCCGCGCAGGGGCATTTCCGTCCTTTTCCACTACTTCCCGCTGTTTTATCTTCCTTCTTATATACGGCCACTATCCAATTTTGTTAAACTGCTCTAATTATTTCAGCTTCAAAATCAACGGTTTTCTCTTCCTTTATTTTTTCCCCCTTTCTTTATTTAAAAAAAATGTGTCAGAAAGACTAAATGATCCCTTCGTTTGGGTGGTTAATTTCGTGAATTCATTCATCATAAATTGTGTATGGAGCTAGGGCAAGAAAAATTAAAGGCCGGAGTTAGTTAATTGGGATCTTCCGTTTATAAGAGTGTAGGTGATGCAATAGTTAAAGAATCTAAATGAAGGTATTTGAAATTTGAATGATCAAAGCGAGTATTTGAGTAAGCAGTTAGATTTGTTTTGTTGTGAGTGTGTGGGTGGGTGGTAGGGTGTGGTTGGATCCTCAGTTGGCAGAATGGTTGGGTTGGGGGTGGAGGTGCTTGGGGGAGGTCGGGATGGAAAAGACGGAAGTGCCCTTGGGAGAAGTGTTGATAATGATTGAAGTTACCGTACATGGGGAAATCCCGAGGGCATTTGCGTCCCCAAACATGTTTGTTGTTCGTCTCTGGTCTCTACTCCCACTCCCTCCCCACTTTACTACTTACGTACTGCCTTGTCTTGCTCCTTTTTAGTTAGTACTACCCAATTTCCAAACAGTGTCTTCTTGTCAACACACTCACTTAACAGTTTACACCTTTAATTATATTATTTATTTTGTTTCTTTATAATATATAGTAACTAGCACCTAATTATATATTCCTAAATCAATGTGATCCGTATGCATCTTAATAAATAATGCAGGTTCCATCTTCTCTCTGAGTTCGATAACGGAAAACGTAGCTGCAGGAAGAGACTGGCAGATCATAATCGTCGCAGAAGAAAAACTCAGCAGCCACCAGCACAAGACATCCACAAATCTCAGCCTGCTACTAATTTGGATAACGTTGCAAGTACCAACTTTTCTTTCTTGCTTTAATTACTAACTAGCTCCTCCTTAATATCGATCTTATATATGTATATTTAATTTATTGTATGTGTACGTGCAGGGTCCCCACCGGAGTCCGGAGCTCAGTCATCTTCGTCCGTAACGGTGGCCGTGTCTCCACCTGATTACTTCCGGCAAAGGCCGTACCAAACCGGAAGCCCATCAACGACTTCAAGTTCACTGTTTTTCTCAAGCGGGCAGTAGTTTATGTCAAGTGTATGTGCAATGCAGAATGTTGTTATTATTAATTAGGAGGAGTCAGTTTGAATTTGCATGGCTAAACTAATGGACCGGAGGATTTCAGCGTAGCATCAACAATAATATTGCACTTATATAATTAATTTGTGACTTTGTAACCTTTCTTTTCTTCCTCTTCAACATCCAAATTTCATTTCAAAGCTTTAATCATTATGTGTTGTTTAGTAAGAATGATAATGATTTAAAGCATATCTGTCAATTACTAGTAGTGCTACTATTTCTGATCTACCACCGTTTCTAATTAATTATTATTATCATTATATATATACTATGTTGCATATTTAATATTTATTGTGTTATGGTTGGTTGGTATGTACTAGCTAGATAGTAGTAGTGGCAAATGGAATTCTACTTTATGATATGACCTGAAACAAAGATGTACGTTTGAGTAGGGAGTGATTATTTATTTAAATAAATGATTTTCACTGCTGTTAAAAAAAAAAAAAGAAAAAGAAAAGAAAAAAGAGCGATAGTAGATGAGTTTTATGGTAAAGCGTAGAAAGGGGAAATGGCCCCGTCTATTTGGATTTTCCCGGAAATAGGACCTGGCGCTTGGGTGTGAGAGGAGAGCACGGGTGTTACGTTGAGGGCCTGGCCTATGGGGCATTTTGGGGTATTGAATTATTTGCCTTTTGTCTGTCCCTCGAATTTTTCCGCAAAAATGCAGGGATCATGTATATTATGAATATCACCTGTATAATGTATAAATTGGACTTTTGGACCTTAATCTGTAATTTCCATCCCATATGCCATTTATTGGATTCTCAGGCCGTCAACCTGTCTCCTCCATGGAGGCTAATATTAATATATACATATAAGCACCTCTTATTATTTTTTTTATGACACCGAATAAGAACTAATTCGTTACGAATTAAACTATATATAAGAATTTATTATTGACTAATAGATTGTTATATGTATAAAACAAAATTTATGTGTAATTATTGTGTAAAATTTAAAAAATATTAAATTAAATTAATATATAATAATTTTTAATTATATATGAGTTTATATTTACCTAATAAATTAGAAAATTTGTTGTAAAATGTTCTCCATTATACATGAGTTTCATTTTTTGGCTTTACACAAAATTTAGAAACTAGGTTTGTTTCCTTCCATGAAAGATATTATTATGTACATGAAGATAAAAAATTGCATTCTATTAAGAAAGTAAATAAATAATGTGCACAAAAAGAAAAGTAAAACAAAAGCATGCTTTTCATAGCAGTAGATAACTTGTACAAAATGAAATAATAATAATAATAATAATAATAATAATTGAAAAGAATTCCCTTCCTCTCATGGATCAAAGTCAAAAACTTTCCGACGGTACCTCAATATTCACCACCGCCACAGAATAAAATGTAGCGCATCTGCAACAAACCCCAGTCACCTGAGATGCTGGTGCAAAGATGGAACGAACCAAGCGTTTTCAAATCCTCCCATCCGAAACAACGAATTATTCATAGTTAAGAGATGAAAAAGAAACTGAAAAGAGAGAGGAAGAGAGACATAAAGTATGATCTGGTGAGAAACGTTGATGTAATGCGTTATGGAGAGAAGCAGATGAAAGGGGCTGCAAAAGTGCAAAGAGAAATAAAGAACATAGTCATTGAGTTAGTACTTTAACTCGTTTTAAATAAAAATTAATTAATAATTTAATATCATTTATATATTATAAAAAAGAATTTTGTTAAATAAACAATAATTTTTATAAATAATGTGATCAATAGACTTTAAAATTGACTCAATAAAGTAAAAAAAAATACTCTAACATTAGGATAATCATCCGCATACCTATTAAAATAAACATCTGAAATATCCACTATTTACATTGTTTAATATTCTCATTGTCTATTTATACTTTTTCATATAAAAATGATAATGACATTTTTTTAATGAAAAAGTCTAAGAAACCAACTACATCATGAGTCAACTCATTAAAATTAAGGTAGTAGAATTTTTTTGTAACATACTTATTTTTTAATTAATTAATTCTAATTGACTACACTCTTAATTAACTTTTTAGCGAAACTGAAATCAAAATATATGAATACAAATTATACTAATTTTGAGATAGTTGAAATGACAAATTTATTTATGTGTGTACATTTTTAAAATTTAAAATGTTCATGATAAAGTTATTATTCATGGGTATTATTGATGAAAAAATTAAAATACAAAGAGAAAAGATTATTTAAAATAAACCTCTTGTTGTTGTTGTTATTATTATTATTATTATTATTATTATTATTATTATTATTATTATTATTATTAACACTTTAAAATACTATTAATATCATAAAAGGAAAAAATTGACTAATTAATAAAAAAATTAAATTTCAATATTTCCCCCCCTATTATTACAGCCATTGCCACCCATTATATATAGGAGACATATAATTATATATACAACTAACCTTCAGATCCTCTTTTCTCTCTCTCTCTCTCACACACACATGAGTGACACAACTACTAGAGCCTTGTTAAGTACCTAACGGTTGGGTCTACCAAAAAAAACAAATCTACGCCCAAAGTAGAGATGAGAGAAGAGCATATGCATATGTGTGGAGAGCCCTACTTAGGCCTGAAGGTTGATTTGATAGCAGTGCATATATATGGGGCCAGGGGAGAGGGGAAGGGGAAGGGGGGGGGGGGGGGGACTTAGTCTTGTTCTTGTGGGTAGAAATGTATGTGCCTTAAGAGTGTAACGCGTTTGCATTGGCAACATGCACTCACCCCCCACCCATGTGCCGGATCTATTTAATGGATATTGCAAAGGGACAACCCTCTATATTTGCACATATCTAGCTACATAGTTACATCATAATATATATCAATTAATGGCTATAGAGTGAAGGAGCCTGCTATTCCATTTCCAAACTAAGTGTTTTGTTTTTCATCATATGAGATGAGAACATGTTATTTCTTTTCCCTTGTGTCCTTCCCCCATATCTATCTTCTCTTCAAATTAGGCAATGTGTGATTCATTCCAGGTAGACAGCTTTTGCCGCAATTATAGCCAACATTTTTTTGCTCTATTCACCCATCCCACTTTTGGTATCATTTATCTACATTGGTAATCGCCTAATTCACTACCCTAACTCCACCATAATAATAGACATAATTATGCTGTCTCGTGAGTTACTTTGCATTAATCACCCATCTAGGCCTACCCTATATCATTCACATAAAATCATTGTGCTATCATGTTGTGTTGCCAAAATATCATGTCTTCCCTAGTCTTTTATTTCTCCAGTATATCATGTTGTGTTGCCTACCAAAACCTAGCTACTTAGGTCGGAGTTCCAATATTATTGATATTTATATATAATAAAGTGGAGTCCATGATGACTACAATTATAGTAGTTATACAATTTTAGTAATATTTAAAAAAATTATTGTTATAATTAAATTCATAATGTGATAATCTATTTAATTTTTATTTTTTGTAATATAATAATTTCTCACTGCATATTTTGTTAACGCTAGTAATTATAATTAGCACCGTTAAATATTGAGAATATATATAAAGAAATATTTATTATGTAAACCATAGTTAGGATTGAGCTAGTAGTGAAAAGCTTAAGTATTATGCATAATTTCTCAAGTGTAACATTATAAAAAAAAATTAAAAATGCCTTATTTCTTTTATTATAAAATTGCAGCAGTTGCCAAAGATGTGAAAAGATTATAATGAACTCAAGTGTCTTAAATTGCAATAAATATTGAACGTTTTTTAGTCCAAAATTTTTTTTTCAAAATTGAATAAGAATAATAAAAAATCATAAAATTAGTATTAAATAAATTAAATCAGAACAAAAATTTTGTTTTTGCAACAATACTACTTGCTCAATTTCTTTAAAAACTTAAGTCATATATCCATGTTGATAATGTTAAGAAAATAAAAAAACAGGTGAAATTTATTTTATTAGTATTTATTAATTCTAATAATTATAAATTATAAAATAAAATAAATTTTAATTATTTTTCATTAATTTTTTTGTTATTAAATATTTCCGGATACATGCTACTATGATGAGATATGATAGTTAAATATACAGATAAAAGTGAGAATTACTACATATATCCAATAATCTAACATACTGGTACAGTGAAAATTAAAATAAAAGTTTAGATGTTAGATGGAGTGGAGGCACACTAAAATCTATGGATAAAAGCGAATGTAGGCATGGATAAGAAATTTGGATGTTGATAGATCATTTATCACCAATCATGGATGAATTCTTGTGGTTTTGAGATTTTTTTATTATAAAAAATTTTATTTACATTATTAAAAATTGATGTCCATTTAGATCGATGTTTATTAGTTCTAAAAAAACTAAATGATTAAATTCAAAGTGAGGATTACAATCTCATCAAATAATAATAATAATAATAATAATAATAATAATAATAATAATAATAATAATAATAATAATGGAGGTTAAAATAAATCAACAAATTTTATTTGCTTACCAAAATATTATTAAAATTAAAAAATAAGAAAAAGAAAACTAGTTAAAAATAATTTCCGCCTTTATTGACTCTTTAAAAGGAAAGTAAACTTTCGTGTGTTTGCATGCAACAAGAATTGAAGACATCATGTGTACTCATATACTCCTAATAAGTATTGAAGAAAAATCTGGAGAGGCCATGACCTCTATTATTGGCAACACTATGATCGTCATTGATCATCAATATGCGCAAAAAATTTAAAAAATAAGAAAAGAAACGAAAACATAATATTAAGAATAAAATTCTGCATCCAAACAAAATAGTTAACAAAATCTAATTAAATTATTATAACTTTTAAAATCACCCTCCTCCTCCTCCTCCTCCTCCTCCTCCTCCTCCTCCTCCTCCTCCTCCTCCTCCTCCTCCTCCTCTCTTAATGTTGCATTTTCTTCTTTTTCTTTTCCTTTTTCGTTATCATTATCACCAATAATACCAACATTTTGTTAACATCTTTATTAGTTCTGATTTTCACTGATACCATCATTAAATAATTTTGGTTCATTTTTTAGTTTATTTGGATTTATTTGTGTGTTAATTGAGGTTCACTTGATGCTGTTGATAAGTATTAACCAAATTTTTTATTTTTTAAGTAATTTTTTAACTATTTATTCTAATATGAATCGAATTCGATTAATTTGTGAATTGAGTTAAGTTCACTTGATACTACTTTTAAGTATTTACCAAATGTGTCATTCCTTAAGAAATTCGGTTCATCTTTTATTTTAATTGAGTTCATTTGCATGCAGAAATAAATTGAAATGTGTTTTTTTTGCTGATTGAATGTTTATCATTTTTTGTTTAAATTTGAACTGAATTCGCTTCATTTGTGAATTGAGTTAGGTTCACTTGTACTACTGTTAAGTATTCACCAAATCTGAACTAAATTCGGTTTATTTTTGGATTCAAATGAACCTCAATTAAAAGGAGGAAAAGAAAAACGCAGCAACAACAACAACAATAAAAGAATGACGATTGAGAGAAAACACGCGAAGAAGAAGAAGGCGAAGAAGAAGAAGGAAAAAGAACGCAAAGAAGAAGAAGGAAAACGAATGTGAAAGCAATGAAGGAGAAAAGCGAAGAATAAGAAGGAAGAATGCAAAGACGAAGACGAAGACGAAGCCAAAGACAAAGACAAAAAAGTGTTATTAAAATGCGTATATATACATATAGTATGATGAAAGTAATTTTTGTTGAATTTAAATTTATTTAATTAGATTTAGATATAAAAATGTTTGGATGTATAGTTGATTGTATTATTATATCCTAAACCAAATTTCATACTGGTGACCAAGGCTCATTCTTGAAATGGAAGACCATCTATAATAGCTATACTTCTTCGACTAATTAATTTTACATTTCAATTTTTGTGTATACTTAGAACAGAATCATGTTAAGATGTGTTTGAAATAAAATATTTTTAAAATTGATTTGATTTGATTTAAAATGAATTATTGAACTGTAAATGAATTATTATATTTAAAATAAACTATATAAAATAAAAAATAATTTAATTTAAAATTAATATAATTATATTTATATTAGACATAATGAAGTGATTTGACTTTAGTTATAATGTAAATTTATGGAATTTACAAATCAATTAATTTTTTATTTTTTATCCATTTCAAACTAAAAATCTAATTTTAAAAATAAATGAATTCTAATTCTATTGTGTTTCAAACACTTTTTAATGCTATTTTAAGTAAAAATTCTCTGCTTAATCACAATCATTCATAATGAAATGTAAATTATTACTAAATATTAAATTACGCGCACAAATTAAAGTTATCAAGGACAAGGAATGCAACCAACGGCACTTTAATTTTAATTAACTAGCCAGTGACAATTATTCGTATTTAATTTGAATGACGACTGCTTATGCATATTTGGCAAAATGATGCAATTTCTGTAGAATAATAGACTAAAAAAAGAAACTATCTTATAGAAATTAAATTAGTTAGATATTTATATTATATATATACAAGTTCGAAACTTAAGGGTTGCTTTTGATATAGGAATTCAAAAGTTGAAAAGTTCAAAAAGAACCATATACGTTAAAATAAGTCTCAATTATATGATGGACTTAATTATCCCAAAACGTGTGTTCAACTCTTGGCTTGGGAAATTTCCCGTTGAGTGTGACTAACGGTGCATCATTATTTGTTTAATTTTAGTTCTTTTTTAAAATAAAATATCTAAATTAATCTTTTTTAAATATATTTGTATAAATTTTATAAAACAATTTGATGATGATAAAAAAAATCAATTTTATTTTCTTTCTAAGATTAAATAAAACAAATTATAAAGCCAGAGACATTAATTGTGATTGGTTAAAAGCCACAAAATTAATCTTCTTTTTCTTTTTGTTTTTTCCCTACAAATACATTAGTTGTTTTGAAGTTATTATTTGGGAATTGAGAAATTAATATTGTCCCAAAAGAAAAGAGTTTCCTCCGGACACACGCCATGATAGCGGGGGACACATAAACAACCACAACTTAAGTTTCCGACAAGACATTGCATGCATGCCAAAAACAATAAATATTCAGAGATGTTTAAAAAAAAGGTGAAAACCCAAGTGCAGTCGACTTCACGTGAAGTTGATAGTCGAGAGTCTATAGATGAAAATTTAGTCAAATCAGTTAAATTATCTAACGGCTCTCAGGTATTAATTTCACTTAAAATTGACTGCACCTATATTTTTACCTTAAAAAAATAAATAAGTGAGAGAAAGTATTATTATTTTATTAGTCTATGCGACACATAGATGATAGATGATACACAGTTTTACATTCTTTGATATTTGGTAGCAAGGGATGTATATGGTTTCGTAAGAGAAGCTCATCAAGTGTTTGATGATGGGATTGGGATCAATGGCATGTTGTTTCTGTTTATATTTCGTACAAAGTAAAGAGAAGTGCCATAGAGCATAGCTTAGCTTGGATCGCTTTCTTTGTTTTGGACACCTTCCCATGAACCTTCCAAGAAAACTATGGTGGCCCACTGGCCCACACCCCACTTTCATTTCCTCTCTCTGCCCTTACTCTTTACTACTATTTATTATTAATCTAAGTATTATATATTTAATTTATTTTTAATATTTGTTCATACTTACGAAATATAAGTCTAACCCACATTCTTTCCGGCGGAGAAGTTATGTTTGAAAGAAGGATGTCAGGTTAGTTGATTTTATAATTTGTAAATATTAATTAATTATTATTAATATTTTTAATGATATAAAATTATATTTAATAATAAAAAATTATTTATTTTTTTATTAGTTAAATACTAACTAAATTTTAATGAAAGTACTAATTTTTTAAACTTTTTCATGTTTAAAATTAGACTACCTAAAGTTGGTCTAATAGTGCCCTATCCAATTTATGCGGTCTAATCTATATAGATTGGATCGATTTTAAATATAAATCATTGGAATTTGTATCGGACTCGATTTGAGAAGTAAATCAAATGTTTTTTTATTATTACAGTTATCACTCTTCAAGTAATGACTAATTTGAATATGGAATAATTTTTTATTTTGTAAAAAAAAAATCACTCATAATTTTTAAAAGTCTTTTTTAAAAAATGATTAAGTCCTATATTATTACTTTATAAATATCTAAATACTTAAGGATTTTTTTTTTATTTCAATCTCACAAAAAATTTACTTAAACTCTTAGTAATTTAGATATTAAAGTTCTTTATACGTATCCCTCATCACTGTCTAGACAAGGATGTCGAATAAACTACGATATTAACAAACAAATCAAAATCTTCACTCAAAAAATTTAAACCTTATGTCTAGATCCAAATCAACTTAATTTCAGATAACACCTTAAAAATAATATTATTTTATATTTAAATATATATTAAATAATTTATTTAGTAATTAATTTTTTATTTACAAATCACATAATTACTATTAATTATTTACTTTACTAATTACTACCTTCAGTGATGGATAACAAATCACACAAAGCTATTATTAGAAGAAAGTGCGAATATTGAGTCTATATATTATAATATGATAGAAGAAATTAAAAAACTTACTATTATACTAATATTATCTATAAGATTATAAAATTCTCATGAAAAGACAATTTACACATATCCTTTTTAGATCGAGAAATAATTAATGTTGTATTGTTTTTTATTTTTTTTATGATATGAAAGATAAATATTTTACAAAAAAATATATTTACAAAAAGAATATATAAAAAATAATACATCTTTAGATCGATCCCAACTACCTAAATTCCTCCCAAATTGTATATATCAAGTATTATTATTTGCTTGCATTATTTTATATATTTGTAGTCACTTCAATTCACTAGATAGCTAATCTAACCGGCTCCTAATACCAACAACAAAAACGTGACATTCTATTTAGATATCAACATCAACCCAATGCACCATGCACATGCTAGTTTCTGCTTGAGGCTTTGTGTCGTGACAAAAGTTTAAAACGCCAATAATCAAACTCGACAACAAATTAAAATTCTTTATTGCTCCTTTCAGTTAGATGGATTTTGCCTCCGATGCTTCGTACAACATGGGTTCGTATTAATTTATTCATTTAAACAACCAACTTAGGATTCAATTTTTTTTATTTTTATTTTTTACGACGGTACCTACTAAGCTAGTTGTTGTGGAGTCTATTTACCCTGTCAAAATTTCTTTATTTTCTTTAAATATAATCAAACAAAATCTTTGACATTTCCTTCACAAACTCCCTATTCCCCTCCTTCCTTATCTCCTTTTTTTTATGTTTATGATAAATTTTCTCTCAGCTCTCTATATATATATAGAGAAAAAAAAAAGATAAAAACTCAGGTGAAGTCGACTTCACGTAAAGTTGATATCTGAGAACCGTTAGATAAAAATTTAGTCAAATCAGTCAAATCAGCTAACAACTCTCAGTATAAACTTCACGTGAAGTCGACTGCACCTGAATTTCCACAAAAAAAATTTAACTAAGTGTTTTTTTCCGGTCAATATAAATTAATTAATTTTTTAAAATTATTTTTTAACTGTAAATATCAAATTTTAAATTTTAAATTAAAAATTCTAATCATAAATTTTAAATATAATCCTAACTTTTCTAAAAAATATAATAAAAATTAATTAATATTGACGAATTAAAAATTTATTTCTTATACTTATTTCAAAAAAAAAATACAGATCAATTTTTTACCAACAATCTGTCTAGAAATATATTACTCATTTTTTGAATAAAGTAAGAAGAAAATTGAATTGACAATAGAGTAATGAATCTAGAATAGAAAGCACATGAAGACTGACTTTGTTGTGCTTAATCAGAGGCCATTATTGAGTAAGAAATGAATAAGGTATAACTGTGCACAGAAAGCTACCATCAAGCTGGCGCTATCTTCAAACTGATCACATCAACAACAAACAAACAAACAAACAAACCCTTCCCTTTGAATTTATCTCATCACCTCTGTCTTTTAGAGGGCGATTTTCAACCCACCTGCGCCACCTTGTAAAACTATTTATGTGAATGTTATATTTTTCAAATGAGAGATGATAGGGGACTATAAAAATTTATTATTTTTTGTTATTAGTTAGCGATTAATATTTAAAAATATGGGATAAAATATGTTGTTAGATTATTAAATAAAAAGAATTCGACTAATTAAATTGGATTGGTCTAATTGTTAGCTCACTAATCCGTTTAAGTAAGTGTCGGAAGTTTAAATCTCGCCTTATATATGCAGCAACATGATAAACCCTTAAATGGAGTTCAGTAGTGTAGTAAATTAATAAAAAAAGAAATTAGACTAAAAATTAAATTAATAACTAAATGATAGTCAAGAATAATAAATTTTGATGCCGTTTCTGTATTTAAATTATTTATTCCAATGCCATTATTGTTTTTGACATCCTAACATTATTTATTACTTTTTTTATACTTAATAAACAAACAAAAAAAATTAATTAAACGTGTTGGAGGCATCAACGGGGAGATAAACCTTTTTTTTTGTTTTAAAAATCCTTTTAAATTTTGAGCAAATTAAAGGAAGTAGGGGAGCAAAGAAGAAGATGACGCTAATGAGATTAGGGTTTCATTTTAGAGATGATATGACCAAAATGAATATCTTTTGAGATTAAATTGAGTCCAATAGTTTTTGGGTTCATGTCATCTGGTCAATGGTATGCCATATTTGCATTAATTGCATACATTAGCATGATATTGATGTCATGAAATATTTTTTAATTATAAATTTCGTTTTAGACTTTTAAATTATAGAATTTTTAACACAATGTCATAAAAAATATTTTTTTTAAATTTAAACTAATAATAAAAAAAACATAATGTGAAAACTTTGGGTTGAGATTCTTATATTTTTGTTTAAGTTTTTAAAAAATAAATATAATGAAATAAAATTTGTACAAAATAATAATATAATAATGCAGCTTTTTTAAGATGTATTGTTAAGTACACTTTCTTTTAGATTTAATTCATCTCTACAAATTTAACTATATGGTATGCTAAATGAGTTGGTGAAGAATTTCTTGCAAAATACAATAAAAATATTTAATTTGTTTTACACTTACACAATCAAAACTTATTTTACAGAGTAATATTATTTATTTTTTTTCTGAGCATAAAAAAGTATTAAGATAGAAAAGACATAGATGATGAAATTTGAGGAGGGATTGCTATTTTCTATTTTGCCAATTTAAGATCCTATTTATAAGTATTAAATGTATACACCAGTAAATTTATGAAGAGAAACTTCTTTTTAAGAAGATACAATTTTTCAATGGATCATAACTCTTCAATAAGTCACGACTATTTTTAATAACTTACAACTCTATGAAAAAATGTAATATTTCGAACATGACTTATTATTTATTTTTAGGAAAAGTCTTGGACTAGCAATTTTTTAAAAATTTGGTTAACATTTAACTATCAAAAGAAAATTGAATGATCTTACACCATTAAATTTAATCTCACACTATTAAAAATACTATTGATGGCCAATTGATGGTTACAAAACACAAAAGTTACTGACCCCTTAGCACTCCTCATATTTTAAAAGGTGAAAACTCAGGTGCAGTCGACTTCACGTGAAGTTGATAGCTGAGAGATGTAAGATGAAAATTTAGTCAAATCAGTCAAATCATCTAACAACTCTCAGTTATCAACTTCACATAAAATTAATTGCACCTGAGTTTTCACCATTTTAAAACTATATCACACATATATGATTATATCTCTGATAATTAATAATGTTATTAACACAAACTTAGTTATGAAAAAATCAACCAATCCTATCTGTTAATCACTTAAGGACTAAATTGAGCATTATTAAGACTCGGGATCAGATTGATTTATAGATGAAAACTCAATAACTAAATTGAACAATTATATCTCCTTTTAATATATCAAGTATACACAGGTACATACAAAAGCTAAGGCGGTGTAAGTCATTGTGTGTTATTAATTAAGATTAATTTATAACTAAATGAGTCGATTATTATATGTATGAAATCTTGGTTACATTATTTACTAGCTAGTGGTATTTAAAATTAAGGAAGAGAAAATGGTTAGGTATGATGTGTCGGTGTTTCACTAATAGAGATATAGAACGCAGGTTTATAATGGCATGTGCCTGAACAAACATAGGCAAAGAAACAATTATATGAGAAAGTAAATCTTTAGTGACACAACAGAGAATCTAATTCTGAATCCCATCGGTACAAGGTTGGAGAAGAGTCCTTTTCCTCCTCAATTACATTTTCTGTTCCATTGGGGGGGCCATATGCCATGCCATTCTTAATTAGGCAAATGAACCAATTTAAATTGAAAGTATTCAATCTATCTCTTTCAATATAATTTTCACCTCTTTGGCTGCACGGCATGTATGTTAATTTGGCGGTGTACATCAAAATAAACATGTCTCCTTTTCAAGTGCAAACCAAACCAACGTAATTAGGGCTTCATTTGGGGTGGAAGAAGCATTAGATTACGGTATATATTTAGTTCGGGATGCAATTTGGGTAAAACGTGAGTGCGATATAAGAATTTTAAATTTTAAAGATTAAGTTAAGGGAGTCCCTCAAATAAAGACGTTTAAAATATCTCTTTTTTAAAGATGCGTTTTAGTAATTTAAAGTTAATATATATAATTAATTAAATCGTGTTATTTTTGTCAAAATTAAGTCAGATAAATTAATTTGATCGAAAAAATAGTGAATCAAATTTTGAACTGATCTAAATTAATATTTTTTTTTTATAAAAAATGACAACAATAATACTCTTATTATAAAAAATGATTAAAATACTCTTATTATATATTAATTTCGAGAATTCTAAATTCTATCCCTTATTTTTCTGCCATCATAGGGTTAGGATTTTGAGTTTTTAAAATTAATATATATATTAGGAGTATTTTAGTTATTTTTTATAATAATAATATTGTAGTATATTTATAAAAAATAATATTAGTTTAGACCGGTTCAAGATTTAATTCACCATTTTTTCGGTCAAATTAATTTATCTGACCTAATTTTGATAAAAATAACACAATTTAATTAATTATATATATTAAATTTTAATTACTAAAAAAATTTTTAAAAATAATATTTTAGACATCTTTATCTAAATGACTCCTTTAAATTAATAGTTGTTCAAAAAATATCAGAATTAAAAAAAATAACATATTTTAGAATGGACATTCCATCTTATATTTATATTGTATATTTGTATGTATTTAGATTCGAGATAAATTTTACTAAATTTTCATCGAAATTGTTAAAATATGATCTAAATTAAGTATTTTATGGCCTAATTATTCTTCTATTAAGTGGTATGCGTTTGAATTGAGAGAGTATCTCAAACTTTGTTGGGATACTGAACTGTAACAATGAATTATAAAAGCTATAGAAAATGTTTAAGATATAAAATATTAAGCGTTGGAAGTGTATAACAAGATAGAATATAGAACTTGATTCGCTTTTTAGTTAAGATGTAAAATGTGTCTTAAATATCTTTGCAGTAATGAGTAATGACCATGAATATCTTTGCTTGCAAGGTTAAAATGGAAAAATGCTAGGGTTAATTATTTTATTAATATTAGTCAATACTAAATTAATATTTTATTTTTATATTATTAAAATTTATGATTTATGATTTATAATTTAAAATTTAAAATTTAAAGTTTAAGATTTAAGATTTAGGCAATACCGTAATATTTGAATATTACATATAAACATATGTTTGTTAGACAAAAATTAAATTAAAATAATAAATTTTATTGATAATGTCGTAGTATTACTAGTTAAAATTATCACATAGTCAAGCCATCATTAGTCACGAATTAGGAGTGTTAATTTGAATCAATTTGCAACAAGACTATGACAAGGAACATGTGATACTGATTTAATTTGTTGATGCCAAATGAATGACGATACTGAAAATAAAAGATAAGATTTCAACCGTCACAGTACAAATAAAGTCAAATATATATTGTTACAAATATGTCTTCTTTTTATAAAAAATTTCAACGGTAATATTATATTATAAAATAATATAAAACAGAAATTATTATATCTATAGTTGGATTTATCTTACCGTAAAATTCGACTGTAATATTTAATTAATATTTCTAATAAAAAATTAATTTATTTAATATTTTCTATCTATAATTATCATAATTATAATAACCAATATTTAAATTAAAAATTAAATAAAAATTAAATATGTTTCATTCAAATTAAAAATTACAATATAATTCGAATCGATAGTAATATCAAATTACACAAAGTTATTTTAGCGTATATGGCATAAATTAATTAGATAAAGTAGATAATTTTATTTTACTCTTCTCAAAGCATCTAATAATAATTTTAATATTAGTTGATTTTTACTATCTATATTTTATATTGAAATAATCTATTATAAAATATATAATTTAATAATTACGTTATTTTTTAAAAATTCAATAATTATTCTGATGCCTGTATAGGAATTCTTGTCAAATATTATTGAAACTTTTGAATTATCAATTTGTTAAAATTTTTAATCATAAAAAATAGAAATTATTAAATTATATTTGTTCATAGTTTCCTAACATTATTAGTTTTAACTGTTTTAGTTTTTACTTGATTTTACTGTTTAGTGTTTTAAGTTTTATGACTTTAAGAGAAATTAGATTGATCAGTTTAATAGAAATTTTTTCAGTAACCATTCCAGATGCATTGGAGAATTTTTATTGGAAAAATACCACCTTCATTGGGTTTTCTTATATTCCAAAAATTAGTGTTATAAGTTTGTCATGTCATCTATTTTACCATATTTTAACAACTTTTTGTTTTTTCTTGCAGATTATTTGATGGAAATGATTTATCTGATTTTATACCAGAAATATTAGGACTAGTTCAGACACTTAAAATTCTATAAGTAATTACCTCATATTTTAATTTTTTAATAAATTTTTTGGACTCTTTTTACCAATTCAATTTTATTTTTTCTCTTTATATTATTTGATTAGTTATATATTATTTCTAATAAAATTTTTTCATTGTTATAATTTCAATTTATAACAGCCAGCTTGATAGAAATTTTTTGATAGGAGAGGTTCCTACAAATTTTTATAAGAGATGAATTTGGATAATAAAATTAGAGTGTTGGAGCGAGAAATAAAAATGTTGGAGCAAGTTTCTGGGATGAAACTCACACAAGAGACCAAGAAACTAACGCAGGCTTGTTTTAAAGTTAATTAAAAAGGAGGAAATTTTTGGTCTTCAAATCTTATTCATCATCACTTAATTAAGCTACTTGTCTTGTATATTCAAATTCTAAGTAGTAAAAACATCACTTATTAGATGATTTAAATACATTATTAGATATTAAAATAGTTTAGAAAACTAGATGGTAGATTTGACTGATTAGTATTATTACAATGCTTGTATTTTGGTAAATTTAATAAGACAAGATTTTGTATAGGAATTATTACTTTTGATTTTCAATAATAAAAAATTATATATTATATTAATATTTTGTTTATGAGTTATATAATATTTTATTTATGGATTATAATTTTTTGTTATTGTGAAATTTTAATCACAAAATTATTTATTTAATGCGATAAAAATGATGATAAAAATTATTTTTTTAAATGATAAAAAATGTCACTGTCAGCATAAAACGGCGGTTCAAAAATGCAATTTTAACCAATCAAAACGCTACTGTCAGGATAAAAATGGCGATTCAAAAATGCCGTTTTAACCAACCAAAAAGTCATTTTGCCAGAGTAATAATGGCGGTTTAAACCGCCATTTTAACCTATTCAAAAACCGTCATTTTAACCATGGAAATAACGGCGGTTTAAACCGCCATTTTAACCAACCAAAACGCCACTCTGTTAGGGTAATAATGGCGGTTCAAATTGCCATTTTAACATGTCCGAGAACCGCCATTTTAACCCTGGAAATAACGGCGGTTCGAATCGTCGTTTCAACCTATTCAAAAAGTGCCGTTTTAACCCAGAAAATTGTGGCGATTTTCAAAAAACCGCCGTAATAACTAGAATGGCATCCAGAATTACGTCATTTTACGAAACCGTCATTATTGCCGCCATTTTTATCAAAATTTTTTTGTAGTGTTGTCAAATTGTACTTTTGAAAAATATCTTTTTAAAAATTACAACACCTATGTTATGTAAATTAAACTAAAAATAAATTATTTTCTACAAGTACAAGAAACAAAAATTTTATTTGATAAAATAATTTTTAAATTTGAAAAAATTATAATAGACATAAGCATAAAAATTAAATTAAATTTCATCAATATATAAGGTTAAGTTAGACTTTTCAATTTTAATAAGTATAAATTAATTTTTAAAAACGTCTTAACTTTTAAAAGTGTACAAACACATACGAATGATTTTATTAAACTAAATTAATTATTATTTACCTAGTATATAAGTTACTCGATTTGATAATTATAAATATCAAACTATTTAAATTATTTTTTTGGTATTGATGTAATGATTTGTAACATAATTTATGTTGTTCAATTGAGTTATTTATTTATTATCATATCGAAAATAATATTGAGAATAAAATGCCAATCAATTAAAGTAATAGTTATCAGATTTGTTTTTTCAGAAAATCTTAAAAAAATTAATTTTTTACCTATATAAAAATGTTTTATTTTGATAAAAAATTAAATTAATATATTTATAATATTTTGATAACTTTTTTTTTGTTTTTTTTAATGGTTTTTCTTTGATTCTCTTAAATCTCTTTTTCTTTTCCTTTACCACTAGTTACATCTATGACCTAGGGGTGGCAAAACGGGTCGAACCCGCCGGATCAAACCGCCAAAACCGCCAAAAAGAGCGGGTCAGGGCGAGATTTTGAGCCCGCCATTTTTTAAAAACCCGCCAAATCCGCACTGCCAAACCCGCGGGCTTTGGCGGGGCGGGGCGGGGCGGGCTGGCCCGGCGGGCTAGCAAAAATTTTTTTGAAGGACATTCTGGTCATTTACACTGTCATATATATATGGAACTAACATGAGTTTAGGGTTTCATTTGTGAACACCCACAACCATAGGCCACAGTACAGCAGCGTTGCCTCCCTCTCCCTCTCCCTCTAGCCTTCTTTCTCTAGTCTTCACGTCACCAAACAGTAGCCTCTGTCTCCCTCCGACGACATCCCCGCTCTTCCTCGCACCGGCATGGCAGCGTTGCTGTCTCTGTCTCTCCTTCACAACTCGATTGGAAGGCGCGGTCTCTCTCTCTAAACCCTTACCGAATCATCCCTAATCTCTCCCTCCCACTGGCGGCGACGACGAATCGGATCTCTCCCTTGCACCGGCGTCACTGGCTCTCTCTCCCTCACAACTTGATTTTGAAGGCGCGCGACGACTCGCATTCCCTCTTCACTCTCGCATTCTCTCTCCCTCATGTCTCTGTCTCCCTCCCGTCCAGAAAGCACCATAATCCAGAATCACCGGCAGAAACGACAACTGGGCTCTCCCTCTCTCGTAGCGCAACCCAAAAAGCACTGGCAGTGACGACTCGCGTCTGCGACGACTCTTAATTTTTCTTTTATTTTTTCCTTGTGGGAGGCTGTTTGATGATTCTATTTGTGGAACAGCTGTTCTCTATTTTTGTTTAGTTTTTCTTTTATTTTTTTGTTTCTGGGAACGACGATTCTGTTCTCTATTTGTAGGAGGGATGCTTGATGACTGATGGTTCTGTTTGTGGGAGCTTGGGAGGATGATTCTGTTCTATGTTTTTATTTTATTTTTTATACCTTTTTCTTACTAATTATTAATTCTAATCTCTATTCAGTTCTCTATTATTTACTTTTTGTTAATTTGTTATTGATTTAGTTTGTATTAACATTCTTGTTGTTATTTTGTAATTGATTTTGTTATTGATCTTATTTTAGATAGTGTTATTTGTTATGTTATTTAAGATTTCAAACTATTTATTGGGGCAAAAAAAAAGAAAGGCGGGCCGCTCGCCAACCAGCTAATCCGCCCTTTGGCGGGACGGGGTGGCAAGTTCAGCCTATATCATTTTAGCGGGGCGGGCCAGCCCGCCCCGTTTTGCAGCGGGCTTTGGCGGGGCGGGGCGGGGCGGGCTGACCCGTTTTGCCACCCCTACTATGACCTACCTAGCTATGTTGGTATGATATAAAGGCGGCATTATTTATAATTATAGACAAATTAAAGATTTTTGAAATATTTCATCCAATTAAAAATTTTTTATACAAGTTAATAATTTAATTTTATTATTTATTGAATTATTTAGTTGAGATTAAAAAATTTAACTATTGTAATAAAGGAAGTACGTTAAACAATTAAATTATTTAGATGGTATAAACTAAAGTACTAACTCTGATTTATTAATTTATTATTTTTATTTAAAATTAAAAAAATATTATAATATGAGAATAAATCATATCATTTTTGGTCCTGAAATTTTTGTACTTGAAAAAAAATTTGGAATGTATTAACCAAATAATAGGTTCAGATAAATCAAAATCTATCCTTACTTAAAATTTGATAAAAAAATGCATTTTTTTATTTTGAATAGTATTTTTTATAAGATTCTGATATGTTGATGATAATGTAATAAGAGAGAATTGAGATTCATTAACCTAAAGTATTTGATTTTTTGGAGAATATTGTTTTGGATAGATAACTTAGATTTAGATGTATATACAGGAAAAATGTATGTAATGAAAAATGCAAGCACGACTTGGGGAATGGAAAGAGGTTTTATTGTTTTCCTTCTTAAATTGATTAACAAATTCAATTTTTAATCCATCCCATTAGCTCAAGTTTCGATCAAAATATTTTTTAGTTTATTTTTAGGAAAAATTATCATTTGTATCCATAAATTTTATAAACGCTGACAAAAGTATCCATCAAACAAGAAAATTAATGTTGTACTCATGAAAGATGAGTTCTGTGTGACAATAGTACCAAAAATGTGATTTTTCGTTAATTTTTTAATAAAATTCTCAAATTACTCCTTCTATCTTCTTCCCCAAATTCTAAATTTCACAACCCTCATCTTTCGTCTTCCTCCTCTACTGCTGCCAGCCACCAGGCATGAAGACGTTTCCTTCCTCCAACACCTTTTATTGGTACAAGAATGAAGATGTTTTCTCGTACTGAAGTGGCTTGGAGCTGTGGAACCATCATCATCATCATCACCAACCGGAACACGACCTCATTCCTCAAGCAAGGCCTCTCTTCCACCAAGATCTTTACAGCTCTGCGGCTACTCTAGGAGTGGGTCCAACTACCGTGTCCGACGATCAGTCACCCTTGATATCGGCCTTCCTGGTGACAGCATCGGCCGTGGGGAGCGGAGCAGCAAGTGGAGCAGGAAGTGGAGCAAGTGGGATTAGCTGCCAGGACTGCGGAAACCAGGTGAAGAAGGATTGCCCTCACATGCGGTGCAGGACATGCTGCAAGAGCCGTGGCTTCGATTGCCAAACCCATGTGAAGAGCACTTGGATTCCCGCTTCCAAGCGCCGCGAGAGGCAACAGTAACTCGCCTCTATCCAACAACAACAGCTTTTTGCTGCTGATGTTTTCAAGCGCCAAAGAGATCATGCCTGGTGGCTGGCAGCAGCAGAGGAAGAAGACGAAATACGAGGGTTGTGAAAATTGAAATTTGGGGAAGAAGATAGAAGTGGTAATTTAAAAATTTTATTAAAAAGTCAACGAAAAATCACAGTTTGGATACTATTGTCACACGGAACCCATCTTTCATAGGTAGAATGTTAATTTTCTTGTTTGATGGGTACTTTTGTCAATGTTCGCAAAATTCATGAGTACAAATGGTAGTTTTTCTTATTTTTATCTACTATACATTATTTTTGAACCTGAATTTGAGGGATAGGATCTCATATACATTATTTTTCTTCTGTTGTAATGTAGCAAAAGAATAGAATCTACAATTAAATCTAATGATAAAAAAGTGAAAGGATATTTTAAGGTAATTCATTTTTTGTTTTAAATAAAAAATCAAACAAATTACATACAATAAAAAGGGGCCCAATTTTTTCGATTTTTTTCTAAAAAATTTAAGAATTAAATTAAACAATAAAATTTTTTATTATTATAATTTTTATTATTTTATTAATATCATTTTTAATTTTTAATTTTAAATTATTAAATATTTTAAAATAGAACTGAATAAATAAACAACATTATTTGATGGATAATATTAAGGAAAAAAGTGAAATTTTGGTAATAGTAAAGTTTTTTTTATAATAAAAAAAATTTATCAATAAAAATTTATTATGTGCAATAATCATGCTCATTATAAATTTAGTAAAAAAATCTTCATTTTTTACCTAATTTTACTCTTTACTAATTTTTTTATTTGACTAAGCTCCAATATTATATTATTTTGCTTTTATATTCAACCAAAACACACAAAAAAATATTAATCTTTTTGTTCCTATGCTTATGATATCTTATATTCATTAATTCATTCTTTTATTTCAAGTGTGTATTTATGTTATTATATTATTGACTATTTTTAAGTTAAAGCAATCTTAATATTATTGGTGTATAATTAATAGTTATTATTTTTATTATTTGCACAATTTTTTTTCTATAAAACCTTTTTACTTCTCAATCACTAATTAATCATATTTGCTTACAGTGAGCTTTTTCAATTCTTTGCTTCTCTTTTTATATTGATTAGAGTAAACTATACGTATAATTTTATGCTTTTATTTGTGTATTATTTTAGGCATAGATGTAGGAGATTAGAAGTACAGAACTATTTGAGTTAATAAAATTATAAGATACAACAATTTTTATAGTTTAGAGTATGAAATAATAATTACATTTTCTGTTACATTTTTATAATTAACTTAGTGATACGTCTGTTCATTCATGAAGTATATAATTTTATTCATAACTCATAGAATCAAGGTTTTAGATTAATTTGAATATTTGGTTCCCATTTTTTAGAAAATTAATTCTAATACATATTAAAAATATTTTTATATGCAAATCAAATTAGGAAAATATGAAAGAAGGAGTTTTAAAAATTCAATTATGATTGACTAATCAAATCAAAAAAAGGGGCTTTTAAAAATGTTTTTTTTTTAAATTTTATTTATCTGCTTTCAATTTTAAAAGTTCAATTTAAATTAATTATGTCTATAATTGCATTGATAGTATATTATGCTTATTTACTACTCTAAAATGATAACAATCAAAAGTCAACTTCAGACAAATATTTAACAAGAAGGGATGGAAAAAATTTGAAATAAGAAATCATGATATAAAAGATTATTAGTTTTTTTTTAATTTTGTGTTTATACAAATTAAAATTATATTCAAGATGAGACCAGAGCATCTAATATAATAATTTTGAGACACTAACAATTTAAATAGTCAATCAAATTATAGTTTTTATTTTAAGAATTTTTATTCACTAATGGCGTAAAAAGTTTTTATCTAGATATCTGATAATCTGGTGACATATCAATAAAAGTAATTCATCACTTAAAAAAATACTAAACATATGAATTTGATTGAATAACTATATAAAACTCTTTATATTATCAATAATACATTTAAACTAAACAATTTAATAATGGTAATTAAAACAGTAATATAGTTATTTCAACATAAGTAATTGTATATTGAACATGCGACGTATTTTTTAAAGGAAAAAATTTAGAAACCAAAGTACCTTAAGAACATATAATTGATTGACCTATCTTAAGAACATTCTGAAGCTTGTTGGGGATCGTATTTTTTTTATTTTCAGGGAGCACATTTTTTCCAGTCTTCTTGATGTTTAGGCTGAATTTTTTCACTCCTATTCAACCATCATAAAAACCTGAAATTCTTTTGTAGCACATAATATATAAATAAATAAATAAATAAAATACTTAGTTAAAATTTAGTTTATTTTTCTAACCATCTAAACCAACTAATTTACTTTTCCTTTTCAAAATTTGGATGGATTAAGTTTTGGAAAAGTATGAGAAGCCAATAGAAATATTGTACAATGCATATAATGGAATTAAATTGAAAGTTAAAATATATTATGGACAATTAATTAATTTTAAATTATTTTTAATTTGAAATTTGAAACAAATTAGGATTACCCGCCTGCCGTCCGAACCTATTCTCCCTATTTAGTACCTAATTCCTCTCCCTCGCACCCTAATTTCTCTCTGTCAAACCCTCAAAGTCGTGCCGCCCTACTCATAACAACCCGACTGCCACGACCACCGCCATTGACGCAGGAGGGAACGCGAAGGGCAGCAACATGTCGTCACACTGCTGTGCCACCGCTTCTTCTCTACCCAACCCTTATCTCTCTTCTTCGTTTTCTCAATCCAGATCACCCCAACCATCACCCCCAGCCAACCAACCCCGTCAAACCGTCCGCAACCACCACCGACGACCACCATTGCCCACCTTCTCTCTCTTCTCTTTCTTTTTTTCCCCATTTCTCCCTGCTGTGTTCGCTGCCCCACGCCCCTGTTCGCGCTTGCCAGCTCCGGCGAACAACACCCTGGTGCAACCCAGCAGCGGCTAAGTTCTGTGCTGCTGCGACACCATCACTACCCCGTTCTTCTTTCTCTCCTTCATCAACGCAGGTTCCATCCATTTCTTTATCCCCGGTTCTTTCTATTTTATTTATTTCATTGCTTTTAATTTTGGTTTTTGCATATAGATTAGGCTTAGGACTAGTTAATATCTGTTGCTAGATTTAATGTGTTTGCTGGCTAAATTTTATGGGTTGATTGCTGCTTCTATTGAATTGAATGCTCTATTTACACATGATACACACCATATGCTCGATGAAATACCTAAATGAAATCTTTTTGTTTAATTCTTATGTATGGCCAGCATTTGACTTAAATTCTATTCTCATGAGGCATTATAATTTAAAATTGTACAATTTTATGTGATTTCTAATGATGTTTGAGCTTGAATTTTGTTATGCACTTGTTTGTGATTTTTTTATCAAAACACCAATTTGGTTAAAAATTCAAATGTTATCAATTGTTTGGTATATTTTTAAGAAGTGCATACCATATTTTATTGAGTGATTTGAATGAAATGGTTTATTCCTGTTGGTTTTGAACATAAATAATCACATGCATCATCACTCGTTCTTTGAAGTTTTTGAGCAATTAAAATTGGTTTTTCTCAAAATTATTGCTTTTTGAACAAAGAGCTGTATTTATGTGATTATTTTATACTCTTTGACATGAATAAGTGGGCTTCTTTATTATTGCCTTAATTATTGTCTTTTTGCTAATTTTGATCAACTCTGCAAATTCAATACACAATTGCAATAACCAAGCTTTCCAGCCTCAATTCACTCTAAATTACTTTAGTCTAAGTTGTTTGCGCATTAATTGCATTTATTCCTTTATTAGTTACTTAGGCTCCTTAATTGTGGAAAATCTCACTTTCTTTTGAGCATATTACACATTTTTAACATGTTTTCCTCAATATTTTACATATTAAGTTTGTCTTCATATTATCACTCCGCGAAAGTTTTTTAATGGAGTCCATTTTGGTTGAACTGCTGTGTTGTGTTCCATTTTTTGACAGCAATGAGAATTCATCACATACACATGAATACATAGCAAACCACGATGTCGTCGAGGGTGAGAAATCTAATATGGTGAGCAACGTTCGTTAAATTCATTGATAATGAATGGTTATTTTCATGTGAATTAGATGTTCATACTCAATGCAAATGGCGTGTTTATTTTTATGTTTAATACTTGCCCAAATGCATCATAAACATTCATGATTCAACCAAATTTATGAAGGTTTTATGTTTATGGTATGCTTTTATGTATGAGAAATTTTCATGTGTTAATTAAGCATGGCATATTAATGTGACGCTGGATGAAACTAGATCTTTCTTGGACTAACTTTTATTAGTATATGAATTTATATGACTTAATGTAAATTGCATGTATAGGCATGAGATTGTTGAATATGAAAAATAGCGAATGTTATTATCATCATTAAGATTTAATTTGATAATGAAAATTAAATAGTCAAGAGTTAGTTATCAATGAATGGGCAACTTAATATGCTTGCTGCATGTTCAGTTTAGAATATACATATGATCACACATGATAAACACTAAATGAATAAAAAATAACTCTAGTCACCATTGGCTCTGAAACCGATGTCTGAACTATGTGCTTGGTAGTTGTATCTACTGCATGTTCATGTATGTGATGTGTAGTGACATTGTTTGTGCTGTTTAGTGAGGTTTTTTTTGTCTATGTGCTTGGTAGAATGACTGACTTGATTTCTTTTTTTTGGTCACATTGTTTGTGCTGGTTAGTGAGGTTTCAAGCAAATGATATATACTAATGATTTATCTTATTATTAATATTTTTTTGAATTGTAGGCCATGCAACTGTCAGATGTTATTGAGGTTAGAAGTAAAGAGACGAATCTTGGTTACGAGGTTTGGACTCTAGAGGTTGGTGCTCATGTTGGCCGCAATGAGCCCCACCAATTTGGTAGGTTCATGTCTTTGTTAAGCTCATTTGACAATAGTTAGTTTCTGTTGGACATGACTTTCAATACGTAATTCATGTATTAGATACTATAGACGAAAACGGTTATCTAGACAGAAAAGAATGGGTTTATTTTTAAAAAAATTTAGATGTTCGTTTCTAAATATTAATGATGTTCACCATTATTGTATCCATCTTGATGGTTAATTTATTAGACAAGATGGATATTCAATCTGATTATATGATCCCACTTATTGATTACACGATTATCCCTACTCACAAATGTTGGATGTTCATCTTTACATATAACTGGATGTTCAGACCGTGGTCTGTCCAGGACGCTTCATGAAATCTTGGCTCTGTCAAAATTCAAGAACTTAATGCTTAACAAATTCAAGTCATTTAATTTTGGAAAAGTAAACATAAATCTCTGGATAAAGACAAGATGTTCGTTATAGTAAGAATCTGGAAGGTTACTTTCACAGGAAAAATGGATGTTCACTTTCATTGTAACATCTTCAGAATGCTTCATGAAAACTTGACAAGTTCAAATTTCAAAAACTCAACGCTTAACAATTTCAAGTCGTTCCACTTTGGAAAACTATAGTTAAATCCCTGAATAAAGACATAGTTAGATGGATGATCATTTTAGCTAGAATATGGATGGTTCCTTTCACAGAGAAAATAGATGTTCACTTTCATGCAGTTTTTAGAATGTCATGCCTGAGTGAATGAAGACCAACATATTCACAAAATTACAAAAGATAAAAGAGAGTCCACAGTTACATCCTCCTAGTTTCACATAAATAAATTTCCAAGACTAGAACCAGTGTATAAGCAAAACAAGCATATCAAAAGTTACACTCTAGTATGAGTATGCTACATTTTCCTGCCCTTGACCTTTTCCACAGGTGGTAATCCTTCAGCCCGTCGCGTCAACGTCCTCATGCTAGGTGCTGTGAGTATGCTAACACCTGATCACGCAATTGATCCTCTACAATTGAATGCAAGGTTATTTTCACTTTATAACAAGGAAAAAAAAACATAACATGACAAATCAATAATTAAATAATCCAACTACTACTTTTGACCCAAACTATATTCCCTACAAAAATAAGTAGAAACAATGTACAAACCCCTCCAATGCGCACATTAAACACTGCTCACTACTTCACCATTGCATGTTTGAATAAGTTGCTAGACATAGAAACTACACTATATAAGCCATTGCAATATTATAACAAGAACAACTCAAAAAATGGTCACGCCAAATTGCTTAACAAACAATTAACATAATAGAGGGAGTAGCACAACAATAAAAAAAGATCTACATATAACACTCCTACATACCAACAAAAGGTACTCATATACAAGAGCTAGCAACTATAACCAAAAATTGACTCCAAACAATACTCCACCAGTCGTGCTTGCGGAGAAACAATGAATGGATTAGAATCCCCATTAATAAAATACAAATGTTGCATTCGGCTTGAATTTAAGCGGACTCACAGACCGAGTCATACAATTAAAAACACAACAATTAGCAAGCCTTATTAAATTCACACAACTATCTTATATTGATTTATGATCAAGGGATAAAGCAGCCATCTAATAAACATTGGCAAATAAAGGCAACGCTTAGCTTGTTTATGTCACATTACATACAGATGTTCACACTACGGGGAAAAAATATTATGCCTTATGCCTTTTAATCACGGTAGCCAACCTATTATTCTACATGTTCAAACTGACTGAAACTGCAACTATTGAGTTCTATGCCATGAACATTCAATCATCCCAGCAAAATAAATAGAATAAAAGGACTTACATGCTGTGCTTAGTTGCTTACCAAGGAAAAAAAGGGAGCGCGTCCAAAACAAAAATAAATTAGTAAAGCATACGAAAGCTCGACCATGGAAACCAACCATCCGATACCCTGCTAAAGTAACCATATAATAAACAGTGTCAAATAAAGAAAAAAGCTCAGCTTGTTTACGTCACATTGGATGTAGAGTCTACACTGATAAATTATGCTTTTTAAACCTGACTACCAAAGTTTTGCGGCTCTTCCCGCACTAAACTTAAATCAATTACAACTATCTAAACCAACATATTATTCTACATGTTCAAACTTACTGAAACTGCAATTATTGAGTACATAAGAAATAAGGATCAATCATCTTAGCAAAATAATCTGAATCTATAATAAGATGAAATAGAAACAGGAATCATTCACACGAGAAATTGATCCACTAACCGTAGATTTTTGACGACGCTCGGGGTTAGGTGGCCGTAACAAAATTGAGACCATGACCCTTCCAATGGTCAGGGCTTCAACTAGCAGGCACATGAAACAAGACCTAGGCCTCAGGCAGACGTCGAGATGTCGCGCGCCAGGGGGTTCGGTGCTGCAATTCGTGTCTGCGATAATGGATGTTGACTCCTCAGCAGACGGATGTTCAGCCGCGTGAGGAGCGATGGAGTTCCTTCCTGCGAGGGTGTAGGTGCGACGAAGCTGGGCGCTACAGCTCTGGTCGGAGGAAACAGAGTTTCCACGTCGCACAGGAGCGAATTGGTTGGCTGCAGGTTGCTGCGCGGACAGCTGGGCGGCGGCTGGGGTGGGTGGGGTCTTGCCGAACGAACAATGGGGTTTTTTTGGGGGGGTAGGGCTGTAGAGTTACGACGGGGGTAGAAGGGTTAAAGGGAAAAAATTGAATTAGGGAAAATTAGGGGTAAAAGGCCATATGAAATGAGGGTTACTGATGGTTAAATTGCATTATTAATTCAGATTGGGCCAAATAAACAGCCCATTGTACGTATTGTATAGATATCTCATTGTCTCCCTAGCGGGATTCTTAATTTTTAGTCAAGAATAACTACTCTTACCAATAAATAATCGAAGCAAGCATGTGTCAACTAAGTTGGAACAACAAAAGTAGATTTTGCTATTGAATTCAAAAGCTTAAGCAGTATTACACAACAGCTTAAGCAAAAAAAAATTATATCTATATGTTTCTACACTTCAAAGCCTTGACTTCAAAAGCTAATAGACCCAAAAAAAAAGGTAGGTTAATTTTTTTTATAATTATTATGTATATAAAATCATAGTTATAAACTCAATAGCATCTGAAGAAAAATTAATGCACTATCAACTTAAATGCCTTGTTGAATGAAAATTTATACTTACCTAGTTTGTAAAAAGTATCAACAGTTACTTGTTTATCAATTAGCTACTTATCTTATTAAGATTAAATTTTGTTTTTGAAACTAAAAAATACCAATAATACTATAGTAAAAAGCTTCATCCTGAAAATAAATTTTGTTGGTTTCATATCTTAAGTCATTCTAAAAGCAAGATGAGAAAATCTAAATTGATGCCTGAAAAACTAAGTATGTACAAAATGGCATAAAAGGTGACTATCATTATAAGGAGCATTCTCATATAAATAGGTTTTACTTGATTATCACTTGCAAATGATATATTAAGAGTTCAGCATGATTCATAATTATGCAGTTGCAGTAAATAAGTCCCACTAGAAAAGTAATTAGGTCACACTAAAATCTAAATCATTAAGTTTTGTTCATTATCAGATTTTCACCTTTTTGCTAAACTTTCAGACTATCATCAACAACTGTTGGTATAACTTGATCGTAAATATCTTTGAAAATTCTTATAATAAGATTTTCAAAGATTAAATTCATTACTTGAATGCTTACAGGACACAATAATTTTCAAAGATATAATGTGATAATGGAACATAAAACATGTATCAAAAGGATAAAATGAAATCATACTAAATAAGATTAGTGAAAAAGAAATATAACAAGGTCAAAAAGAAACTTGTTCAATTTGGATTATGCATAAAATAACTTTGCAAGGTTATCACAAAAATATTGAGAAAATGGAGGAAAGTACCTTCGTGACTAAGGTGAGACTCACCATTCAAGAAGAACGGAATAATCTCAATTGGAACTTCAAAGAAGTAGAGAGACAGAGACAAATGAAATATGGAGAAGAAGAAGAAAAATACCAGCGGTAGCTTGAAGGAGAAAACGGATTTGAAACGGTGGCTTGATTTGGAAGCTTTCGACCGCGGCAACTACTGCGGCTCAATTGAGAAGTTTCCTGTGGCAGCAATGGCGACGGAACCGACGGCTGAAGCGGTGACTGCAACGACAGCTACACCAACGGTAGAGAACTTAGGGTTTTGTCGATCGCCATTCTATTCTCTTCGCTTCTCTCTGCCTCGGTGAGTTATGAAAACTCAGTAAAGAGGGATTTTTTTGGGGTGAGAGTTTAAATTTTATAATTTAACCTTAGGGGAGTTTTATAAATTGCCATAAATAAAGTGTATTTTGGAGGTTTTAAAAACCTCTACTAAAAAGCTCCCTCAATTAAATATAATTCTTGTAGTGGTTATAGGAGATAAAACAGCAAAGGCACATTCGTAGAGGAGAGATGTTTATTATGACTCATAAAAAAAGGATGGCTCGTATATAAATGATGATGCGCATGTTGTTGGTGGAGTAAGTATTAGTTAAGAATGATTTACATCTCTTGCTCCATTCATGTTGCTAACTTCAAAATCACAATAACCAGACTTTGGTATGTCTGTAAGAAGCGATTGCGAAGATCAAGAGCTAAGATGGTTCCTTGATGGAGATTTCACTTACTGATTCGCTTGCGCAAGTCCTTGGAAAGGAGCATTCAGGACGAGTTCGGGGGTTAGATTTTGGACCATGTCCAACTGAAATTATTTGTAATACTACACAATAATCGAACTCTGAAGTGCAAATTGAGGAGTATCAGAGGAACATTACAGAATTAAAGGCGGCGGCAGCAATACAAAAGGCGAAGATTACAAAATTGAAGGCAACAGCAGCAGAACATAAGGTAGAGGCAGCAGAAGAGAAGGCAAAGACACAGACCATGGAGAATCTGGTAAAATACATAATCCAACAGCAAGAAGTTACTTTGCCACCTGAAATTGATACACAGTTGAAGTCTTTAGAGAGTGGAGCAAAATAGAGATCTTATAACAATTTATTATGCTTTTTTGTTTCCTTTATGAACAGTGCACTTTGAGGACAAATTGATATTAACTATTATATTTTGAGATCTATATGCATGATTTGGAATACCTTAGCATTGTGTTTTATGTCAAGTATTTTTTTACTGTAATTACAAACATAATTAGTTAAATTAATTTGTAACATTTTAAAATTAAGAGATTTTTTAAATGTTGGTTGTGATATGAACCCAAAATTTAAGTAAACTATTTAAATGAAAACAAAAAATACCTTTAGCGGCGATTGCTATTGAATGCTATAAAATTCAACTTTTTTAACTAAATTAAATAGCGGTGATTATCTAACCGCCGTGAAAAGTGTCTGAAACCAATACTAAAAAACAGCAGCGGTTTCTAACCGCCGCAAAATATTTTCGTTGCTAAATGTTTATCGGCGCCATTAGTATCAGTGGTCATTCAACCGTTGCAAAATGTTTGCAATTAGAATTTTTAACCGCCACTATCTGCCGCTCTTGTTGTAGTACTAGTGTGTGTCTTATTGTATTTTTCAAATTATTATTTCATGTGCACTAATAGATCATATAATTTTAATTATTTTAATATTTTTTATTTAATATTCATATGTATATTTATTTATTGATTTTAATATAATAAGTTAATAATTATTTTATTAAAAATTTATTTCTTAAATTTGTTTATATTTTATTTTAATTTTTTATTTTTTAATAATCTATATGCAAAATATGAGTTATATAATAGAAGTTGTTAAAATTTTTTAATTTAACGTCCATGATTTTATATGTATAACATCTATAATTTTAAACATATAATATCTATAATTAATGAATTGGTGTTAATTTATTATTTATTATTTTATTTTGTAGGTTAAAAACTAATAAATTTGGACGTATTTAATAAATAGAAACTAATTAAATATAAGATGCTTTTATTTTTTTTATAAAATATATTGAGGTGATTTGAGATTTTTCTAGAATTAAAAATATCAAAAATTTAAAATTTTTATTTGGAAAAAATTTTATAGAATTATGAATGTAATAATAATGAAAGAACATTTTTTGAGATTTAATTCACATTAAATTTAGAATTGACTTTTAGTATAATTTAATGAGAGAAGATAGTTATAGAAAAAAATTAATTGTGTCAATTAAGTCTGGTGATCTCACTCTCTTATAAGTGCAAATGTTATTGATCATGTATTTTTATTTATTGTGTACAACAAGTATGTAATAACCCGAACGTGATAAGATTGAAATTATAACTTAAGTTTTGTTAAAACTAATTTTAATTATAATAATTTAATTAGCAAAAAAGTAACATGTTATGCATTGTTTGTTTTTTCTTAATCTAGTGTTAAGTGTATCAACTCTAAAATAGTTATTAATCGATTTTAGTAATCTACTTTCTTTAATAAATCAAACATATACTCAATGTCACCATAAAACCTAGTAATACTTAGACCCGCTAACAAACTTTTATATGTTGTTTTATTGTTAAGTAAGGACATATCAAAATCAACTCAAAATGAACAACAAATTATTAGAGAATTCTACTGCACAAAGTTCTCCAATAAACAATAAATAATTTAAACCCACTAAAAAATAACTCAACACTCTCTTTTGATGCCTGCAAAACATATACCTGAAACAATATTATATCAATGTTAGTATATAAAATTATATGATTAACGTGCTTTTAAAATAGTTTATCAAGAGAATAAAATAATACAGATTTTTTATGATAATTTTAATATTCTCAAGCTATAAATATAGAATAAAAATGTATTACCCATTAGCACCTAAAATTTGTCAATTTTTTTAATTGATAGTAATAAATTTTAATAAATTTGATTAAGAGAATTAGAAATGACTTTTTTATTATAAGCTGTCAAATTAAAAGCATCAAATTAAGGACAAATAAATGAATAACATAATTAATTACTTATAAATTAAAGAAATTTTATCAATTTATTTTGTATTAAACGATAAAACTAACAATATATTAATAAAAAGATATATCTTTAAAAAAAGTCACAATAATTTCATACATTTGCATAAATAAACTGTTAAAATTTATGTTATCAACAAAATGATGCTATTATATAATTTCTTGACTAAAATTAAAATAAAAAAATTGTGTAGGTTAATACAAATTAACTACGTACCAAATAAATTAGATTGTTCATTTGTTTGTCTCAATATATCAGTATGAACAAGAAAATTGAAATGATTGGCAAGAATGTTACGATCATCAACCGTACTTATTATACGTAACTCCTTCTTAAAAGTTATTCTGTACAAATGTACAGTCGAAAGATGAATTCCGCTTGATTTCTCAATCAAAAAATTTGAGAAGACATAGATCTTCCTCTCGATCAGTTCATTCTTAAACATCTTTGCCAAATAATTTTTTATTTAATTATGAATTTTGTCACACTGTAAAACAAATTAAATATAAAATTTATTAGCACTTATAAAGCTATTAAATTGCACTATTTTTAATTCGTGCAAGATTTTACTTATCAAATAAATTTAAAATACGAACAAAAAATATTTATAAACTGGATCTAGCATTGCTTAAAAAAATCATGAAAAATAATCAACTAACCTTATCATCCATGAGAACCATTTCTGCGTAAGCCGCCTTATTTTAAAGAGTGATTCATACTCTCTTATAAGTGCAAATGTTTTTTATCATGTATTTTTATTTATTGTATATAATATTTTGGCTACCTAACATTACTCTATTCAGATTTTTTTTACAATTTTTATGATAATTTGTGAAACAAATTATGTTGTACTAATCATATGATTACTATACAAGTAAATTATTATCTAATCAAAATAATTTTATTCATTCACTTATTTTTCTTAATAAACCATGCATTAATTTTTCTAAATTCAAAGATAATAAATAATTTATTCTAATTTATTCAAAATTCCAAACAAACTATTATTATTATTATTATTATTATTATTATTATTATTATTATTATTATTATTATTATTATTATTGGGATAATTCTAAATAGTAAATAGACAAATAGTTGATTATATTTCTTTTTAAGTGTTTAATAAAACAAAAGATTATATATAGACATTTTCAATTAGAGGCCTGCTACATATACAAGATTTTTTGGCATACAAGTTCATACAAGTTGGTCCAAACCCAACAAAAATAACGCTCAGTTTAGATTGCGTGTAACACGCGCTTCCCCAACCCTTGAATAGCACAAACGGTGCTTTTCCCTCAATCAAAACCACAACGCTCAAAATTCAAACAACGATCAATATCTCTCAAAATTTTCTCAAAATCATCGCAAAAAGTGAAGGAAGTTTCAAAGCTGAATTCGAAAAGAATTATGAGAAAATGAAATAAAAGATGAAGAAGAAGAAGCAGCAGAAGATGAGAAGGAGGAAGAGAAAGAGTTTTGAATTATGCATAATTTATTAGTACAAATCCACCAAAAATTCTTAAATAATACGCAAAAATGTCTTAGTTTTGCATCGAAATTTGCTGCAACTACACAAAATTATTTTCTCTAATACTACATTTTTTTCTTCTTTTTTTCCTTATTTCTTTCTTTCTTTTAGTTGAATGAATGTAAGTTCATCATCTTTTAAGTAGTTTCGCAGCATTATGTGTTTCTTCTTCTTCTTTGTTTGAATTTTTTGTTTTTGTTCTTGTTAAGAGAGTAAAACAAGAAGAAACCTGAGAAGGTATAATAAGAAAAAAAAGATGAATAAGAAAAAAAGAAGAAGAAGAAATAGCAGAAGATGAGAAGAAAGAAGAAGAGTTTTGAATTATACAAAACTTATCAGTACAAATTCGCTGAAAATTCTTAAACAATACACATAAATATCTTAGTTTTATACCAAAATTTGCTGCAAATACAAAAAAAATTCTCTTTTTTTCTTCTTTTTTTTCTTATTTCTTTCTTTCTTTTAGTTGAATGAATGTAAGTTCATCTTCTTCTAAGTAATTTTGCAGTATTATATGTTTCTTTTTCTTCTTTGTTTGATTTTTTTATTTTTATTCTTGTTAAGAGAGTAAAACAAGAACAAACTTGAGGAGGTAAAACAAGAAAGGAAAGATGAATAAGAAAAAAAAAAGAAGATGGTGATGATGATGAAAACAGGAAGAAAAAGCAGCAAAATATGAGAAGGAGGAAAAAGGAATAGTTTTGAATTATACAGAATTTATCAGAATAAATCCATCGAAAATTCTTTAACAATACACATAAATGTCTTAGTTTTATACCAAAATTTGCTCCAACTGCAAAAAAATATTTTATTTAATGCTGCATTTTTTTATTTCTTTCTTTCTTTTAGTTGAATGAATGTAAGTTCATCATTTTCTAAGTAATTTTTTGCAGCATTATGTGTTTCTTCTTCTTTTTTGTTTGATTTTTTGTTTTTATTCGTGTTAAGAGAGTAAAACAAGAAGAAGTTTGAGAAGGTAAAATAAGAAAGGAAAGATGAATAAGAAAAAAAGAAGATGGTGATGATGATGAAAAAAGAAGAAGAAGAAGAAGCAGTAGAATATGAGGAGGAGGAAGAGGAAGAGTTTTGAATTATATAGAACTTATCAGTGTAAATCCACTGAAAATTCTTAAACAATACACATAAATGTCTTAATTTTACACAGAAATTTGCTGCAAATATACAAAAATATTTTATTTGATACAGAACTCTTACATTACATTCAATTCAAACCATCAACGATGAACAACAATTTTCACAAACAAAAATAACATTATTCACCTACCGAATCATAAACTACTAATGAAAACATTAACTAGAATTGAATTATACCTCAACCACTTGTTTGAATTCAAAATAATAATCTACTTCGCTCTGGTTCAATTGACAATCTGAACTTTCATCATTATTTTCAACAATGAGATAATTGTTCAAAACTGATTTCAGAGCTTGATTTCAAAAACGTAGAGAACGAAAAAAATAGCGAAAAACAAAGAAAGAAAACGCAGAGGACGAACAAAGAGAAATACAAAGATGGAAGAGAACGTAGATAAAAAACACTGAGAAAATTCGAAAAAGGAAACGAAGTTCTTTCGAAAAAGGCAATTATATATTCACGTATTAATTGAAAAGTTTGTTAAATAGTGGCGCGTGAGATAAATTAGATTAAAAAAAAACTTGCATATGTAAATAATTTCTACGTAAAGAATATTTATTCCATTTATATAATAACTTGAAGGATATCTGCTCTTTAAATTACAAAATAATAAATGTTGTCAACAAATAAACGATAGTTATCTCCAATAAATTTAAATAAAATTGATTAAATAAATTAAAGGTAAAGAATTTCTATTTTTCTTATATATTACTTTTATCTTCGTAAAATTGAATACATGTATGGATTATAATATTTTTATTTATTATTAATAATTTTTATCCAAATTTTTATTTTTAAAAAGTTCATCTTTTATGAAGATGGGTTTATGTTCAAAGTTTTATCCTAAATAATTAAAACAATAATGCACACTCATTGACGAACTTGGATTTTTTTAAGTATTATATAAATATTTTATTTGAAATTTAAGCTATATAATATTATTAATGAATAATCATTTTATTTTAAAGACACATAATTTTGCTCATTATTTTTTATTTTTTAATATTAAAAATACTAAATAGTTAAACTTTAAATTTAACCATTATTTTGTAAAAATTTATGGCAACCATTGTTTTATGTGTTTTCGTTTAAAAAATACTTCATATATTTTCTTATATTACCTATGTAATAAATATAATACTGGTGTTATAGGAGTTGAATACACAACTTAAAACTAAAATGAGTTATTTAAAATTAAACCATTAAATTATACACAAACACAACGATTACGTAGTCACTATATACAATACCGATAATTCATTAGAAAAAACGCAAGTTATTGATAAAACTAAAAATTATTTCAATTATAGATACGTTTTAGTATGTGATGTCCTATGAGTTATTTGACTATGATATTTAAGAGAAAGAATAATTTGTATTTAGACTTTCATTTCATTTTGGATAATGAATACTTCACAGCTTACGTGACAAAGAATCTCCTTATATATATACATGATATTGTTTAAAAGACAAAATGCCACAAATTTATTTTTTTTTTATGCCAAATGATAACTATAAGTGATCATATTCTCATACTTGAAATTTGACTCATGTTGTTTCTAACCAAGCTCAAATTGAAAGGTTGACCCATCACAAAAAAAAATGCGCTCAATACCGTCGGATTTAGTAACGGATATAACCGGTGAATTTAGCGACAGACTTTTTGACGGTGACAAGTAAAAATTTGTCTTTAGAATAAGTTATCATCGGCTTTAAAATTTTGTAGCTAAATCCGATGATAAATAGGGGCACAAAAATTAATTTTATCAGCGTCAAATTTAGCTCGGATTTTCTGTCAGAAATTTTTGAAAGTAAGACAAATTAGTGAAATGCAGCATTTAGCCAACGATGAATATTTATCATTGAATTTTTCGACAGAAAATTCGACGGTAAATTTGGGGTAAAATTCAAACGCAAAACTCTTCTCCTCACTTTTGCACACTCTCTTTCTCTCTCTTCTCTTTTTCTTTCTCTCATCTCTCCCTCTCCTCCATTGAAGAAGGTTGCTGCGCTACGACCCAGAGCTGCCATCACTGCTGCTTAGCCCCATCGCCATCGTAGATCAGCAAGTATCCGTCACTGTTGCTGGAGTCACTGTGAAAAGCCTTTGTCGCTGCAATTAGTGTCCCTTACCGTCAGAAATCGTCACCGTGTTGCTGTCACTGCCACTAAAGTTCACTTCATCAAAGGTAAGGTTGATATTTATTTTTTATTTTGGTTGTCTATTATAGTACATCTAAGATTTATTTAAACCCTAACTCCATCAGTGTAGATTTTACCTTCGCTTTATGTCCATCACGCTTTTACCATCCTACAACTATCATCATATGTAATTTTCTTATAGTTTTTGTTTTTGTTTTTTTTTATTTCTTTAAAATTTTATTAAGTATTTTATTAAATTTTTGATTAAATTTTGTTAATGAATCATGTGATTAAGATTTATTACATTAATTTAATTAGTATAATTAGAAATTAAATTATGTTAGGTTAAGTAGAATGTAATTTATGATAATTAGTTAAATAAATTAATTTAGAATTTAATCTAGAGTTGAAGTTAGAGTAATTTAGGATTTATTTTAGAATCTATTTTATTTGATTTGTTGATACTATAAAAGTATTTAGATAACTTTTCACTATTATAATTTAGCTCTGTATGTACTACAAAACTCCATCGTTATTGTCCATTTTCTCAAAAAAGTATTTTATATGCATATATACGTGTTTCATAAATATCATAGAAGTGAGATTTTAATTGATGTTTTTTTTAATGCTAAAAATTATTACCAACGGCCTCTCTTAAATACTCAAAAAAATGTATGAATTTTTCAAGACACAAGGACTAGGAGTAATGCTCCACGCTATTCATACATAATTATATATAGGGGTGTAATCGGTTCGGTTTGGTTCGATTTTAGACTGAAAATCAATCGAACTGACCTGATCGATTGTACATTGATACTAACTATTCAGTTGGTTGTTGTTTGAACAATCGAACCGAATCGAACCGAACCAACAGCGGTTTAGTTCGGTCAGTTTTTTTAATTCTTTTACACCTAATAATAAGAATTTAAAATATCATAAAATGAAGTTTAAAACCTTCAATAAACTAAAATAACAAGAGTATATCATATTTAAATATAATACAAATTCAACTTAATTAAACATAAAACAAAGACAATTAAAAATGTCTAGCAAAACAACAAAAATAAACACACTTTAAACCGAAACAGTCACTTTAAAACAAATAAAAATCAAACAGTCAGTCAGCCACCATGCTTAATCTGAATCCACAACAGACTCATCCTCATCTTCTCCGGTTGGTGCAATTTCTACAAAAATAAAACAAGAAAATCAACATAGATTATAAACATAATATAGATTATAAATTATAAATATAAACCATGAAAGGAACTACATACAAATTTCTTTTTTGCATACCTAATTCAAGTTTCTCAAACTCTTCAATAAGCTCCTCAAAATCGGTTGTCATTGGAGAAGCACGAAGCCAATTTTGTGTGCATATCAATGCCTCAACTGTCTTTGGAGTTAAAGAACTCCTATAGTTGTTAAGCACTCTTCCACCAATGCTAAAAGCTGATTCTGAAGCAACAGTCGAGACCGGCATTGCTAAGACATCTCTAGCTATTTGGGATAAGATAGGATACTTGCTAGAATTTACCTTCCACTAATTCAATATGTCAAAAGTATTTTGATCACGAGGCTTCTCTAAACCATCCATCAAATACAAATTCATCACCTCATTCTTGTTGATGATCTCATGAAAATGCACCTCCTTAAAAAAATACCAGCCATGTCGCCATCAGGTACTCTCACATCTGATGCATCATCCATTGTTGCTAAAGTAAAAGATCTACTCCCATTATTTGCATTCACATAGCATTCAAACATCTTGGAGAAGGTCTCTTTCACTTTTGCACCCAAAAAATCAGCATCATATTTATCATATAGCTTTTCAAAGCTAAAGTTCACAAACTTCAACTTGTATCTAGGATTAAGAATCACAGCAACAAAATCATCATATTGATATTTTTTATGTTACCCCAGTACTTGTCATACTTAAGCTTCATCCTCTGAGCCATACTCCCAAGTAATAGATCTCAACTACCACAAGAAGCCTTGAACACTCGCAAAATCTTACAAAACTCATGAAAATATTGAGAAGAAGTCACAAGCAAACTACCAAACATACTCTTTGTAATATCATGAAAAATTTTCAAGAACTCCATAAAGTGTTTTGCATTGTCCCAATCAATATTCCTCGGAATACCACCTTGCATTAGAGCATATTTTGTATCTCTCTTCCCTAGCCTCTTGAACACCTTTTGAACTTCAAACCACTTTCATGCATGGTGTATGTAGAGTTCCATCTAGTGGGAACATTGAGTTGAATAGTACACTTATCTTGTATCCTAGCTTCCTTAATGAAATTTTCGAACCTATCCATACGACTAGGGGAAGCACGCACATATCTAATAGCATTTCTTATCTTGCTAATAGATTCATGTATCTCTTTCAATCCATCATTAACAACAAGATTAAGAATATATGCACAACACCTAACATGTAAATGCTCTCCTTTCAAAGGATGTAAATTCCAATCCTCCATTCTAGTTCTTAGATAAGATATTGCAGTATCATTAGAACTAGCGTTATCAACAGTAATTGTGAACACTCTAGATATCCCCCACCTCAAAAGACATCTCTCAATTTTTCTACCAATTGTTTCTCCCTTGTGATTTTTATTAAGACAAAAATTGATAATCCTCTTTTGCAATTTCCAATCATGATCAATGTAATGAGTAGTGAGACACATATAATTCAGATTTTGCACAGAAGTCCAACAATCAGTAGTTAAACAAATAGATTGATTCGGTTGTTTGAACACAGTTTTCAACCTATTCTTCTCACTAATATAAAGATTCCAACAATCCTTAGCAACAGTAATCCTTTCCGAAAGTGGAAATCTAGGTTGCACAATACTCATATAGAATCTGAATCCCTCCCTCGCAACAAACTTGAACAGTAGCTCATCAACAATTATCATCCTAGCAAGGACTTTTCTACACATTTCAGCATCAAAAGTAACTGCAGTAAATACCCCTTCACCCTCTTTTTTTTGTTGGAAGGTAAGGATTGTTTGACTAGGGTCACCCAAGTCCCTAGGAAATTTTTTACATTGGTTCAACAAATGATAACGCATATTAGTTGTACCATTTATATGAGAGTCACATGCATATAATGCACCACACCAATTACATTTAGCCTTAGGATGTGATGGCTTGGACTTAGGATCCTTTGTAAAGTGTTCCCAAGTACAAGATCTAGGTCTAGAAGGTTTTCTGTTACCTTCATTAACTTCATCCTTGCCATCCTCTTCATCCGTTTCCACAGTGCTTGGAGCTGGATTTGTAGAAGTTGCTCCCGGAGTTGCACCCACATTAGTTGAATCAACCTTCCTCTTCTTTGATCTAGGATGGGGCAGGAGTTTGGTAAGCACGCCCCTGTCCATTGAAGAACGTACCACGGACTCAACATTTTCACCCCCAACTTTAGGCGTCCGCTCATTGGGCACCTCATTGCTTGTTGGCTGCATATATATAAACAGAACAATGAAAAATAAGCATTTTTAACTCATAAACAGCACCAAAAGTTTTGTTTCCAGCAACAAAACCACAACAGCTCATAAGCAGCTTATGAAAAATTAGCATTTTTAATTATATGCTGCCATATATATGCAGAACAAAACCACAGTAGCTCATAACAGTACAACTAGCTAGTTTATTTGCATCATTTAATACTCACTAACTGCCATACATTATTTTGAGATAATTTAACACAAATTTACTAAGACATAAGCAGCTAATACACAGCTCATAAGCAAAACCAAAGCAGCTCATAAGCAGCTCATAAACAGAACCATAAGTAATTCATTTTTAAAGCCAATCAACAGAATAGATAACAAGCATCATTGGATTTAAAAACAACCTGATCTAACAATGGATTGTATTCTTCCAACAAGCATTGGATAACAACTTCAACATCTTGTACCAAAACCTTTGCTTTTCAACATACAATTTGGAATATAATAATTTTGCTCACAAAAAATAAAGAAAAACACTTCAACAAAAATAAGTCTTTTGGTTGTTTTCCCATTTCTCTATTCGTGTTATGAACTGAAACGTAGGATACACAAGTAATGCTAACATATTCTAACAACTAGAAGGCAAGTTATTATTTCACAAGTAATGTATTCAATGAATGTCTCTTTTTTCATCCAGGAAAAAAATGAAAATAAAAAATGAAAGCGATGCAAGATCCTGTGAGTTCTTGATGCAGGCAATACAAAACTTAGATTAAGAAAAAAATAAATGAATCTCAAGGAACCTAAAGGATCCAATGGACTCACGGCAAGGCTAGGAATAAAAGATACAAGAACTTGATTTGATAAACACTCAACCAGAATTCGAGAGAAAATGAGATAGAGGAAAATTGATATCATTCATGGTTGATAAATTGAAAAGCTACCCTATTCAAGTGACAACACTCATAGAAAATAAGAAATAACCAAAATAAAAGTAAATTGAAAGAAATTAAAAGATAAGAAACTCACATAACAGTACAACTAGCTAGTTTATTTGCATCATTTAATACTCACTAACTGCCATACATTATTTTCAGATAATTCAACACAAATCTACTAAGACATAAGCAGCTGATACACAGATCATAAACAAAACCAAAGCAGCTCATAAGCAGCTCATAAACAGAACCATAAGTAATTTATTTTTAAAGCCAATCAATAGAATTTAAAGCAAGCACAATATCACTAAAAATCTCACAAACAGAATTTCTAAAAATAGAACCACAAACAAAATTTTTAAAAATAATTATTCATGTTAAATCAAGCACAATATCACTAAAAATCTCACTAAATCAAGTACAAATATTACTAAAAATATTGCAGACTAGGATTTTGTTGACAATATATACATTAATTACTGTAAAAAAAATTATAACTAAGCACAAACTCTAACCTCCGAAGAAGACATTGTTCAGTTGCTTTTTGCAGAAGAGGGCTTGGTGACAGGAGTGCTGCTTGAGTTGGACTGCTCGGCCATTGGAGTCTTGCTTGGCAACTGGATTGCTGCTCGGCCATTGGAATCTTGCTCGGCGAATGGATTGCTGCTCAGCGGCGGACTGGTTGGAGTGCTGCTCGACTTTGGCTTTGTTGCGATGGCGACCCAGCGACGGTGACCCTGTGACGGTGATGAATGAACGCCTTCGAGCAAGGATTGGCGACTTCCTTGACGGTGGACACTGGACATCACTCTCTGGCTCCCTTAGGCTCTCCTTCTCTCAAGCATGGAGGTCGGAGGTGGAAACGTGGAAGAATGGGAGAGAGAAGTTTTGTGGATGAATGGGTTTAGTCATTTAGGATTTGCGTAAAAGGGGAAGAGGAAAGCTAGGGTTGTGGCTGAGTGGCCCTTTTATACCTATGTTAAAGGGCAACTTAGTGAAAACACACACTACTTAACCCTCACTCTTCGATTCGGTTTCTGTCGAACCAACCGAGAACCAAACCAAATCGATCGGTTTAGTTCGAAAAAACCAAAAAAATCGGTTTTTTCAATTTTTCAATCAGTTGTTATAAAATTTGGTTCGATTCTGCGATAATTTTCGGTCCGATTCGATAACTTACACCCCTAATTACATATGCATGTTTTACTCTTGAATTGATGCCATTAAATAAGCAAGCACATAAATTTCAGTATCATGTCTTAGGAGATTGTTTGTCATTCAACTACCTTTTAATAATATCTCAAGACTAAAACATGTATAAAATAGTTCTTGGCATGAACTTTCAATGAATTTTATATTCATGAAGAATAATATTAAACATGAAAGATGTGCTTTATTAACTACAATAATATAAATATTTTAATTTTGATTATTTTAAATTGATTGACTTATAATGCTATTATGTGTAGAATTGACCATGTGAGATAATGAGATTAAACAGTTGTGCTTATTTAATTTAAATAAAATTTTACCATCTTGTAACAAAATTCTAAAATCGTATCTTCTTATGTCTTTAGCAACTAAAGTATATAATTTTTTATTATTTAAAAGAATAGTTATAAAAGAACTAAACTTTGAGAAAGACAAGTTAAAACAAATAATCTCAATTGTATTGGCATTTGTAAACATCTAAAAAAAACTATTTGATAAAGTTATTACGGTTGTGTATCAGTGGAGAAGAAATTTTAACTTTATTTATGATCATGGGATATGACAACAACATCTTTTTTACCTTAATTTCAGTTAAAATTTATTTAAAGAGTAAAATGCACTAAATTTTAATTCAAGTGGCATTAGATCTTTACTTCATAATAAAATAATGGGGTACATTTAAAGTTTAAAATACTACTAAATATAATTGGGGATTCCATATTAAAGATCTAACTCAATTATCCTCAAATAATGTTGGTAGTTGAGAACCAAACTTATAATTTGAAAAAGGACTCCTTAATTAGTAGATACTGTTATAAAGTACTTAATAAATTCTTTAGTTATATCTTATTCTTTTTGACACATAATAAAGATTTACCTTTTGAAAAAAAATAGTTATATTGGATGAAAAAATCGACTTTTATTCTTGAATAATAAATATGACTTCTATTTTTAGTGTAACAAAAGATTTTATTTTTGTGAAAAGGGTCTGTATCAATTATTCTTATTTTATATATGGACAATTCAAGACTTTAGATAAATTTTTTTCAATCATTCCACAAGAGTTAAGACAAGATATTATGAACTCATCAATTGTGCATTCATCTTATATTTAACCGTTTTGCTAAGTGTTTAAACTAATTAAAAAAATCATTTCTAGGTACAAATACAATTACTTCAATTCAAGAATTCGTTGGTCATATAATTTAAATTCCAAAATTAAATATGATATTAGAATATAAAATAATTTTAGGTAGATTATTTTAACAAAAATAATTCTCTATAATAATTTTTTTGCTATGATAATAAAAAAGTAATCTAATGACAAATTTTTTTCATGTTAAATTGTATTTATTCAAATCAGTTTTAGCATAAAAGTAAAAAAGCTTAAAAATTTTACTCATAAATCATAAAAAATATCTACAAATTTAACCACTAATATTATTTAAAAAATTTTAAAAATAAAATTCTAATATAAATATTTTAATTTAATTATAAAATATATATTACTATTAATGAGTAATTGTTATACTTTAAAAATAAATAAAATTATTACTCATTTATTTTACTATTTTATATATTAAAAATAGTTAAACTTTAAATTTAATTAATTTTATAAAATTTTTATAAATTACTATGTATATTTTTATTTAAAAAAGTTTTAAAAATACTTTATATATTTTTATATATTTTTGTATATTATTCTATAGAAGTCACAGATTCATATACTAGTTTTATACAAAATTTGATATACAATATAATAGAAGACACCTATATATAATTTGCTAAAAGTAGTGATGAGAAAATCAAATAAATCACAAATTATTCAATTTTATTATGTTATGTAACAAAAGGATAATATTAACTTACATTTTATCATCTTGTAAATATCAACTTGAGTTTTATCATCTTATTTATTTACAACATATTTGTTAGCAATTTATTCTTTGACTTAGTCAAAAAGATCATAACTACCTGCCTTATTCAAATCACAGCATCCTTAACTATTTACATAATTCTATTTGATAAGAAAAAAATTTTTATTTCTTTTATTGAGAGATATAAAATAACATTTTTTTCTTTTATTTATAAAATATATATTCTTCTCTTTTATAATTTTTAAAAAATTTTTTTAATTCATTTTAAATTTTTTGTACTAACTAATGTTAACTTTATTCATTTTTCAAAAAAAAAATATTTTTTACAAAAATATCCTTTAGTAAAAATTTTATTTTTTTGTCATTAAATTTTGCTTACTAAAATATCTTTAATAAATTATTTTTTATTAATTAAATTGTATTTTTATCAAAATTTTTTTTTAAAAAATTAATAACTAAATTTTTTTTCTAAGATACTCTTCAATAATTTTTTAATTATTAAATTATGATTTTACCAAAATTTTCTTTAACAATTATTTTTATATTTTATTTTTTGATATAAATATATATTATTTTAATATTAAATAAAAAAATCTTGGTAAGATTATTTTTCGATATCAATATATATTAATTATTATACATATTAACAGTGGTAAGATTTTTTATTTAATGTTAAAATAATATATATTGATATCATAAAATTAATAATAAAATATAAAAATAATTGTTGACAAAAATTTTGATAAAATCACAATTTAAAAATTCTTCCTTCACTATATCTGTCTCTTCCACTCATGAGCATTGTAAAAATTGCTAGGTATGTGTTCATAGAACTATCCTAACTAACCATGGGAGATTCAACCAGTGTAGACATTTTTATTTTACATGTACATTTCTCAGAGCAAACATTAGTCTTGAGAATACTGCAGAAATTTAACATTGAATTTTATCCACTTGATTGTGTTAAGCTATTTATCTATATCTCAAAATTTGTATATTCTATGGCTTACCAATACTAATCTACCTTTCTTTGGTATTTATGCATAACAGAGAGTGTGGATGGAAGACAAATAAAGCATTTGATTCTTTAATTAAAATTTTTTTAAGATAACTATGTTATAGTAAAGAAAAATGGCGTAAATTATTGTAATTAGTCTGTTTTTTTATAAGCCTAGGTATGAAATTGCGGCGGTTCAAAACCGTCAATTTTTTTAAAAATACCTACATAGATTTGCGGCGGTTTTAAAACTGCCGCAATTTTTTTAAAAATCCACTGACCAAATAATGGCGGTTTTGCAATCGCCGCAAAATCAGTTATCTGATTTGTGGCGGTTGTACCTGCGGTTCAGTAGAACCGCCGCAAAATCATATTACCACCCCCTAATAGGCGACGCTTAACAAACCGCTGGAATTTTGTTTCGCGGCGGTTTAAAACCGCCGCAAATCCCTATATGAACCGCCGCAATTTCCCGCTTCTTTTGTAGTGAATAATTAAAAAAGAGTATATACCCATTTTGATCCTCAAAGAATTTTAGACTTGACACTTTAGTCCCCAACTAAAATTAATTACTCGATTGGTCCCTAACAATTAACTCCATCAGTCACTTAGGTCCTTTACTTTGTTAATTCTAATGGAGGACAAAATAGTCCCTGACAACTCTAACAGGAGATAAAATGGTCTATGATCTCCTCTGTTCGGAAACGACACTGTTCTCTTCCAATTTCCATCATATCTCGCATAACACTAACAGTCTAACACTGTAACTTTAAACTACACAATGCACACTCTATAAATTTAATGTTCACAAGATGTAATTTGCATATGATATCGAAGGAGAATCTTCTCATGATGTCATAATGTCCAACAATCTATATTACTTGCCGGAGAGTGGAGAAAGGCACACCCTTGGAGTAGTTGTGGAACTTGGTCTTGAGGATGTCGTGGACGTTGTCGGGGTTGGAGGTGATGTTATCAAAGACGTGGAAGTGGATGCTTTTGGTGGGTGAAGTACAGAGGAGGTGGATGTACCAATCACAAAGATTTAGAAGGTGTGCGGTCCATGACATGTTGAGGTAGGTGCAAAGAAGACTGTGAAGGTGAAGAAAGAGAGAATGAATGTTAGGGTTATGCGAGATATGATAAAAATTGGAAAAGAATAATGTCGTTTTCGAATAAAGGGGTCAGAGATCATTTTGTCCATTGTTAGAGTTGTCATGGATCATTTTGTCCCATGTTAGAGTTTTCAAGGACTATTTTGTCTTCTGTTAGAGTTGACAGAACCAAAGACCTAACTGACTGACGAAATTAATTGTTAGGGACCAATCGAATAATTAATTTTAGTTGGGGATTAAAATGTCTAGTTTGAAATTCTTTGAGGACCAAAATGGATATATACTCATTAAAAAATTATTGAAGGGTATCTTAGAAAAAAATAATTTAATTATTAATATTTTTTTAATTATTATGGTAAAAATACAATTTAATCAATAAAAAATAATTTATTAAAGAGTATTTTGATAAGTAAAATTTAATGACAAAAATAAAATTTTTGTTAAAGAGTATTTTTGTAAAAAATAATTTTTTTTTTTTGAAAAATAGATAAAGTTAATATTAGTTAATATAAAAAATTAAAAATAGATTTAAAAAGAGATTTTTTAAAGTAATAAAGGAGGAGAATGTACATTTTACAAATAAAAAGAAAGAAAGTGTCATTTTAGTATTACTCAAGAAAAAAGAGTAAAATTTTCTAAAAAAAAATTTTTTTTCACTATTTACACTCCGTGATAAGAAAATCTTTTTATCAAAATACCTCACATCGTTAATTAATATTGAATTATGAGTTTAGTGAATGCAATAAAGCCACGAAATATATCATTATCAAGTCCTAAAAGATAGTCAAAGCTCTACCAAAATATCGTGATAGCAAATATGGAATAGTTTCTTGTATCAGGGAACACTTGAAATCTGATCTGAGCAAGGGACAACAAAAGGAAAGTCATATCAAAAGAAAGATTTCAAAGCATTTATAATTTGGTTTAGTTCTATATATAAACATAAATTGTGATAGATAGACGTCTAAAGTCTAAACCAAGCTAAGATTGTATATAGTCTCTAAATTAATCTCCTAGTCTTGTGTATCCCTGAAGGAATATTTGATCTGATCTGATGGGAGATATCTTTATATATATATATATATATATATATATATATATATATATATATATATATATATATATATATGTTTATGGTTATTTGAAACTTTAAAGCTTTTTCTTTTCCTGATGCTAACGTTCTTTAATTTTAAGTATTACAATATCACCTACTCGCACACACTATATAATCACACACGTAATATTTAAAAATTTTAATCTATTATTTAATCTCAACTAAATTTTAAATTTAGATATAGTATCCTAAGAGGCACCAAAATTTGTTATTAAACTAAAACCTCAGCTGCAAACTTTAAAGCTTTCAAATACACATAGATACTTACATTATAAGACAAAATGGTAGAATATTTAAAGAAAAAGTTGAAAAGTCATTTTGGTAATGAACCCAAATTAAATCTAGATAAATAAAGTCTATAATTCTATTTATTATCATCGTAATTCGCACCTATAAATTTATTGTTTTTTAATAAATTGTCATAGATATTTTAATTAAACTTAAATCTATCTTAAATTAATTTTTAATATGTTGGGCTATAAAATATTATAAAAAGTCGGTTTCATTAGATAGATAACAAAAAATTTAAACAACGTGAATAATAGGTTAATTTTTTAGCCTACCAAAGATTAAAAAAATTCACTTCAATCGAGTAATAGAAAATTCTTTTACCTTATGTTTTCAAATTTTTAACTATTCGCCATTGCTACCTCCGGAAGCCTTATCAGCGCAATTGTTGTCCAACCAGCCCCTCACTAGATTTGCAACAAAAACAATTATCTCTTTTGTATGTAAAATGAAGGGTTAAGTATAATTTTGGTTTTTAAGGTATAAGTCAAAAGTTTTTTTTTGTCTCCAATATTTTTTTGCATAAAAAATCATTTCTAAAGTTTAAAATCAACTTTTAAAATTATTCTTTTTATTTAAATATTAAAATTTTGGACCAAATTACTCGTAATAAAAAATTATAAAATAAAAAAAAAGAAAAATTAAGAAAAAGAGAGTGTTGTTGCTCCTACGAAAGGGGAAAGAATGAAGAAGAAGGAGGAAGAGAAGAAGAAGAGGAAGAAGCTATCCACAATCCACCTTTGCCTCTGTTTTTGCCAATACCTCCGTACAATTTTGGTCTCTAAGGTAAGGACGACTTACCAAGTTAAATCTTAGGGACGATTTTGTATGCAAAAAAAGATTTGAGACGAAAAAATTTTTTTGCCTATACCTTAAGGAACAAAATCATACTTAACTCTAAAATGAACATCCATTCATTTTGTATGTAAAATAAAATATAATAATAAATTTGCAACAAGAACAATCATCCCTGTTGTATGTAAAATGAAATTCCATCCGTTTTGTATGTAAAATAAAATATAATAATAGATTTGCAACAAGAACAACTATCCTTTTTGTATTTAAAATAAACATCCGCATGCAAATAAAACCTCTAATAAATACCTTATCGAAAATTTGCGCCTCCACAATATTGTCATCTAAGTGAGTATAATGATCAATGATGTAAGAAGACAGGGTTGTAAAACCTTCTTCATCGATTGAGGAATCAATTAACGAAACAAAAACTACTTATACAAACCCAAACACATTAATAAAGGTGTCCGGTGAAACAACGTCGGCGATGAGCGGGATTGCTCTTCACGGCTGTGTCTGCACGGGCTGCGTAAGAACATCGGCATACGGTTGCGGCGGTATCGGCGGGAGGTGTGCGGTGTCGACACGGGTTGCGAGGGGATAACGGCACGAGGTGAGGCTACGGTGGCGTGCACGGGCAGCGGTATTCCGACTGTGTTTGAACGGCGTTAGGGAGAATGGCGGCTTTATAATGTGTCGGAACGACTGTCTCTGACGGCGAGTTTTGGGCGCAGACCGGAGATTGGGAGATTATGGTGAAATTAGAAGTAATCGTACATAGTGTGAATGTATTTAATTATTAATCCTAATTTTTAAAATTTTAAAATTTAAAATTAAATAATTAATTAAAAATTTAATTTTTAATTTTTAATTTACCTTTTTTTTAAATTCATTGTTCACATTATTTACAATCATCATTGTTTTCCTATACTTTCTGATGAGTGGATATTTTATACGCTTTTTGGGGGTAATTTCATGTAGTTTTTAGTATGTTTTAGTTAGTTTTATTAGTTTTAGGCAAAATTCATATTTCTAGACTTTACTATGAGTTTGTGTATTTTTCTGTGATTTCAGGTATTTTCTGGCTGAAATTGAGGGATTTGAGCAAAAATCTGATTCAGGCTGAAAAAGGACTGCTGATGATGTTGGATTCTGACCTCCCTGCACTCGGAATAAATCTTTTGGAGCTACAGGAGTCCAATTGGCGTGCTCTCAATTGGGTTGGAAAGTAGACATCCAGGACTTTCCAGCAATATATAATAGTTCATACTTTGCTCGAAGATAAACGACGTAAACTGGCGTTTAACGCCAGTTCCATGTTCCATTCTGGCGTTAAATGCCAGAAACAGGTTACAACCTGGCGTTTAACTCCAGAAACAGCCTATGCATGTGAAAAGCTCAAGTCTCAGCCCCAGCACACACCAAGTGGGCCTCGGAAGTGGATTTCTGCACTAACTATCTTAGTTCACTCACTTTCTGTAAACCTATGTTACTAGTTTAGTATTTAAACAACTTTTAGAGATTTATTCTGTACCTCATGACATTTTAGATCTGAACTTTGTATCTTTGACGGCATGAGTCTCTAAACTCCATTGTTGGGGGTGAGGAGCTCTGCTGTGTCTTAATGGATTATTGCAATTATTTCTGTTTTCTATTCAAACACGTTTGTTTCTATCTAAGATATTCATTCGCACTTCAATATGATGAATGTGATGATCCGTGACACTCATAACCATTCTCAATCTATGAATGCGTACCTGACAACCACCTCCGTTCTACCTTAGATTGAATGGGTATCTCTTGGATTCCTTAATCAGAGTCTTCGTGGTATAAGCTCTCCATTGGCAGCATTCTTGAGAATCCGGAAAGTCTAAATCTTGTCTGTGGTATTCCGAGTAGGATTCAGGGATTGGATGTCTGTGACGAGCTTCAAACTCACAAAGGTTGGGCATAGTGACAGACGCAAAAGGATCAATGGATCCTATTCCGACATGAGCTAGAACCGACAGATGATTAGCCGTGCGGTGACAACGCACTTGGAACATTTCACTGAGAGGACGGATGGTAGCCATTGACATCGATGATCCACCAACATACAGCTTGCCATAGGAGGAACCTTGCGTGCGTGAAGAAGAAGACAGGGAGAAAGCAGAGATTCAGAAGACAAAGCATCTCCAAAACTCCAACATATTCTCTATTACTGCATAACAAGTACTATTTAATCCATGCTTTTTATTTACTACCAATCAAAACTGAGAATTATTATCATCCTGACTAAGAGTTACAAGATAACTATAACTTGCTTCAAGCCAACAATCTCCGTGGGATTCGACCCTTACTCACGTAAGGTATTACTTGGACGACCCAGTGCACTTGCTGGTTAGTGGTACGAATTGTGAAAAGTGTGATTTACAATTTCGTGCACCACTTTCTCTAAAAAAATTCCTATAAATTCAGAATTTGGGCTTAAAAATAGGGGTGGCAACGGGGCGGATTTTTGCTCTACCCGACCCCGCTCCGTCGTACAACAACCTGCATAGAACCAGCCCCACTTCTACCCGTGGGTAGTAAAACGTTGAATCCTAACCCGCCCCCCTCTACCCGTCCCTATAATTATTAAAATCCAATAAATAAAATTAAATTTCAAAATTTATATAACTATCATTACATACATAACATAAATTAAAGTAAAATTTAAATATGATGCAATATTATTAATCATTTACTAATTATTTTACATATATTATACATATTATATATTAAAATTATATATATTATATATTTATATATATAGCGGGGCAGGTAGAGACGGGTATTACCTAAACCTGACCCCGTCCCGCCCCTCTCAAGAACCTGTCTCACTAAAAATTCATCCCAAGTAAATAGAAGTAAGGTAGATACCCGCAGATTCGGATGGTATTATCATCCCTACTTAAAAATCATGTTTAACAACTTAGAATTATACTATTTTGGTTTATATATTATGAAAAGTCAGCACTAAAATTGTTCAAAGGACTCATTATTAGTCATATATATACATTGATTCAGAACTAGTCACCCAAAAAAAATACATTGATTCAGAACCCGTCACTTTATATAACTTTCTTTTTTCATCGAAAACTTTGAGTGCATATATAAAGGAAATAATAAGATTCAGAATCTAAATCTCAAAAGTGAGTCTTTAATAAAAAGGGGGCATGCAATGATGCATGAGAACCAATAAGGCAGGACCATATCATGCAGCTAGTATTATGCAACATGCATGAATTAGCTATAGATATTATTATATTATTCATTGGTTGATATATTTGTGATGGTTCAAGTAATTAAATGTGGTCCTAATAGTGCAGAGACTTTCGGAATGGAACCTCATTATTGTTGACCCAAAAGAATGATAGAGTAGATGGATGGCCGTTGTTTCATTGGGGTGTGGCAGCTCCCAAATCTCCAACTGGGGTGGGACCCACACCACACCACACATCATTTTCGGGCATTCATGGAGTTGGGCCCCTCCTTCCATGGTGGTCATGAATGATCCAGCTTTTTGTGTGTGGGTCTGGATCCTTCTTGCAAGATAACCATCAAAATGGCCCCTCATGCATTAATCAATTTATTTATTCCAATTTAACTTAATTCGTCACAGAATATTAGCGTGTGTATCTGTGATGATCACACTGTTATCTAATAGTTTAGAATTTGATTTTTTGTTATCAAAAGATTAATGCAGGACAAACGAAAAAGAAAACTTATTTAAAAAAATTCATGCTTAAAAATGACTATTGCAAGAAACACGTGTTAGAAATTAATATTTCGGAGTGAGTATGGTTTTGATCCCTAACGTTGAGAGTCAGAATCAAAATCGTCTCTCATCTAATTTTCGATTTAGAATTGTCCTTAACGTTTTTTTTCGTATTAAAATCGTTCTTTTATTTAAATTTTTTATTTTATTCCTAAACCACCCTTGCTTTAAAAAAATTTTATTTTTTTTAGAAAAAGGGGAGACGGGGTGGGGGAGGGGAGAAGGGGAGAACGGGGAGGGGGAGGGGGGAATTGAAGGGGACGCGGGGTGGGGGGAAGGGGAAGGGGAGTCGCCGTTGGGGAGGGGAGAGGGGGAGGGGAAAAGAGGAAAGGAGGAGGGTATTTTTGTCAAAAAAATAAAAAGGACGATTTTAATATGAAAAAAAAACGTTAAGGACGATTCTAAATCGAAAATTAGATGATGGACGATTTCGATTCTGGCCCTCAACGTTAGGGACCAAAACCGTAGTTACTCCTAATATTTCTCTACCTAATTTTAGCTAATAACTTAAATTTTTAGAATAAATAATTAATCTTAGACAAAAAATAATTGATTCTTTTGTTAATTTTCTATTTTTATGTACTATTAATTATTCATGTTGCCATAAATTTTATCATGTAATATTTAACAATTTCAAATTAATAAAGAGATTAATTTAAATCACTTTAATATTTTAAAAAATTTAATCAGCATATTAAGTCTTTTAAAACTAAATTAACTCAAATTTAATATTTTTAAGATCATTTTAAACATTAATATGTGTGTATAATCTACTATATATAAAGATATGGAAGAAGAGAATTATTATATAAATTTTCTTTTTTAAAATATTTTTGTTATATATAATTATAAAAAGATATTTTATTAACTCCAAAAATTGAATTGATAATCTTCTAACTTTATTCTAATATACTTATTATTTTAATTAATCTCAAATTTCTTTATACTATCCATAATTATTTTATAAAGATACATTATTTTTTTTCAAGTAGAATATATATAAACACATATATTTATCAATACACTAGTGGAATTAGGGGTGTGCATGGTCCGATTCAGTCTGAAGATCCGATTTGACATCGAACATTTTAGAGATTTTTTTGTGTGATTTCATCGAGTATAGGATCGGGTAAGGGTCTCAAAAATAGATCTGATTATTATTTCAGGTCGGATCCGGACTAAAGCTCGGGTCTCTCGAACTCGGCTCAGTGAGCCGGTCATCATACACAATTAATATTTTGTGTTATTAGTGATGAATGATGGCTATTCTTATGTGAAATTTAAGTATTATAAATCTTAATATTTTGTGTTATTAGTTATTATAAGACTATAAGTTAATGTTTTATGTTTAAAATGCATAAAATTTTAGACTAATGTATAATATTATATTATTTGTATTGATTTAAATATTTGGTGTTATTAGACAATATTAGTATTGATTATAGTTATGCTTTAATTTTAGAGAAGAGTTGGTTCTTGTTATATTTTTCTAAGTAAATTTTATCATGTCAAATAATGGTTGGAGTCTTGAAAATTTGGATATTTTCACATGTTAGCTTATAAGAAGGTATCAAGATAATGTATGTAATGTTACCGACTCAGTTTTCACCCAATTTTTACCCAGTATAATCATGGTCTAAAAGTGTATAAATTTCATCGAGTTTAGAATCGGATTTGAATCTAAAAATAGGCCAAATATATTTCGAGTCGAATATAAATCATATTAAATTCGGTTTCACTCAGCCCATATACACCACTGAGTGGAAGTAAATGTGTTTAGGTTGTGACCATGGGTGGAAGACGGCCACTTGTGTTTCGGTTTGTTTTAAATTTGGTTTGGCTTGTTTTATTAAATGGGTGAGTTTTAGATTGAAGATTTTATTAATTAAAAAATGTTAAGTTATAAGTCTTTAAAAAAGTTTTGAACTGGTTGGTTAAAATATTCTTTTTGTAAAAATAAATTATTTTTTGTTTGAATTTTTAACTATATAAAACAAAATAAAAAGAAATAATAGTTAAAATTAATTAAGATTGTAATTTTTTTTAAAAAAATATTTATAATTATAGATTGTAAATATGATTATGATATATGATTAACGATTAATATATAAATGAATTATATTTTATAAATTATGAATTATACATTTTAAAATACATATAATGTCAATTTAAATTTTTTAAGTTTATTATTTTAAAATTATAATTCTCAAAACAGATTTTTTAAATATATTTATGAATTTGTGGAACTTTTAAACAGATCTGACTTAAGCTCGAAAAAAGTCTATAAGAAATAACAAATTTAAACTTATGTTAAACCTCTTGTTTAAGCAAAAACTTGGCTCAGCTTGATGAATTTCCACCACTAGTGGTGGCGTGGTCTCATGATCATCATGTCATACTTTTCAAACCTCCAGACACAGTAGAAAGGAAGAAAGGAGGAGGCTTCTCACTCATTGGATAAGGAAAGGTAGTTGCTCCTTTAATTTCTTCGTTTCTCTCTCCATTAATTCAAACTATCTTCTCCTCGCTCCTCATAGATCACATATTCACGTTACCTCGTAACAATGGATAGCATATATATACTTTGAGTTAATGGGGAAAATAATCCTTAAAAATTCACATGAGAACCAAATTAATCTTCTAAAGATCAAAGATTTTGAATTGAATTAGTCTTAAATATAACTAAATTAAATAAATATTTTAACTTTTCTACTAACTAAATAATGATGTATTATATTAAGGCTTAGTTATGTAAAACTTCTACTTTTTAAAAGTTATAACATTTATATTCGATAAATCAAATTAAAAATAATTTTCAATAAATACAAGTAATAATAATTACGTTTGCTAAAATAATTTTTAAAATTTAAAAATATTATAATAAACATAAATGTGAGTGTTAAATTTAAAAATTAGTTAACATATGAGATTGTATTAGATTTTTAAATTTTGAAAAATACAGTCAACTTTAAAATTAGGGGTGGCAACAGAGCGGGTAGGGGCAAATTTTCGCTCTACCCAATCTCGCCCCGCCGTACAACAACCCGCATTGAATCCGCCCCATTTCTACCTGCGGGTAGTAAAACGTTGAACCCTAATCCGCCTCGCCCCTACCCGTCCTTATAATTATTAAAATCCAATAAATAAAATTAAATTTCAAAATTTATATAACTATCATCACATACATAACATAAATTAAAGTAAAAATTTAAATATGATACAATATTATTAATCATTTACTAATTATTTTACATATATTATACATATTATATATTAAAATTATATATATAGCGGGGTAGGTAGGGGCGGGCATTACCTAAACCCGACCCCGCTCCGAGCGGGTAGGGGCGGGGTTGGTACCCGCGGGTTCGGGTGATATTGTCATCCCTATTTAAAAAGCTCTACCTTAAGTACTTTCAAAAGTATCCTAATCTTTTAAAAATTGCAAGCACAAACACATAATTTTTTTGATTTATCAAACACAAAATGAGAAATTTGAACTTTTAAAAAGTACAAACACCTTTTTAAAAAGCTTTACCAAATCAATCTAAGTAAAATATGACATTATAACATAATAGATTAATAACAAATATTATAAAATAATAAAGTTGACATGTCATATCAATGACACATGACATATTATGTATCATTTGAAATGTCGTAAATTTATATAAAATTAAATTAATCTTTAAAAATATGCGTATAATTCATTTACATCTCTAAATTTAAAAAATGAGTAAAATTAATCTTTAAACAAATCTCTTATTTTTTTATAATTTTAAATTATTAATATTTTTTAATTATACTATTTTTAATGCCATTTATTATATCATACTAAATAAAATTCTATTCACATCAAATAATAAAAATATTGGATATTATTAATTTTATATACCTTTTATGTCTTTTGACAACTATTTATCTAAACTATAATTATTCTTCAAAGTAATAATAAAAAAATTAAATATTATCAAACACATTTTTTTTAGTTTGTACTTATTTAAAAATTATTTTGATTTTAATTTACAAACATAATTTCTTCCATTTTTAAAAAGTTATCTTTCAAAATCTAACTTTCGCTACACCAAATTTCGCTGATAACAATAACTTTTTGTCAGTCACTGTAAAAAAAAAGTCTATAGTTACAGTGGTAAAAAAAAGTGACCATAGATTTATGGTCACGATTTTTTTTCGTGGTCTATTCTAATGTGACCATAAATTTATAGGTACGCTTTTTTTATTTATGATCATGGCCTTTATGGTTACGGTTGCAATGTTTAAACAATGACACTTTAGGCCACTTTTTTTTTACCGTGACCGTAACTTAAAACCGTGACCAAAACTTATTTATGATCATCCTATTTTAAAATCGTGTATGGTCACCGTTTTAATGTGACCATAACTTATTTATAGCCACCCTATTTTAAAACTATGACTATAACTTACTCTATGGTCACCCTTATTTTTAAATCGTGACCATAGCTTATCTATAGTCATTTTATTTTAAAACCGTGACCATAACTCACTCTATGATCACCCTTTTGAAAAATCGTGATCATTGTCTTATCTATGGTCACGGTTTTAGCGTGACCATAGCTTATCTATGGTCATCCTATTTTAAAACCGTGACCATAGCGCATTCTATGATCACCCTTTTAAAAAATCGTGACCATAGCCTTATCTATGGTCACCCTATTTTAAAATCGTGACCTTAACTTACTCTATTTTTTGATATCTTTTAAAGCATAATTACATCCCAAAATTATGATAATTGCAAAATAAGTCTAAAAGGGAGAAATTCAAGAAATCTAAATCATAACATTTATATTATAAGTTAGATATATTTTTAGTCCAAACAACACAAATTAAAATAGGGTGTAATTTATCCATTATATATAATACCAGGTAAAGTCTCTTAAAAAAATTATAGAAAATATCAAAACATTATATTTAGATAACTAAAGTAGATATCAGACACATCCCATCTCATATTTCTATAAAAAATAATATTTTTTCACATCATGTCTTGTTGCTAAAAAAAATAAACATATTAAAACAGAACAAAAATACTTTTGATGACGTAATACAGTTGAATAATGAATATGTGATACAAATTTAATAAGTCAATCAACATTAGAAAAGACTATATTAATAAGTCAATCAATAATAAAAAGACTAAAACGTAAAAAAAAAAAAAATTCCAATGATAATAAAGGGGAAAAAGCTTAATAAGTCAACTAATGTAGTTATGTCCTGCTTTATTTGAAATCCGGCACCAATGCTCTAAGCATACCATCCTTAATGAGTTTTTTATTTGAAGAAGACATGCCAACATCAAACTTCCATAATTAACTATTATAGTAGTCTAGTACATTAGCTTAAGGCCAATAAATCAACAGTAAAGTTAATGTCAACAACAATTAGTCACTATTAGTTTAACTATTAATTTGTACAGTATTTACTTTCAGATCTTTTAGCATATGACTCGATCCAAATAAAGGAGGAATGCTTCACCACACATCATTTGGTATACTATTGGTGTCAAGCAGAGATTGTTGGGCAACTATCTATCATAACTTGCACTTGTTCTGCACTCATACCAGCATTGACTTGCCGCAACAACGTTTAAATCAAGTTTGTTAAACCATCCAACTTACAAGTTAAGTTATTTTAAATTTTTTTCCATAGTTGAAACCATTTCAATATGTTGTTGTTGCATTTTTTGGATTTGCTTATCTATTCTAAGAGAGGATTTTGTGATTGATCGACAATAGAAACAAACTCTACTATGTCTATCCTTTCCAAAAACTGTTTGAACTGCTTCACCATTACTGTATCCTGCTTGCTTTAAATTTTGAAGATGATCCTGTTACACACAAATAATATCAAAATAAGTTCATGCACCCAAATGCTAAAAATAAAAATAGTTAAAAACATTTATTTTTAGTGTACATTTCTAAGAAACTAAACAACTCATAATCGTCTCTTGCGTTCTCGAATCAGTCTCCTTTTTTGTTTGTATGAGTTATAACAAATATTTTAGAATGTGATAGATTTTCATTATCCTCCTTCTTTGCATGCTACAAAGAAACTATCAATATGTGACTAAGTCAACACAAATAATATAAAAGATGCAAAGATACTTAAATGTGAAGCACAAATATAATACCAATTCAGCGCAAACTAATTCAAAATTAACTGGATCCATTTGATGATTCCATTTTTTCTTGGATCTATTTTTACGATTTTGGTCAGAAATGGCCTACATTTTGTTGCAATGTAAAAATACATAAACAGAGTAATTTAGATACATGTTACAAACATTAAAGCCAAGAAAGTAAATTTAAAATATCTTACTTTGATGATATCAAGCTTCCACAACTGAACTAATTTTCGAAAATGACGTTCAGATATAGTCATTGGACGATATTTCATCATCTCTTTGAATGAGTTATATGGTGTATAGTGATATTTTTTAATGCGTTTCTTAAATTGCTTCCATGCCTCTCCAATAGTATCTACCACCTAAGGCTCAACATCACTTGGAATATTATATTTAGACTAAAAAGATACAAAGAATTACATTATTTTACCATGCATGCTAAGTCCAACATGAAACAATTTAAAAAAGAAAATGATCTACTCACCTTTGCATAATTCAACATTGAAGTTTTAGTCTCACTTGACACAGCTTACCAATTGGTGTATAATAACGTGACCAAATTAGAGTTTCTTGCAAGTGTATCCAAGAAACAACTAAATAATTAAACCTGTGTCTTTGTTGGGCCTATTAGTTTGTCATTGTACTATGTTAACTCTATCTATGTCTCTATAGAATGAATATGCTTGAGTTGGGTGGGACTACGAGTTTTTTTCTTTTTGGTATCTATTTTCAATGTCATTACTAGAGAATATTAACAAGAATATTAATCTAATAAATAAAAAATTAATCTAATAAAGAAAAGAGTTGGGTTGGTATCTTTCACTATTTGCTACTGAAGCTAGGGATAAAAGCATTAACGTTGTTGTGATTGTCACTACTATCACCAATACTTGGAATGTGATCATCATAATCATATTCATATTCTTCATCATTTTCATCCAATGATATCCCATATATTTCAAAGAATTCATATAAAGTCATCACTGGGATAAGAGACTCGATCTTGTGTTCTTCTTCATTAGCATCTTTTTCATTCGATTTCTTCATTGGCATCTTCTTTTTAGTCGGCTTCTTGCTTTGACCCTCACCTTCATTGGTTTGCATCTTGGCTTGATCATCTTCTGCCTTCAATTTTTTCGTTGGCACCTTTTTCCTAGTCGGCTTCTTGTTTTGACCCTCATCTTCATTAGTTTTCATCTTGTCTTGATCATTTTTTTCATTGGATTTCTTCGTTGGCATCTTGATTTGACCCTCACCTTCATTGATCATTTTGTCTTCATTTTTTGTTATCTTCTTCATTTGCATTTTGTTTTGACCTTCATCGTCAACTCTTGTCACTTTTTTGTTGACATCTTGCCTTTTTTCTGTCTCATTTTTGCTATTATCCCCACATGTAGCTAATACATGTTCCCGTTTGATTTGAAATTTTTTTAGCAACGCATAGGCACTCGTGAATTGAATTTTTCCTAAATTCTTTACTGGACTCCTCATCTTCAAGGGACTTCTTGTGACTCTATTTGTGATAGGTCCTTATCATTTTCTTTTGGAATTTCCTTTATTGTTCATCCTGTATCCAGAAAAGATAGGTTAAATAAAACATCAACATAATTCAGTTACAAAAAAAGAGGTCAAATTAAGCATCAACATAATTCAATTACAAAAAGAGCTCAAATAAAGTATCAACATAATTGAATTACAAAAAGAGAGGACAAATAAAGTATAAACATAGTCCAAGACCTTATAGTCACTAAATTTTTCCATCACTGTCAAACTCATCAGACTCTGTTTCTTTGTCTTTAGGTTGGAGCTCGTTTGGTGCTACATCAACAATAGTAGGTCACATATCCTGTCTAACCAAGTCCACCTCACCGATATCACTTAAGGATATCGAGCTATTCGCAGATTCATGTGGCTCTCTTATGTTAGGATCAAATTGTAATTGGGCACCAATGTGAAACAAATCTCTTGAAACCGTTTTCATCACATAATACTTTTGGAAAATGTATGGATCTTTCACATAAAAGCATTGGTGTGCTTGGCTTGCCAACACAAATGGTTCTTCTTGGTAACATCTTTTGTTGAAATGAACATATGTCAAACCAAAATTATCTTCCTTGGCCATATACTACTCTCACTTAAATAACACAACTTTAAATTGGCTATAATAATCTAACTCAACAATATCCATGATTCTACCATAATATCTTATGTTGGACACGGTTTGGCGCTAAACGCCAATATCACGGCGTTTAGTGCTGTGATGCCAGAGAAAAAGTATAAACTATTACATATTGTTGGAAAGCTCTGGAAGTTGAATTTCTACAACCATTAGAACCATGTCAATTAGACCTCTATAGCGTAATTTATGCTCGTTGGAGTGTAAAGACATCAGGGTTAACAGCATCCACGAATTCTCTTTGCACTTGTCTTCAATTCTGGGTTCCACCTTGTTCTTTTGCTTCTCTTTTCCTAATATTTTCTTACAAGAATCATAAAACTAAGAAAATCAAAGAACTAATAGAAAAGCCTTGAAAATCATATAATTATTAAGCAAAAGTCACAACTTTTCTATAAGAAATGCTAATAAAAAGTACTTAAGATTCTCACGCATCAACGTCCACCATGAAGTGAAGTTTGTCCATCTCCATAATCTTGCTGTGATGTCCCTCAAACTTTTAAGATATACACAATGTCTTAGTATCACGATGAAGTTGACGATATATTTTCAGAGAATAAAGATTATTATTAGAAGCTGATGAGGATGATGAGTCATTCAAGGTATGTATAGACAACATGTCATTGGTAATTTTTTCCCTCCAAATTTAAATGCTCAAGCATATTTCTGTACTTGTTTTATTTTTCCTTTTTGTGTCACGATGATCACACATGTAGGTTTCTTTTTTCGCAAGGAGTTTGGATCAAATTCTATTGCCTAATAAAATAGATTTATAAAATATATCAAGCTATGAATTATAATTCAGTCTTAGAAAAGCAAGCAAAGCATTTAACAAACTCACAACTTTTTCAGAAAAAGGTTTTCTAACACATTTAAAGTGCAATGTCAAATGCACCAAAAATATATAGATCCTTGACTTAGACATACATTGTATTAACCAAATACAAAAAATTAATAATTTTTTATCTCATGACAATGCCATTAAGCAAGATAAGTTGGCATTGTTGTATATACTTTCATAAAATTTAGAATGGGAGTCTATTTTCTCAACAAAATTGATTGAAATGCAGACTTGCAGCTTTCTTACTTACCAGCCTCCTCATATGTCGAACATCGAGTTCGTGACACCTTGTTATCGACTTCACGTCTATTCCCCAATTTTCTACATCCTTATCTTGCTACAAATTCATAATGTATGTCACACCCTCTTCCTTCTTGAGGTGATCGATGTCTTCAGGTTTCTGTGGTTGGGATCCCACAATAAGATTATCAGTTATAAGTGTGTAATTCATACCTGAAATAAATCACAGATTGCATCAGCAGCAGCAATCATATTACTGATGCTATGCATTTTATATAATAGACACAAATTATACAACACTAACTATTCCTTCTAGCACCTTATACAAAATGCAAGTAATTAACAAAGAAAACCCATCATTATATCAAACAGTTGGCATTCATAACTAATAAATAGGGAAAAAAAAGGAAACTAATCCAGATTATGGTGATACTCAAAAAGATTCTTCATCATTCTCTTCACAGCAATATTGTAATCTTCCATTCTGTCCTTGGATTTAGAGGCAATGGCATTGCTAGTGGAGGGTTTGTGCTTCTTCTCATCAATGCCACTTTCTGATAGATTCTTGTAGCATATTCGAGTGACAGGACGCGATTCAAAAGCAGCGACATCCAGAGAAAAAGACGACGGCATGACAGCAGAAGCAGAAGCGGTGACAATCCACAAACGACGTCGAGAAGCATCGATGGTGACGACGGCTTTGGGTAGCTCCAATGGCGATGACAACGACGGAGTTGGCAGTGACGAGGGCAGCCAGGCTCCCCTCCAGTGGCAACGACCCTCGCGTTATGACTCTCCCAACGGCGACACAACGGCATCGACGGTGGTAGTAACACCCACTGCCACTGCCTCCCCATTTCCCCTCTCCTTCCTTCTCCTTCTTCCCCCCTCAAGCTCCCTCTCTCTCTCTTTTCTTTGCTTTTCTTTCTGCGTGTGTGGGGTGCTTGGGAAAAAAGTTAAGGGTTAAGACTAGGGTTTGTAGAGTTTGTGTAAATTAGATTTTTATTTGAAAATATTAATAAAATTAAAGTATAAAAAAAGTATTTTTAATAAAATTAAAAGTAATTAAATTATTAAAGTTTTATATTTTAAATAAAAAATATTTATGAAAATGATATGAGTTTTAATGAATTTTAAACTCAAAATCTCACAATTTTGATTTAATTATTTTTTGATAAATTATTTTTTAAAAATAAAATCATGAATAATTATAATAAAGCACAAATAATTTATTATTTATTTTGTAACAATCGAAAATCTTACCGGTTTAATAATGAGTGTTGGGTTATAGTAGGTTTAGGACTAGTAGATAAAAGAAAAAAAATCATTTTTATTTATGTTTAACAATTAATTTTTTTAAATTAAGAAATTAATTTTTAGCTAACATTTAAGACTTAATTATTAGTAAAAATTAAATATATATTTTTGTAAAAAATATAAATAATATATACTATTTATAAAAAATAATTAATTAATACAAATAATATTTTAAAAAGTAAATTTTTGAAATAAAATAAAATTATCTTAAAGATTTTAATATTTTTAAAAAAAATTTAGTTACAAAAATTCTTGTATTTTGTGAGAAACAAATAACTTGTTACAAATAATATTAAATTTTGTGACAAATTAATATTTTGTTATAAAATAATTGAAATTTTTGAAATAAATAAGTATTTTAATCGTTTGCAACCATTTCATCTTTTACAAATATTTTAATAGTCACAATCAATTGGTGAGGCAAACAATTTATTTACTGGCTTTTTGGAAAGTTTGAGTTTTGACTTTCAAGTGTTTCTCATCTAAAAAAGAGTTGGGACAAAATGACAATGAAAAAACCAAGTGTATAAACATTGTCAGGGATAATTTTTGTTTTGTTACTTTGAGACCATTTGGTTTTGATTACTAATGTTGTTGAAATTTTTTGTAGCAAGTATTTCACTTTAAAGAGGACAAGAGGTATAATCAAGCAGGAGATCACCTAGAGAATAGTTAAACTCAATCTAAAAGGATAAAAGAGGGAAATTGTTGTTGGATTTTTTTCTCTCTTTTGTGAGGCCCAAGTTCAATATTTTGGGGGTGTATTTTTGCAGTCTAGTGTCACAACCTTAATTCATTTTTTTGAGGTTTTTTTGAGAGAGAGAGAATAGCCACCAAGTGAGAGAGAAGAGGGAAAAACAGAATTCCCATTTTTGCCCAAAGCAGTAAATTTCAAATGGCAGTTTCTCAGTTGTTTACCGTTGGATCGGCTTGAAATTTAAACTGCGTGTTCTTATCATATTGTTCTTCATTCTGATCGGTGAAGATGTTAATTGGAGGTTTTCAGTAGGAGAAATTGGTTTCGCAAGAGAGAAATTAGGTTTTCCATTTTTACACAGAGCAGAAATTTTGGAACGCTTCTTTTACCGTTGGATCGACGTGAAATTTGAACTGTAAATTCTTCACATCTTGTTCTTCATTGTGAACGATGGAGATTTTAATTGGAGGTCTGCAGAGGGAGAAATTGGCTTCGACATCAGCTCTGTTTTTTTTTGGGTATATTTCATCTTCTTGCCTATTATTTGTGAGCTTTGGTGCATTGATATTTTGGCTGGTTATATGCACGTTTTTGTGCTTTGTTTGAGACTCTCTTGTACCTCATTTGATTATAGTTGAGCTATTTCATTGGTCTGGACGACCCGTGGTTTTTACCTGTCACATTGAGGGGGTTTTCTACGTTAAAATCTTGGTGCGTTCTTTTTATTGCTTTACTTGCTATATTTGCTTGTTATAATTGCTGCCATATTGTGTTGTGAGTGCTTCCATATTGTTCTTGTGTTGGACATTGTTGTCGTTTTCGCTGCTAGGCTCTTTCATACTGGCATCAGAGCTTGTTGGTATTTTTCTGGGCTTGTGATTCTGTGAACAATGGAAGCTAATACTAATACTAGTAGAATGATCACTCTTAATGGTCCTCATTATGATTTGTGGAAGTCAAAGATGGAAGATTTGCTTTATGTCAAAAATTTTCATCAACCAATTTTTGGTACAGAGAAGCCTAATGATAAGTCTGATGATGATTGGACTTTGTTGCATAGACAAGTCTGTGGATATATTAGGCAGTGGGTTGACGATAATGTATTGAACCATATTATTGGAGAGACACATGCTCGAACCCTTTGGATTAAGCTTGAACAGTTGTATGCTCGGAAAACTGGGAATAACAAGATGTTTTTGATCAAGCAGTTGTTGGCTTTGAAGTATACAGATGGGACATCAATGACAGATCACTTGAATAATTTCCAAGGAATTATGAATCAGTTATCTTCCATGGGCATCAAGTTTGATGAAGAGGTTCAAGGATTGTTACTTCTTGGATCCTTACCAGACTCGTCGGAAATTCTCAGAATGTCATTGTCCAATTCTGCTCCTGATGGTGTAATCTCTATGGATCTTGCCAAGAGTAGTGTTTTGAACGAAGAGATGAGAAGAAAGTCACAAGATACATCGACTACACATTCAGATGTTCTTGTTTCTGAGTCTAGGGGGAGAAGCAAAAGTCGAGGTCCTAAAGGTAGAGATCAAAGCAGAAGCAAGTCTCGAGGAAAGTATAAGAATATTGAGTGTCATCATTGTGGTCAAAAGGGACATGTGAAGAGATTTTGTTGGCAGCTAAAGAAGGAGAAAGCCAACGCAAGTAAAGACAAGAGCACAAATAAAGATGATGGTAACAAGGAAGACAAGGTTAATGTAACTCATGATGATTTTCTTGTTGTTGAGGAGTTTGAATCTGTTAACCTTGTTGATAATAGCACTAGTTGGGTGATTGATAGCGGTGCTTCTATTCATGTTACATCTAGGAGGGATTTGTTTACGTCCTATACTCCTGGTGATTCTTGTTATTGCTTTACTTGCTATATTTGCTTGTTATAGTTGCTGCCATATTATGTTGTGAGTACTTCCATATTGTTCTTATGTTGGACATTGTTGTCGTTTCTGCTGCTAGGCTCTTTCAATTGTATGATGGGACATACAAAGACTTCGAAAAAAAATTTTGCTCCTCACCCAGAAGAAATTGATCAAAATTGAAAATGATTCATTGAATATCGGTTGAAAGATGACGCACCGATAAAAAGTTATTAAATTGGTAAATGATGAATTATTGTTCTATTTAAAATTTAGAATGTTACAATTTGAGAATAGAGAGTTGTATTGTTTGATAATAGTTTAATTATTCTCTTGATTCTTATAGTTTCATTAATTTTTTAATTAAATTTTTATATTTTCTTTTTTTAATTATATTTTTATATTATTTTTAATTTTATAATTAAGTATTTTTTATATTAAAAATTTTAAAATTAATAAAATATTTCTCTCAAAAAATACTTGTTCAAAGATATAATTAAGTTATTAATTGTAGATATTTTTAATTTATGGATAAATATTCTTTTAATTCTAATATTTTTTACACTAGCCAAGATTTAATTACAAAATTAAAAGTAGTGTAGGAACCTAATTAAAAGGAAAAAATATAGAAATCTAATTACAAATTTGATGAAATTATAAGGACTGCAAAGTAATAAACATTTGAAAATTGAGAATGTAGAGATATACCTAGAACTTTTGTTCAACCTTAAGTACTTTCTGTTTCGCCTGTTTTTTAGTAATTTTGATAGGGTGTCGAATCAAGCTTGTATCATGATTTCTGGTTCGAGAGCAAATACGATTCCTTTGAAAAGCAGTGAACTTGACCCAGGAATTACTTAGTGTTTGTGTCAAGAATGAAAGTAAATAAAATGTATGAAATGCGAATAAATTAAAATGTCGAATCGATAAGAAATAGATAGAATTCAAATAACAAAAATAGTTGAAATTAAAGAAAATAAAATACTTGAATAAAAAATAAAAATAAAAATAGAGATAAAATGAATAACAAAATAGATGAATAAAGAACAATAAATAAATTGAAGTTCAAAGTAAATAGAAAGGAATTTAACGTACTTAAAAGGGAAAATAAAGCAAAATAAATTTGAAACGACAAAGCAAAATAAATTGAAAATAAAAGGAAAAATAAAGGAAATAAATTAAAAGGTTAACTCCAAACACTCATATGTATTTGTACTCCATGATCTTCCGTGATGTCATTGAGACTGAGAATTCGTAAAGTTTTGTATATGGTGTAGTGTATCAGATTGAAGTCCGTTCTCACTTCTGTCTTTTTACTATTTATAGATTAAAAAAATAGACTTGTAGAGTATTTTTCTGTTATTTCTTCCAAGTTTGTCATCCCACATCTTCTCTTACCTTGATTTTCAAGCTCCACATTTCATAAAGTGCTTTTGGATAAAGTCTTCATCTCATTTAAGCTTTTAGAAGTCATCGACTCAACTCCTTCTAGAGAAAGTCGAACCCTTATGTCAATGTTCTCATGGAACAACTCATGTTATGGTACTTCGACCTAACAACCCACGTGATTTGGTATTTCATCATACATATTGTAAACTTATTCTTAAATCAAACAATCATGGTCGAACCATCTATACTGTCGAATCATTGTCAATGTAAATTTCCATAAATTTACCAATAAAATCATAGCTGAATTCATAGTTTTCTAGTAAGTAGCCCTAGCATTCTTTAGTCCAAATGGCATGACTAGCCATTCATAAGTGCCAATGGCTCCAGGGCATGGAAAAGCTGTCTTCGACACATCTTCCTAGGATATGAGTATTTAATTATATCCTGAATACCCATCCATGAACCTCAGAAGTTCACTTCCTGCTGTAGAGTCGATCAGCATATCTGTGATTGGCATCTGATACTCATCTTTTAGTGTAACTTTATTCAAATCCCTGAAATCAATACACACTCTTAGCTTTCCATTTTTCTTAATGACAAACACAATATTAGCAATTCATTTGACATACCTGGTTGTTTGGATGACCCCAGCTCTCAACAAAAGTTCGACCTCCTCTTTGATTTTAACCATGATTTCAGGTGCAAAACGTCTAGGTGCTTGTTTAATAGGTCGAGCGTTCTCAAGAAGGAGAAGCTTATGCCCGACCAAAGATCTATCCAATCCAGGCATCTCCTCATATTGCCAAGTGAAACAATCTTGGTATTTATTCAACACCTTAATTAACTCTTCTCTGAAAATAGGATCCAAGTTCTTACTTACATAAGTAACTCGACCTTTTCCACCAATCTCGACTTCATCGAGAGGATCTTGTACTTCAACTTCTTTATTGTGCAAATCTTCTTAAAATAAATCTGACTTCTCAAACCCTAAGGGGTCGAGATCATATATACATGCTAGTGCATGTTCTCTTGTGCACTCCTTCTCAGCCACGTAGGCTGAGAATCGAGCCTAGTGACTCAATATATCCATTAAGTGGACACTGCGGCTAAGTTCTCATTGGCTTTAGGGACCAGCTTCATGCCATGTGTCCCTACATAGCAACTTTTGATGAGAGTGGTGTCAAAGGTGCTCATATCGATATCCAGTGATCGAACACTAGTATGATATTCTTTAAAGCTGACATTCATTTGTTTGATATAATAGGGACTATCATCAGCTTCAATTTTCTCAATTCTTCCATCCTCATCCCAGAGCACCAATTTTTATGCAAAGTCGAGAGAATTGCCTCTACTTTATGGATCCAGTCTCTCCCCAACAACATGTTAAAAGTTGCTTTGGTAGGCACCGCTATATATACCGTGGGGCGTTCGACACTTCCTACTTCCACCCTGAGTGGCATCATTCCTAGGGTTGTTGTCAACTTACCATTGAATCCAATAACAACCAAGTTTGTTTTAATCAAATCTTCGACTGCTTTCTAGAATAAAGGTAGCATGCTCTCAGAAAACAAGTTAATTGCCACTCCTCCATCAACCAAGATGCGATTAATTCCAATCCTTCGACTTTAGCTTTAATATGCAAAGGTCAAAAATGACCATTGGTTATTTCATAAGATTTTTCAAACAATCTTTCTTTAATTAGTCCATTTTTTACGAACATGTACTTGTCTCCTGGAATGACATCATCACAATCTCCTTCGAGACAATTTCAAGGCCCTTCAGGGTTACCCTGAAAGTTGAAAGGAAGAACGGATACCGTAGCCACATACCCAAAACTAATTTCTCCAAACATCACAGCCAAGTTGTCCTCAAACCCATAATCGAAATTTTCTGTTAATGCTTCCTCTTCTTCTTTCTCCTTGGGGATCAGCTTAGTTAATGAGATTTCTTTCGACTCATTTTTTTTAACTATTGGCCTTTAATTGAGGACATTATATCCTCCTTTTGTTTTTTTTTTTGAGCTGATTTGCTTTCTTTGCTCAGCTCTGGATACGACCCCTTTGTATACATAAGTATTCTGTGCTTAGGCTACATCTCTTGGACTAAAGGGAGCTCTATCCTAAATATTGCGTCAAGATCTAGCTCGATCACCACTAATTCGGGAGCATGTATCTTTATGTTTGTGTCGTTAATTAAAGTAGTCTAGTTTAGTATATATTATTATATTATGTTATGAGTTAGTCCCACATCGCCCAAATTATGAAAGTTTTTCCTCCCCTATTATTATAAATATGTGTATGTACTCCTTTTGTTTATGAGTTGAAGTTGATTTTTGAATATGAAATAAAATGTGTGCTTATTTTTCTCTAGACTCTTTGAGAGTAAGAGGTGCATCCTTTTCTTAGCCAACCAAGGTGGGTTTATGACTATTTTCACCATAGTGGGGTTGCTAACCTCGCAAATATTGGTGAATCTAAATTATGTCACCATAGTGGGGTTGTTAACCTCGCCAAGATTGGTGACCCAAGCGACGTCCCGGCGTCAACCACCTTTTATGCTTGCTCCTCATCGGGACACACCCCTTTTTTGGTTTCCATCCTAATTTTCAAAACCTTCTCTCAAAGCATTGAAATTATAATTCTTTGACTAATTCAGAGCATTGTTCTATACCCATCTATTATTCGACACATTATAAGGAGGAACTCTAGTTCAATTTGACACTTCTTAGGTTTTCTGATTGACTGTGACAATAGTGCGCATCTATTGTTTGACATCCGTGCCAGAAGAATCTCGACTCTTGCCTCCCTGCTTTAATTAGGCTTGCCTCAATTTTTCTTGATAAAAACACTCTCTACTCTTTTTATAAGAGTCGGAAGCTTTATCAGCTGATTCATCGAATAGAGCACTGCATCAAGGGCATATGGCGACACTCCTTCCTTTTCTCTTTGCCTCAACGAAAAATCCAGCAAATTTTCTCCTACTTTTGGGTAGATAGGCCTTTTTGCTTCGAGCATGTCAAGCTTGAACTAGTTATCCTTCCCCATAGGCTCAACAGAAGCCATGTTAATCAAGAAAGTCATTTCCTCTGCTTCAGTAAAATTCGACATAACCTGAAAAGGATTAGAGTCTACTTTAGTCGACCATCTTCAATAACCTTTTGTATCAACTCCCTGAAATATACACAATTATTAGTATAATGCCCAGAAGCTTGATGAAACTTACAAAGCTTTTTATTTCTAATTTCAGAAACAGATGGCTTTTTTTTCCTTCAGGGAGTACCATTTGCTTATCTTTTAACATGTTAAAAATTTGTTCAGCTTTTATTAGATTGAAGGAGTAACTCCTTCCTCCCGATATGAGTCTTATCTTTTGCTGGATTAAAAAATTGACACATGTAAGAGGGTTCATCTTTTAATTCTACAGTAAAAGCAAATTCATTAATCGATTCTTCTTTGCTCATACAGTCGACATAATTCACCTTCTTATTAAAAAAATGTTTCTTTTGCTGGACTCAAATTCTTCTTTTCTTTATTTAATTTCTCGATCTAATGTACTTTATCTGCTAACTAAGCCAAGTCTAAAAATCGTTGGTTCACTAATTTCTTTCGAATATTGAAATCAAGGCCATTGATGGCCATCTTTACTACTTCAGATTCAGGAATAGGAGTGAAACACTTGTTTCTCATATTCTTAAATCGTATGAGATAGTCATCGATCAACTCAACTTTTTCTCTCTTTACTGTAAACAAATTGGATAAAGTTACTTTCATCGCTCCTCTAAAGAACTGATAATGAAAACTCCTCTCTAATTGAACCTAACTATGGATTGAGTTAGTTTGTAAATTTGAAAACCAAGTGGAAGCATTTTTTGTGAGTGAAGAAGGAAAGTATCTCATTTTCAAATACTCATTGGTAGTCAGCTCACCTATTTCAACTATATATCGAGCTACATGCTCGACAGTGAATTTTCCACTCTCATCGACAAATTTGGTAAGAGACTTTGGCGCTTTGACTCCTCTGAGGAGTTCAGTTGTTAAAACATAATCAGAAAAAGGGGATATGAAGTAGGGTTAATTTGCCACCCCTATGTTTAACCCTGCTCTATTCAAGATTTGCTCAACAGCTTGGGTTATATCTTGACCATAAGCTTGAGCAGTATTATTTGCTCTAACCTCATTTAATACCTTGTTTGGGTCATCTCCCTTATTTAGTATTAGAGGAGGATTATTAACATGTATCCCACCTATAGGTGGTGCAAAATGTCGATTAGTTTCTCTTGCAATATCATCGACTCGTTGAGCGACTTGCTCTATTTTAGCATTGTTATTTTCTATCATAGAATTTAGCACTGTAACTATCTGTCTGAACATAGCCAAGAATTCTACTGTATTAGGAGACAATATTCCGATAGGAATTTGTGTCGACATTTCTGGAAAGATAGAAGCACGTGCTCCACCTGCTAAAAATCTTGTTGCTTCTATGCCTTGTGTCGAATGGACATTTGGCATTGTGGAGGTGGGTTGTGACATGGAGATTGACCCTAAATATGGGAGATTTATTCATCAAATATTGATAAGCATTGTAATTCGCTATATTAGGATTGTAATTAGTTGGTACACCCATTAGGGGGTAACCTAGAGGATTGTAATTTAGCGATTGTTCCTTGTAGTAGTTGTGCCTCCTATATATCCCATGTTATTATTTTCTAAAGGTGGAGAATAATTTAGAGATAACCCATACTGGAGCCACGTGACTGGCATAGTTGTAGGGATTCCTTCTGTGATAACAGAATTCATTCTTCGACTTGAGGTGCCAGTTAATGGGACAGCCCCTGCCTCTGGGCCCTCTAGTAGGCACCTCAGTATCATTATTCGACGTATTAGTGGAAGTTGAGGCTTTATCAGATATTATTAATTTATCACTGTGTAATCGCATACACAGCTTAACACGTTAACTTAACTCAAGGTCCCACCGGGCGTGCCAATTTGTTTCGCCTGATTTTTAGTAATTTCGACAGGGTGTCGAATCAAGCTTGTATCAAGATCTTTGTTTGGGAACCAGATACGACTCCTCTGAAAAAGAGTGAGTTCGACCAGAAAATTACTTATTGTTTGTGTCAAAAATGAAAGTAAATAAAATGTATGAAATACGAATAAGTTAAAATGCTGAATCAAGAGGAAATAGATAAAACTCAAATAACAAAAATAGTCAAAATTAAAGAAAATAAAATACTTGAATAAAAAAATGAAAATAAAAATAGAGATAAAATGAATAACAAAATAGATGAATAAATAACAGTAAGTAAATTGAAGTTCAAAGTAAATAGAAAAGAATTTAACGTACTTAAAAGAGAAAATAAAGCAAAATAAATTGGAAATAAAAGGAAAAATAAAGGAAAGAAATTAAAAAATTGACTTCAGACTTTCACATGTATTATTTGTACTTTATGATTTTATGTGGTGTTATTGAGACTAAAAATTTGTAGAGTTTTATGTGATGGTGTAATATATCAGATTAAAGTCTGTTCTCACTTCTAACTTTCCGCTATTTATAGATAAAAAGATAAATTTGCAGAGTATTTTTTTTCACGATCTAACTTTCTCCTATTTTTCAGGCCACGACATAGTCTTGATCATGAAGAATTTTGACTTTTAAATTTGTCGTCTCACATCTTCTCTTACATTGGTCTTTAAGTTTCATATTTCATAAAGTGTTTTTAAATAAAGTCTTCATCTCATTTTAACTTTTAGAAGTCATCGACTCGACTCTTTCTAAAAAAAGTCAAATCCTTGTGCCTATGTTCTTATGAAACAACTCATATTCGTTATAGTACCTCACCTAGTAACCCACTTAATATGACATTTCAGCATACATATTGTCGACTTATTCTTAAATCACTATCGAATTTTTGTGTTAACATTTCCATTGTTTGAGTAGTTATTGTCAAAGTTGTCTAAAGAAAAAAAAAACACAAGAATTAACAATTTAAAAAGATCATCAAACTTCTCTCTGATTTTTGTTGAGTAGTAATTGTGAAGGAGAAAAATAAATTAGTCCTACAGCGCGTAGTCGTGAAAGAGAAAAATAAATTATTGAATGTAGTGTCTTTTTCTTATTACGAGTAAGTGTTAGTGAATACCAAAAAAATTGTAAGAGGCTATAAAACACAGAAATTTGATTACATATCATTTATTTAAATTTAAACAATCACTAATTATATAAAAATAAATTTTAAAAGTACTCTGAGAGTCTGAGCAGCCAATAATTATGTTAATTATGGTCGAATAAAAGTTCTTAACAATAATAATCTTTTACTATTGTCACACACATATATATATATAATGAATGCTATGGTACTTACAATGTGATATCTATTTATTAAAAAGAGCTAAAAATTATTATTTAATTTAAAAAATATAAAAATATATAATTTTTAAAAAATAAGTTAAACAAAATTTAGACAAAAATTCATAGACACGATAGAATTAGTCTATATATATATATATATATATATATATATATATATATATATATATATATATATATATATATATATATATATATATATATATATATATATATATATATATATATGAAAGAAATAGAATAAACAAATTAAGGAAACGATGGAAAGTTGCATTGTTCATGAACAATATAACTAGCTAATGAGTTAAGAAGCACTAGCTATGCCTACTGTTGAGGAATTCTGTTTTGCTCCAATTGAATTTTGTCTCCACATAGGCTAAAGTAGAAGCAGGTTACCATATATAAACGCAACTTAAGTCAAGTCACACAGAAACTTTAAACAAGTTTGATTGAACTTGTACGTATCACCTATATATGGGCCCTGCAGATAGAAGCTAAGGAAGCTATTCTTGTAGTCTTGTAAGCTCTCAGTTTGGTTTTTGATAGTCCATGTCCACCGTTAATTTGATCCATATATTGTTAGGAATCTGAAATTATAAAGTTTAATCATTTTATTAGCTTTTATAAATTTATTAAATTTTTAACTAAGTTTTATTATTTTTATCTTTTAAACAAAGTGTAATTATTTTTATGTAGATAATCTGTCTGAAATATAATTTATCTTGAGTAATTTTGAGATAATCTTATTTTCTATTAGATGAGATAAAAATAACTAGAATAACCAAAAATATAGAGTTAATATCTGCAAAATACATTTTAACATTCATGTCAATATAAGTGAATTCCATAATTATTTTGTCTAGTCGGCCATTTATAAGAATTAAACTATAATAAAGTGATTTGATCATTAAATTCAAAACTAACTTACAATGCATACAACCATTTGTAATCCGAGTTTAATTATCGGTAAAAAAATTTAGTCAAATTATAATGGACGAATCAATAATAATTCTATAGTATTTTTTTTAAAACATTCTACAATTTATTTTAAAATCAAGATTTTGAAAACCAAACCGAATCGATCGATTTAACCGGATTAACTTATTACTTGGTCAGTCCAGCTGATTTCTAAAACCGTTTTGCAAAATACCAATAAAAAAATCGGTCGAATCGGTAATTAACCATTGAATAACCGGTTAAATCATCTGATTTTTTAAAAGTGTTGGTTTTTTTATCCTAAGTCCTAAACGGTGTCGTTTTGAGACGCAAAAAAAAAAAAAAAAACAAAACAAAAAAAAAACCCACTGCCTGACCCGGTAACCCAACCCTTAAGCAAACTGAGACCTCAGTCCTTTCATTCACCAGCCACCACACATTCAACCCTAATTTCACTTCCAAGTTCCAATCTTCATCCAACAACGAAGGTCACCGTCCCTCCCAGTCTACCACAATCGACGCTGTCATCGGACAGAAGGACCTCCAACGGGCGGAAGAAAGTCACCGTCGCGGATTGAAGCTGCAGCAGTGGCGTCGTCATCCGAACTCCGAAGTTGGTCTGGTCGTCTGGTTGGCGTTGTCTGCTCGTCTGATTGGCGGAAGCTGCTCTATCAACGTTGTCGAAAGCTGCTCTATTTTACCGCCGTGACCTAGACACCTTCTTTGCTCTCTGCCATCGTGAATTTTTCAATCTTCAGTTATTCAGTTTATTTTTTTATTCATAATAATTCTGAATTGCTGTATTTTACTATTCTGAATTCTGAATTTCGGTTACTAAGTAGAATTTTGATTTTGGTTGATATAATTATCAAAAACAATGATAAATATAATTTTGAAATCTGGATTTTGATGGCTAAGATTTTATTTTGCTGTATGTAATTTGTAATTTGCATATTTGTAATTTAAATGGAACAACCACAGTGATCAACAGCCACAAGATAGTGTGGTCCAAGAATCTCAAAGGAATTTTCAGAATCTTGTTTGAAATAATGTTGCTATTTTTTATTTTCTGATATTGTGAGTTAATTTTATTATTGTTTTTTTTGTTGTATGTTGAAGATAGAACTACTTATTTTGTTAATTTTTAGTTGTATGCTGGGTTAATAAATAGTGCTGTCCAAGAATCTCAAGAGGAGTTTGAAAACCTTGTTTGAAATAATGTTGTTGCTGATTCTCTGAAATAATATTGTTGTTTTCTGATTTTGAGTTAATTTTATTAAGTTTTTTTTGTTGTATGTTGAAGATGGAGCTACTGATTTTTGTTCATTTTTGGTTGTATGTTGGGTTAGGTGAAATTGTAATTTTTAAATTTTATTAGGTTAAAAATTATTAAATTTAAATATTTAAAATTATATATTGAATTTTTAATAATTTTATTTAATATTTTATTAAACTGGTTGAACTCCGGTTGAACCATTAAACCAGTAAATCAATCACTTCACCGGTTCATTGACCGATCTGGTTTTTGCGACCTTGCTTAAAATAGAAAAACAAATATTCGACTAATCTTTTATAATCTATTATATAAAATAAGAAGAATAAAGCTCTACATTCAAACAAAATATTTAACCAAATTTAACCAAATTGGTATAACCGCTTTTTAAATTACGTACATTTTCCTTCTTCTTCTTCTTCTTCTTTTGTTTATTTTCTTCTCCTTCTCTTTCTCCTTCTCCTTCTCCTCCTCCCCTTTCTCTTCTTTTTCTTCCTATTAACATCTCAGGTGTTGTTTTTTTTCCTTCTTTTTTCTTTTCTTTCGTTATTGTCATCACCACCACCATCACTATCTTTCCCCCTTCTTCCCTTTTTTCATTTAATTTCTTCTTTTCATTCATTTTCCTCCTCCTTATTCTCTATTATCATCATCATTATCATTAAATCGTCATCTTTTTTATCGTTATCGTCATTATTATTATCATTATCGTTGTGATATTAATGACGTTGTCTGATCCAAAATTAATTTGGATGTGTTTCTATTCATGATTCAATCTTGTTTGCGTGCTTATTTTCGAACTGAGTTTGCGTGTCGCAATCATTAAGAAATTTCGGTGTAAAAATTTAGAAATTTATGTGTATTTGTTAGAAAATTTCGGTATATTTTTATTCTAATAAGCTCTACATAATTCAAAACTCAGCATAACGATGAGGGGTCTAACCCTTCCTTCTTCAAGGTAAGGGAGAATATTATCTACAATCCGACTAAAAAGTACACAATTTATCTAATTATTCCTGCACATTAACTTGCTAATAAGATGTTGCAGTACTAAAGTGTTAACCATTTCATAACTACTTGCATTAGGCCATAATAAATTACTCTAGGTCTTACAAATGCTTCTTCTTCTTCTTTTTCATCATCATCATCTTTTTTTTTAATTTATTTTTTTTTTCTTATTTTACCTTCTCAAGTTTTTTCTTGTTAACTCTGTTAATAAGAATAAAAACAATGAACCTACATTCATTCAACTAAAAGAAAGAAATAAATAAAGAAAAAAAAAAGAAGAAAATGTAGTATTAAAGAAGATATTTTTATGTTTTTGTAGCAAAGTTTTGGTGTAAAAATAAAGAAATTTATGTGTATTTGTTAAGAAATTTGTGTGTATTTTTATTCTGATAAATTTTGCATAATTCAAAACTCTTTCTCTTCCTCTTTTTCATATTCGGCTTCTTCTTTTTTATCATCTTCTTATTATTTCATTTTCTTATAATTCTTTTTTGTTTTACTCTTTTAAGAGGAATAAAATAAAAAAAGAAAAAAAATTAATGCTGCAAAAATTACTAAAAAGAAAAGGAGGAAAAAAAAAACGCAACAACAACAACAGTAATAAAAGAACGATGATGGAGAGAAAACACGCGAAGAAAAAAGAAGACTGCGAAGAAGAAGAGGGAAGAACGCGAAGAAGAAGAAAGAATGCGAAGACAAAGAAAGATATATTTGATTTAGTGAAGTGTGTATATGTACACACTGCGTGTAATAAAAGTAGTTTTTGTTGAGTTTAGACTAATTTAATTAGATTTATTTGCCAAAAAAAATTAGATATATAACAAAACTGAAATAAAAATATAAAAAGAAATTTTTTTAATATTGGGTTCAGATAGATGTAATCTCCTAAAATGACCTGTGTGTTGTACTAAATGGTGGGGCGTCGCAATTTTAATTTTTTAAAGTTGATAAAATAACAAAGTGGCGATGAGTTTTCTATTTTAATAATTTAAAAATATATATATAAAAACAAAATGACACCGTCTTTTGTATTTTAATAATTTTAAAAATTTCAAAAAATATTTTTTAGGCAAAACGTTAATGACGTTGTATTTTATGAAAAGTTAAAAAAAATTTTACAGCAGAATAAAATTCACCTAAAATCAAATAGAAAATGTATAGGACCAGCACTTTTATTAAAATTTGGTCAGTACTTAACTATTAAAAATAAATTGAGTAATCTTATATCGTTAGATATTATCTCACATCATTAAAAATATTAATAATGGTTAATTGATGGCTATACATTACAAATTCTGCTGATCTTCTAGCATTCTTCAACCAAATAACCTGGTGTAACATATATTTTTGACCAATATTAAAAAAATTAACCTATAAGAGATAGTTTAAATTTTATTTTTCAAAATATCTTTGGTCAAATATAATTTATAAAAAGATATTTTGTTAATTTAAAAAATTAGACATGTGATCTCTTGATTTTAGGTAATATATATTTTAATTAATCTTAAATAATTAATTATTATTCACATTTAACTTATAAACAACGATTATAATATATACGTTAATACCTATCAATATATTTTTTAAATAATTAATTATTATTCACATTTAACTTATAAACAACGATTATAATATATACGTTAATACCTATCAATATATTTTTTCTTAATAAAAAATCAACAATGGCTTAATTAATTATTTTCTAATATACAAACCCACTCACAAATTTGTGTAAACATTGAAAACTAATTAAAAATTTTAATAAAATTATGAAAAATCAGAATAATTAAGTCTTATTATAATTATAATTAAAATAAAAATTTAGATATAATTGATTTTATATAAAATTAATAATATTTTTTTTTTAAATAATTTAACTAATTTAACTAATTTTTTATTTAAAAATTTATCACTATTAATTTTACATGAAGTCAAGTTTTTACCTTATAATTAGTTACTTCACATATTATTGCAGTGACAGTAATCTCTAGCAGTAGGAATAGCACTGCTAGCACCTAAAAGATGGTGTGCCGCAGATCAGAGATGAGTAGAAAATAGAAACACTATTGTTGGGTAAGAGCCACACACCTGTCACGTGTCACATCATGAGTAGGTTCCACCCTCATAAGTGCAAATGGAGCAAAGATAAACTCGAATATCATCAACTCAGAACATGGCTCTTGTAAGTAGTCTTCCTTTCCAACAACACAAAAGGACAAATTAGAAACGTGATTTTCTTTATCTAATTATTTGATTGAATTGATTTTGTTATAGTAAATCAACATATAAATTATGTGATCGATTATTAGTTATAACTCGACTTGATTGTTCATGATTAGTTATCATTCGACTTTAATTTTATGTTTATTTTTAATTTATAATTACTTATTATTGTCTTTTAACGATCAAATGATTATATTCATCAATTTAAAGTCTATATAAGACATTTTTTATTTCTCAACAAAGAGAATGTTCATCAAAATTTTCAAATTACATCTTATATTTTATATTTTTTATATTTTTATTTTTAACATTTTATATTTATAAAATTATTATTTCTTTTAAACATTTAATTGAATATTGAAGTATCTTTTGTAAATGCGACCCTACTCTTTTTTTGGTACGTTCATAGACATCTAACAAAAAATAATTGAAAACTGAAATAGAAAATTGAAAACTTATTCAATGTCAAAGTTCTATGTTGTTAAAGTGAGTATTATGTAGCATTGCTAGTTAGCTGATGCATTCAATTCGTACAAATATAACTGAATCCATCCTGCGAGGCACATTGGTACATATATACGCTTTAAACTAAATTTGATTTAGAAGTTATAGTTGGCGTTACCGTTAACGTTACCACCGTACTAATTAATAGGGAGTGGGAAAATTGAGAGACATGGGTGGATTTGGTTTCTTTTAATGAGACATACATGCATTCACTCGCTCATTCAAGACTCATCAACACTTATTGTGGGGGACCATTATTTTTGTTTGACTATTTCCTCCTATTATTATACTATACTTGCATGCATTGGATTATATTATATAGACAAAAAGGAACCTGACTACCTATATAATATACGTACTAGTCATGTACTCACATGTATACGATTTTATTTACACTACATATCACACACACGCACATATAATATGTATATTGAAGAACCATACGATTAAACAAAAAAAAAAAAATAGAACATTAAAAGAGTAAAAAGACGAAATTAGAGTTAAGTTGCAGGAAATAAGCTAAGTTTCATCATTATCTTAGCTGTCCACATGAAATGCATTCCTCAACTCTGAGACGAATGGTCGATTCTTCTCAAAAGATATTTTCATGTGAAGATTATATTTTCATGGTTTAATTAAACATGTCAAATTATTTAATGACTTATAATATCATTTTTATATGTAAACATTTTTATAGACTCTGATTTGTTTCCTGACACATTATATATATGAAATAAAGGTCGAATATTGATAATATTAAGAAAATAAAAAAAATAGTTAAAATTTATCTTATTAGTATTATTAATTGTTGCTAGCATTCAATGTCAAATAATAAAACAAATTCTGTCTATTTTTAGCTAATTTTTTTGTTATAAAATATTTTGGAATGAATATATATGACACATAAAGCAAAAGAAAGCTCAGTAAGACGTCTCATCAATGCAAACTAGTCACACATGCAATATAATGCAATTTATATATATATATATATATATATATATATATATATATATATATATATATATATATATATATATATATAGTATATATGGAGTATGGAGTAAGGAGCACACATTCATCATCATCAATTCATGGTAAGCTCAGAATTGAAGTAGTAGTTTTTCCTGCAAACACGTGATGGCATGGTAGTGCTGCCTATCACAGTTGTTGTACACACATGCATACATATGTAACACATTGCTTAAATACGAACCTAATAGTTAATCAGTAATGAAGTATAATGAGCTGCAGCAAATGTTACTTGGATTCTAAGTAATACAGAGTTTATGGAGTTAGTTAACTAAGCTGTAAATGTAGTTAGGATTGCAACGGTTTTTCCTCTCTTTTTCTTGATCACTCTCACTATATAGGTCTAGCACTATAGAATGTAACTAAGTCCAATAGGAGTAACACTTCTGCATAACCTTCTCTTTCTCGAGTTTACTACTGTCTCACAAATTTTGTAAATCAGGGAGTAATTAGTAAATCAGTATTATAAGTTATTATGGGAATATATATATATATATAGATATAAATATAGCACTACACAATTGTAATAGACATATATATACTGATTTGATCTTGAAATTAACGGGAGTTTTTCATTCTAACCCGTCTCTTAAGTTGGTAGCTAAACATTTTGGATAATGACCGTGCGTTCACTTACTTGCTAAGTCATCTCTATAAAAAACAATCATGAAATAGCTCATCCGAAACTTTAAGTTAAAGAGACAACATAAATTGTTATATCATCAATATTCCTCTTCAAATAAGAACTTCGTTAAATTTGTTTGATTTTTTGTATAGTATAGGTATTTTTCTTTTCTTTTATGCTATTTTTTTTTAAGATTTATCAAGGATTGAACTTTAGCTTTTTTAGATATGAGTTTTGAAATTATGTCAAAAAATAACTCATCCCAAAAATTTAAACTAAGATAAAATAACATGGATAATAATATTTCTAACAGCGACATCTAAATTTTATAAGATATGCTTTTGAATCCTATTTATTTTTTATACTTGAAATACGCATATTGGTTTGAATGTCAAAATGTCTTTCTCAAGTTGTCGAAATATAACTCATCCATCGAAAAAAGATGAACTTTGCTTCATCAAGAATGAGATATACCTCAAAATGCTATACAGCATAAGAACACATTCTCTCGTCAAAGGTGTTGTAGCTCCATCATCTTCCTGATTTTATTCAGTACATTATTTTCAACATTTCTTCTTCATATTGTTACAACCTTAAATAAAATGCTAAATTCAATTCCCTAATTCTTCGTTCTTTAATTCTTTGTTCTTCAACATCTACTCCCAATAATTCTATTGTTTATTATGTATGTTGATGAGAGGTTTTGTAATGGAGAAACCAATGGCAAAAGCAATTATTTTTCATAAAATTACTTATTTCAAAAAGTCAAATTAATAGAAAAAAATACAAAATAATTATATTTCTAAGAGATTTTTTATGCAATTTTTTGAATTTTAAGTGTGAACATTATAAAGTTTTTTTTCCTCTTTATGTTTTTTCTGCGTTAAATATTTAAAAAAAAAATATTTTACTCAATAAGTCAATATGATTGTGGTAGCAGGGAACTTCTGCAAGCAACTAACTCTCTGTGATATGTATATTAATGTTAGCTCAAATTAAAGTAGTAATGCCTTTAAGATCAGAAGACTATATTATGATTATTAAGTGCGGAAAAGAGTAAAACCAACTCATAATCCATTCTGAATTCAACTCGTGAACATACAGTTATATAAGTTGAGTTTATCAGCGTCTAAAGTCAAACGTGTGCCTGAATTTAAATTTACTTATTAAATAAGTTAAATTTAAATTTGAGTGAGCGGAATTTATTGATTTAGCTCTTCTGTAATTAACTTACTTCTAGTCCTAATTATGATCTAATTATTATGTGAATTTTGTTGTTTTAAATAAATATTATTTTTATTGTTGTTCACGTACGCTGGAAGGCACAAAATTAAAGAGAGATGGCTTGTCGCATTTTGGCTTTTGTGATTTTTGAGAGAGACTACTTTGAGTAAAGAATACGTTTAAGATGAGATGTGGCAGAGAAGAGGATTGAATATCAGACTGAGCCAACAACCACCAATAATGATGGAATGTAACTACTAATTTGTTGAAGCAGTATTGTGTGTGTGGTTTCCCCTTCTTCAAGCTAAGCTAAGAGGATAACAACTTCATGTTGAGCTAGCTAGTAGTCTTCTCAGTGTAGTAGTAGTGTCTGTTACATCACATCTTTATTTCTTTATTCTTGAAACAGTAGTTATATATATGCAAGATCGGCCTACCTCAACTTCTCCCATAGTTGCTCTCTTCTTTAAGTTACTTCATAAATATATAATGCATACAATTCGGAAGATGACACCATTTTGTCACTCATATATATATATATGACTCTAAATAGTTATTAATACTGAAATATTATTGAAAACTGTTTGTTATGATACCTAAAATTTGATATTTAATTATCAATAAGATTAAATAATTAATATTTAATTTGGTAAAAGTAAGACATAAAGTAGAAGATAGTAGATACCGTGAAATTGCTTTATTGGAAAGCTTTTTCCAAAAAATAAATAAATAAATTATTTGAAAAAATTTCATATCTAACAGTAAGTAGTCCTCCTGTAAACATACATACATTTTGAAAAGTAATAGATAAAACATGATACTACTAGCCAAGATATGCAGAATTGGATAAATGAAGATCTAGATATATGATTAACTAACTAATTAACTAACTAAATTAGGATTAGTTAAGATACATGCATCATGCATCATGCATGCAGGTTTGTTGATGAGAAAGCTTAGCTTGAGTCTATATATATATATATATATATATATATATATATATATATATATATGTATTGGTTTGTTCATATGAAAGGTTGTTTGAATGCATTAATTGCCATCTAACAATACCATGTTGCATAGACGCACATTCTCGTTCTTGTTCTTCATTACGACTACTCTTGTCCTCATGACATTCACATCATCACATTCACTTGCGCATTCTATTGCCATCTCATCAAGATCAATGGCAGACATGGAAAGGTTCAGCAATGCTGGGAGAGGCAGCAACATCACCGGAATATCAGAGTTCAAGAGATATCTATGGCGTTTCGGGTACCTCGACCATAATGTTAATACCACATGTAATTGTTTCAGCGAAGAGTTTGACGCCATGTTAGAATCTGCTCTCGTTAGATACCAACGCAAGCTTGGACTCCAAGTCACTGGCAAGCTCGATTCCATCACCATTTCTGAGATGATCACACCGAGATGCGGAGTTCCAGACAGTAATGATCACACTCACACACACACTCACATGCACTCCGCAAAGAACTTCGTGTATTTTCCGGGGAAGCCACGGTGGTCGGGTCCAATGCCGACGACACTCACCTACGCTTTCTCCCCGGAATACACCATCCACACCTTGACCCTTCGCCAGATCCGGAGAGCGTTCCGACGCGCCTTCACGCGCTGGTCTAACGTCATTCCTCTCACATTTGTGGAATCAGACGACTACAGTTTTGCTGAGATCAAGATAGGGTTTTACAGCGGCGACCACGGCGATGGCGAGGCTTTCGACGGGGTTCTTGGAGTGCTGGCGCATTCATTCTCGCCGGAGAGCGGGCGGCTACACCTGGATGCGGCGGAGACGTGGGCAGTGGACTTCGGGGAGAGTTGGTCGGAGGTAGCGGTGGATTTGGAGTCCGTGGCAACGCACGAGATTGGACACGTGCTTGGTCTGTCTCACAGTTCGGTTAGAGAGGCAGTTATGTATCCCAGCTTGAGGCCGAGAGAGAAGAGATATCGTCTCCATATTGATGACGTCATGGGAGTCCAATCTCTTTATGGCTCCAACCCTCATTTCAGATCTTCTGATATCTCGTCGCTTCAATCTGCTATCTCCGCAAATCATGCTCCTCCTCGCTTTCCACCATTCAGTATTCTTCTCTCTTGTGCATACCTTTTGTCTTTCTTTATAATTTTTTCCAGGTAAAACCTCACGTGCATCTTTTCTTTAAACATTAACTTCAGGCAAAGACAATTGAGTTTCAAATTTTTTTTATTTTTCTCTTTTCGGTTTTTAGTCTGCTATTCGGTTGCATGGCTTATTGGCTTGTGAGTTACACATTCGAAGATATGTGTACACAAAATTTATACACAATTGTAGTACAAAACATTTTTTCTTATTATATTACAAAAACTCAATTATTAAATAATATATCACATATCAGCTAAAGCTAAAGTTGATTCAAATATAAAAAATGTTAGTTGACTCAATTTTATACATGTATGTCTTATCTTTAGAAGTAAAAATATCAGAAAATGTACACCAAAATTGATGGTACAAACAATTATACTAGTGTTTGGCTTCCTAGTATGCATACATGGAGTCTAAAACAGAGTTAAGAACGAAAATGGATAAGGTAGTACTAAAGAACTGAATTTGTAGTATATAAAATTGATAACAGAAGATGAGTCGAACAGAAATTAAAGAGAGACAGAATGAAAGGTGGGTTCATCTATTAGTAGTGGTGGGTGTAACATCATGGTCAAGGTCAACAACGTGATGATGAAGAATGAAGATTGAGGAATGGTATGACAGACCGCACGACCGCGAACCAAATACATTCAATTCAAATACATAATAATTGTTAGCTCTGAAAATGAACCATTCGGCACATCAGATAGAGCAGGTCGGGAGCAGCAGTATAACTGAGCATCTCTGATCCAACATCAATCAATAGAGGAATTCTTCCCCCCATACTCTACTCATGAAAGCACCAAACTAAACATATCTATATTATATAAAAAAAAATTTAAATATACCTGAAACAGTATTTTAATAAATTTTTACTGTTCATTCCAATTAATATATATTATATTTTTTATTATTAATATATATTATATTTTTTATTATTAAAATTATTGACTAAATTTTAATAAAAATATTAGTCTAATTTTTTTATATAATTATTAATTCTTGTGACTCTAACTTACAATGATATATTGATTATTTTTTGTTGTCCATGTTATTACAAATGAACTGAACATTCGAGCAATCAAAATTACTCAAGAGATGTTGATTATAATGAGATAACAAACATGCTTAATAGTTAGGGCAATTCTATGGTATTAAATTTTTTTTCTTAAATTATCTATATGAAAGTTAAAAGATGAAGTCTACTCCTCTTATTGAGAATAACTCAAATCCTAAAAGTAGCTTATAAGATGAAAATAAAATACCTTACATTTAGAAACTATCTAAAATCTTATTGATTGACACCAGTAATATATACATTGCAACAGATGTACCGTAACACACACATATGCATGCTTTGTAATGATGATCTCTGATTTATGTAGAGGATACAAGCACGTGACTTGAGGGAGCATCAGTTCCCAGCAACACGCTAACGAGGATGAAAAATATAATAGTAAATATTGGTTCGTGCAATAATCACAGAGGCATGGGTGGGGAACAAAATAAAAAGATTAGAGATGACAATAAGAGCATATGTCGAAAGGATGAGCATGCACGTGTATATGTGGAGCGAAATCTGAGTTCAACGTGTTAAGTGTATGCTTATATAGATCTTAAAGTTTACATCATTCACAAGATATATAGATATATGGGGAACACGTAAACTGGGCGTGGGTCATCTTCTTAGAGCGCAAAATATTATCTTTCGTTCCTTTACTACACACCGCATGCATTGGCGGGTCTTAACTTTTCTTACCACAACCAGCTGGCCTGTTATGAAACAATTTTTTTTATTTAAATGGATAAAAAAATATATTATTAATTAAAAATTTTAGATATTTATTAAAATTTATTATTTTTATCATTAATTAATCATCAATATTTAAAAATATAAAATAAAATATATTATTAAATTACTAGATTAAAAAAATTAAAGTAAAGAAATTAAATTAATAGTTAAATAATGACTAAAAATAATAAATTTTAATATTTCTATTTTTTTAATGATTATATCTTTAATACACTCTTTGTATAATTTTATTTTTGAATTTGTATAAATTCTTTTATATAAATTTTCTTTTTTTTTATAGTGAATTTTTTAGTTCAAAAATATTAATTTAATATTATATTATAAAATTATTTATTTTAAAAACTTAAATTAATAAAATATATATATAAATAATTATATTTTTAACCTAACAATAGTGAGAAAGACATCTTCGCACCAGTTTACATCCAATAATATATATGTAAGAAGTATATTAATTCCACCCATCACCAGCAAGTATTAC